>NC_069500.1:1203472365-1204114365 GCF_027579735.1 Bombina bombina | reverse complement strand
TGAAAATGCAACTTTTAATGAATTAGGCAGTCTCAAAATTATTCAACCCTTTAGTACTTAGTAGAGCATCCTTTTGCTGTTATGACCTGCTGCAAACGAGATGCATAGTCAGACACCATATTCTGGCAGCGTTCCTGAGGAATCTTAGTCTTAGCCCATTTCTCATGAGCAATGGACTCCAGTTCAGTTATATTCTTGGGTTTGCGTGCTGCAACTGCTTTCTTCAAATACCACCAGAGATTTTCTCTGTGGTTCAAGTCAGGCAACTGTGATGGCCACTGTAGAATCTTCCAGGACTTCTTCTGCAACCAAGCCTTGTTCGAATTTGAGGTATGCTTGGGATCAATGTCCTGTTGGAAGGTCCAAAGACACCCAAGCTGATACTTCAATGAATCCATCTTGCCTTCCACACACTGCAAGTTTCCAGTGCCAAAGGATGCAAAGCAGCCCCAGATAAATTTATTTGATTCAGATGGTGTCAAGCATGTGTGGCGGCAACCAGGTGAGGCGAACAAAGACAAGTTTGTCTTGCCTTCAGTAAAGGATGGTGGTGGGAGTTTCATGGTCTGGGCCTGCATGAGTGCTGCCGGCACTGGGGAGCTACAGTTCATTGAGGGAACCATTAATGCTAACATGTACTGTAACATACTGAAGCAAAGCATGATCCCCTCCCTTCGGAGACTGGGTCACAGGGCAGTAACATTCCAACATAACGACCCCAAACACACCTCCAAAATGACCATTGCCATGCTAAAGAAGCTGAGGGTAAAGGTGATGGACTGGCCAAGCATGTCTCCAGACCTAAACCCTATTGGAGCATCTGTGGAGCACTCTCAAGCGGAATGTGGGGGAGCGCAAAGTCTTTAACATCCATCAGCTCTGTGATGTCGTCCTGGAGGAGTGGAAGAAGACTCCAGTGGCAACCTGTGAAGCTCTTGTGAACTCCATGCCCAAGAGGGTTAAGGTAGTGCTGGAAAATAATGGCGGCCACACAAAATATTGACACTTTGGGCCCAATTTGGACATTTCCACTTAGGGGTGTACTCACTTTTGTTGCCAACGGTTTAGACATTAATGGCTGTATATTGAGTTATTTTAGATTAAATCTTTTTATTAAGCATTTGAAAATTACAGTAAAAAACAAATTGGTCATAATAGGCCATTAACATGTCATCTGGCACTTACAAACAAGAAACTGTAATAGAACATGGTCATAGTAAAAGTTCAGTAAATCGTTGTAGTGCTGACAAGTAGCTACTGCTAATTATAGGGCATACGTCCTTATCTTTCACCAGGCTCCTTCTTCTGTATCATTACAAGTGTTAGTATGGCTATAATGCCCCTGTAGCACTGTATTCTCCTTGAAGACCATCTAGCAGTTTAATAAGGGACAGGTGATCGACTGGTAAAGCTTGGGAAGGAAAAAGAAGAACTCCCCAATTCTATATTATTGACCAATTATATTAATGAAAACAAACCTAAAACAACAAAAAAAAACTAAAATATAAACAAGTCGTTACATATAAGTTACATTTGACTATTAGTAAGCCTATAATTGCCACCACATCACGGTCTTCTCTATTCTCCCAAAGTTATGTACTTCCACTGCTCCTTCCTATACCCCATAGGACCTTGTTTCCTTGGTCCCACAACGTTATGTACCCCAAATGGATTCACTCCCCCATCTCCTCCTTCCCAATTTATCTATGATTAATACCCTCACCTTCCTTTCCTAGCATCCAGTAATACCATATTTTCTGAAAGGAATCTGAAGTATTTTGTACCTGAGCGGCTGATACATACATACAATACGTTTGTTTGAGTTTGGACAATATTTCCACCCATGAAGGCACTCCCGTCTTCCAGTACCTTGCTATGCTAGTTCTGGTTATGGTGCATAGTATTCTAATGAAGGCATTGATATATTTATTGAAAGCAGGTAGATTGTCATGTAAGAGAGCTTGTGATATTTCTAGGTGTATGGTCTCATCCAACAGATCACTTAAGAGTCTAGATAGGTTTTTCCAAATAGCATTAACCCTCGGGCATTCCCACCACATGTGAAGGTAGGTACCCACCTCCTCACAACCCCTATAGCAGAGTCTAGTTCAGTTTCTAACGGAATGTGCTGTTTGAATGGGAGTTAGGTACCACCTAAAAGAGGTCTTGATAATATTTTCCCTAAGAACCGCACTTAATAAGTTTTTGCACGAGTCATAAAACAATCTATCCCAATCTTCTTGGTCTTTCTCCACCCCCAGATCAGTCTCCCATCTGAGTATTAGAGCTGATTTAGATTTAATTTTAGCTGTTTGCAAGTCAATATATATTTGTGAGATTGCGTGTTTGGATCTAATAGGGGTGCAACTTAGTCTTTCTAGATTTGTAGTAGGTTGTATAGTTCTGTTGGCAATGTAAGCGCGAATCACAGATGCTATTTGCAGGTACAGAAACCACTGCAATGGTAACGGTTCTATTTTTTGGCTCAACTGTGCATAAGAAATAGGGGTTCCATTGTTAACAAGATCCCTTATTTTCCCATTTACTTATGATTGGTCTATGGTCAGGGTTTATCAGCTATTTTAGGTTTTTTTTCAACGAGTTTACAGGGAAGATATTTGAAGTCCCAAGTGCCGATTTCTACTCCCATATTGACAATCTGGTAATTGGAGCAATAAGTGTGGTTTCCACCCCCCCAACCCCGGACCCCATATGATATCTTCAGGGGAGCTGAGCTTCCCCAATTCAGATTCTAGGGTCGGCCAGAGGATATTGTCATCTCTCCTACCACATATGGAGATCTGAGCTAGTCTAGACGCCCGATAATAGTCTTGTAAATTAGGCAAACCCACCCCCCCAACTGTCCGTGTCGCGCAAGAACCCTAGCTGGAATCCTAGCCTGTTTCCTGTCTCTAAGAAATCAGTGTAAGGCTGATTGAATAGAGTCAAGGTCTTGTGTGTTAATCTTTATTGGTAAGACTCTAAATAAATATAGTAGTCTCGGCAATATATTCATTTTAATGGAGGTCAGTCTTCCATACAAAGAGATTTTTTATGTCTGCCATCTGTTAAGGTCTGAGCGGATTTTCTTAAATAGTGGGATGTAGTTTTCTTTGCAAAGACTAGAAGAGTGGGGAGTCAAATTTATTCCCATATATTTAATGCTATTTTTGGTCCATTTAAATTCGAAGTTAGTTTCAATAAGTTTAAGTGCGTGTTTTGGAAGGTTAATGGGAAGGGGCTCACGCTTGTCTAAATTAATTTTATGCCCAGAGACAGAGGAAAACTCCCGTATAGTTTTGTACAAATTTGGAAGCGTCAGTAGTGGTTTGGTTATTTTCAATAGAATGTCATCTGCGAACAGAGTTATCTTATGGTTGAATTTCCCAATCTGTAATCCCGATATGTCTGGGTTATTTCGGATTGAGGCTGTAAGTGGCTCTATACACAGCGCAAACAGGAGTGGTGATAAGGGACATCCCTGTCTGGTTCCGTTCAGAATCTTAATGGGTGTGGAATGATGCCCAATTGCTCTTATACGTGCGGTAGGGGTGGAGTAAACATTCTTAAGCGCTGCGAGAAAAGGGCCATGAATTCCTCTCATCTCAAGCACCGTCCACATATACTGCCAGTCCACTCTGTCGAATGCCTTCTCCGCGTCCAATGATAGGAGCAGAGAAGGCACTCCCCTATCAGTCAAATGGTCCATTATTACTGTCATTCTCCTTACATTGTCAGGAGCTTCCCTACCCGTAATGAAACCTACTTGGTCTGTGTGAACCATTGTCGCGATTATTCGTTTGAGTCTGTTGGCCATCACCTTTGTCACAATTTTAATATCTTGGTTAATAAGGGAAATAGGTCTATAGTTGGAGCAATACTTTGGGTTCTTCCCTGGCTTAGGTAAGACAACTATTTTAGCTTGGAGTAGTTCTGTTGGAATTTCATGGCCCTCCATAATATGGTTTGCAAAACTGACTAGGTGGGGAATTAAAACCGATTAAAACAATTTATAGTACTCACTAGAGAACCCATCTGGTCCTGGTGCCTTCCCTGGTTTGAGATCTTTAAGAACTGCCAAAATTTCTGCTTGGGAGATCTTGGCATTTAGTGAATCCCGGTCACTCTCCGAAATTTCGTCCAGTCGCGTAAAGTCTAGAAAGTCATTCTGTAATTGTTGTGTATTGTCGTCATAGGTTATCTTTTTGCCGTCATACAGATTCCCATAATAATCTGCAAACATGTCTACAATCTCTTGCTGGTGGGAAGTGAGGAAGCCCAATTTGTTTTGCAAAAGTGCTATTGAAGAGGCCTGTTGTGCATCTCTAATTTTTTTTGCCAAATATTTATCGGGCTTGTTTGCATACAAAAAGTAATTTGTTTTTAATCTATGCGCCGCCCTGATGGAATGCTCGTTCAAATATTTTGCTATGGTCTGTCTTTTAAGTTGCAATGTGTGAAGGGTAGCTGCAGAAAGAGTCAATTTGTGGGAGCGTTCTAGTTCCTCTATCTCGGTGTACAACTGTGACAGATGCGCCTTAATTTTCTTGATATATATATATATATATATATAGTTTTTCCCTTAATGAGTAATCCCTGGACTACTGATTTATGTGCCGCCCAGACTGTTATGGGATTAGATGTTGAATCCAAGTTTATATTCCAATATTCTCCTAACGCCCTAATTAGGTTATTTTTAGTTTGGGGATTTTTTAAGCAAGCAGGTTCATAATTACAGGCTCACATTCTATTTACACCCCTCAATTCTCCCAGTTGTACTTGAGTTATAGAATGGTCTGACCAAACGCATGTGTGAATGCTAGTGGACCTAAGGACCGGTTGCAGTATCTGACTGCTAAAAATATAATCTAGCTTGGAGTATGACTTGTGAGCTGCAGAATAGTATGTAGTGTCTGTGGTTATGCCAATCTGGGTTTTCCAAGTGTCAACAAGGGAGTGTGGATTCAGAGAGTCTAGAATAGTTTTGGCCATAGACCTAAGTCTCCTGTGTTTCTTGGAGAGTTCACTGGAGGTCCTATAAACTAGATTTTGAAAGTCTAGGTTAAAGTCTCCTGCCAGAATAATACACATTTTAGACCAGGTAGTTAATAAATGTGAAATTTGTTTGAAAAAGGTGTTCTGTTTTTCGTTTGGGGCATAGACGTTACATAGGACTACATCCACACCCTGAAGCTGACCCTGTACGAAAATGTATCGTCCCTCAGTGTCTGCTATTGTTTCCCCATGTACAAACAACACTGAATGGTTATATTGAGTTATTTTGAGGGAACAGCAAATGTATACTGTTATACAGGCTGTACACTCAATATTTTACATTGTAGCAAAGTGTCATTTCTTCAGTGTTGTTACATGAAAAGATATAATAAAATATTTACAAAAATGTGAGGGGTGTACTCACTTTTGCGAGATTCTGTGTATGTATATATGTGTGTGTGTGTATATATATATATATATATATTTACACTGAAGTAGGACAGGACCCGGTGTTGATCCGTAGTATCCCACACCAATAACAACCAACACCAGAGCTATGATGAATCACCAATTTAATGCCAAGTAAGCATAACGTTTGAGACCCCACTGGAGCCTTGGTCGCATGCAGCAAATCCAAAGAAAAGAAGTGTGCCGTGAGAGATCCTCAGGTGTGCCACGGCAGACTGACAACAGTGTGACATATTTTTTAAACTTTGCTTGTTTTTTACTCCCAGTGCAGGGGTAGTTTGTAGGAGGCATGGCATAACAGCACAATACATACAGTATGTGTGTGTTTGTGTGTATGTGTATATATATATATATATATATATATGCTGTATTAGGCTACAATGTGTAATTTTTTTTAAATTTTGGGATGGTGGTGTGCCACAGGATTTTTTAATGTAAAAAAGTGTGCCACGGCAAAAAAAAGGTTAAAAATCACTGCTCTAAAGAAATAATTTTGCTCCCGGTTTCTTAAATAGGGATGTTACCACTTTATTCACATACACCTAGATTACGAGTTATGCGCGCTATAGGGAGATTAACGAATGCAACAAAAGTTGCATTATTTTTTTTAAATTTTTTTTTTAAGTTTTCTAAAAGCTTTATTGAATCTGTCATTAATACAAATGAAAAAAAGCGAGTAAATATAAATTGACAATGAGAGGGCGCAGACTGTCCTCAAAACAGTATAATCTTACATAGTTAAAATAGATAAAAACATAATTTATGCTTACCTGATAAATTCCTTTCTCCTGTAGTGTAGTCAGTCCACGGGTCATCCATTACTTATGGGATTATATCTCCTCCCTAACAGGAAGTGCAAGAGGATCACCCAAGCAGAGCTGCTATATAGCTCCTCCCCTCTACGTCATACCCAGTCATTCGACCGAAACCAAACGAGAAAGGAGAAACTATAGGGTGCAGTGGTGACTGGAGTTTAATTTAAAATTTAGACCTGCCGTAAAAACAGGGCGGGCCGTGGACTGACTACACTACAGGAGAAAGGAATTTATCAGGTAAGCATAAATTATGTTTTCTCCTGTTAAGTGTAGTCAGTCCACGGGTCATCCATTACTTATGGGATACCAATACCAAAGCTAAAAGTACACGGATGACGGGAGGGACAGGCAGGACCTTTACACGGAAGGAACCACTGCCTGAAGAACCTTTCTCCCAAAAACAGCCTCCGAAGAAGCAAAAGTGTCAAATTTGTAAAATTTTGAAAAGGTGTGAAGTGAAGACCAAGTTGCAGCCTTGCAAATCTGTTCAACAGAGGCCTCATTTTTAAAGGCCCAAGTGGAAGCCACAGCTCTGGTAGAATGAGCTGTAATTCTTTCAGGAGGCTGCTGTCCAGCAGTCTCATAGGCTAAACGTATTATGCTACGAAGCCAGAAGGAGAGAGAGGTAGCCGAAGCCTTTTGACCTCTCCTCTGTCCAGAATAAACGACAAACAGGGAAGAAGTTTGTCGAAAATCTTTAGTTGCCTGCAAATAAAATTTCAGGGAACGGACAACGTCCAGATTGTGCAGAAGTCGTTCCTTCTTTGAAGAAGGTTTAGGGCACAATGATGGAACAACAATCTCTTGATTGATATTCCTGTTAGTGACTACCTTAGGTAAGAACCCAGGTTTAGTACGCAGAACTACCTTGTCTGAATGAAAAATCAGATAAGGAGAATCACAATGTAAGGCCGATAACTCAGAGACTCTTCGAGCCGAGGAAATAGCCATTAAAAACAGAACTTTCCAAGATAACAGCTTGATATCAATGGAATGAAGGGGTTCAAACGGAACACCCTGTAAAACGTTAAGAACTAAGTTTAAGCTCCATGGCGGAGCAACAGTTTTAAACACAGGCTTAATCCTGGCCAAAGCCTGACAAAAAGCCTGAACGTCTGGAACTTCTGACAGACGTTTGTGTAAAAGGATGGACAGAGCTGAGATCTGTCCCTTTAACGAACTAGCAGATAAACCCTTTTCTAAACCTTCTTGTAGAAAAGACAATATCCTAGGAATCCTAACCTTACTCCATGAGTAACTCTTGGATTCGCACCAATGCAAGTATTTACGCCATATTTTATGGTAAATTTTCCTGGTAACAGGTTTCCTAGCCTGTATTAAGGTATCAATCACTGACTCCGAGAATCCACGCTTTGATAGAATCAAGCATTCAATCTCCATGCAGTCAGCCTCAGAGAAATTAGATTTGGATGTTTGAAAGGACCCTGAACCAGAAGGTCCTGTCTCAGAGGCAGAGACCATGGTGGACAGGACGACATGTCCACTAGATCTGCATACCAGGTCCTGCGTGGCCACGCAGGCGCTATTAGAATCACCGATGCTCTCTCCTGTTTGATCCTGGCAATCAATCGAGGAAGCATCGGGAAGGGTGGAAACACATAAGCCATGTTGAAGACCCAAGGTGCTGTCAGAGCATCTATCAGAACCGCTCCCGGGTCCCTGGACCTGGATCCGTAACAAGGAAGCTTGGCGTTCTGGCGAGACGCCATGAGATCCAGATCTGGTTTGCCCCAACGCCGAAGCAGTTGGGCAAATACCTCCGGATGAAGTTCCCACTCCCCCGGATGAAAAGTCTGGCGACTTAGGAAATCCGCCTCCCAGTTCTCCACGCCTGGGATGTGGATCGCTGACAGGTGGCAAGAGTGAGACTCTGCCCAGCGAATTATCTTTGAGACTTCCATCATCGCTAGGGAACTCCTTGTCCCTCCCTGATGGTTGATGTAAGCCACAGTCGTGATGTTGTCCGACTGAAACCTGATGAACCTCAGAGTTGCTAACTAAGGCCAAGCCAGAAGGGCATTGAGAACTGCTCTTAATTCCAGAATGTTTATTGGAAGGAGTCTCTCCTCCTGAGTCCATGATCCCTGAGCCTTCAGGGAATTCCAGACAGCGCCCCAACCTAGCAGGCTGGCGTCTGTTGTTACAATCGTCCAATCTGGCCTGCTGAAGGGCATCCCCCTGGACAGATGTGGCCGAGAAAGCCACCATAGAAGAGAATCTCTGGTCTCTTGATCCAGATTCAGCATAGGGGACAAATCTGAGTAATCCCCATTCCACTGACTTAGCATGCACAATTGTAGTGGTCTGAGATGCAGGCGTGCAAAAGGTACTATGTCCATTGCCGCTACCATTAAGCCGATTACCTCCATGCATTGAGCCACTGACGGGTGTTGAATGGAATGGAGGACACGGCAAGCATTTAGAAGTTTTGTTAACCTGTCCTCTGTTAGGTAAATTTTCATTTCTACAGAATCTATAAGAGTCCCCAAGAAGGGAACTCTTGTGAGTGGCAATAGAGAACTCTTTGCTACGTTCACCTTCCACCCATGCGACCTTAGAAATGCCAGAACTAACTCTGTATGAGACTTGGCAGTCTGGAAACTTGACGCTTGTATCAGAATGTCGTCTAGGTACGGAGCTACCGAAATTCCTCGCGGTCTTAGTACCGCCAGAAGAGAGCCCAGAACCTTTGTAAAGATTCTTGGAGCCGTAGCTAACCCGAAGGGAAGAGCTACAAACTGGTAATGCCTGTTTAGGAAGGCAAACCTTAGGTACCGATAATGATCCTTGTGAATCGGTATGTGAAGGTAGGCATCCTTTAAATCCACTGTGGTCATGTACTGACCCTTTTGGATCATAGGTAAGATTGTCCGAATAGTTTCCATTTTGAACGATGGAACTCTTAGGAATTTGTTTACGATTTTTAAGTCCAAGATTGGTCTGAAGGTTCCCTCTTTTTTGGGAACCACAAACAGATTTGAGTAAAACCCTTGTCCGTGTTCCGACCGCGGAACTGGGTGGATCACTCCCATTAGTAAAAGGTCTTGTACACAGCGTAGAAACGCCTCTTTCTTTATCTGGTTTGCTGACAACCTTGAAAGATGAAATCTCCCTTTTGGAGGAGAAGCTTTGAAGTCCAGAAGATATCCCTGAGATATGATCTCTAACGCCCAGGGATCCTGGACATCTCTTGCCCAAGCCTGGGCGAAGAGAGAAAGTCTGCCCCCCACTAGATCCGTTTCCGGATCGGGGGCCCTCACTTCATGCGGTCTTAGGGGCAACAGCCGACTTTCGGGCCTGCTTGCCCTTGTTCCAGGACTGGTTCGGTTTTTAGCCCTGTCTGTAGCGAGCAACAGTTCCTTCCTGTTTTGGAGCGGAGGAAGTAGATGCTGCTCCTGCCTTGAAGTTACGAAAGGCACGAAAATTAGACTGTCTAGCCCTTGGTTTGGCTCTGTCTTGAGGCAGGGCATGGCCCTTACCTCCAGTAATGTCAGCGATAATTTCTTTCAAACCGGGCCCAAATAATGTCTGCCCTTTGAAAGGTATGTTAAGCAATTTAGATTTAGAAGTCACATCGGCTGACCAGGATTTAAGCCACAGTGCTCTGCGCGCTTGAATGGCGAATCCGGAGTTCTTAGCCGTAAGTTTAGTTAAGTGTACTACGGCATCAGAAATAAATGAATTAGCTAGCTTAAGGACTCTAAGCTTGTCTATAATCTCATCCAATGGAGCTGAGCTAATGGTCTCTTCCAGAGACTCAAACCAGAATGCCGCCGCAGCCGTGACAGGCGCAATGCATGCAAGGGTTGTAATATAAAACCTTGTTGAACAAACATTTTCTTAAGGTAACCCTCTTAACTTTTTATCCATTGGATCTGAAAAAGCACAGCTATCCTCCAGCGGGATAGTGGTGCGCTTAGCCAGAGTAGAAACTGCTCCCTCCACCTTAGGGACCGTCTGCCATAAGTCCCGTGTGGTGGCGTCTATTGGAAACATCTTTCTAAATATAGGAGGGGGTGAAAAAGGCACACCGGGTCTATCCCACTCCTTGTTAACAATTTCTGTAAGCCTTTTAGGTATAGGAAAAACGTCAGTACACGTCGGTACCGCAAAATATTTATCCAGCCTACATATTTTCTCTGGAATTGCAACCGTGTTACAATCATTCAGAGCTGCTAATACCTCCCCTAGTAATACACGGAGGTTCTCAAGCTTAAATTTAAAATTTGAAATGTCTGAGTCCAGTTTACTTGGATCAGATCCGTCACCCACAGAATGAAGCTCTCCGTCCTTATGTTCTGCAAATTGTGACGCAGTATCAGACATGGCTCTATTATTATCAGCGCACTCTGTTCTCACCCCAGAGTGGTCGCGTTTACCCCTAAATTCTGGCAATTTAGATAATACTTCAGTCATAACATTAGCCATGTCTTGCAAAGTGATTTGTATGGGCCGCCCTAATGTACTTGGCGCCACAATATCACGCACCTCCTGAGCGGGAGACGAAGGTACTGACACGTGAGGGGAGTTAGTCGGCATAACTTCCCCCTCGTTGTCTGGTGAAATTTTCTTTACATGTACAGATTGGCTTTTATTTAAAGTAGCATCAATGCAATTAGTACACAAATTTCTATTGGGCTCCACATTGGCCTTTAAACATATTGTACAAAGAGATTCCTCTGTGTCAGACATGTTTAAACAAACTAGCAATGAAACTAGCAAGCTTGGAAAATACTTTTCAAATAAATTTACAAGCAATATAAAAAACGTTACTGTGCCTTTTAAGAAGCACAAAAAAAACTGTCACAGTTGAAATAACAATGAACCAAATTAGTTATAGCAACCAAATTTTCACAGTAAATGCATTAAGTTAGCAAAGGATTGCACCCACCAGCAAATGGATGATTAACCCCTTAGTACCCAAAAACGGATAACAATTTAATAAAAACGTTTTTATCACAGTCAAAAACACAGTCTCACAGGTCTGCTGTGAGTGATTACCTCCCTCAAAACTAGTTTTGGAGACCCCTGGGCTCTGTAGAGACGTCCTGGATCATGGAGGAAAAAATAGGAAGACTGTGACTGAATTTTTACTGCGCAATAAAGCGCCAAAATAGGCCCCTCCCACTCATATTACAACAGTGGGGAAGCTCAGTAAACTGATTTTATTCATAAATAAACGACAGCCATGTGGAAAAATAATGCCCAAAAAGTTTTATCATCAAGTACCTCAGAGAAAAACGATTAACATGCCAGTAAACGTTTAAAAATAAAATTATGAAATGTTATTAATAAGCCTGCTGCTAGTCGCTTTCACTGCAGTGGAGGCTCAAATATAAGTTAAATGTATACAGTATTTTCTTAGTGAAGTTCCATTCCCCAGAAATACCTCAGTGTAAACATACATACATATCAGCCTGATACCAGTCGCTACTACTGCATTTAAGGCTGCACTTACATTATATCGGTATTAGCAGTATTTTCTCAGTCAATTCCATTCCTTAGAAAATAATATACTGCAACATACCTCCTTGCAGGTGAACCCTGCCCGCTGTCCCCTGTTCTGAAGTTACCTCACTCCTCAGAATGGCCGAGAACAGCAAATGGATCTTAGTTACGACCGCTAAGATCATACACAAACTCAGGTAGATTCTTCTTCTAATGCTGCCTGAGAAAGAAACAACACACTCCGGTGCTGTTTAAAATAACAAACTTTTGATTGAAGAAATAAAAACTAAGTTTAACAACCACAGTCCTCTCACACGTCCTATCTATTAGTTAGGTGCAAGAGAATGACTGGGTATGACGTAGAGGGGAGGAGCTATATAGCAGCTCTGCTTGGGTGATCCTCTTGCACTTCCTGTTAGGGAGGAGATATAATCCCATAAGTAATGGATGACCCGTGGACTGACTACACTTAACAGGAGAAACTCTGTTCTAAATTATACCAAAAACTCAGTAGGCAGTCATAAACCATGATGGTACCTTATATCTTGTATGAAGGAGACTCCAAGGTCTCTCAGCTCAGGAATAGAGGGTAAAGGGAATGAATCTAGAAGTAAGGTAGGGGGGTGGAAAGAGAGGAGGAGGGGAGGGATGTAGTTAGTCATGGGCGGGCGTGGCGCGTAAGCCATCCAATATCATGTATACTAAGCCAAAGGTAAGATCTTATGTCACCAGTGGGAAGCTAACTGGGGGACAAGACATTAGGTTTCCAGGTTGTGTCATATGAATCTTTCCAATCAGCCTATGTCAGCTCAAAAAGGTCGGAATTACCTAATTTATAAAAGATGTCTTTTTCCATGGTATATAGGTAGGCCATATAAGAGCAGACTCTTGTCCAGCTAGGCGGGGACTCTTTTTTCCAATCACAAGCGATGAGATGTTTAATGGACATAAAAAGGTAAATGCTTATGTAAGCATGATGCTTAGGGATGGTGTGGACACCTATGTGTAGTAGGGCTACTGCCGGTGAGCTACGTAATGATACTCCCAATTTGGAAAGAACCCTAAAGCATCTTATCCATAAGGGGTGAATTTTAGGGCATTCCCACCACAAGTGTAGAGAGTCCCCTCTCTGACCACATCCTCTCCAACAGTAAGGGGACGTACTAGGACATATTTTAGCCAACCTGGTAGGTACATAGTACCAATGAGCCAACAATTTATAATAAGTCTCAAATAAGGTTGTGCAATGTATGACCTTTTTGGTACGCTCAAGAGTGTGTCCCCAAACCTCTTCTGTAAATGATTTATCAAGTAGGGGTTCCCACTGAAAGGTGGGGAGTTGCTTCCGAATTTAGTTTAGGGTCTAAGAGAGTATAGTATCTGGAGAGAGGCAACATTGCCTCTTTCCCTGGCTCCATGTGGTCTCCCAAGGGGTTAATGGGCGGGCTAACTGAGGCTTGAAGCCTCAACTGGTCAGAAAGCTTTTGATTCTGTGGTATTCGAATTTTAGAATATGGGGTAAGGCCACATCCACCTCTAACTGAGAGACGGTTCTGAATCCACTTTCCGGTGGTGGAAGCCAGAGGTCTGAGACTACATGAACTCCAAGTTGAGCCCGTTTCAATGGATGGGTATCCTGTAAGCCTGCTAGTAGGCCAGGCATAGAGGTAATGGGAGATGTGTGAGGGGCAATATGTCTAGAATGGCGGATTTTGTCCCAGGAGTGCAGGCATTCCCAAATAATAGGGTTTGTCAAGGTTAGATCTCTGCGGCAATGTGTGGGCGTCCAGATAAGATCTCGTAAAGTTAGGTTGTAGGGCAGCGAGGCCTGTTCAATGGAGCGCCATTTGCAGGTAGACTGTCTGACACCCCATTGTGAGATATGGGTGAGCATCGCCCCCTCATAGTATCTTACTATTGAGGGAGAGCCTAGTCCCCCGTTTATCCTGGGCAATTGCAGAACTTTCTCTGACATAAACCCCACTTCTAAACACCCCTAATCTGCTGCCCCAGACATCGCCGGCACCTACATAATGTTAACACCTAATCTCCTGCTCCCGATATCGCCACCACTATACTAAAGTTATTAACCCCTATTCACCTGCACCCCAACATCGCCTACACTATAATAAATCTATTAACTCCTATTCTGCCTCTCCCCGACATTGCCACAACTAAATAAAGTTGTTAACCCCTAAACCTCTGGCCTCCGACATCACTACCACTAAATAAATCTATTAACTCCTAAACCGCCAGCCCACCACATCACAACAACCTAAATGAAACTATATTAACCCCTAAACCTAACCCTAACGTAACCGTAAGCCTAACCCTAACACCCCCTAACTTTAACATAATTAAAATAGAGCTAAATTAAACTTACAATTATTAACTAAATAATTCATATTTAAAACTAAATGCATACTTACCTGTGAAATAAAACCTAAACTAGCTACAATATAACTAATAGTTATATTGTAGCTAGTTTAGGTTTTATTTTTATTTCACAGGTAAGCTTGTATTTATTTTAACTAGGTAGACTAGTTAGTAAATAGTTATTAACTATTTACTAACTACCTAGTTAAAATAAAAACAAACTTACCTGTGAAATAAAACCTACCATTACACAAAAAAGCACTAAAATTTCAAAAAATAACAAACAAAATTATACAAAATAATAACAATTATTCTTATTCTAATACCCTTTAAAAAAAAACACCCCAAAATAAAAAAAGTCTAATAAACTACCACTACTACTACTTTTGTGGGCCCTTATAAAGGGCCTTTTGTAGGGCATTGCCAAGTTAATAGCTCATTTGCAACAAAACAAATCCTCCCTAACAGTATACAAACCCCCACCACAAGATAAAAATAAAGTAAAACCTAAGCTAACCATTGCCCTCAAAAGGGCATTTGTATGGGCATTGCCCTTAAAAGGGCATTTGTATGGGCATTGCCCTTAAAAGGGCATTGATCTCTTTTTCCTGTCCTTAAAACGGCATTCAGCTCTTTTGTGAAATGCCCAAGCCCTAATCTAAAGTTAAAAACCCACCCAAAACGAAAAAAATACATTACACAAAATAACAAACAATTATCAAAAATAATCAAAATTATTCTTATTCTAATACCCATTTAAAAAAAACAAAAAAACAACCCAAAATAAAAAACCTAGTCTAGAATAAACTACCAATAGCCCTTAAAAGGGCCTTTTGTAGGGCATTGCCCTAAGTTAAAAAGCTCTTCAAATCAGCCAATAGAATTTCAGTAGCTCTCATCCTATTGGCTGATTTAAACAGCCAATAGGATTTCAGTAGCTCTCATCCTATCGACTGATTTGAATTTCCAAAATCAAATCAGCCAATAGGAATGCAATGGACGCCATCTTGAATCGCGTACCTTGCATTAAAGATTCAGTATACGGCGGCGACCATATGAAGAGGATGCTCCGTGACGGATGTCTTCAGGATGGACCCAGTCTGCGCCGCTGGGATGAAGATAGAAGATGCCGCCTGGATGAAGACTTCTCGCCGCCTTGATGAGGACTTCGCCGTCTGGATGGAGATAGAAGAGGGCATCTGGATGAAGACTTAACGCCGCCTAGATGAGGACTTTGCCGCCTGGATGAGGACTTTGCCACCTGGATGAAGATCGTTCAAGCGGGACTTAAAAAACTGGAGGTTAGTGTTAGTTTTTTTTAAGGGATTTTTTAGTGTTTTTTTTTTTTTAGTTTAGGGTTTGGGCTTTCGTAAAAGAGCTAAATGCCCTTTTTGGGACAAAGCAAAAGAGCTAAATGCCCTTTTAAGGTCAATGCCCATACAAATGCCCTTTTTAGGGAAATGGGTAGCTTAGGTTTTTGTTAGAGTTAGGTTTATTATTTTGGGGGGTTGGTTGGGTGGTGGGTTTTACTGTTGAGGGGTCTTTGTTTTTTGTTTTTTTTTACTGGTAAAAGAGCTGTTTAACTTAGGGCAATGCCCTACAAAAGGTCCTTTTAAGGGCTTTTGGTAGTTTATTGTAGGCTAGGTTTTTTTTTTTATTTTGCGTGGGCTTTTTTATTTTGATAGGGCTATTAGATTAGGTGTAATTCTTTTTTATTTTGGATAATTTTTTTTGTTATTTTTCGTAATTTAGTCTTTATTTTTTGTAATTAGATAGTTTGTAATTTTTATAGTAGTGTTAGGATTTTTTTAATGTGCATTTTAGTTTAATTTAATTGGTAGTTAGTTTAATTTTAGTTTAATAGTTATTTTATTTTAATTGTTGGTTTTAACATAGTTTTTTTAATTTGACAGGTAAGTTTTAATTTAAGATAGGGAAATTGTAATATAAAGTTAGGGGGGCATTTAGGTTTAGGGGTTACTAGTTTAAATTAATTTATTGCTATGTGGGGGGCTTTCGGTTTAGGGGTTAATAGTTTAATTTAGTCTATTTCTTTGTGGTGGACTTGCGGTTTAGGGGTTAATAGGTTTATTATAGTGGCGGCCGTGTAGGGCTTAATAACTTTAGTATAGTGGGGGCGATGTGGGCGGATGGCAGATTAGGGTTTAATAATATTTAAATAATGTTTGCGATGCGGGAGGATGGCGGTTTAGGGTTTAATAACTTTATTATAGTGGTGACGATGTTGGGGAGCGGCGGAATAGGGGTTAATAAATTGTATTAGTGGCGGAGATGTCGGCAGTGGCAGATTAGGGGTTAATAAATTTAATATAGTGTTTGCGATGCGGGAGGGCCTCGGTTTAGGGGTTAATAGGTAGTTTATGGGTGTTTAGTGTACTTTGTAGCAGTTTAGTTATGAGTTTTATGTTACAGTTAAAACTCATAACTACTAATTTTAGATTGCAAAACGAATCTTGTTGGTATAGGCTGCAAAGCAAGCTTTTAAGCCTCACCGCAAAATTCGTAATGGCTGCGCTATGGAAGTTCTATTAAAAACCGTAATTTTTACATGTGCGTTACAGGCTAAAAGGCTTGCGGTATAGCTGGCTGCGGTGCTGTTTTAACACTGAAATGACCATTTTTTCAGTGTTAAAACATGAACGCACGACTTGTAATCTAGGTGATATTGTGGTACACTTCACATGTGAAGTGTACCACAATATGTGAATAAAGTGGTAACATCCCTATTGAAGAAACCATATGCAAAGTAATTTTTTGGTGTGTATATATATATATATATATATATATATATATATATATATATATATATATATATATATATATATATATATATATATATATATATATATGTGTGTGTTTATATACATATGTGTTTATATATACACACATACACACACACACACACACACACATTTATATATTTTGACCCTCCCTTAGAAAAATGTATGCAGATATCCATTCCTGCAGATGACAATTGTAACATTCGGCCTTCGTTCTGTGACATATAGATATAGCAGCAGGTTTTTTTTGCTAGTGGCATATTGTAAGTAAATCCAGATGTGAAAGAGATTAATTTCTCTGAGGTTATACTACAGTATGTCATTGGGGACAGTCCTAAACTTTAG
This sequence comes from Bombina bombina, assembly GCF_027579735.1. Taxonomy (NCBI): domain Eukaryota; kingdom Metazoa; phylum Chordata; class Amphibia; order Anura; family Bombinatoridae; genus Bombina; species Bombina bombina. The sequence goes on along the minus strand of NC_069500.1, from coordinate 1,204,097,096 downwards.
AAAATAGGTTATCTAAGCCTGAATGACCTTTTACTATTGTTGTATTTAGAATGATTGTATACTGATGATTTTCCCTTTCGTTATATAAAGTAGTGTGCTTAGACTAAATTTAAATGTTTTTGCATTGGCATCTTTGTTATTTCTACCAAGTTTTCTGTAGGTGTAAGACAATTTACAAAACAATGTATCTTTTTATTTTTAATTTCTTTATTATATTGGAAAAAAATATTTAAATGACCATAAATGTTTACATCTGTCTCTCATGCATACACACAAACACATATGCATACACACACATTTACATATACACACACACATACTGTATTTATACACACACATACACACAAACTCATACACACACACACACATACACATGCACCTGCCCACATGCATACACACATATTTACATGCGCACACACACACAGACACTGACACACATACAGTTGTATGCAAAAGTTTAGGCACCCCTGACAATTTCCATGATTTTCATTTATAAATAATTGGGTGTTTGGATCAGCAATTTCATTTTGATCTATCAAATAACAGTAATATTTCAGTAGTGAAATTAGGTTTATTGAATTAACAGAAAATGTGCAATATGCATCAAAACGAAATTAGACAAGTGCATAAATTTGGGCAACCTTGTCATTTTGTTGATTTGAATACCTGTAACTACTTAGCACTGATTAATTGGAACACACAATTGGTTTGGTGAGCCCATTAAGCCTTGAACTTCATAGACAGGTGCATCCAATCATGAGAAAAGGTATTTAAGGTGGCCAGTTGCAAGTTGTTGTTCTCTTTGACTCTCCTCTGAAGAGTGGCAACATGGGGGGCCTCAAAACAACTCTCAAATGACCTAAAAACAAAGATTGTTCAACATTATGGTTTAGGGGAAGGCTACAAAAAGCTATCGCAGAGATTTAAGCTGTCAGTGTCCTCTGTGAGGATCATAGTGAGGAATAGGAAGACCACAGGCACAGTTCTTGTTAAGGCCAAAAGTAAAATATCGGAGAGGCAAAAGCAAAGGATGGTGAGAACGGTCAAAAACAGGCCACCTCCAAAGACCTACATCATCTTGCTGCAGATGGTGTCACTGTGCATCGTTCAACAATTCAGCGTATGGGAAAGTGATGCGGAAGAAGCCTTTTCTGCACACACGACACAAACAAGAGTCGCTTGAGGTATGTAAACGCACATTTGGATAAGCCAGCTGCATTTTTGAAAAAGCTACTGTGGACTGATGAAACAATGATTGAGTTATTTGGTCATAACAAGGGGCGTTATGCATGAACACAGCGTTCCAAGACAAACACTTGCTAGCCACAGTAAAATTTGGTGGATGTTTCATCATGCTGTGGGACTGTGTGGCCAGTGCCGGTACTGGGAATCTTGTTAAAGTTGGGGGTCGCATGGATTCCACTCAATATCAGCAGATACTTGAGAATAATGTTGAGGTATCAGTCACAAAGTTAAAGTTACGCCGGGGCTGGATATTTCAACCACCAAAAACACTGCTCAAAATCTACTCTGGCATTTATACAGAGGAACAAGTACAATGTTCTGGAATGGCCATCCCAGTCCCCAGACCTGAATATCATTGAAAATATGTGGGGTGATTTGAAGCGGGCTGTCCATGCTCAGCATCCATCAAACCTAACTGAACTGGAGATGTTTTGCAAGGAGGAATGGTCTAAAATACCTTCATCCAGAATCTAGACACTCATTAACCCTTTGAGTGCTAAGCACTTTCCCACCTGGGTGCTAAGATTTTTAAAGTTTTTTATTTTTTTATTTTTTGAAAAAACATTTTTTAACTTTTTTTATTTTTTTTTTCCAGACCCCCAATACTTAAACTGTTGGAAAGGTTAAGCGATTACCTTTCCAATGGTGGGTCTTGGGGGTCTGTAGCTGCTTAGATGCCTGAGATACAGGCTTCTAAGCAGCATGCCCCCTGCTCTTATACTTAACATTGTAAAAGTCTAGTATAAATTAAACTTTCGTTATTCAGATAGGACTTTTAATTTTAAACAACTTTCCGAATTTACTTTTATCATTAAATTTGCTTTTTTCTCTTGGTATTCTTAGTTTAAACTAAACATATGTAGGCTCATATGCTAATTTCTAAGCCTTTGAGGGCTGCCTCTTATCACATGCTTTTCAACACAAAGAGACAGAAAGTACACGTGGGCCATATAGATAACACTGTGTTCAGGCACAGGTTTTTTTTTTAAGATTTAGCACAAACCAAAGCTAAATTTAAGACAATAGATAATAAACAGTCACAGTCTTGTGATCAGGGGCCTGGAAGAAGGTTCCTAGATACAAGATAATCACAGAGGTAAAAAGTATATTAATATAACTGTTTTGGTTATGCAAAACGGGGGAATGGGTAATAAAGGGATTATCTATCTTTTAAAACAATAACAATTCTATGGTAGACTGTCCCTTTAAGTATAAATAAATTTGCGCGGTGACGTCATCACGTCATTACACGTGACGTCACCACGTCATTACACGTGACGTCACCACGCAAAACGGGAAGCCCCAGCGATGCCTGTCACTCAGGCACGATCGCCAGGGTAGGAGCGAGTGGGAGCCCCCAGATCTCCCTCATGGTGGGAGAGTGCTAGTGACGGCTCAGAGCCGTCATTAGCACTCAAAGGGTTAAAGGCTATAGTAAACGTCTTGAGGCTGTTATTTCTGCTAAAGGAGGCTCTACTAAATATTGATGAGATATTTTTGTTGGGGTGCCCAAATTTATGCACCTGTCTAATTTCGTTTTGATGCATATTGCACATTTTCTGTTAATCCAATAAACCTAATTTCACTACTGAAATATTACTGTGTCCTTCAGTAATTTGATAGCTCAAAATGAAATTGCTGATCCAAACACCCAATAATTTATAAATGAAAATCATGGAAATTGTCAGGGGTGCCTAAACTTTTGCATACGACTGTACATACATACACACACATGCACCTGCACACATGCATACACACATACATACACACAAATGCATACACACACATGCATACACAAACATGCACACACATGCATACACACAGTCACCTGCACATATGCAAAACCTGCACACACACACCTTCAGTTTCTAAAAAAAAATAAAAAAAAGCCAAATAAATTATGATATATATCCCTGCATATTAAAAGACAGATTACACAAACTGGAGCCAGCAGGAGTCTGTAAACACACGTATACATCTGACACTTTGGGGCCTGATTTGGAGTCTAAAAATCAGCACAATGTTATTAAAAAATAAGCAAAACTATACATTGTTACAAAAACACTCCCAGATAAGCTATATAAATGGATAATTTACAAAACATGTATGCAAAGAAAAATCATTATAGTGTTCAGTGTCCCTCTAAAATTATGTGGCATACTCCATTTAACCCCTTTGGAATGCATTGAAGCCCCCTAAAGAGAATATAAGAAGGTTAACGCTGGACCAGTCTTTCTAATGATCACCATTTTTAGCACAAAATTCTAATAATGATAATGACACTTGTGTAACATTGTTCACAGTGACTTTTGTTGTGAAGTATGATGATACACTTGTAGTTCTTGGGGTCCGCCGCACATCGATAAATGCCGACAGCATACGCTGTCGGCATTTATCATTGCACCAGCAGTTCTTGTGAACTGCTGGTGCAACCCCGCCCCCCTGCAGATTTGCAGCCAATCGGCCGCCAGCCGGGGGTGTCAATCAACCCGATCGTATTGGCTCGCCAGAGCTTGATAAATAGACCCCCTAGAGTAGATTCCAGAGAAGTAATACAAATTTCCAAAGGAAATGTAACCCTTGCCTGATTTCATTGGTAGAGACACATGTTGTAAACCAGTCTGCACCCATGATGACCCATATTCCAATGTGTTACAATTCCATAATAAAATATTGCACTGTACCTTAGCGAATTTCTGGCCTCTTTTCCAAAGCTGTTTCAATGCATTTCTTTGTTGTGTATAAATGATCAGTCTGATGATCATATTTAATTTTAGTACAAGTATCATCATTGAAAAGTGTGATTCCAGTATTATTTTTAACTTTGTATTCAATCATATAAAGCTTCTGTTTATAAACACGTGAACTGATCATGCCCAAAAAGGTTAACATTGAAAAAACAACCAAGTTGTACTACTCAAAACAGGCCAAGATGGGATTTTAAGATGTTATCACTGTAGAATTTAAAGGAATAGTCTAGTCAAAATTAAACTTTCATGATTCAGAAAGAGCAGGCAATTTTAAGCAACTTTCTAATTTACTCCTATTGTCAATTTGTCTACGTTCTATTGGTATCTTTATTTGAAAAAGCAAGAAGGTAAGAATAGAAGCCGGCCCATTTTTGGTTCAGCACCTAGGTAACCACCAATCAAGCGCTACCCAGGTGTTGAACCAAAAATGGGCTGGTTCCTACGTTTACATTCAATTAAAGATACAAAGAGAACAAAGACAAATTGATAAAAGGAGTAAATTAGAAAGTTACTTAAAAATACCTGCTCTATCTGAATTATAAAAGTTTAATTTTGACTAGACTATTCCTTTAAGAAGTCTAAACATCATGGCTCTATGGTATGTGTGGTACTGCTTCTTTGTCACCCAAAGACATATTTTATATTTTATTTTGGACGGTCTTCATTTAACAGAATATGCATTTTTGTATTAGCTTTTAAATATTAAAGTGATGGTAAACTTTCCCCTTTTCATAAACAGATTGGGAATGTTAGCCATATTTTAGATGGAGTTTAATTCATTAGTTGTAATGAAGACTTACCTTTTAATGTAGCTCTGTAATTCTAATAACTTAAAAAAGAGATTCACTGCACTATTACAAAAGGATATTTAAAGTGCATGTAAAGTCAACCTACTTGCTCTGCATCATAGTGTGTATTTTATAAATTAATAGTGAGTTTCATTCATCAAAATCGCTACATCGAATTATAAAAGCAAATATTTAATAATTAGCTTTGTGTTATTATCGGCGATTCCTCCGCCCGACATTATGGTCCCACATAATTTTTTTGATTGACAGTTCTATTTAGAACTATTTTGCTTTTCCCCGGGGCGTCAGGCCGGTTCTTACCTACGTCACGCGAATCTACTGCGCATGCAGAAACTACTGGATGACGTTACCACTGCAATGCGCGTCCACGATTCGCGCATGCGCAATACCTCGAAGGGATAATTTATTCAATCTAGTCTACGAGCGGAGTGAATTGTAATTAAGTATCTGAGCTCCGATTGCGCTTGCATGCGATAATACTGACAAGCTATAATGGAAACGCTATTATAAAATAAATATAGATATTGATTTAATAAAATAAAATATGTTTGTCAAATATCGATCCTTAATATATAGATCGTATTGCTGGTTATTGCAATAACATAAGAATGCTTCTCCTTGATCGCAAAGTATTCATTGAATGGAAACATTCATTGAATACTTTGTTTATAACTTTGTTAAGGAGCATTGACGCATGCGCAATGTGAAACGAGGTGCCGAGGTTTACAGCGTACTGATAGCTGAACGCATGCGCGTATTGTCATGCTAAAAGTAAACGCATGCGCAAATTAGAGCCCGGATCGTGAACACGATTGAAAGCGAGAGCACGGATCGTGAACGCGATTGAAAGTGACGTTATCGAGTGGGTGTTAGCTTTTACAATGATGCTGGGGCAAAACCAGGAAGAAGACGGTTGGGAGGAGTTCTATGCATAGAACGCAGTTAAGTTTAGAGATAAAAATAACAATAAACATATTTTATTTTGACATAATATTATTGCGGTTTTCATATTTATAACATTGGGAACAAGTAGTTAACAATTAATATGCAAAAACTTACAATCACTTTAAAGGGACATAATACTCATATGCTAAATCACTTGAAACTGATACAGTATAACTGTAAAAAGCTGATAGGAAAATATCACCTGAGCATCTCTATGTAAAAAAGGAAGATATTTTATCTCACAATTTCCTCAGTTCAGCAGAGTAAGTTCTGTGTAAAAAGTTGTAAAAGAAAATGAAGAAATGAACAGCAGCCAATCAGCATGAACAGTGCTGAGGTCATGAACTCTTTTACTGTGATCTCATGAGATTTCACTTAACTCTCATGAGATTTCATTGTAAATTTCCATACACTGAATAGGGAAATAACATGAATGTGCACGAAAGCTCACTCCTTCCGCTGTCCCGGGACAGACATACGGATTTGTTGCTTAGAAGTCCTTTACAATGGGATGTGGCTACTGAGAAACTTTTGAGGTAAAATATCTTTCTTTTTTACATAGAGATGTTCAGGTGATATTTTCTAGTCAGCTTTTTACAGCTATACTGCATCACTTTCAAGTGTTTAAACATTTGGGTATTATGGCCCTTTAATGTAAGATTTCTTCATGTAAGTTAAGGATTTCCTTCCTGGTCTCTCAGCACATGTAAAGAAAGCACAAAAACAATGGTGCAATATTGTCACAGGCTTAGTTATAAGTACTGATTGAAACCTACTCACATTCTTCTGAGCTGTGAAACCAGCTCTAAGTTAACACCGCCTGTGTTATACGTGGATCAAATAGTACCTGGAACTGACCTCCACTCTATAATTAAAATCGGCTTTTATTAAAAACAAAAAAACAAGCAGTTCGGTCATAGAACAGGGTAACAGAGATACATATAAAACTTCCAAGATCCCCCAGTGAACTCCTTGCTCTCAGGCTATGAGTCCCACACAGGGCTTGTATGAAGTTCTGGCACTGTTGACAAAACCCTGTCTCCTCTTGTGACAACTATTCAACTGCAAGTTTTTCTATCCCAGTTCAATAGTTGTCACAAGAGGAGATGGTTTGAACTGTTCTCCAATCAGTGGTACAGCTACAAAAAAAGTGCCGTAGAGCTAGAGAGTTGATTGGAGAGTTCAAACCGTTAACTAACCAACAATATTACTTTTGTAGTGGGTGTCAAAGCATGGGGTATTTAACTTAAAGGGACAGTAAACCTTAAAAATAATGTTATATAATTCTGCACATAGTGCAGAATTATATAACATTATTTAAGTGCTATAGTTCTAAAACCCTTTATTCTCTTTTAATATGTAAAAATTACGGCGCTTTTACAGACCCGCTCTCTGCTGAGCGGGTCTGTAATATTTAGTCAGCACATCGGGCCAGCTGTATAGTCACAGCCCGGCCCGACCGCGCCATAGCACTAAGTGCAGCTCGCTCCTGTCACAGGAGCGAGCTGCACTTAGTCTTATGGCGCGGTCGGGCCGGGCTGTGACTATACAGCTGGCCCGATGCGCTGACTAAATATTACAGACCCGCTCAGCAGAGAGCGGGTCTGTAAAAGCGCCGTAATTTTTACATATTAAAAGAGAATAAAGGGTTTTAGAACTATAGCACTTAAATAATGTTATATAATTCTGCACTATGTGCAGAATTATATAACATTATTTTTAAGGTTTACTGTCCCTTTAATCTACCATTACAAATGATGAAATTAAACTCCATCTAAAATGTCACTAACATTCCGATTTGTTTATACAAAGAGGAAGTTTTAACATCACTTTAAAATAGGTTATTACTACAGTAGGTTAAGATTAAAAGAATATATCTGTGTTGTCTATTGATTTGGGGGGAGGGGTTATACGTGGTTACTACATTTACTGTTTCTTTAAAATCTAGCACTAACAAGTTATTACCATTTGGTGTTTGACTTAAAGAATCAAAGCCTTGTACTGTGGGAAATCCATTAATATTTTGCTTTTTTTAAATTTATTTTTTAAAATTATATTTATTGAGGTTTGAAATAGGGCATACATATAAGCTGTGACATTGAAAAGTGTATATAAAGTTTGGTACAAAACATATAATCAATATGAAGAGAAAAAGTACAATACAGATCTATATAACATTTTGTAAAAATGTAAGTAGGCATATATATCTCTTGCCCATATGAATTATATACCTCCTAACTAAAACTTGGGGCCACTCCTGGACCCCCTAGCAACAAATAAAATATAAATCTACAAAAGGTAAAATAGGTAGGGAGACCACTCTTAGGTCTCAAAGGATAAACCTCCTTTTTTCTCTGATATAATCTAGTTAACCCCTATTTTCAAAGAATGTGTATATATAGGTATAGAATCCCCTTAGCAAAGAAAGAAACAATAGCCACTCTTGAGCCTTAACTTTTAACTTCTATAAATAGGGTTGCGTGGTAGGGGATATGCAATAGGAATAGAATAAAATATATAGGGCCTCCATTAGACCCTTAGGACTATTTTAAAAGAAAAAAAATGGTGCTTCATACTGTTTCTGATATGAAACTTAACATACTGTGTGGAGGACCTAAGTATAGAAAAGGAATACACCTGGTAGCCAAAGGTTCTGACTGGTCTAAGGAGGTTCATCATTGGCATATAAGTCTAAAGAGACAATACGAGCATAAAAATCCAATAACATAGAGTAAGTAATATAAAGTAGGCTAATATGTCCACAGAAGTAGTCTGTAGAGCCTATTAAAGACAGCTGTCAGAGGTGATACCTACCATTTACAAATTATACTAGTGTTAAGGCGTTTATAGCTTAGTAGGAAACACTAGCTTCCTGGCTGTATATTTATAGAATATAATACCAGATGAGAAGGTCTTAGTTAATGTCAAGTTAGGAAAACCAGACTCAGTTGGGATTAGGTATGCAGCCACTACAGTGATATATCTCCCCAAAACTAGAGGAGTTAAAAATCTATGCTTATGTATAATGATTTAAGTCTCCTGAATGGCCTGTAGTGTTATAGCATGTTGACCCTGATTTAAATCAGCTCATGTATGTGTACTCTGTGGAAACAAGCATCACTAGCTTAGGTCAAGGAGAGTACGTGACTATAATCTATGGGGAGTCAAGATTGTTGCGAGTTAGAAACATAGTTTGAAAACTGAAATACCCTAATAGTGTATATGTAGTCACATAAGGCTAGTATAAGGACTAAGCAAACATATGAGAGTTATTTTCGATAACCCAGAACAGGTTACAATATGTAAAAAATAAAACAGTTAAGAAAACCATAGTACAACACACTATAATTAAAAATAGGAGATGTTTTTACCCTAAGACAAGTTAACCCCTTCTCTAAAGGTAGCGCACTATTAATATAGCATTTTCCCAACCCATTCCTTGCTTCCAATTTAAAGTCTGTGTACAAGTAATAATCGTGGCTTCAACATGCACTTTTACACTATGCATTATATTCCTGCAAGCTTAATAATGTCGCCAAATAATATAAAATAGTTGCCACATATCATTCAATTAACTCAAGTATGTGTAGTGGGTATATAGAGTAATCAGTTCAAAAGTAACAGGCATACAGAACAAAGACTTTGTCAAAGGCCTAAAACTCTCATATCATTATATTCATCAAAATTGGAGATTATGGGCATAGCGTTAAGGAAAGTAGAGGAGATTCCTATATAAACATTAAACTTGCCCGCTTACTTAGAGTTTCAGCCAACACCAACAGTGTTGTAAGTGCTGGGACAGCAATATGTCTCTGAACTAAGACGGAGGTAGGGTGTAATATGGCGTAACCCTCAAGGAGTAGTCTCTGTTGGTAAGTTATTGCATCGGAGCATATCCGATTCAGCCTCTGTGATTCCACTTAACTTCCAGTGCCATTGCCACTGTGTCTCCAGATTCTGTGTGCCATGTGTGATGCCCAGGTTATCCCCCCCTCTAGGACCTTGTGTCAAGTAATCTACTTTCTCTGCCACGATCGGCCGCCTTGTAGCAGGTTCCAGTGTCATTTTATCCATTAGGGGGACAGGGCTAGAGGCCTCACCATATTATAGTGCGCTTCAGCCCGGTAAGCGATATAGGAGATGTTTAATACTTCACAACTACTTTCACCCAGGCTAGCATCTTGCTATATTATATGTGCTTTACTCCGTATTGCTCTCCAAGGTGTCTCATGGTTTTAATGTCCCCTGTTGCGGTTGCGTCATATGCAGGGCTATGGTTTCGGACTCCTGGTTATTGAATGCTTTCTCCGGCTCTTTTGGTGAGGTCACATCAGTTATAGTTGTTTTATGATATAAAGAAACCAGTTTGGACCTTGGATGGTATTCTTTCATCAGGCCGGTCATTCCTTCAGTAGGAATCTCTAACGTATAGTGGTGCAAAACTTTTGTTACTTCCTCCACAATACGAGATAAATGTGCATACAGTAGCTACTTAATTCTATAGCATAACTGTTCATCCATAATGAGTTATAGTAGGTGGTCGTAATTCAGCGCAACTGGCTGGATATTCTGATTTATCAATGAATTGGAGGGGTAGAGAAAGGTATAGACTGCTCCAAGGCCTCTGCTGCGTACTTTCTCTATTCATGTCTGCCTATTCTTGTTGATATATAAAAGTTGCATGAATCTTTTCCAGAAGTAATGCCTGTCACAATTTTCTTGAGGGATAAGATCTGGAAGCCAAACAGCAGTTTTATCAGTTCCCATATTCAGACGTGGTTTAAAAAGCAGCCATCTTGGTCGGTGGTTGGACAAGCCCCCCCCCCCCCACTTTTTAATTTTTTAAAAACCCACCTTGGATGCTTTAATCATTTACTATTTTTGTATATGTACATGCTCAGTTGATATATTAATAAACTGTTGTTTTCAGGTTTAATAATAATAATCTGAAAATATAGCACAAAACACATTTTTAAAATAGTGTATGAAAGGTATGTACAATTTACATATAAATGTCAGAATTTCATTTATGTTTTTTTGAAAATTATGCAAAGTCACATGGCACAAAGTCACATGGCATTATTAATTGTAACACTATAATCATCAATATTGAATCAATCAGCTGCTAATTTTTAATTAAAAAAATAATCATTTTTAAAATATTAATTCAGTGTTCCTTGTAATTACAGGGAGTGCAGAATTATTAGGCAAGTTGTATTTTTGAGGATTAATTTTATTATTGAACAACAACCATGTTCTCAATGAACCCAAAAAACTCATTAATATCAAAGCTGAATATTTTTGGAAGTAGTTTTTAGTTTGTTTTTAGTTTTAGCTATTTTAGGGGGATATCTGTGTGTGCAGGTGACTATTACTGTGCATAATTATTAGGCAACTTAACAAAAAACAAATATATACCCATTTCAATTATTTATTTTTACCAGTGAACCCAATATAACATCTCAACATTCACAAATATACATTTCTGACATTCAAAAACAAAACAAAAACAAATCAGTGACCAATATAGCCACCTTTCTTTGCAAGGACACTCAAAAGCCTGCCATCCATGGATTCTGTCAGTGTTTTGATCTGTTCACCATCAACATTGCGTGCAGCAGCAACCACAGCCTCCCAGACACTGTTCAGAGAGGTGTACTGTTTTCCCTCCTTGTAAATCTCACATTTGATGATGAACCACAGGTTCTCAATGGGGTTCAGGTCAGGTGAACAAGGAGGCCATGTCATTAGATTTTCTTCTTTTATACCCTTTCTTGACAGCCACGCTGTGGAGTACTTGGACGCGTGTGATGGAGCATTGTCCTGCATGAAAATCATGTTTTTCTTGAAGGATGCAGACTTCTTCCTGTACCACTGCTTGAAGAAGGTGTCTTCCAGAAACTGGCAGTAGGACTGGGAGTTGAGCTTGACTCCATCCTCAACCCGAAAAGGCCCCACAAGCTCATCTTTGATGATACCAGCCCAAACCAGTACTCCACCTCCACCTTGCTGGCGTCTGAGTCGGACTGGAGCTCTCTGCACTTTACCAATCCAGCCATGGGCCCATCCATCTGGCCCATCAAGACTCACTCTCATTTCATCAGTCCATAAAACCTTAGAAAAATCAGTCTTGAGAGAGATTTCTTGGCCCAGTCTTGACGTTTCAGCTTGTGTGTCTTGTTCAGTGGTGGTCGTCTTTCAGCCTTTCTTACCTTGGCCATGTCTCTGAGTATTGCACACCTTGTGCTTTTGGGCACTCCAGTGATGTTGCAGCTCTGAAATATGGCCAAACTGGTGGCAAGTGGCATCTTGGCAGCTGCACGCTTGACTTTTCTCAGTTCATGGGCAGTTATTTTGCGCCTTGGTTTTTCCACACGCTTCTTGCGACCCTGTTGACTATTTTGAATGAAACTCTTGATTGTTCGATGATCACGCTTCAGAAGCTTTGCAATTTTAAGAGTGCTGCATCCCTCTGCAAGATATCTCACTAATTTTGACTTTTCTGAGCCTGTCAAGTCCTTCTTTTGACCCATTTTGCCAAAGGAAAGGAAGTTGCCTAATAATTATGCACACCTGATATAGGGTGTTGATGTCATTAGACCACACCCCTTCTCATTACAGAGATGCACATCACCTAATATGCTTAATTGGTAGTAGGCTTTCAAGCCTATACAGCTTGGAGTAAGACAACATGCATAAAGAGGATGATGTGGTCAAAATACTCATTTGCCTAATAATTCTGCACTCCCTGTATAGTCAATCTGAATTCCTATGGGAAAATATGTCTTTTGGCGTGTTTTTCAAATTAACTATAGAATAAATGTAAACACTAAATATTAAAATTAAAAATTTAGAAGGGTTAAAAGGTAAATGGTATATGACAAGTTATTTAAATGGAAAGGGCTATAATGTATATACACACATATACATGTCTTAATATGTGTATGTGTATATATATATATATACATATGTATATATGTGTATACATATGTATTTAATGTGTATGTACATACATATACTGTATACTAGGGCTGCACGATTAACCGCACATGCGGTTTTAAACCAAGATTAATCGCTGCGGTTTAAAAACCGCAAGAGTACGCGATTTTCTTGAAAAAAATTAAATTCTTTAATCTTCACGAAAACGGAGGCGGAGAGGGAGGATGAGAGGTGGACCAGGGTGCGACCGTGGGCGGACCTGAGAATGCCCTCGAAAAGGCCATTTTTGCAGAGAATTATGAGTGTGTGGCAGCAACTGGCTTTCATCCTGACCTGCAGTCATCATGCAGCTGGAGCTGGATAGTCCTCAGTCAGCACTTTTCAGGTTTCTTTCTACATGCTGCACACACTGCTTCATATGTTACTCTTACCACAGGTAGACTGACTGCCCAAGAAAACATGGGCAATGTGGTAAGAACTGGCCAGCTAATTTAATTTAAATTAGCTTTTGTATGTTTTGAGTTAACTTGTTATGTACTACTACCTCCTGTATATAACTGTGTTGATGTATTCTACTTCTTAGTGGTCTTTTATATAGATCTACTACTACAGAATAGCTGTTACTAGTGTGTGATTGTATATGACAGGCTGCAGGATGTCAGGATTGACCTTGTCAATGCAATATCCCTCATGTTTCCCTGGACAGTAACTCCTAAAATGAATAACACATGCCGCAGTGTTTGCATTCATTGTACTTACTTTACTGTGAACTGCACTTATTTATATATACAGAACTTTACAAGTCATACTGCTGTAAAGAGCAATTTTCAGGTTTCTCCATGCTTACACTGCTTCATATGTTAATCATACATCTGTGTCCACACTGTTAGAATGACTGTCCAATAAAACATTAATATTGTGTGAACTTGTGTGTCATAAGACCTAATAACTGGCTAGTGGCTACTATTTTATCACATCACAGGCAGCAAATGTTATTGTTTTTTTGTTTTGTATTTTTCTGCTCAAATAATGTATTGGATTAAGATTCTGTAGTGTTAAATAAATTGTTTAATGCTAAATGAAGGTGTTATAGTCATTTTTAATAAAATTGCGATTAAATCGCAATCGCTTTTTTGTTTTTTTTTAAAAATTGCAATTTTTTTTTTTTTTTAAGTCATATCGCCCAGCCCTACTGTATACACACATATAAACTCACATGTATACACACACACCTATATATATATAATGTTTATATACTTTGGATCCGTTTCTACTCATGTCCAGTATGCCCATCATCCCTACATACAAATGCCTTTCAGATGTTTGAGCAGTGATGAGGATGGAAACGGATTGCAATAGGTTCCTTTCTAATGTGTGATTGTGTTTTAAAGCCCGGTTATGAAGACACCAGTAGTATTAGTGACAATTTACAGAAATTATTTTTGCTCTATGCCATTTCTAGCTCTTGGGTTCCTGATGTGACTTTTCTTGCGGATCCCCTTAGCTGTAAAGGATATTACATACTCAACACATATACATATGTAAATGAACCTCTATATATGTAAGTGTGTGCCCTGGCCACTGCAGATGGCCTACACAATTCACCTTGCACATTGGGGTATTACAGAAACCCCGCCGGGAGTTCATAAAGTGCCGTAAGTCGGATGAACTAGCTATGTCCAGAAATAAGCGTAAATACAAATTTCTGCAGTCGCCAGTGACTTACGGCACTTTAGAAACTGCCAGCACCTAAGAAAATAAAAGAAAAAAACATAAAATCTCCCGTAAAATTCTAACATGCTCCCAAAAATAAACCCAGCACACAAAATCCCTATATCCCGCCATCAAACCTACATCGGAACTAATAATAAAAATATTAACCCTTAAACCGACAACCCCCCAAAACGCAATATGCCTAATTAAACTATTACCCCTAATCTGCAATTCACCAACATCACAATCTACCTAATAAAAGTTTTAACCCCTAAATCCGCCAACCCCAACATCGCAAACTACCTATTAAAATTATTAACCCCTAATCCGCCATTAACCCACAACTCAATAAACCTATTAAACTATTAACCCCTAATCTGCAAAGCCCACACAACGCAATAATCCTAATAAATCTATTAACCCCTAAACTGCCAAACCCCACAACTCAAATAACTAATCACTAAGCCCCCTAACCTAACACCCCCTAAATTAACCCCATTACATAAATTAAAATAAAACTAAATTACAATTAAAATAAAAAAAAACTATCATTAATTTAAAAATAAAAAATACTAAGTTTAAATTAAGCTAAAATTACAGAAAATAAAGTATAACATTACAGAAAATAAAAAACAAAATTATCAAAAATATTTTTTTTTTTACCCAATTCCTATGAAAATAAAAAAGCCGCCCCCAAATAAAAACACCCCCTAATCTAATACTAAACAACCATAGCACTTAAAAGGACCTTTTGTAGGGCATGCCCTAAGTTAAACAGCTCTTTTCCTTAAAAAAAATATTAAGTCCCCCCTCTAACAGTAAAACCCCCCACCCACCAAACCTCCCAAAATAAAAAAAACCTTACACTAAAAAACCTAAACTGAAGTCTGTTGGTGAAGTCTTCTTCCAAGCGGCAACCTTTTTTATCTTCATCAAAGACCGCGGAACTGAAGATCGGCAACCGTGGAGCCATGGAGCGTGGAGGATCCTCTTCATATGATCACTGCCATACACTGAATAGTAAATTCAAGGTACGCGATTATAAATGGCGTCCCTTGAATTCCTATTGGCTGATTTGACTCTTCAAATTCAAATCAGCCAATTGGATGAGAGCTACTGAAATTTTATTGGCTGGTTTGAACAGCCAATAGGATTTTGGCGGTTTAGGGGTTAATAGATTTATTAGCATTATTGCGTTGTGTGGGTTTGGCGGATTAGGGGTTAATAGTTTAATAGGTTTATTACGTTGTGAGTTAATGGCGGATTAGGGGTTCATAGTTTTAATAGGTAGTTTGCGATGTTGGGGTTTGCGGATTTAGGGGAAACATTTTTTATTAGGTAGTTTGCAATGTGGGTGAATTATAGATAACACTGTGCTCACACATGTGGAGTTCAGGTGAGCCAGCTCTGATTGGCTAAAATGGATGTCTGTCAAAAGAACTGAAATAAGGGGACAGTTTGCAGAGGTTTAGATACAAGATAATCACAGAGGTAAAAAGTGTATTTATATAACTGTGTTGGGTGTACAAAACTAGGGAATGGGTAATAAAGGGATTATTTATCTTTTTAAACAAAAAAAATTCTGGTGTTGACTGTCCCTTTTATAATACTATGGGTTGTTTTGTTAGGACAAGTGTTTTAAGTGCATCTGTGGGCATAAAAAAGTGTTTTTGTGAACAATTTCCTAGACTACATTGCTAATTTAAGTACTGTGTACAATTAGTCATGATGCATAATGAGGGATGAGCAATTATGGTAAAATATATGTGTTACCTGCTAATTATAAAACCCTGAATATGAAAAAGGAAACTGTCATTGCTTAAGTTTCATAGAGACATGGATGTTTTTTTCCCCTTTATGCCGGCTAATGAAAACATTTTACAGTTCTTAGAGCTGGGAGATCTTGTAGAATCCTAGAGGACAGGTTTTTAGAAGTATACGGAAACTCAGCTAGAGGTCAGATATAATAGGAAATGAATCGGTTCTAAAAGAGAAAATTATTTACGTACCCTTTTAAAGGGACATTAAACACAGTAAGTAATGATGTATTCAAAGGAAAGAGCCTAAGAATATGATGTAGATGTATCTGTTTACATTTTTTTTTATTGAAGAAAGAAGTGTAAAGCTTTAGGCCTAGATTACGAGTTGTGCGTTAGCCTTAAAAAGCAGCGTTAAGAGGTTCTAACGCTGCTTTTTAACGCCCCCTGGTATTACGAGTCTTGCAGGTACAGGTGAACCACTCACGTTTTTGGTGAGACTCGGAAATATCGCAAATCCACTTACGTCAATTGCGTATCCTATATTTTCAATGGGACTTGCATAGCGCCGGTATTACGAGTCTGACCAAAAGTGAGCGGTAAATCCTCTCCTGTCAAGCCTGGTACCGCATTTAAAAGTCAGTAGTTAAGATTTTTACACTACAACGCCGTAGCATAAAACTCTTACTAAAAAGTACACTAACACCCATAAACTACCTATTAACCCCTAAACCGATGCCCCCCCACATCGCAAACACTAAAATAAATATTTTAACCCCTAATCTGCCGAACCGGACATCTCCACCACTATAATAAATATATTAACCCCTAAACCGCCACACTCCTGCATTGCAAACACTATTTAAATATTATTAACCCCTAATCTGCCTTCCTTAACATCGCTGCTACCTACCTACATTTATTAACCCCTAATCTGCCGCCCCCAACATCGCCGCCACTATAATAAAGTTATTAACCCCTAAACCTAAGTCTAACCCTAACACCCCCTAACTTAAATATAATTTAAATAAATCTAAATAAAATTACTACAATTAACTAAATTATTCCTATTTAAAACTAAATGCTTACCTATATAATAAACCATAAACTAGCTACAATATAACTAATAGTTACATAGTAGCTAGCTTAGGGTTTATTTTTATTTTACAGGCAACTTTGTACTTATTTTAACTAGGTAGAATAGTTATTAAATAGTTATTAACTATTTAATAACTACCTAGTTAAAATAAAGACAAATTTACCTGTAAAATAAAACCTAACCTAAGTTACAATTACACATAACACTACACTACAATTAAATTAATTACCTAAATTAAATACAATTAATTACAATTAAATATTTTTATCTAAAAAAAACCAAAACACTAAATTACAGAAAATAATAAAGAAATACAAGATTTTTAAACTAATTACACCTAAGCTAATCCCCCTAACAAAATAAAAAAGCCCACCAAAATAAATAAGCCCTACCCTACACTAAATTAGTAATAGCCCTTTCAAGGGCCTTTTGCGGGGCATTGCCCCAAAGTAATCAGCTCTTTTACCTGAAGAATTTACAATCCCCCCCCCAACATTAAAACCCACCCCCCACCCAACCAACCCTACTCTAAAACCCACCCAATCCCCCCTTAAAAAAAACACCTAACACTAACCCCCTGAAGATCACCTTACCGGGAGACGTCTTCACCCAACCGGGCCGAAATTCTCAACGAAGCTGGGAGAAGTCTTCATCCAAGCCGGTCAAATTGGTCCTCCAGACGGGCAGAAGTCTTCATCCAGATGGCATCTTCTATCTTCATCCATCCGGCGTGGAGCGGGTCCATCTTCAAGACATCTGACGCGGAGCATCCTCTTCTTTCCACGGCCGACGACTGAATGAAGGTTACTTTAAATGACGTCATCCAAGATGCCGTCCCTTCAATTCCGATTGGCTGATAGAATTCTATCAGCCATTCGGAATTAAGGTAGAAAAAAATCCTATTGGCTGATGCAATCAGCCAATAGGATTGAACTTCAATCCTATTGGCTGATCCAATCAGCCAATAGGATTGAGCTGGTATTCTATTGGCTGTTCCAATCAGCCAATATAATGCCAGTTCAATCCTATTGGCTTGTTGCATCAGCCAATAGGATTTTTTCTACCTTAATTCCGATTGGCTGATAGAATTCTATCAGCCAATCGGAATTGAAGGGATGCCATTTTGGATGACGTCATTTAAAGGAACCTTCAGTCAGTCGTCGGCCGTCGTCAGAAGAGGGTGCTCCGTGCCGGATGGATGAAGATGCCGTCTGGATGAAGACTTCTGCCCGTCTGGAGGACCACTTCTGCCCGGTTGGGTGAAGACGTCTCCCGGTAAGGTGATCTTCAAGGGGTTAGTGTTAGTTTTTTTTAAGGGGGTATTGGGTGGGTTTTAGAGTAGGGTTGGTTGTGTGGGTGGTGGGTTTTAATGTTGGGGGGGGAATTGTAATTTTTTCTTCAGGTAAAAGAGTTGATTGCTTTGGGGCAATGCCTCGCAAAAGGCCCTTTTAAGGGCTATTTGTAATTTAGTGTAGGGTAGGGCTTTTTTATTTTGGGGGGCTTTTTTTTTTTTAGGGGGATTAGATTAGGTATAATTAGTTTAAAAATCTTGTAATTTCTTTATTATTTTCTGTAATTTAGTGTTAGTTTTTTATTTTTATTTTATTTAATTGTAATTAATTGTATTTAATTTAGGTAATTAATTTAATTATAGTGTAGTGTTAGGTGTAATTGTAACTTAGGTTAGGTTTTATTTTACAGGTAAATTTGTCTTTATTTTAACTACGTAGTTATTAAATAGTTAATAACTATTTAATAACTATTCTACCTAGTTAAAATAAATACAAACTTGCCTGTAAAATAAAAATAAACCCTAAGCTAGCTACTATGTAACTATTAGTTATATTGTAGCTAGTTTATGGTTTATTTTATAGGTAAGTATTTAGTTTTAAATAGGAATAATTTAGTTAATTGTAGTAATTTTATTAAGATTTATTTAAATTATATTTAAGTTAGGGGGTGTTAGGGTTAGATAGGTAGGTTGCAGCGACATTGGGGGCGGCAGAGTAGGGGTTAATAAATAAAATGTAGGTGTCGGCGATGTTGGGGGCGGCAGATTAGAGGTTCATAAGTATAATGTAGGTGGCGGTGATGTCCAGAGCGGCAGATTAGGGGTTAATAATATAATGCAGGTGTCGGCGATGTCGGGGGCAGCAGATTAGGGGTTAATAAGTGTAAGATTAGGGGTGTTTAGACTCTGGGTTCATGTTAGGGTGTTAGGTGTAGACATAACTTTTGTTTCCTCATAGGAATCAATGGGGCTGCGTTAGGAGCTTTACGCTGCTTTTTTGCTGGTGTTTTTTTCAGTCAGCTCGGCTCTCCCCCATTGATTCCTATGGGGAAATCGTGCACAAGCACGTTTAGCCAGCTTACCGCTAACGTAAGCAGCGCTGGTATTGAGGTGAGATGTGGAGCAAAATTTTGCTCTCCGCTCACTTTTCTGCGGCTAACGCCGGGTTTGTAAAAACCAGTAATACCAGCGCTATCTGTAAGTAATCTAGGCGTTAGTTTTTTTTATTTACTTTAGTCTCTGTGAAGTAATAGACACAACCTTCTTGAAACCTCGGTATCTCCTATCTCTTCTGCTGAGGACAATTAGGGACAGATACAGTGAGCAAAAATAACTGTGAAATGTAACTTTTTAACGAAATACTATGCTATATTCTACATTACCATTGTTTGCACACTTTATCAGTCTCCAATTGCAATCTGCAGTAGAAAACCTATGTTTCAACATAGAACACCCATTTCTTTATAGAAACCCAGGGGAATAGGAAGGTCTACAAATTTCTGTCAAATTTCAGCAAAAGGGGACAAAATAAATCATAAAAGTATATTGCAAAGTTGTTTCTTTCTTAGTAAGCATTATTTAATATCCTATATTACCTTCTCAAAGATGTAATGTCCCTTTTAACATGTATAAGTGTAAAAAAAAGGAGTTTTGCATATGAATAGTGGCAAGCACAACAGACCATGTTTTTATTACAGTTGAAAGATATGTACTAAAGTTACTGTAGTAAACCAGATACCTCATACTATGGTTTACACAATTTGTATTTTATGTCATATTATATGTCCTATTTGAATAGGACATGGGAGAGATGCATTATGTTTAGTGCATCAATACTAGTTTAATTATTATTTTAAGAAAATGTATCTACTGTACTTAATGCAGGCTCACCCGGGTCCCTTGCTCTTGCACTTTTATAACAATTACAGTGAAAAGACAACCCACACAGCTGCTTAAGTACATTACAATAGTCCAAACATGATGTTACCAATGCATGGATGATTGTGGTAAGACTCTCTGCAGGAATCAGGTGCTTGACCCTGGCTATATTCTTTAAATGAAAGAATGAGGCTGGGGGGCTGATTTATCATGTGTCTGGCGGACATGATCAGCTATAGCAATTCATGTCCGCCAGACATCGATAAATGCAGACAGCATTTATCATTGCACAAGCAGTTCTGGTGAACTGCTTGTGCAATGCTGCCCCCTGCAGATTTGCGGCCAATCGGCCGCTAGCAGGGGGTGTCAATCAACCCGATCATATGAGATCGGGCGGATCGGACAAGTTAAGAAGCAGTAGTCTTAAAACCGTTGCTTTTTAACTCCTGGGACATGATCTTTGGGGCTTGGGGCTTTGATGTTTTAGGGAAAGTTTACTGTCAAGCATAACACAGATTTCTTACTAATTCTGAGGTTTGTAATTTTAATCCTCCATATTCTAAATTAATTTGTTGCTATTGTTGCAGTATAGTTGTAATCATGTAACCTCTGTCCATCACAAGTGCTTCAGTTTTACCTGGTTTTACCAACTGTCACTCATCCATCCCTGGAGATCCACAAGGCTGTTTCTATTGGAATATTTGAGCTTTGTTTGACTCTACATGCTAAAGAGGCAGGTGCAGAGGAGAATATTTTGGATGACACTCTGGGTTCTGATAGAAATAATTTTAACCATCTTAAAGGGACATTAAACTCAAAATTTTTCTTTCATGATTTAGAAAGAGTATGCAATTTTAAACAACTTTCTAATTTACTTCTATTATCTAATTGGCTTCATTCTCTAGATTTCCTTTGCTTAAAAGCATATCTAGATAGGCTCAGAAGCTACTGATTGGTGGCTGCACATAGATTCCACGTGTGATTGGCTCAGTAGTGTGCACTGCTGTTTCTTCAACAAAGGATATCTACAAAATTAAGCAAATTAGATGATAGAAGTAAATTGGAATATTTTTTAAAATTGTATTCTCTATCTGAATCATGAAAGCAAAATTTTGGGTTTAATGTCCCTTTAAAACTGTACCACTCACCCCATAAACATCCTGTAGGTGGTTTTGTAAAATGTCACTGTCCAGAGTGTCAAATGCCAACAACAAATAATTTAGTACACATTCCAGCACAGATCCAGTGCTATGCCTTGTCCTGAAACCTGAATAATACTTTACTTCCTGAATAGCTGTCTCCTAAGATCACCAAATATAACTTTAGCTATATAAAGAAATAAGGCTTAAAGTAAGAGGATGGTACTTATATAACAGTTTACCCAAAGGACAGTTATGCCAGAAAAGTTGATCTTTTAGTGCTTACTAGTAGATCTTTAGATTTTTTTCATGCTTGTCTGGCAAAGATGAAAGATCCTGCCCTACTGTATATTGGTTGCTGCAGAAAATGATCACAATTTTTACAGCCTTTTCTAGTCTAAGGGCCAAATTCTCAAAGTTTTCTGCTGATGTAAGATTCTCTAAAAATATCCATCTGTGGTACAAGGTCCATTACAGGATTCTCTAATGGCAAATTGTATAGAGTCGTGTATCTCACTAAGGGGTGTTCCCTACATTTCTGTGTGTGAGAGAGACAATATAGTGCTCAATAAAATAAGCCATTTATAAAGCACATAGAAAGTTCATTGTAATGGGGCCGTTTATCAAGCTCCGAACGGAGCTTGTGGGCCCGTGTTTCTGGCAAGTCTTCAGACTCTTCCAAGAACAAAGGAACACCACCGTTTGAAAGTTAAAACAAGTATCTTTATTCCAAATAATTTAAAAAACGATACAGGACAGCAGTACCCTGTAATTAGTTAGAATAAGTGTAGCAAAATTGGCTTACACGTTTCAGCATATAGCCGTAGTCATAGCCTGTTATTCTGCTAGACACCTTCATTTAAAAAGCACTGCCTAAAATTTGATTGGGTATCAAAACTCCACCTCTAACGAATTAACCAATGCCCTGCGTGTAATTTGGTTGTCAAAGTTCAGCACAAGTGTTTAATAAGACTATTCGTAGAATTTAATCCTAATACTTAGGAATATATGAGCTGAAAGTATAACAAAACAAATCCAACTGCAGAATGACACTATGGACATGTGTCGATTAAGAGTATAAGACAAAACAGTGTGTATAATATTTACATCAACCAGACAGCATAACAATGAGTTAGCTGCTTAATGGTTAACTGTGTGTCATATTCACTTGATACTCTTGATTCTCAAAATAAGTGCATGATCAGTATAAAGAAATAAGTTAACCAATACTGTGTATGATATGTATTGTACTTGTTTGATAGTTTTGAACATTAAATTTGACACTATCTTGTACATACTAAACCCACTATTGGTTATAGGATGCTAATACTAGAGGTAATGGAATGAGTTTCCTTATTGGATGTCACACAATCTTAAGTACAAAATGTAAGATTATTGTTAGTTTGATTAATCTGTTAATCCAACAACCTAAAGCAGAAAGTTACAAACAAATGTTAATTAAAAGAGCATACCAATAAGGCATAACTTTAGCTAAAGAAGATTGATTTGGTTATTTCCTCCTTATTTAATAGGGAGGAGGGCGAAAATACATAAAGATTTAAAATTACTCCCAATAGTTAATCAAATCTTATTTGGAGTTCAGACCCTCTGGATGTCTTGTCCTGAGTCTGAACATCCAGAAAGCCTCCCTTTTAGCCAACAGCTTCTCAATATTGCCTCCTCTTTTAGGAAGTTTTACTTTTTCTATAGCAAACCATTGCAAAGTATGTATTGATCCCTTGTGCTTATTCTTAAAATGACAA
Source organism: Bombina bombina (assembly GCF_027579735.1). Lineage (NCBI taxonomy): Eukaryota > Metazoa > Chordata > Amphibia > Anura > Bombinatoridae > Bombina > Bombina bombina. Next base: position 1,204,073,768 of record NC_069500.1, on the reverse strand, counting down.
ACCAATGGAGTGCTAGACTTCCCTCTTGTGATGGTTGACAGATGTTCCCTAATCCTTGATTTTATATCTCTAGAGGAAAGACCTATATATTGCATCCCACACTCAATGCAATACAAAAGGTATATAACCTCAGTAGACATACAATTCATGCATGACTTGATCCTAAAAATTTCCCCTGTCAAGTTGGAGGAAAACATTTTGGTTTTAGTAAGATGCTCACATGTTTTGCATTTATTATGTCCACAGGGGTACATACCATTGCTAGTTAACCATGAAGATGGTCTGACAGATTCTGTCTTCAACATCGTAGGGGACAACAATGATCCCAATGTAGGACATTTCTTAGAGCTACATCTGACACCTGTTCTGACAACATCTATTATTTTGTCATCAGCTTTTAAGATATGAAAATGTTTCTTGATTATATTCACAATTTCGGGGTATTGTATACTGTAGTTAGTGGTGAAATTAACCCCTTTGAACGTTTCTTTACATGTGTCTTTTTCTGTTAGAAGGGATGATCTATGTATTCTATCTACATCCCTTCTGGCTTTTTTAATTATCTTGTTGGAATACCCCCTCTCCTTTAGTCTGTTTTCCAAGTTAATTGCTTCACGTGAAAAATCACTCACAAGGGTGCAGTTTCTTTTCATACGGATAAACTCCCCCTTGGCTACTGCACTAGCTGTGTGTTTGGGGTGACAACTCTTCCCGTGAAGCAATGAGTTGCCAGATATTGGTTTCCTATAAATCTTAGTGATCATTTGTTCGCCATCAATGCCTTTTAGGGTCACATCTAAATAGTTGATTTCTCCAACATAGGTGTGTCCGGTCCACGGCGTCATCCTTACTTGTGGGATATTCTCTTCCCCAACAGGAAATGGCAAAGAGCCCAGCAAAGCTGGTCACATGATCCCTCCTAGGCTCCGCCTTCCCCAGTCATTCTCTTTGCCGTTGTACAGGCAACATCTCCACGGAGATGGCTTAGAGTTTTTTAGTGTTTAACTGTAGTTTTTATTATTCAATCAAGAGTTTGTTATTTTAAAATAGTGCTGGTATGTACTATTTACTCTGAAACAGAAAAGAGATGAAGATTTCTGTTTGTAAGAGGAAAATGATTTTAGCAACCGTTACTAAAATCGATGGCTGTTTCCACACAGGACTGTTGAGAGGAATTAACTTCAGTTGGGGGAACAGTGAGCAGACTTTTGCTGCTTGAGGTATGACACATTCTAACAAGACGATGTAATGCTGGAAGCTGTCATTTTCCCTATGGGATCCGGTAAGCCATTTTTATTACAGAAAGAAAAAAAGGGCTTCACAAGGGCTTTTTAAGACTGTAGACATTTTCTGGGCTAAATCGATTTATATATAAACATATTTTATACTCCATAGCCTTGAGGAATTATTTTAATCTTGGGAATTATGTAAAATAACCGGCAGGCACTGTATTGGACACCTTATTCTCTAGGGGCTTTCCCTAATCATAGGCAGAGTCTCATTTTCGCGCCTCTATTGCGCACTTGTTTTTGAGAAGCATGACATGCAGATGCATGTGTGAGGAGCTCTGATACATAGAAAAGACTTTCTGAAGGCGTCATTTGGTATCGTATTCCCCTTTGGGCTTGGTTGGGTCTCAGCAAAGCAGATACCAGGGACTGTAAAGGGGTTAAATATAAAAACGGCTCCGGTTCCGTTATTTTAAGGGTTAAAGCTTCCAAATTTGGTGTGCAATACTTTTAAGGCTTTAAGACACTGTGGTGAAATGTTGGTGAATTTTGAACAATTCCTTCATACTTTTTCGCAATTGCAGTAATAAAGTGTGTTCAGTTTAAAATTTAAAGTGACAGTAACGGTTTATTTTAAAACGTTTTTTGTACTTTGTTAGCAAGTTTTTGCCTGTTTAACATGTCTGAACTACCAGATAGACTGTGTTCTGAATGTGGGGAAGCCAAGGTTCCTTCTCATTTAAATAGATGTGATTTATGTGACACAAAATTTAGAGAAAATGATGCCCAAGATGATTCCTCAAGTGAGGGGAGTAAGCATGGTACTGCATCATCCCCTCCTTCGTCTACACCAGTCTTGCCCACACAGGAGGCCCCTAGTACATCTAGCGCGCCAATACTCCTTACTATGCAACAATTAACGGCTGTAATGGATAATTCTATCAAAAACATTTTAGCCAAAATGCCCACTTATCAGCGAAAGCGCGACTGCTCTGTTTTAGAAAATACTGAAGAGCATGAGGACGCTGATGATATTGGTTCTGAAGGGCCCCTACACCAGTCTGAGGGGGCCAGGGAGGTTTTGTCTGAGGGAGAAATTTCAGATTCAGGGAAAATTTCTCAACAAGCTGAACCTGATGTGATTACATTTAAATTTAAATTGGAACATCTCCGCGCTCTGCTTAAGGAGGTGTTATCCACTCTGGATGATTGTGAGAATTTGGTCATTCCAGAGAAACTATGTAAAATGGACAAGTTCCTAGAGGTCCCGGGGCCCCCCGAAGCTTTTCCTATACCCAAGCGGGTGGCGGACATTGTAAATAAAGAATGGGAAAGGCCCGGTATACCTTTCGTCTCTCCCCCCATATTTAAAAAATTGTTTCCTATGGTCGACCCCAGAAAGGACTTATGGCAGACAGTCCCCAAGGTCGAGGGGGCGGTTTCTACTCTAAACAAACGCACCACTATACCCATAGAAGATAGTTGTGCTTTCAAAGATCCTATGGATAAAAAATTAGAAGGTTTGCTTAAAAAGATGTTTGTTCAGCAAGGTTACCTTCTACAACCAATTTCATGCATTGTTCCTGTCACTACAGCAGCGTGTTTCTGGTTCGATGAGCTAGAAAAGGCGCTCAATAATAATTCTTCTTCTTATGAGGAGATTATGGACAGAATTCATGCTCTCAAATTGGCTAATTCTTTCACCCTAGACGCCACTTTGCAATTGGCTAGGTTAGCGGCGAAAAATTCTGGTTTTGCTATTGTGGCGCGCAGAGCGCTTTGGTTAAAATCTTGGTCAGCGGATGCGTCTTCCAAGAACAAATTGCTTAACATTCCTTTCAAGGGGAAAACGCTGTTTGGCCCTGACTTGAAAGAGATTATCTCTGATATCGCTGGGGGCAAGGGCCACGCCCTTCCTCAGGATAGGTCTTTCAAGGCCAAAAATAAACCTAATTTTCGTCCCTTTCGCAGAAACGGACCAGCCCCAAGTGCTACGTCCTCTAAGCAAGAGGGTAATACTTCTCAAGCCAAGCCAGCCTGGAGACCAATGCAAGGCTGGAACAAAGGAAAGCAGGCCAAGAAACCTGCCACTGCTACCAAGACAGCATGAGATGTTGGCCCCCGATCCGGGACCGGATCTGGTGGGGGGCAGACTCTCTCTCTTCGCTCAGGCTTGGGCAAGAGATGTTCTGGATCCTTGGGCACTAGAAATAGTCTCCCAAAGTTATCTTCTGGAATTCAAGGGGCTTCCCCCAAGGGGGAGGTTCCACAGGTCTCAATTGTCTTCAGACCACATAAAAAGACAGGCATTCTTACATTGTGTAGAAGACCTGTTAAAAATGGGAGTGATTCATCCTGTTCCTTTAGGAGAACAAGGGATGGGGTTCTACTCCAATCTGTTCGTAGTTCCCAAAAAACAGGGAACATTCAGACCAATCTTAGATCTCAAGATCCTAAACAAGTTTCTCAAGGTTCCATCGTTCAAAATGGAAACCATTCGAACAATTCTTCCTTCCATCCAGGAAGGTCAATTCATGACCACGGTGGATTTAAAGGATGCGTATCTACATATTCCTATCCACAAGGAACATCATCGGTTCCTAAGGTTCGCATTCCTGGACAAGCATTACCAGTTTGTGGCACTTCCGTTCGGATTAGCCACTGCTCCAAGGATTTTCACAAAGGTACTAGGGTCCCTTCTAGCGGTGCTAAGACCAAGGGGCATTGCAGTAGTACCTTACTTGGACGACATTCTGATTCAAGCGTCGTCCCTTCCTCAAGCAAAGGCTCACACGGACATTGTCCTGGCCTTTCTCAGATCTCACGGGTGGAAAGTGAACGTAGAAAAAAGTTCTCTATCTCCGTCAACAAGGGTTCCCTTCTTGGGAACAATAATAGACTCCTTAGAAATGAGGATTTTTCTGACAGAGGCCAGAAAATCAAAACTTCTAAACTCTTGTCAAATACTTCATTCTGTTCCTCTTCCTTCCATAGCGCAGTGCATGGAAGTAATAGGTTTGATGGTAGCGGCAATGGACATAGTTCCTTTTGCGCGAATTCATCTAAGACCATTACAACTGTGCATGCTCAGTCAGTGGAATGGGGACTATACAGACTTGTCTCCGACGATACAAGTAGATCAGAGGACCAGAGATTCACTCCGTTGGTAGCTGTCCCTGGACAACCTGTCACAGGGGATGAGCTTCCGCAGACCAGAGTGGGTCATTGTCACGACCGACGCCAGTCTGGTGGGCTGGGGCGCGGTCTGGGGACCCCTGAAAGCTCAGGGTCTTTGGTCTCGGGAAGAATCTCTTCTCCCGATAAATATTCTGGAACTGAGAGCGATATTCAATGCTCTCAAGGCTTGGCCTCAGCTAGCAAAGGCCAAGTTCATACGGTTTCAATCAGACAACATGACGACTGTTGCGTACATCAACCATCAGGGGGGAACAAGGAGTTCCCTGGCGATGGAAGAAGTGACCAAAATCATTCAATGGGCGGAGACTCACTCCTGCCACTTGTCTGCAATCCACATCCCAGGAGTGGAAAATTGGGAAGCGGATTTTCTGAGTCGTCAGACATTTCATCCGGGGGAGTGGGAACTCCATCCGGAAATCTTTGCCCAAATTACTCAATTGTGGGGCATTCCAGACATGGATCTGATGGCCTCTCGTCAGAACTTCAAGGTTCCTTGCTACGGGTCCAGATCCAGGGATCCCAAGGCGACTCTAGTAGATGCACTAGTAGCACCTTGGACCTTCAAACTAGCTTATGTATTCCCGCCGTTTCCTCTCATCCCCAGGCTGGTAGCCAGGATCAATCAGGAGAGGGCATCGGTGATCTTGATAGCTCCTGCGTGGCCACGCAGGACTTGGTATGCAGACCTGGTGAATATGTCATCGGCTCCACCATGGAAGCTACCTTTGAGACGAGACCTTCTTGTTCAAGGTCCGTTCGAACATCCGAATCTGGTCTCACTCCAACTGACTGCTTGGAGATTGAACGCTTGATCTTATCAAAGCGAGGGTTCTCAGATTCTGTCATTGATACTCTTGTTCAGGCCAGAAAGCCTGTAACTAGAAAAATTTACCACAAAATATGGAAAAAATATATCTGTTGGTGTGAATCTAAAGGATTCCCTTGGGACAAGGTAAAAATTCCTAAGATTCTATCCTTTCTTCAAGAAGGTTTGGAGAAAGGATTATCTGCAAGTTCCTTGAAGGGACAGATTTCTGCCTTGTCTGTGTTACTTCACAAAAAGCTGGCAGCTGTGCCAGATGTTCAAGACTTTGTTCAGGCTCTGGTTAGAATCAAGCCTGTTTACAAACCTTTGACTCCTCCTTGGAGTCTCAATTTAGTTCTTTCAGTTCTTCAGGGGGTTCCGTTTGAACCCTTACATTCCGTTGATATTAAGTTATTATCTTGGAAAGTTTTGTTTTTGGTTGCAATTTCTTCTGCTAGAAGAGTTTCAGAATTATCTGCTCTGCAGTGTTCTCCTCCTTATCTGGTGTTCCATGCAGATAAGGTGGTTTTACGTACTAAACCTGGTTTTCTTCCGAAAGTTGTTTCTAACAAAAACATTAACCAGGAGATAGTCGTGCCTTCTTTGTGTCCGAATCCAGTTTCAAAGAAGGAACGTTTGTTGCACAATTTGGATGTTGTTCGTGCTCTAAAATTCTATTTAGATGCTACAAAGGATTTTAGACAAACATCTTCCTTGTTTGTTGTTTATTCTGGTAAAAGGAGAGGTCAAAAAGCAACTTCTACCTCTCTCTCTTTTTGGATTAAAAGCATCATCAGATTGGCTTACGAGACTGCCGGACGGCAGCCTCCTGAAAGAATCACAGCTCATTCCACTAGGGCTGTGGCTTCCACATGGGCCTTCAAGAACGAGGCTTCTGTTGATCAGATATGTAAGGCAGCGACTTGGTCTTCACTGCACACTTTTACTAAATTTTACAAGTTTGATACTTTTGCTTCTTCTGAGGCTATTTTTGGGAGAAAGGTTTTGCAAGCCGTGGTGCCTTCCATCTAGGTGACCTGATTTGCTCCCTCCCTTCATCCGTGTCCTAAAGCTTTGGTATTGGTTCCCACAAGTAAGGATGACGCCGTGGACCGGACACACCTATGTTGGAGAAAACAGAATTTATGTTTACCTGATAAATTACTTTCTCCAACGGTGTGTCCGGTCCACGGCCCGCCCTGGTTTTTTAATCAGGTCTGATAATTTATTTTCTTTAACTACAGTCACCACGGTATCATATGGTTTCTCCTATGCAAATATTCCTCCTTTACGTCGGTCGAATGACTGGGGAAGGCGGAGCCTAGGAGGGATCATGTGACCAGCTTTGCTGGGCTCTTTGCCATTTCCTGTTGGGGAAGAGAATATCCCACAAGTAAGGATGACGCCGTGGGCCGGACACACCGTTGGAGAAAGTAATTTATCAGGTAAACATAAATTCTGTTTTCATCAGTTTTCATCTCAAAAGTAAATTTCAAGCCTACTTGATTATTATTTAGCATATTTACAAATTTTGTCACATCCCCTGCCTCCCCCTTCCATATAAAGAGGAGGTCATCGATATATCTTCCATATAAAAGGATGTCCTCCTTGTTTTCATTTCCCTCTCCAAAGATGTGGAACTGCTCCCACCAACCCAAAAATAGGTTGGCATAGGAGGGGGCAAATTTAGCCCCCATAGCAGTTCCACACCTTTGGAGATAGAAAGTTTCTTGAAAGTGAAAAAAATTGTGAGAAAGTAAAAAACGTATGACTCTGATGATGTATTTTTGGAATTCCAGGGGAAAATCAGAGTAACGTCTCAGGAAAAATTCAATTGCTCTTATACCCTCATCATGGGGTATCGAGGAGTATAACGCCATTGCACCTACAGTGACCCAACAATAGTTGTTACTCCATTTCACATCTTTCATTATATTTAACACAGATTTGGTATCCCTAATGTAGGAGGGTAAAGTTTTAATAAAAGGATTGAGGATAAAATCTAGCCAATGAGATAAATTTTCAAAAATGGACCCGATCCCACTAACAATTGGACGTCCCTGGATATTATCCAGAGACTTGTGCACCTTTGGAAGGTGGTGGAACTGGGGTGTTGTTGGATGTTCCACATGAAGAAATAATGCTGTCTCATTGTCAATGCACCCCTGCTCCACACCATCATCCAATAGGTGACCAAATTCTTCTGCAAATTGTTTAGTGGGATCCTTATGCAAGACAGTGTAATTAGCACTGTTACTTAATTGTCTCATTGCCTCATCTATATACATGCATTTGTCCATTACAACCACTGTACCACCCGTGTCTGCATTTTTGATGATTGTGTTGTTGTCTTGTTGTAGTGTCTTTATAGCCATTCTTTCTTTGAGGGAAATGTTGTGTTTTGATGTACTACCTTTTTGTTTTCAAACTAATAAGATCTTTTTCCACCCTTGAATGAAAGGTTTCAATAATGTCCCCCCTTGTAATATTTCCTTCCTCATTGGCTGTGTCCATTCTCAGTTCATCTAAAGCTACAACATCACATGTTTCTTGAAAACTTAGTCTGTCTGGATTAGTACTGATATTATTGGTTGATTCAGAAATACTCTGGTTAGTGTTATCCTGTCCTGCAAAGTGTTTTTTTTTAAAGTGATGTTCCTAACTAGTCGGTTTACATCAATCATAGTTTGAAAAATATCAAATTCCTCCGTAGGAGCAAACGTTAAGCCAAAACTTAACACCTTTATTTGTTCTTTACTCAAGATATTTTTCGAAAGATTGATTACATTGCCTATTTGTACTTGCTGGTTACCTTCTGTCCACTCAGTGGGTTCCTGTCCTGTGATTTGTGTTGTGACTCTGGAACGGCCGATAATGCTGAATCCCTGGGAAAAACCTGTTCTATATCAGATGTATGTGACCCTTGCAAATTGGTGGCTACAGGGGTATATTTAGTTCCACTATTTTTGCTAGAGTTTGGCCGTTGTTCTTTTGGTCTTACATCTGGTTGTTCAGTGGCTGGCACAGTACAAACATTTTTGAGTATTCCTACAATGGAGTCATGTTGTCCCTCACTACCCGATGATCTATCATCTGATGAGAAATCAGGTTCGCTATCTGAAAAGGAGACCATTTTCCCTGTTTCCCTGTCACTGGATTGTTTGTTTTTATTTTTATTCTTATTTTTATTTTTATTCTTGCTAGAATAATTAGATCTCTGTCTGAAGCTGGTCCTTTGTTTCCTGTTCCAAATATAAACTGTTCTTGTATCATAATCTTCCTTATCTCTAAGGTACTTGGAATGTTTATTTTCCATTACTGCTCTCTTATTGGCGGTCAATGTCTGCCTAAGTAAATCATCAAATTTTAGAAAGTTATCATCTTTTCTAACATGCAATAACTGATTTTTCTTATACTTAACAAGCAATAGCATTAATCTGGATGCACACTCTGAAAGGACTTCATTCCACATATCTACAAAATCAGTGTCATTTACATCCACCTCAAAGGTGGGAAACTTGTAGATTCTCAGTCCTCTAGGTATCATTTTCATCTGAATGTATTTTTCTAGAGTCCAGAGGTCCCATTGCAACCTTGTTTCTTTCTGTAGCAAATTTTCCATGCCGTCAAACAGGTTAGTAAGTCTTCAGACTTGCCAGAAACAGCAGTTAGGTCTAAAGGCCACTGCTCTATAACCCTGTCCTCCTGCTCTGAGCAGGCGGACAGGAATCGCCGGAAATCAACCCGATTGAGTAAGATTGACACCTCCCTGCTGGCAGCCCATTGGCCGCGAGTCTGCAGTCACAAGAGCTGCTGGTGCAATGCTAAATACGGAGAGCGTATTGCTCTCCGCATTCAGCGAGGTCTTGCGGACCTGATCCGCACCGTCGGATCAGGTCCTTAAGACCTTTGATAAATAGACCCCTAAACTCATAATTAAAGTATGCATTAAATATATTACAGTACGCAGGAAAAAAGAATCATATTTAATGTTTACTATAAAAATTATATTTAATGTACATTGTAATGGCAAAAACCAAAGCTAACATAGTACAAAAAGCTGATCAGGGAGGGAGGTCCTTTGTTGTGCCTGAAGTTTTCTCATAGGTCTACTTATATTCTGTAAGCATGTTGTGACTGCTGGTCTTGCAGTGTTATGTTGCTAAATGAAAGCTATCGACTATCTCTACCAGGCTCATCTTCCTTACACATCGCTCTTCATTTTCTGCACCTCTCTGCCAATCCCTTCACTTGCTTTCCTCTTGCCTCTAGGATTAAACACAAAATTCTCACTCTGACATACAAAGCCCTTAACTGCACTGCTCCCCTCTATATCTCAGACCTTGTCTCCAGATACTCTCCTTCCCGTCCTCTTCACTCTGCTCATGACCTCCTACTCTCCTCCTCTCTTGCTATCTCCTCACACTCCTGTTTACAGGACTACTCCAGACTGGCTCCCATCTTGTGGAACTCTCTGCCTCACTCCACAAGACTCTCCCCTAGATTTGAAAGCTTCAAGCGCTCTCTGGAGACTCTACTATTCAGGGATGCATACAACCTACAATAACCTTCCTTTATACCAGTTCCTCTTGTCATGCTGTCCCCTTGAACCCCTTTAGCATGTAAGCCTAAGAGTTCAGCTGTTTGTAGATCACCTTCTTAAGAGCTGACTACAACAGTGTGACTCTTGGTAGGGCCCTCTACCGGTTTGATCCTATAAATGTTTTGCTGTTCATCAAAAAAATCACTTCATCAAAGAAAAGTATTTAATTTATATTCTTTGTTTTGCTTCAGGCTTGCCGGAAAGAGTAGTTATGAAGCAGTGGTCTAAAGACTGCTGCTCCATAACTTGTCCGCCTGCTCTGAAGCCATGGACATCAATCCGCCTAATCCTATACGATCGGGCTGATTGACACCTTCTGCTAGTGGCCGATTGGAAGCGAATCTGCAGGGGGCGGCATTGCACAAGTAGTTCACCAGAACTGCTTGTGCAATGATAAATGCCGACAGTGTATGCTGTTGGCATTTATCGATGTGCGGGGGACATGATATCCTACATTGTATAATGTCTGCTCGCACTTTGGTAAATTTGCCCCCATGTGTGATATTTCTCACCATGCCTGCAAAAGGGCGGAATCAGACCCTAAGAATTTAGCTACTGTTACTGATATCAGCTTCTGTAATAAGCAGCTTTTCTCCTGTTAAGTGTAGTCAGTCCACAGGTCATCCATTACTTATGGGATTATATCTCCTCCCTAACAGGAAGTGCAAGAGGATCACCCAAGCAGAGCTGCTATATAGCTCCTCCCCTCTACGTCATACCCAGTCATTCTCTTGCACCTAACTAATAGATAGGACGTGTGAGAGGACTGTGGTTGTTAAACTTAGTTTTTATTTCTTCAATCAAAAGTTTGTTATTTTAAACGGCACCGGAGTGTGTTGTTTCTTCTCAGGCAGCATTAGAAGAAGAATCTACCTGAGTTTTGTGTATGATCTTAGCGGTCGTAACTAAGATCCACTTGCTGTTCTCGGCCATTCTGAGGAGTGAGGTAACTTCAGAACAGGGGATAGCAGGCAGGGCTCACCTGCAAGGAGGTATGTTGCAGTATATTATTTTCTAAGGAATGGAATTGACTGAGAAAATACTGCTAATACCGATGTAATGTAAGTGCAGCCTTAAATGCAGTAGTAGCGACTGGTATCAGGCTGATATGTATGTATGTATACTCTGAGGTATTTTTGGGGAATGGAATTTCACTAAGAAAATACTGTCTATATTTAAGTAATATTTGAGCCTACACTGCAGTGAAAGCGACTAGCAGCAGGCTTATTAATAACATTTCATAATTTCATTTTTAAAACGTTTACTGGCATGTTAATCGTTTTTTTCTGAGGTACTTGGTGAAAAAACTTTATGGGCATGATTTTTACCACATGGATGTCGTTTGTTTCTGAATAAAATCAGTTTACTGAGCTTCCCCACTGTTGTAATATGAGTGGGAGGGGCCTATTTTAGCGCTTTATTGCGCAGTAAAAATTTAGTCACAGTCTTCCTATTTCTTCCTCCATGATCCAGGACGTCTCTACAGAGCTCAGGGGTCTCCAAAACTAGTTTTGAGGGAGGTAATCACTAACAGCAGACCTGTGAGAGTGTGTTTTGACTGTGATAAAAACGTTAATATTAAATTGTTATCCGTTTTTGGGTATTAAGGGGTTAATCATCCATTTGCTGGTGGGTGCAATCCTTTGCTAACTTAATACATTTACTGTGAAAATTTGGTTGCTATAACTAATTTGGTTCATTGTTATTTCAACTGTGACAGTTTTTTTGTGCTTCTTAAAGGCACAGTAGCGTTTTTTATATTGCTTGAAATTTATTTAAAAGGTTTCCAAGCTTGCTAGTCTCATTGCTAGTCTGTTTAAACATGTCTGACACAGATGAATCTCTTTGTTCAATATGTTTAAAGGCCAATGTGGAGCCCAATAGAAATTTGTGTTCTAATTGCATTGATGCTACTTTAAATAAAAGCCAATCTGTACATGTAAAGAAAATTTCACCAGACAACGAGGGGGAAGTTATGCCGACTAACTCTCCTCACGTGTCAGTACCTTCGCCTCCCGCTCAGGAGGTGCGTGATATTGTGGCGCCAAGTACATCAGGGCGGCCCATACAAATCACTTTGCAAGACATGGCTAATGTTATGACTGAAGTACTATCTAAATTGCCGGAATTTAGGGGTAAACGCGATCACTCTGGGGTAAGAACAGAGTGCGCTGATAATAATAGAGCCATGTCTGATACTGCGTTACAATTTGCAGAACATGATGACGGAGAGCTTCATTCTGTGGGTGACGGATCTGATCCAAGTAAACTGGACTCAGACATTTCAAATTTTAAATTTAAGCTTGAGAACCTCCGTGTATTACTAGGGGAGGTATTAGCAGCTCTGAATGATTGTAACACGGTTGCAATTCCAGAGAAAATATGTAGGCTGGATAAATATTTTGCGGTACCGGCGTGTACTGACGTTTTTCCTATACCTAAAAGGCTTACAGAAATTGTTAACCAGGAGTGGTATAGACCCGGTGTGCCTTTTTCAACCCCTCCTATATTTAGAAAAATGTTTCCAATAGACGCCACCACACGGGACTTATGGCAGACGGTCCCTAAGGTGGAGGGAGCAGTTTCTACTCTGGCTAAGCGCACCACTATCCCGGTGGAGGATAGCTGTGCTTTCTCAGATCCAATGGATAAAAAGTTAGAGGGTTACCTTAAGAAAATGTTTGTTCAGCAAGGTTTTATATTACAACCCCTTGCATGCATTGCGCCTGTCACGGCTGCGGCGGCATTCTGGTTTGAGTCTCTGGAAGAGACCCTTAGCACAGCTCCATTGGATGAGATTATAGACAAGCTTAAAGTCCTTAAGCTAGCTAATTCATTTATTTCTGATGCCGTAGTACACTTAACTAAACTTACGGCTAAGAACTCCGGATTCGCCATTCAAGCGCGTAGAGCGCTTTGGCTTAAATCCTGGTCAGCCGATGTGACTTCTAAATCTAAATTGCTTAACATCCCTTTCAAAGGGCAGACATTATTCGGGCCCGGTTTGAAAGAAATTATCGCTGACATTACTGGAGGTAAGGGCCATGCCCTGCCTCAAGACAGGGCCAAACCAAGGGCTAAACAGTCTAATTTTCGTGCCTTTCGTAACTTCAAGGCAGGAGCAGCATCAACTTCCTCCGCTCCAAGACAGGAAGGAACTGTTGCTCGCTACAGACAGGGCTGGAAACCTAACCAGTCCTGGAACAAGGGCAAGCAGGCCAGAAAACCTGCTGCTGCCCCTAAGACAGCATGAAGTGAGGGCCCCCGATCCGGAAACGGATCTAGTGGGGGGCAGACTTTCTCTCTTCGCCCAGGCTTGGGCAAGAGATGTCCAGGATCCCTGGGCGTTAGAGATCATATCTCAGGGATATCTTCTGGACTTCAAAGCTTCTCCTCCAAAAGGGAGATTTCATCTTTCAAGGTTGTCAGCAAACCAGATAAAGAAAGAGGCGTTTCTACGCTGTGTACAAGACCTTTTACTAATGGGAGTGATCCACCCAGTTCCGCGGTTGGAACACGGACAAGGGTTTTACTCAAATCTGTTTGTGGTTCCCAAAAAAGAGGGAACCTTCAGACCAATCTTGGACTTAAAGATCCTAAACAAATTCCTAAGAGTTCCATCGTTCAAAATGGAAACTATTCGGACCATCTTACCTATGATCCAAGAGGGTCAGTACATGACCACAGTGGATTTAAAGGATGCCTACCTTCACATACCGATTCACAAGGATCATTACCGGTATCTAAGGTTTGCCTTCCTAAACAGGCATTACCAGTTTGTAGCTCTTCCCTTCGGGTTAGCTACAGCTCCAAGAATCTTTACAAAGGTTCTAGGCTCTCTTCTGGCGGTACTAAGACTGCGAGGAATAGCGGTAGCTCCGTACCTAGACGACATTCTGATACAAGCGTCAAGTTTCCAAACTGCCAAGTCTCATACAGAGTTGGTTCTGGCATTTCTAAGGTCGCATGGGTGGAAGGTGAACGTAGCAAAGAGTTCTCTATTGCCACTCACAAGAGTTCCCTTCTTAGGGACTCTTATAGATTCTGTAGAAATGAAAATTTACCTGACAGAGGACAGGTTATCAAAACTTCTAAATGCTTGCCGTGTCCTTCATTCCATTCAACACCCGTCAGTGGCTCAATGTATGGAGGTAATCGGCTTAATGGTAGCGGCAATGGACATAGTACCTTTTGCACGCTTGCATCTCAGACCGCTGCAATTGTGCATGCTAAGTCAGTGGAATGGGGATTACTCAGATTTGTCCCCTATGCTAAATCTGGATCAAGAGACCAGAGATTCTCTTCTATGGTGGCTTTCTCGGCCACATCTGTCCAGGGGGATGCCCTTCAGCAGGCCAGATTGGACGATTGTAACAACAGACGCCAGCCTGCTAGGTTGGGGCGCTGTCTGGAATTCCCTGAAGGCTCAGGGATCATGGACTCAGGAGGAGAGACTCCTTCCAATAAACATTCTGGAATTAAGAGCAGTTTTCAATGCTCTTCTGGCTTGGCCTCAGTTAGCAACTCTGAGGTTCATCAGGTTTCAGTCGGACAACATCACGACTGTGGCTTACATCAACCATCAGGGAGGGACAAGGAGTTCCCTAGCGATGATGGAAATCTCAAAGATAATTCGCTGGGCAGAGTCTCACTCTTGCCACCTGTCAGCGATCCACATCCCAGGTGTGGAGAACTGGGAGGCGGATTTCCTAAGTCGCCTTTTCATCCGGGGGAGTGGGAACTTCATCCGGAGGTGTTTGCCCAACTGCTTCATCATTGGGGCAAACCAGATCTGGATCTCATGGCGTCTCGCCAGAACGCCAAGCTTCCTTGTTACGGATCCAGGTCCAGGGACCCGGGAGCGGTACTGATAGATGCTCTGACAGCACCTTGGGTTTTCAACATGGTTTATGTGTTTCCACCCTTCCCGATGCTTCCTCGTTTGATTGCCAGGATCAAACAGGAGAGAGCATCGATGATTCTAATAGCGCCTGCGTGGCCACGCAGGACCTGGTATGCAGATCTAGTGGACATGTCGTCCTGTCCACCATGGTCTCTGCCTCTGAGATAGGACCTTCTGATTCAGGGTCCTTTCAAACATCCAAATCTAATTTCTCTGAGGCTGACTGCATGGAGATTGAACGCTTGATTCTATCAAAGCGGGGATTTTCGGAGTCAGTGATTGATACCTTAATACAGGCTAGGAAACCTGTTACCAGGAAAATTTACCATAAAATATGACGTAAATACTTATATTGGTGCGAATCCAAGAGTTACTCATGGAGTAAGGTTAGGATTCCTAGGATATTGTCTTTTCTACAAGAAGGTTTAGAAAAGGGTTTATCTGCTAGTTCGTTAAAGGGACAGATCTCAGCTCTGTCTATCCTTTTACACAAACGTCTGTCAGAAGTTCCAGACGTTCAGGCTTTTTGTCAGGCTTTGGCTAGGATTAAGCCTGTGTTTAAGACTGTTGCTCCGCCGTGGAGCTTAAACTTAGTTCTTAACGTTCTGCAAGGTGTTCCGTTTGAACCCCTTCATTCCATTGATATCAAGCTGTTATCTTGGAAAGTTCTGTTTTTAATGGCTATTTCCTCGGCTCGAAGAGTCTCTGAGTTATCGGCCTTACATTGTGATTCTCCTTATCTGATTTTTCATTCAGACAAGGTAGTTCTGCGTACTAAACCTGGGTTCTTACCTAAGGTAGTCTCTAACAAGAATATCAATCAAGAGATTGTTGTTCCATCATTGTGCCCTAACCCTTCTTCAAAGAAGGAACGACTTCTGCACAATCTGGACGTCGTCCGTGCCCTGAAATTTTATTTGCAGGCAACTAAAGATTTTCGTCAAACTTCTTCCCTGTTTGTCGTTTATTCTGGACAGAGGAGAGGTCAAAAAGTTTTGGCTACCTCTCTCTCTTTCTGGCTTCGTAGCATAATACGTTTAGCCTATGAGACTGCTGGACAGCAGCCTCCTGAAAGGATTACAGCCCATTCTACTAGAGCTGTGGCTTCCACTTGGGCCTTTAAGAATGAGGCCTCTGTTGAACAGATTTGCAAGGCTTCAACTTGGTCTTCACTTCACACTTTTTCAAAATTTTACAAATTTGACACTTTTGCTTCTTCGGAGGCTGTTTTTGGGAGAAAGGTTCTACAGGCAGTGGTTCCTTCCGTGTAAAGATGCTGCCTGTCCCTCCCGTCATCCGTGTACTTTTAGCTTTGGTATTGGCCCAGAGGCAGAACTTTCCTTCACTTTCTGCGATGAGATTTCTTTAGTGGAAATTTTTCTGCAGGTCATTATTAAATAAAATTTTAAATTAGACAGTTACACTAAGGCACCAGTTCAACTGCAATGTGTTGGTTAACTGAAGAATAAAGCAATTTTTAATGCTTTATAATATAATTGCATAGCAAATAAGCTGCATACAAAAAAATAAATTTTAAAATGTCTCTTAAATAAATCGGTTTTCTTTTCTCTAGGTCTAACATAGAAATGTAGTAATAAAAAAGATGCAATGCTCATACTAACGTCTTACATTCAGAATAAACAGCTTTGCAGACTGGGAAAGGCTAGGGGGCGGGTTTGAAAAAATCTCTGAGAGCCAGTCAACAAGCAATGTGCTGCTGCTTTGCAGCGCAACTGCATATTTGACTGATCACTTCAAACAGCTCTTTGCTCTGGATGCACTGTGTTAAGGAAAACTTACTGCAACCAGACCACAGCTCTGTTTAAAGAGAACTGTCTAATGTGAAGCAGCACTACAAAGTTCAAGTGCTAACAGTTCCTGCATGTGTCCTGCTCTTTCTGCAGACATGCTGCATTTTCTGCGATGACATCTCAGATCACTGTATGTTCTGCCTTGGGGGGTATTGGTATCCCATAAGTAATGGATGACCCGTGGACTGACTACACTTAACAGGAGAAAACATAATTTATGCTTACCTGATAAATTCCTTTCTCCTGTAGTGTAGTCAGTCCACGGCCCGCCCTGTGTTTTACGGCAGGTCTAAATTTTAAATTAAACTCCAGTCACCACTGCACCCTATAGTTTCTCCTTTCTCGTTTGGTTTCGGTCGAATGACTGGGTATGACGTAGAGGGGAGGAGCTATATAGCAGCTCTGCTTGGGTGATCCTCTTGCACTTCCTGTTAGGGAGGAGATATAATCCCATAAGTAATGGATGACCCGTGGACTGACTACACTACAGGAGAAAGGAATTTATCAGGTAAGCATAAATTATGTTTTTGGCTTAAAATCATAATACATTTACTGCACACATTTCAAGACAGGAAATGTAGCTGATTAACTTACAGGACAGTATTGCTAATTTTTAATATGGAGCAAGATGCACTATATGAGAATCAGAGGAATCTCAGAAAATACTAAGACGTCAGGGGCCCCAATAACATTTTGAAAGTGCATTTTGGGCCAGATTCCGAGTGATGCGCTAACAGTTACGCACTAGCGAAAATGGGTTTATCGTGGGTGTTTGCACTCGTCTGGTTTTATGAGTTCTCAGGCACTAGAAAAAAAAAAATGACAGGCAAAGGGCTTTAACATTGAGATACATACATATAAATTTCTAAAGATGGATATGTGTATATATATATATATATATATATATATATAATGTCAAGAATTGCTAAAGAGAGAAAAGAAACCAAGAAAAAACTTGTTTCTTTAAAGACAGGGATTTCAGCACTCTTTTCTATCTAAATATACAGCTCCAAACTTGAAGTGAACAAAGTAACAATTTTTTGGCATAGGCAATTTAATATTATGACACACTGCATCCCCCAAAACAGAGGATGTACAAATTAATAATATAGTGCACAATATAGGCTAACCAATGTGTAATTTATAGAATAGATCGCTAGAAATAACAAAGTCAATTATTAGAACAGAATAAATAAACCTGACCGGCCAGGGTTAACCAAGGTACCTAATGATACATATGTGTACAAAACAATATTATGTTGTTAGAAAATATATTCTGGATAACTACACCCAACTGCACACAGAACCTTCACCCAAAGATGTGGAGGTATAGCCTGGGCAGATTTTTAACAAGGGATCTAAGTTATCAGTAATATAATCGTATCAGAGCAAGTTATTACATTATACATATGTAGCATATGAAAAACATCATAGATTTGCCATACAGTAAGTAAAAGCTTGGCAGATGGTAGCAAGAATTTGGTAGAGTGAAGATTCAAACAACTACACCCAGCTGCACACAGAACCACAAATAATTTAAGAGGTATACCCTGGGCAGGTAATATAGAGATGGGATCTAAGTTGTGTAATCAAACACTCTAAACCAAGCAATAGTGTTATACAATTAGAGAACAACAAAGTTGCACATAAGGTTAATAAGCTCAATCATGAAAGAGCTAGCGTAGTTAGTAAGGAAGTCCCAAGAACATATAGGGCAATCTCATACGGTTTTCCGTGCAAGAAGAAAAAGCCACTGCGGCAATTAGTGTTCTCCTTAAGGCTGTGCTGCAGAGTTTATGCTCAGGATATCACCTCGACAGGCGTCTCCAAAGGCAATTAATTGGCTGTGAATATAGGCACTTCAAACATGGGCACTTTGAACTTCGTGCTTAGAAAGGCCAAATACATAGAAACTTCAAGCAGTGTGTAATATTGACATACTACACCTTCCTTCTAGAGCTGCTGCGGCTACAGGTTCCTATTGTTGTAAAACAAACGAGTGCTTTTCCAAAATCAGGCTAAAGAAAAAAAACTGCTGCATGTTCAAGCGGTACTGAGGTTGGTACACAAGGTCTCATGGTAAGTCAGCTGATGCCGACGCGTGTTTCACCCCCTCGTCTATTGGTAAGGCGGTGCTTCGTCAGGGTGAATACTGGAAATTGAGATTCTCGCTTTTTATGGCATTCTGCATATTACGCCCCTACTGACGGGTGAACTGATATACATTATTACAGAGATTATTACAGGGACCATGAACATTTAATATAGTTAATAAGTAACCAAAGGAAATATTGTTGGAAGCAAAGTGCATTTAAAATAAACATTTGTCTCAAAATAATTTCCAACACAATATATACATTAGAATAGTTCAAACCTACATATAGAAAACGTATGCAAAAGAATACCTAAGTATGCTATTCAACTTTTGATGGTTAAGACTTAGTGGAAGGCAATAAATATGTGACTAAGAGAAAATCATTGTTGGAGGAAGCAGGCCATATCAAGCTTATCGTTAAGTCCATTGGGAAATAGAGTATCCAAAATGGATATCCATCTGCATTCCTTCCTAAGGAGTATTTTATCATTATCACTTCCTCTGCCATTGTTAATACTCCTATCTATGCCTATTACCAAGGATTACAAGTATGGAATTTCTCAAAATGTTTAAACACATTACTCTTTTGATTTTGATTTTTTATATCATCACGATGCTCAGTGATGCGGTCTTTGATCTCTCTTTTAGTTTTACCCACATAGAAAGTGTCAGGAGAGCAGGTACACAACTCCTTCAGTGTTGCAATTGACGAAATGTTTTAGTTTAAACACTTTTCATGTTTTGGTGCCAAACTCTTTATTTTTCACCATGTATTTACATGTAACGCATTTTCCACATGGGTGGTTGCCTCGTAGTTTGTTTTGGGAAAGCCAGTTTTTCTCTTTTTGATGGGAAACAACTGACTTCTTACTAGTTTATCCCATAGACTGGGAGCCCTCCTTGCAGTTAGGCCTGGAGATTCTCCCACCTCTTGAGCAACACTTTTGTCACTTGTAAGAACATTCCAGTTCCTGGTGAGTATTTCTTGTAGGCCACTCCAGTGACAATTAAATTCAGTAATGAATCTAATTTTTGTATTTGTGGCCTTATCCTTTGGAAATAGTAGACTGTCTCTGTTGATTTTTTTTTTCATTTTTTCGCCCTTTTTGCTACTCGTTTGGAGTATCCTCTTTCTACAAAGTGTTTCTCCATTTCAGTAGCATGTTTGATGTATTTTTCTCTAGAGGAGCAATTTCAATGCAATCTTAGAAACTGTCCTCTAGGGATGCCTCTTTTTAGATGGGCAGGATGGTGACTTGAAGCTAAGAGGAGACTGTTAGTTGCAGTCTCTTTTCGATAGTTTTCTGATACTACAGTTCCTCTCTCTACCCTAACTTTGATATCTAGAAATGCAAGTTTCTCTTTACTGTGCTGTAGGATGAGAGTAATGTTCTTATCATTTTGATTCAAATTAGAGACAAAGTCTCTAGATTTTCACCAGTGCCCTCCCATATCATGAAGATGTCATCCACATATCGTAGCCACATGTATATGTTCTTCTCAAAAAGAGAGTTCTGATACACCTCACTCATCTCCCAGGAGCCCAAGTGGAGACAGGTGTATGTAGGGGCACATGTAGCGCGCATTGCTGTCCCTCTCAATTGTTTATATATTTTGCCATCAAACATGAAAATGTTGTTAGTTAGGACAAAGGTTAGTAATTGGACTATAAAGTCCGTGTGTTTGCGAAAAGACTGTCCCCTTGTCATGAGGAAATGTTCACGGCCAGTCGTCAATATCTTTGTAAAGCAGGTAGAAAAAGACATTCACAAACTACCAACTTTTGGCCTATTGAATGACAATTTGTCTAAAGCTGAAAGAAAGGCCATGAATGAATTGATGAATGCAAAAGAGGTGGTCATAAAACCCTCCAGGGAGGCATATTATAGCTGGTATAGGGAGCCTCACTGAGAACCTGGGTAATAATATTGATTTCTTTCTCCAACATTGGTGTGTCCGGTCCACGGCGTCATCCATTACTTGTGGGATATTCTCCTCCCCTACAGGGAAAGGCAAGGAGAGCACACAGCAAGAGCTGTCCATATAGCTCCCCCTCTGGCTCCGCCCCCCAGTCATTCTCCTTGCCGCTCTGAACAAGTAGCATCTCCACGGGGATGGTGAGGAGTTTGTGGTGTTAGTTGTAGTTTTTTATTTCTTCTATCAAGAGTTTGTTATTTTAAAATAGTGCTGGTATGTACTATTTACTCTGAAACAGAAAGAGATGAAGAGTTCTGTTTAAAAGAGGAGTATGATTTTAGCAGCAGTAACTAAAATCGATTGCTGTTCCCACACAGGACTGTTGAGATGAGAGAACTTCAGTTGGGGGGAACAGTTTGCAGACTTTTCTGCTCAAGGTATGACTAGCCATTTTCTCACAAGACTGTGTAATGCTGGAAGGCTGTCATTTTTCCCCCATTTTCTTAGACTTAGAAAGAATAAAGGGCTTATTATGGGCTATTAACTGGTGGACACTCTTAAGGGCTAAATTGATTGTTTATTTAAGTTTTTATTTAAAGTTTGAAGTGGATTTCACACTTTTATTATTTTGGGAACTTTTTTTATCGCCAGGCACTAGTTAAGACACCTTCCCAGTCAGGAAGGGCCTTTCACTGTATTAGGCAGAGCCTCATTTTCGCGCCATTATTGCACAGTTTCTTTTAAGTACAGTGCATGCAGATGCATGTGAGAGGGTCTGGTGTACACTGAAAACGTTCCTAGAGAGCTTGAAATACCCCCTGGGATAGTTGAAGTCACAACTGGTAAAGATTGGATAATTCCTTCATAGTTTTTCACATATTCAGTAATAAAGTGTGCCCTGTTTAACATTTAAAGAGACAGTAACAGTTTTGTTTTAAAACGTTTTTTGTACTTTATTAACCAGTTTAAGCCTGTTTAACATGTCTGTACCTTCAGATAGATCATGTTCTGTATGTATGGAAGCCAATGTGGTTCCCCCTTCAAATATATGTGATAATTGTGCCATAGCGTCCAAACACAGTAAGGACAGTATTGTCACAAATAGTAAGGTTGTCCAGGATGATTCCTTAGATGAAGGAAGTAGAGATAGTTCTACATCTTCTCCTTCTGTGTCTATACCAGTTATGCCCGCGCAGGCGACCCCTAGTACTTCTAGCGCGCCAATGCTTGTTACTATGCAACAATTGACGGCAGTAATGGATAACTCCATAGCTAATATTTTATCCAAAATGCCAGCATTTCAGAGAAAGCACGATTGCTCTGTTTTAAACACTGTAGAGCAGGAGGGCGCTGATGATAATTTTTCTGTCATACCCTCACACCAGTCTGAAGTGGCAGTGAGGGAGGGTTTGTCAGATGGAGAAATTTCTGATACAGGAAGAATTTCTCAGCAGGCAGAACCTGATGTTGTGATATTTAAATTTAAATCAGAGCATCTCCGCGCATTACTTAAGGAGGTGCTATCTACTCTGGATGATTGTGACAATCTGGTCATCCCAGAAAACTTGTGCAAGATGGACAAGTTCCTAGAGGTCCCAGTGCACCCTGATGCCTTTCCGATACCTAAACGGGTGGCGGACATAGTGAATAAGGAGTGGGAGAAGCCAGGCATACCTTTTGTCCCTCCTCCTATATTTAAGAAATTGTTCCCTATGGTCGACCCCAGGAAGGACATATGGCAAACAGTCCCTAAGGTCGAGGGGGCAGTTTCTACACTAGCCAAACGCACGATCATTCCCATTGAGGACAATTGTGCTTTCAAAGATCCTATGGATAAAAAATTGGAGGGTTTGCTTAAAAAGATTTTTGTACAGCAAGGTTACCTCCTTTAACCTATTTTGTGCATTATTCCTGTCACTACAGTGGCGTGGTTCTGGTTCGAGGAACTGGAAAAGTTGCTCAGTAGGGAGACTCCGTATGAGGAAGTCATGGACAGAATTCACGCACTTAAGTTAGCTAATTCCTTTATTTTAGGCGCCGCTTTGCAGTTAACGAGATTAGCAGCGAAAAATTCAGGGTTTGCAATTGTGGCGCGCAGAGCGCTCTGGCTAAAGTCTTGGTCGGCGGATGTATCTTCCAAGATATAATTGCTTAATATCCCTTTCAAAGGTAAGACCCTTTTTGGGCCAGAATTGAAAGAAATTATTTCAGACATCACTGGGGGAAAGGGCCATGCCCTCCCACAGGATAGGCCTTTCAAGGCTAAGAATAAGTCCAATTTTCGTTCCTTTCGCAATTTCAGGAACGGACCGGCCTCTAAATCGGCAGCCTCTAGACAAGAGGGTAACGCTTCCCAGACTAAACCAGCTTGGAAACCAATGCAAGGCTCGAATAAGGGTAAACAGGCCAAGAAGCCTGCTGCTGCTACCAAGACAGCATGAAGGGGTAGCCCCCGATCCGGGACCGGATCTAGTAGGGGGCAGACTCTCTCTCTTTGCTCAGGCTTGGGCAAGAGATGTTCAGGATCCCTGGACACTAGAAATAGTCTCTCAGGGTTATCTTCTAGAATTCAAGGAACTACCCCCAAGGGGAAGGTTCCACATTTCTCACTTATCTTCAAACCAAATAAGTAGACAGGCATTCTTACATTGTGTAGAAGACCTGTTAAAGATGGGGGTGATACACCCAGTTCCAACTGTGGAACAAAGTCTGGGGTTTTTACTTAAATATGTTTGTAGTTCCCAAAAAAGAGGGAATTTTCAGACCAATTCTGGATTTAAAAATTCTAAACAAATTTCTCAGAGTTCCATCGTTCAAAATGGAAACCATTCGAACAATTTTACCTACAATCCAGGAGGGTCAATATATGACTACCGTGGATTTAAAGGATGCGTATCAACATATTCCTATCCACAAAGATCATCATCAGTTCCTAAGGTTCGCCTTTCTGGACAAACATTATCAGTTCGTGGCTCTCCCATTCGGACTAGCCACTGCTCCCAGAATTTTCACAAAGGTGCTCGGGTCCCTTCTAGCGGTTCTAAGACCAAGGTGCATTGCAGTGGCACCTTATCTGGACGACATTCTAATTCAAGCGTCGTCTCTTTCCAAGGCAAAGGCTCATACAGACATTGTTCTAGCCTTTCTCAGATCTCACGGTTGGAAGGTGAACGTAGAAAAGAGTTCCCTGTCTCCGTCGACAAGAGGTCCCTTTTTGGGAACAATAATAGATTCTTTTGAAATGAAGATCTTCCTGACAGAAGTCAGAAAGTCAAAGCTTCTAAACGCTTGTCAAGTTCTTCTCTCTGTTCTGCAGCCTTCCATAGCTCAGTGCATGGAAGTAGTAGGGTTGATGGTTACAGCAATGGACATAGTTCCTTTTGCTCGAATTCATCTAAGACCATTACAACTGTGCATGCTCCAGTAGACAGGATCACCTGTCTCAGGGAATGAGTTTCTCAGACCAAAGTGGGTCATTGTCATGACCGACGCCAGTCTATCAGGCTGGGGCGCGGTCTGGGATTCCCTGAAAACTCAGGGTTTATGGTCTCGGGAAGAGTCTCTTCTCCCGATCAACATCCTGGAACTGAGAGCGATATTTAATGCTCTCCGGGCTTGGCCTCCTCTAGCGAAGGCCGGATACATAAGATTCCAGTCAGATAACATGACGACTGTAGCTTACATCAACCATCAGGGAGGAACAAGGAGTTCCTTGGCGATGAGAGAGGTATCCAAGATCATCAAATGGGCGAAGGATCACTCCTGCCACCTATCTGCAATCCACATCCCAGGAGTAGACAACTGGGAGGCGGATTATCTGAGTCGTCAGATTTTCTATCCGGGGGAGTGGGAACTCCACCCGGAGGTGTTTGCCCAGTTGACTCAATTATGGGGCATTCCAGACATGGATCTGATGGCGTCTCGTCAGAACTTCAAGGTTCCTTGCTACGGGTCCAGATCCAGGGATCCCAAGGCCACTCTAGTGGATGCATTAGTGGCGCCTTGGTCGTTCAACCTAGCTTATGCGTTTCCACTGTTCCCTCTCCTTCCCAGGCTTGTAGCCAGGATCAAACAGGAGAAGGCCTCGGTGATTCTGATAGCTCCTGCGTGGCCGCGCAGGACTTGGTATGCAGACCTGGTGAATATGTCATCGGCTCCACCATGGAAGCTACCTTTGAGACAGGATCTTCTAGTACAAGGTCCATTCGAACATCCAAATCTAATTTCTCTGCAGCTGACTGCTTGGAAATTGAACGTTTGATTTTATCCAAGCGTGGGTTTTCAGATTCAGTGATAGATATTCTGGTCCAAGCCAGAAAACTTGTGTCTAGAAAGATTTACCATAAAATATGGAAAAGATATATCTTGGTGTGAATCCAAGGGATTCTCCTGGAGTAAGATTAAAATTCCTAAGATTCCTCTCCTTTCTCCAAGAAGGTTTGGATAAGGGATTGTCAGCGAGTTCTCTAAAGGGACAGATTTCTGCTTTATCTGTCTTGTTATACAAACGACTGGCAGCTGTGCCAGAGGTACAAGCTTTTGTACAGGCTTTGATCAGAATCAAACCTGTTTACAGACCCTTGACTCCTCCTTGGAGTCTAAACTTTAGTTCTTTCAGTTCTTCAGGGGGTTCCGTTTGAACCCTTACATTCCATAGATATCAAGTTGCTATCTTGGAAAGTTCTGTTTTTGGTTGCTATTTCTTCTGCTAGAAGAGTTTCTGAATTATCTGCTTTGCAGTGTGATCCACCCTATCTGGTGTTCCATTCAGATAAGGTTATTTTGCGTACCAAGCCTGGTTTTCTTCCAAAAGTTGTTTCCAACAAGAATATTAACCAGGAAATAGTTGTTCCTTCTCTGTGCCCGAATCCAGTTTCAAAGAAGGAACGTTTGTTCACAATTTAGATGTAGTCCGTGCTTTAAAGTTCTATTTAGAAGCAACAAAGAATTTTAGACAAACCTCATCCTTGTTTGTCGTTTACTCTGGTAAGAGGAGAGGACAAAAAGCTATTGCTACCTCTCTTTCTTTCTGGCTGAAAAGCATTATCCTATTGACTTATGAGACTGCCGGACGGTAGCCTCCTTAACGAATCACAGCTCACTCCACTAGGGCTGTGGCTTTCACATGGGCCTTCAAGAACGAGGCTTCTGTTAATCAGATATGGAAGGCAGTGACTTGGTCTTCTCTGCACACTTTTGCCAAATTTAACAAATTTGATATTTTTACTTCTTCGGAGGCTGTTTTTGGAAGACAGGTTTTGCAAGCCATGGTGCCTTCTGTTTAGGTAACCTGATTTGCTCCCTCCCTTCATCCGTGTCCTAAATCTTTGGTATTGGTTCCCACAAGTAATGGATGACACCGTGGACCGGACACACCAATGTTGGAGAAAACAGAATTTATGCTTACCTGATAAATTCCTTTCTCCAACGGTGTGTCCGGTCCACGGCCCTCCCTGGTTTTTTAATCAGGTTTGAAAATGTTTTCTTTTTCTTTATACACTACAGTCACCACGGCACCCTATAGTTTCTCCTTTTTATCCTAACCGTCGGTCGAATGACTGGGGGGCGGAGCCAGAGGGGGAGCTATATGGACAGCTCTTGCTGTGTGCTCTCCTTGCCTTTCCCTGTAGGGGAGGAGAATATCCCACAAGTAATGGATGACGCCGTGGACCGGACACACCGTTGGAGAAAGTAATTTATCAGGTAAGCATAAATTCTGTTTTCTTAGACCCTTAGTCAGCACCATGCCCTCTTTTGTACTTGATACGTAAAATAGATGGTTTATCTATCCCACAGGGAGCATTACTTGTATCCTTGGACGTAGAAGGACTATATTCGTCAATTCCACACAGGGCTGTCATACAAGCCTGTGAAAATTTCCTCATGACAAGGGGACAGTCTTTTCACAAACACACAGACTTTATAGTCCAATTACTAACCTTTGTCCTAACTAACAAAATTTTCATGTTTGATGGCAAAATATATAAACAATTGAGAGGGACAGCAATGGGCGCTACATGCGCCCCTACATACACTTGTCTCCACTTGGGCTCCTGGGAGATGAGTGAGGTGTATCAGAACCCTCTTTTTGAGAAGAACATCCACATGTGTCTACGATATGTGGATGACATCTTCATGATATGGGAGGGCACTGGTGAAAGTCTAAGAGACTTTGTCTCTAATTTGAATCAAAATAAGAACATTACTCTCACCCTACAGCACAGTAAAGAGGAACTTGCATTTCTAGATATCAAAGTTAGGGTATAGAGAGGAACTCTAGTATCAGAAAACTATCGAAAAGACACTGCAACTAACAGTCTCCTCTTACCTTCAAGTCACCATCCTGCCCATCTAAAAACAGGTATCCCTAGAGGACAGTTTCTAAGATTGCGTAGAAACTGCTCCTCTAGAGAAAAATACATAAAACATGCTACTGAAATGGAGAAACACTTTGCAGAAAGAGGATACTCCAAACGAGTAGTAAAAGGGGTGAAAAATGATGCAGGACGCATCAACAGAGACAGTCTACTATTTCCAAAAGATAAGGCCACAAATACAAAAATTAGATTCATTACTGAATTTAATTGTCACTGGAATGGCCTACAAGAAATACTCACCGGGAACTGGAATGTTCTTACAAGTGACGAAAGTGTTTCCCGAGAAGTGGGAGAATCTCCAGGCCTAACTGCAAGGAGGGCTCCCAGTCTACGTGATAAACTAGAAAGAAGCTAGTTTGTTTCCCAACAAAAAGAGAAAAACTGGCTTTCCCAAAACAAACTTCGAGGCAGCCACCCATGTGGAAAATGTGTTACATGGAAATACATGGTGAAAATGAAAGAGTTTGGCACCAACACAGGAAAATTGTTTAAACTAAAACATTTAGTCAATTGTACCTGCTCTCCTGTTCGTGTCCCACTTTCTATGTGGGTAAAACTAAAAGAGCGATCAAAGACCGCATCACTGAGCATTGTGATAATCTAAAAAAAAAAATCAAGAGTAATGTGGCTAAACATTTTGAGAAATTCCATACTTGGAATCCTGACTCTCTTAGGGTAATAGGCATAGATAGGGGTATTAACAATGGCAGAGGAGGTCATAATGATAAAATACTCCTTAGAAAGGAATGCAGATGGATATCCACTTTGGATACTCAATTTCCCAACGGACTTAACTATAAGCTTGATATGGACTGCTTCCTCTAATGATGATTTTCTCTTAGTCACATATTTATTGCCTTCCACTAAGTAACTTCTTTTTTGCACGTTATCTTTCTATAGGTTTGAACCATTCTAATGTATATATTGTGTTGGAAATTATTTTGAGACAAATATGTTTATTTTAAATGCACTTTGCTTCCAACAATATTTCCTTTGGTTACTTATTAACTATATTAAATGTTCATGGTCCCTGTAATAATCTCTGTAAAAATGTATATCAGTTCAACCGTCAGTAGGGGCGTAATATGCACAATGCCATAAAAAGCGAGACTCTCAATTTTCAGTATTCGCCATGACAAAGCCCCGCCTTACCAATAGACGAGGAGGTGAAATGCGCGTCGGCATCAGCTGATCTACCATGTGACCTTGTGTACCGACCTCAGTACTGCTTGAATATGCAGCTGTTTTTTTCTTCAGCCTGATTTTGGAAAAGCACTTGTTTGTTTTACAACAATAGGAACCTGTAGCCGCAGCAGCTCTGGAAGGAAGGTGTAGTATGTCGATATTACACACTGCTTGAAGTTTCTATGTATTTGGCCTTTCTAAGCACGAAGTTCAAAGTGCCCATGTTTGAAGTGCCTATATTCACAGCCAATTAATTGCCTTTGGAGACGCCTGTCGAGGTGATATCTTGAGCATAAGCTCTGCAGCACAGCCTTAAGGAGAACACTAATTGCCGCAGTGGCTTTTTCTTCTTGCACGGAAAACCGTATGAGATTGCCCTCTATGTTCTTGGGACTTCCTTACTAACTACGCTAGGTCTTTCATGCTTGAGCTTATTAACCTTATGTGCAACTTTGTTGTTCTCTTATTGTATAACACTATTGCTTGGCTTAGAGTGTTTGATTACACAATTTAGATCCCATCTCTATATTACCTGTCCAGGGTATACCTCTTAAATTATTTGTGGGTTCTGTGTGCAGCTGGGTGTGGTTGTTTGAATCTTCACTCTACCAAATTCTTGCTACCATCTGCCAAGCTTTTACTTACTGTATGGCAAATCTATAATGTTTTTCATATGCTACATATGTATAATGTAATAACTTGCTCTGATACGAGTATATTACTGATAACTTAGATTCCGTGTTAACAATCTGCCCAGGCTATACCTCCACATCTATGGGTGAAGGTTCTGTGTGCAGTTGGGTGTAGTTATCCAGAATATATTTTCTAACAACATAATATTGTTTTATAAACATATGTATCATTAGGTATCTTGGTTCACCCTGGCCGGTCAGGTTTATTTTATTCTGTTCTAATAATTGACTTTGTTATTTCTAGCGATCTATTCTATAAATTATACATTGGTTAGCCTATATTGTGCGCTATATTATTAATTTGTACATCCTTTGTTTTGGTGGATGCAGTGTGTCATAATATTCAATTGCCTACGCCAATAAATTGTTACATTGTTCACTTCAGGTTTGGAGCTGTATACGGGTAGCCCTCAGTTTACGCCGGGGTTAGGTTCCAGGAGGAATGGTTGTAAATCGAAACCGTTGTAAATTGAAACCCAGTTTATAATGTAAGTCAATGGGAAGTGAGGGAGTAAGGTTCCAGGCCCCTCTCAAAATTGTCATAAGTAACACCTAATACATTATTTTTAAAGATTTGAAATGAAGACTTTAAATGCTAAACAGTATTATAAACCTAGTAATATAGATTGTATCATCATCAAACTAAGTTTAATGAACACAAACATTTGCTAAACATCACCTAATAAAATAATTACACAACAGACTGCATTATCATCAAACTAAGTTTAATGAACAAAAACATTTTTTCTCCTTCCCAACAGGAAGCTGCAAGAGGACACCCACAGCAGAGCTGTCTATATAGCTCCTCCCCTAACCCCCACCTCCAGTCATTCTCTTGCAGGCATAGCGGTGGCTCCTTACCTAGACGACATCCTGATCCAGGCGTCGACTTTTCAAATCGCCAAGTCCCATACGGACATTGTTCTGGCCTTTCTGAGGGCTCACGGGTGGAAGGTGAACAGGGAAAAGAGTTCACTCTCCCCTCTTACAAGGGTTTCCTTCCTAGGAACTCTGATAGATTCAGTAGAAATGAAAATTTTTCTGATAGAGGTCAGGATATCAAAGATTCTAACTTCTTGCTGTGCTCTTCATTCCACTTATCGGCCGTCAGTGGCTCAGTGTATGGAAATGATCGGCCTGATGGTAGCGGCAATGGACATAGTTCCATTTGCCCACCTACATCTCAGACCACTGCAACTTTGCATGCTCAATCAGTGGGATGGGGACTACACAGGTTTGTCTCCTTTGTTAAATCTGGATCAAGAGACCAGGGATTTTCTTCTCTGGTGGTTATCTCGGGTCCATCTGTCCAGGGGAATGAGTTTCCGCAGGCCAGTGTGGACTATAGTGACGACAGATGCCAGCCTTCTGGGCTGGGGCGCAGTCTGGAATTCCCTGAAGGCTCAGGGTTTGTGGACTCAGGAGGAGGCCCTCCTTCCAATAAACATTCTGGAGCTAAGAGCGATATTCAATGCTCTTCAGGCTTGGCCTCAACTAGCTGCGGTCAGATTTCAGTCGGACAATATCATGACTGTAGCCTATATCAACCATCAGGGGGGAACAAGGAGTCCCTTGGCAATGATGGAGGTTTCCAAGATAATTCTTTGTGCAGAGGTTCACTCTTGCCATCTCTCAGCTATCCATATCCCAGGAGTAGAGAACTGGGAGGCAGACTTTCTAAGTCGGCAGACTTTTCATCCGGGGGAGTGGGAGCTCCATCCGGAGGTATTTGCCCAGCTGATTCAACTATGGGGCAAACCAGAACTGGATCTGATGGCGTCTTGTCAGAACGCCAAGCTTCCTCGTTACGTGTCCGGGTCAAGGGATCCACAGGCAACGCTGATGGATGCTCTAGCAGTGCCCTGGTCCTACAGCCTGGCTTATGTGTTTCCACCATTTCCTCTCCTCCCTCGTCTGATTGCCAAGATCAAGCAGGAGAGAGCTTCTGTGATTTTGATAGCTCCTGCGTGGCCACGCAGGACTTGGTATGCAGATCTGGTGGACATGTCATCCTTTCCACCATGGACTCTGCCGCTGAGGCAGGACCTTCTACTTCAAGGTCCCTTCAAACATCCAAATCTAATTTCTCTGCGTCTGACTGCTAGGAGATTGAACGCTTGATTTTATCAAAACGTGGTTTCTCCGAGTCGGTCATTGATACCTTGATTCAGGCTCGAAAACCAGTCACCAGGAAAATATATCATAAGATATGGTGTAAATATCTTCATTGGTGTGAATCCAAGGGTTACTCGTGGAGTAAGGTCAGGATTCCTAGGATATTATCTTTTCTCCAAGATGGATTGGAACAGGGATTATCGGCTAGTTCCTTAAAGGGACAGATTTCTGCTCTGTCTATTCTGTTGCACAAGCGTCTGGCTGATGTTCCAGACGTTCAGGCGTTTTGTCAGGCTTTGGTTAGAATCAGGCCTGTGTTTAAACCTGTTGCTCCGCCCTGGAGTTTAAATTTGGTTCTTAAAGTTCTTCAAGGGGTTCCGTTTGAACCTTTGCATTCCATAGATATCAAGCTTTAATCTTGGAAAGTTCTGTTCCTAGTAGCTATCTCTTCGGCTCGAAGAGTTTCAGAGTTATCTGCCTTACAGTGTGATTCCCCTTATCTGATCTTCCATGCAGATAAGGTGGTTTTGCGGACCAAACCTGGGTTTCTTCCTAAGGTGGTATCTAATAAGAATATCAATCAGGAAATTGTCGTTCCGTCACTGTGTCCTAATCCTTCTTCAAAGAAGGAACGTCTGTTACACAATCTTGACGTGGTTCGTGCTTTAAAGTTTTATTTGCAAGCTACTAAGGATTTTCGTCAAACATCTGCATTGTTTGTTGTATATTCTGGAAAGAGAAGAGGCCTAAAGGCTTCGGCAACTTCTCTTTCTTTTTGGCTGAGAAGCATAATCCGTTTAGCTTATGAGACTGCTGGCCAGCAGCCTCCGGAAAGAATTACAGCTCACTCTACTAGAGTGGTAGCTTCCACTTGGGCTTTTAAACATGAGGCCTCTGTTGAACAGATTTGTAAGGCGACGACTTGGTCTTCGCTTCATACTTTTTCTAAATTCTACAAATTTGATACTTTTGCTTCCTCGGAGGCTATTTTTGGGAGAAAGGTCTTACAGGCAGTGGTGCCTTCCATTTAAGTTCCTGCCTTGTCCCTCCCTTCATCCGTGTCCTAAAGCTTTGGTATTGGTATCCCACAAGTAATGGATGAACCCGTGGACTGGATACACCTTACAAGAGAAAACAAAATTTATGCTTACGTGATAAATTTCTTTCTCTTGTGGTGTATCCAGTCCACGGCCCGCCCTGTCACTTTAAGGCAGGTGTTTTTATTTTTAAAATTACAGTCACCACTGCACCCTATAGTTTCTCCTTTTTCTTACTTGTCTTCGGTCGAATGACTGGAGGTGGGGGTTAAGGGAGGAGCTATATAGACAGCTCTGCTGTGGGTGTCCTCTTGCAGCTTCCTGTTTTGAAGGAGAATATCCCACAAGTAATGGATGAACCCGTGGACTGGATACACCACAAGAGAAAAATTTATCAGGTAAGCATAAATTTTGTTTTTACTTGCATTTTTCTGCAATCAGTTTTCTGCATTGTTAGCATGTTAGATAATATTGGGTCTGCACCTATTCTATGCATTTCAATCTGTAGTGATTAATAAGCAGTTAGGCAACCTTACCTCAAGCTGCTGGACAGGAAGATAATAGGGAAGTGCCTGCTAAATTTTGCTCGATAGATCTGGTCTGATCTGTGTACACAGATCAATTTAAGGTTGTTAAGTTGCACAACTTTGCTGCAAAACAAGTGAACAGCTCCACCTACTGGCTATTTCTCCAACATAGGTGTGTCCGGTCCACGGCGTCATCCTTACTTGTGGGATATTCTCCTCCCCAACAGGAAATGGCAAAGAGCCCAGCAAAGCTGGACACATGATCCCTCCTAGGCTCCGCCTACCCCAGTCATTCTCTTTGCCGTTGTACAGGCAACATCTCCACGGAGATGGCTTAGAGTTTTTTAGTGTTTAACTGTAGTTTTTATTATTCAATCAAGAGTTTGTTATTTTAAAATAGTGCTGGTATGTACTATTTACTCAGAAACAGAAAAGAGATGAAGATTTCTGTTTGTATGAGGAAAATGATTTTAGCACCGTAACTAAAATCCATGGCTGTTCCACACAGGACTGTTGAGAGCAATTAACTTCAGTTGGGGGAACAGTGTGCAGTCTCTTACTGCTTGAGGTATGACACATTCTAACAAGACGATGTAATGCTGGAAGCTGTCATTTTCCCTATGGGATCCGGTAAGCCATGTTTATTAAGATAGTAAATAAGGGCTTCACAAGGGCTTATTAAGACTGTAGACTTTTTCTGGGCTAAATCGATTCATTATTAACACATATTTAGCCTTGAGGAATCATTTATTCTGGGTATTTTGATATGATTATATCGGCAGGCACTGTTTTTGACACCTTATTCTTTAGGGGCTTTCCCTAATCATAGTCAGAGCCTCATTTTCGCGCCGGTATGGCGCACTTGTTTTTGAGGACAGCATGGCATGCAGCTGCATGTGTGTGGAGCTCTGATACACAGAAAAGTCTTTCTGAAGGCATCATTTGGTATCGTATTCCCCTTTGGGCTTGGTTGGGTCTCAGCAAAGCAGATTCCAGGGACTGTAAAGGGGTTAAATATAAAAACGGCTCCGGTTCCGTTATTTTAAGGGTTAAAGCTTCCAAATTTGGTGTGCAATACTTTTAAGGCTTTAAGACACTGTGGTGAAATTTTGGTGAATTTTGAACAATTCCTTCATACTTTTTCGCAATTGCAGTAATAAAGTGTGTTTAGTTTAAAATTTAAAGTGACAGTAACGGTTTTATTTTAAAACGTTTTTTGTGCTTTGTTATCAAGTTTATGCCTGTTTACAATGTCTGAACTACCAGATAGATTGTGTTCTGACTGTGGGGAAACCAAGGTTCCTTCTCATTTAACTATATGTATTTTATGTCATAAAAAAAAAAAAAAAATTTAGTAAAAATGATGCCCAAGATGATTCCTCAAGTGAGGGGAGTAAGCATGGTACTGCATCATCCCCTCCTTCGTCTACACCAGTCTTGCCCATACAGGAGGCCCCTAGTACATCTAGTGCGCCAATACTCCTTACTATGCAACATTTAACGGCTGTAATGGATAATTCTATCAAAAACATTTTAGCCAATATGCCCACTTATCAGTGAAAGCGCGACTGCTCTGTTTTAGAAAATTCTGTAGAGCATGAGAACGCTGATGATATGGTTTCTGAAGGGCCCCTACACCAGTCTGAGGGGGCCAGGGAGGTTTTGTCTGAGGGAGAAATTTCAGATTCAGGAAACATTTCTCAATAAGCTGAACCTGATGTGATTACTTTTAAATTTAAGTTGGAACATCTCCGCGCTCTGCTTAAGGAGGTGTTATCCAATTTG
Organism: Bombina bombina; assembly: GCF_027579735.1. NCBI lineage: Eukaryota > Metazoa > Chordata > Amphibia > Anura > Bombinatoridae > Bombina > Bombina bombina. Next base: position 1,204,039,489 of record NC_069500.1, on the reverse strand, counting down.
GATGATTGTGATTATCTGGTCATTCCAGAACCACTATGTAAAATGGAAAAGTTCTTAGAGGCCCCGGGGCCCCCCGAAGCTTTTCCTATATCCAAGCGGGTGGCGTACATTGTTAGTAAAGAATGGGACAGGCCCGGTATACCTTTAGTACCTCCCCCCATATTTTTAAAATTGTTTTCCTATAGTCGACCCCAGAAAGGACTGATGGCAGACAGTCCCCAAGGTCGAGGGGGCGGTTTCTACTCTACACAAGCGCGCCACTATACCCATAGAAGATAGTTGTGCTTTCCAAGATCCTATGGATAAAAAATTAGAAGGTCTGCTAAAGATGTTTGTTCAGCAAGGTTCCCTTCTACAACCAATTGCATGCATTGTCCCTGTCACTGCAGCCGCGTGTTTCTAGTTTGATGAGCTAGGAAAGGCGATTATTAGTAATTCTTCTTCTTATGAGGAGATTATGGACAGAATTCGTGCTCTTAAATTGGCTAATTCTTTCACCCTAGACGCCACCTTGCAATAGGCTAGGTTAGCGGCGAAAAAATTCTGGGTTTGCTATTGTGGCGCAGAGCGCTTTGGTTAAAATCTTGGGCAGCGGATGCGTCTTCCAAGAACAAATTGCTTGACATTCCTTTCAAGGGGAAAACACTCTTTGGCCCTGACTTGAAAGAGATTTTCTCTGATATCACTGGGGGCAAGGGCCACGCCCTTCCTCAGGATAGGTCTTTTCTAGACCAAAAATAAACCTAAGTTTCGTCCCTTTCGCAGAAACGGATCAGCCCCAAGGGCTATGTCCTTTAAGCAGGAAGGTAATACTTCTCAAGCCAATCCAGCCTGGAGACCTATGCAAGGCTGGAACAAAAGAGAGCAGGCCAGGAAACCTGCCACTGCTACCAAGACAGCATGAAATGCGGGCCCCCGATCCGGGACCGGATCTGGTGGGGGGCAGACTCTCTCTCTTCGCTCAGGCTGGGGCAAGAGATGTTCTGGATCCTTGGGCGCTAGAAATAGTCTCCCAAGGTTATTCTCTGGAGTTCAAGGGGCTTCCTCCAAGGGGGAGGTTCCACAGGTCTCAGTTGTCTTCAGATCACATAAGAAGACAGGCATTCTTACATTGGGTAGTAGACCTGCTAAAAATGGGAGTGATTCATCCTGTTCCATTAGGAGAACAAGGGATGGGGTCCTACTCCAATCTGTTCATAGTTCCCAAAAAAGAGGGAACGTTCAGACCAATCTTAGATCTCAAGATCTTGAACAAGTTTCTCAAGGTTCCATCGTTCAAGATGGAAACCATTCGAACACTCCTTCCTTTCATCCAGGAAGGTCAATTCATGACCAAGGTGGATTTCAAGGATGCGTATCTACATATTCCTATCCACAAGGAACATCATCGGTTCCTAAGGTTTGAATTCCTGGACAAGCATTTCCAGTTCGTGGCGTTTTCTTTCGGATTAGCCACTGCTCCTAGGATTTTCTCATAGGTACTAGGGTCCCTTCTGGCGGTGCTAAGACCAAGGGGCATTGCTGTAGTACCTTACTTGGACGACATTCTGATTCTAGCGTCGTCCCTTCCTCAAGTAAAGGCTCACACGGACATTGTCCTGGCCTTTCTCAGATCTCACGGATGGAAAGTGAACGTGGAAAAGAGTTCTCTATCTCCGTCAACGAGGGTTCCCTTCTTGGGAACTATAATAGACTCCTTAGAAATGAGGATTTTTCTGACAGAAGCCAGAAAAACAAAACTTCTAGACTCTTGTCGGATACTTCATTCCGTTCCTCTTCCTTCCATAGCGCAGTGCATGGAAGTGATAGGTTTGATGGTTGCGGCAATGGACATAGTTCCTTTTGTGCGCATTCATCTAAGACCATTACAACTGTTCATGCTCAGTCAGTGGAATGGGGACTATTCAGACTTGTCTCCGAAGATACAAGTAAATCAGAGGACCAGAGACTCATTCCGTTGGTGGCTGTCCCTGGACAACCTGTCACAAGGGATGACCTTCCGCAGACCAGAGTGGGTCCTTGTCACGACCGACGCCAGTCTGATGGGCTGGGGCGCGGTCTGGGGATCCCTGAAAGCTCAGGGTCTTTGGTCTCGGGTAGAATCTCTTCTACCGATAAATATTCTGGAACTGAGAGCGATATTCAATGCTCTCAAAGCTTGGCCTCAACTAGCGAGGGCCAAGTTCATACATCAACCATCAGGGGGGAACAAGGAGTTCCCTAGCGATGGAAGAAGTGACCAAAATCATTCTATGGGCGGAGTCTCACTCCTGCCACCTGTCTGCTATCCACATCCCAGGAGTGGAAAATTGGGAAGCGGATTTTCTGAGTCGTCAGACATTGCATCCGGGGGAGTGGGAACTCCATCCGGAAATCTTTGCCCAAGTCACTCAACCGTGGGGCATTCCAGACATGGATCTGATGGCCTCTCGTCAGAACTTCAGAGTTCCTTACTACGGGTACAGATCCAGGGATCCCAAGGCGGCTCTAGTGGATGCACTAGTAGCACCTTGGACCTTCAAACTAGCTTATGTGTTCCCGCCGTTTCCTCTCATCCCCAGGCTGGTAGCCAGGATCAATCAGGAGAGGGCGTCGGTGATTTTGATAGCTCCTGCGTGGCCACGCAGGACTTGGTATGCAGATCTGGTGAATATGTCATCGGCTCCACCATGGAAGCTACCTTTGAGACGAGACCTTCTTGTTCTAGGTCCGTTCGACCCACTCCAGCTGACTGCTTGGAGATTGAACGCTTGATCTTATCAAAGCGAGGGTTCTCAGATTCTGTTATTAATACTCTTGTTCAGGCCTGAAAGCCTGTAACCAGAAAAATTACCACATAATTTGGTATATCTGTTGGTGTGAATCTGCAGGATTCCCTTGGGACAAGGTTAAGATTCCTAAGAGTCTATCCTTCCTTCGAGAAGGATTGGAAAAAGGATTATCTGCAAGTTCCTTGATGGGACAGATTTCTGCCTTGTCTGTGTTACTTCACAAAAAGCTGGCAGCTGTGCCAGATGTTCTAGCCTTTGTTCAGGCTCTGGTTAGAATCAAGCCTGTTTACAAAATTTTGACTCCTCCTTGGAGTCTCAACCTAGTTCTTTCAGTTCTTTAGGGGGTTCCGTTTGAACCCTTACATTCCGTTGATATTAAGTTATTATCTTGGAAAGTTTTGTTTTTGGTTGCAATTTCTTCTGCTAGAAGAGTTTCAGAATTATCTGCTCTGCAGTGTTCTTCTCCTTATCTGGTGTTCCATGCAGATAAGGTGGTTTTGCGTACTAAACCTGGTTTTCTTCCAAAAGTTGTTTCTAACAAAAACATTAACCAGGAGATAGTTGTGCCTTCTTTGTGTCCTAATCCAGTTTCAAAGAAGGAACGTTTGTTGCACAACTTGGATGTAGTTCGTGCTCTCAAATTTTACTTAGCAGCTACTAAGGTTTTCAGACAAACTTTGTCTTTGTTTGTTGTTTATTCTGGTAAACGGAGAGGTCAAAAAGCAACTTCTACCTCTCTCTCCTTCTGGATTAAAAGCATTATCCGATTGGCTTATGAGACTGCCGGACGGCAGCCTCCTGAAAGAATCACAGCTCACTCCACTAGGGCTGTGGCTTCCACATGGGCCTTCAAGAACGAGGCTTCTGTTGATCAGATATGTAAGGCAGTGACTTGGTCTTCACTGCACACTTTTTCTAAATTTTACAAATTTGATACTTTTGCTTCTTCTGAGGCTATTTTTGGGAGAAAGGTTTTGCAAGCCGTGGTGCCTTCCATTTAGGTGACCTGATTTGCTCCCTCCCTTCATCCGTGTCCTAAAGCTTTGGTATTGGTTCCCACAAGTAAGGATGACGCCGTGGACCGGAAACACCTATGTTGGAGAAAACAGAATTTATGTTTACCTGATAAATTACTTTCTCCAACGGTGTGTCTGGTCCACGGCCCGCCCTGGTTTTTTTAATCAGGTCTGATAATTTATTTTCTTTAACTACAGTCACCACGGTAACATATGGTTTCTCCTATGCAAATATTCCTCCTTAACGTCGGTCGAATGACTGGGGTAGGCGGAGCCTAGGAGGGATCATGTGTCCAGCTTTGCTGGGCTCTTTGCCATTTCCTGTTGGGGAGGAGAATATCCCACAAGTAAGGATGACGCCGTGGACCGGACACACCGTTGGAGAAAGTAATTTATCAGGTAAACATAAATTCTGTTTTTAATTAGTGCATTGATTTCCAATGCTTTTCAATAGCAGTCACATGACTGGAAAAAAAAGGTTGTTATTCTGAAACGGCGCAAATTGAACCGGCGTAAACCGAGGGCCACCTGTATTTAGATTGAAAAGAGTGCTGAAATCCCTGTCTTTATAGAAACAAGTATTTTTTGGTTTCTTTTCTCTCTTTAGCAATCCTTGACATATTTCTTATAAGGGTCTGCACCACTAGCCTTATTGGTTTTCTGTATGGTGTGTATATATATATACATTTACTTCACCCGTTCAGCTCACATTCCTAGCAATTGCTTCCCACTTAGTTTTTTTGCTCAAATATATATATATATATATGTGTGTGTGTGTGTGTGTGTGTGTTTATATGTTTGTACATATGTATTTATGTGTTTTTATGTGTATATATGTATTTACCAACCTATAGAAACATAGAATTTGACAGTATATAAGAACCAAAAAAGTCTACCTATATTACATGTTACTTTTTTTCTTAGGATAGCATTATGCATGTCCCAGGTATTTTTTAATTCCTTTACAGTCTTTTGGCTAGATTACAAGTAAGGCGCAAACTGTTTTGCACAAGCGATATTGTCTTTTCGCTGGCCTTTTTAATTGCGCTATTACAAGTTGAGCGAAATTGCATTTGCACTAGTGCAATCGCCATTCAAGCTTCAATCCTTACCACAATCTCAGAGCTGTGGTTAACTGTTTTCCGAAACAAAAAACTTGCACAAAACACTTCATAAATACATTACAAAGTACAGGTACACTCATAATAACACCATCTAATAAAAGTTATTACAAAAAAATATTGCACAAAAAAGTTATAAGAGTTCAAAGATATGAGATCTCGGGGGTAAAAAAAAAATCGCAGCAAAGTACTTTAACACAGAGATACATACATATACATGTCTAATGATGTATTTGTATGTATATAGATATGTCTATATATGTGTTCATACATATTAATGTATTTATATGTGTATATATGTATTGACAGACATATATACACATAAAAAACACATAAATATATATGTACACACATATAGACCTATATATTAAAGCATTAGATTAGATCCCTTTACCATTAATACGATAAAAAGATGTAAAAACATATATATGCAATATTCATATTTAATAAAGATTTTATATATGTATTTACTGTAAATTTTTCACATTTGTTTATGCGAATATGCAATGTTGTTTGCGCGATGGGTGTTAAGTTTTTTTTCAACATTTTTTTTCTCTCCATTGACTTCTATGGGGAATGCGAAAATGCGATTGTGTTTGCACAATCTTGGGTGTTAGGTTTTTTGGAACTTGTAATACTAATTCAACCTGACTAGCACAAAAAGCTTAAAGGGATACTGAACCAAAATTTTTTCTTTTGTGATTCAGATAGAGCATGCAATTTTAAGCAACTTTCTAATTTACTCCTATTATCAATTTTTCTTCATTTTTCTACTGATACTAATTCCTTAAGATGTGCTGGAATTCATTTCAAAGTCTCTTGAAGGTGAACTCTGAGCAGACACCAGGACGATGAGAGCACGCCAAATCGTCACCTAGACGTTGAGGCCGACTACAGTGAGAAGTGACTACATGAAGTGGCGGTGTTTTTGTTAACGTCACTGGCAGTCAGTCACCTGTAAAATTTTAGTGATGGAGAATCTAGGATATATCTAGCGCACACTTTAAATCACACAGTTCATACTATATTGCTCTTCACGCCTCCATTCACCTGCTCCTATGGTGCTGTAATTCTCATGGTAAAGAACATCATGGAAAAGGGAGCCAAACTGTTCCTTGGAAAGCAGAGTTTCTCACACACTGGTTCCATGGAAAAGTTTTGCACCTTTTTCCTTTCCCGTGGTGTTTATTACCCTGTTAGAATCACAGCACCATAGGAGCAGGCGTATGTAGGTGTGAGGTGCAATATAGTATGAACGGATGATTTGAAGTGTGCACTAGGTATATCCTAGCACATCCTCAACTGACTGTGCCAGTGACATTAACAAGAATACCACCACTTTATGTAGCCTCTTCTCACCGTAATCGGCTTCAACACCTAGCTGACAATTCAGTGTGCTCTCAATGCCTTGTTAGCTGTTCAGGGTTTGCCTTCAGGACCAAGATACTTGGAAATTACTTCCAGGACACCTCAAAGAATTGGTATCTGTATTTTCTTCATCTTATGAAAGGCTGTACCTATATTATGAAAGCGAACTGTTTGCTTAGCACTTGGTAATTTTTTTTATGACTAGGTTACCCTCTGTACTGCTGGCTACTCATTATTGATCAACTTTGCTTGCTGCTTAATACTAATTGAGAGATGTAGAAAAGAAGTCAGCAACTCTCTCCAATGCAGGTTGACAGGGGTTACTGTCAAGCCCCTCCACACACCAAAGTCCAGGAGTAACAAATGTTTCAATCATAAAAGGGTCATGCCATATACAACGTTTCGGGCCACAAGCCCTTAATAATGAATGTTTCTCCTGTTAAGTGTAGTCAGTCCACGGGTCATCCATTACTTATGGGATTATATCTCCTCCCTAACAGGAAGTGCAAGAGGATCACCCAAGCAGAGCTGCTATATAGCTCCTCCCCTCTACGTCATACCCAGTCATTCTCTTGCACCTAACTAATAGATAGGACGTGTGAGAGGACTGTAGTTGTTAAACTTAGTTTTTATTTCTTCAATCAAAAGTTTGTTATTTTAAACAGCACCGGAGTGTGTTGTTTTTTCTCAGGCAGCATTAGAAGAAGAATCTACCTGAGTTTGTGTATGATCTTAGCGGTCGTAACTAAGATCCATTTGCTGTTCTCGGCCATTCTGAGGAGTGAGGTAACTTCAGAACAGGGGACAGCGGGCAGGGTTCACCTGCAAGGAGGTATGTTGCAGTATATTATTTTCTAAGGAATGGAATTGACTGAGAAAATACTGCTAATACCGATGTAATGTAAGTGCAGCCTTAAATGCAGTAGTAGCGACTGGTATCAGGCTGATATGTATGTATGTTTACACTGAGGTATTTCTGGGGAATGGAACTTCACTAAGAAAATACTGTATACATTTAACTTATATTTGAGCCTCCACTGCAGTGAAAGCGACTAGCAGCAGGCTTATTAATAACATTTCATAATTTTATTTTTAAACGTTTACTGGCATGTTAATCGTTTTTCTCTGAGGTACTTGGTGATAAAGCTTTTTGGGCATTATTTTTCCACATGGCTATCGTTTATTTATGAATAAAATCAGTTTACTGAGCTTCCCCACTGTTGTAATATGAGTGGGAGGGGCCTATTTTGGTGCTTTATTGCGCAGTAAAAATTCAGTCACAGTCTTCCTATTCTTCCTCAATGATCCAGGACGTCTCTACAGAGCCCAGGGGTCTCCAAAACTAGTTTTGAGTGAGGTAATCACTCACAGCAGACCTGTGAGACTGTGTTTTTGACTGTGATAAAAACGTTTATATTAAATTGTTATCCGTTTTTGGGTACTAAGGGGTTAATCATCCATTTGCTGGTGGGTGCAATCCTTTGCTAACTTAATGCATTTACTGTGAAAATTTGGTTGCTATAACTAATTTGGTTCATTGTTATTTCAACTGTGACAGTTTTTTGTGCTTCTTAAAGGCACAGTAACGTTTTTTTATATTGCTTGTAAATTTATTTGAAAAGTATTTTCCAAGCTTGCTAGTTTCATTGCTAGTTTGTTTAAACATGTCTGACACAGAGGAATCTCTTTGTGCAATATGTTTAAAGGCCAATGTGGAGCCCAATAGAAATTTGTGTACTAATTGTATTGATGCTACTTTAAATAAAAGCCAATCTGTACATGTAAAGAAAATTTCACCAGACAACGAGGGGGAAGTTATGCCGACTAACTCTCCTCATGTGTCAGTACCTTCGTCTCCCGCTCAGGAGGTGCGTGATATTGTGGCGCCAAGTACATCAGGGCGGCCCATACAAATCACTTTGCAAGACATGGCTAATGTTATGACTGAAGTATTATCTAAATTGCCAGAATTTAGGGGTAAACGCGACCACTCTGCGGTGAGAACAGAGTGCGCTGATAATAATAGAGCCATGTCTGATACTGCGTCACAATTTGCAGAACATGAGGACGGAGAGCTTCATTCTGTGGGTGACGGATCTGATCCAAGTAAACTGGACTCAGACATTTCAAATTTTAAATTTAAGCTTGAGAACCTCCGTGTATTACTAGGGGAGGTATTAGCGGCTCTGAATGATTGTAACATGGTTGCAATCCCAGAGAAAATATGTAGGCTGGATAAATATTTTGCGGTACCGACGTTTTTCCTATACCTAAAAGGCTTACAGAAATTGTTAACAAGGAGTGGGATAGACCCGCTGTGCCTTTTTCACCCCCTCCTATATTTAGAAAAATGTTTCCAATAGACGCCACCACACGGGACTTATGGCAGACAGTCCCTAAGGTGGAGGGAGCAGTTTCTACTCTGGCTAAGCGCACCACTATCCCGGTGGAGGATAGCTGTGCTTTTTCAGATCCAATGGATAAAAAGTTAGAGGGTTACCTTAAGAAAATGTTTGTTCAACAAGGTTTTATATTACAACCCCTTGCATGCATTGCGCCTGTCACGGCTGCGGCGGCATTCTGGTTTGAGTCTCTGGAAGACACCATTAGCTCAGCTCCATTGGATGAGATTATAGACAAGCTTAGAGTCCTTAAGCTAGCTAATTCATTTATTTCTGATGCCGTAGTACACTTAACTAAACTTACGGCTAAGAACTCCGGATTCGCCATTCAAGCGCGCAGAGCGCTGTGGCTTAAATCCTGGTCAGCCGATGTGACTTCTAAATCTAAATTGCTTAACATACCTTTCAAAGGGCAGACATTATTCGGGCCCGGTTTGAAAGAAATTATCGCTGACATTACTGGAGGTAAGGGCCATGCCCTGCCTCAAGACAGAGCCAAACCAAGGTCTAGACAGTCTAATTTTCGTGCCTTTCGTAACTTCAAGGCAGGAGCAGCATCAACTTCCTCCGCTCCAAAACAGGAAGGAACTGTTGCTCGCTACAGACAGGGCTGGAAACCTAACCAGTCCTGGAACAAGGGCAAGCAGGCCAGAAAGCCTGCTGCTGCCCCTAAGACAGCATGAAGTGAGGGCCCCCGATCCGAAAACGGATCTAGTGGGGGGCAGACTTTCTCTCTTCGCCCAGGCTTGGGCAAGAGATGTCCAGGATCCCTGGGCGTTAGAGATCATATCTCAGGGATATCTTCTGGACTTCAAAGCTTCTCCTCCAAAAGGGAGATTTCATCTTTCAAGGTTGTCAGCAAACCAGATAAAGAAAGAGGCGTTTCTACGCTGTGTACAAGACCTTTTACTAATGGGAGTGATCCACCCAGTTCCGCGGTCGGAACACGGACAAGGGTTTTACTCAAATCTGTTTGTGGTTCCCAAAAAAGAGGGAACCTTCAGACCAATCTTGGACTTAAAAATCCTAAACAAATTCCTAAGAGTTCCATCGTTCAAAATGGAAACTATTCGGACAATCTTACCTATGATCCAAAAGGGTCAGTACATGACCACAGTGGATTTAAAGGATGCCTACCTTCACATACCGATTCACAAGGATCATTATCGGTACCTAAGGTTTGCCTTCCTAAACAGGCATTACCAGTTTGTAGCTCTTCCCTTCGGGTTAGCTACGGCTCCAAGAATCTTTACAAAGGTTCTGGGCTCTCTTCTGGCGGTACTAAGACCGCGAGGAATCTCGGTAGCCCCGTACCTAGACGACATTCTGATACAAGCGTCAAGTTTCCAGACTGCCAAGTCTCATACAGAGTTGGTTCTGGCATTTCTAAGGTCGCATGGGTGGAAGGTGAACGTAGAAAAGAGTTCTCTATTGCCACTCACAAGAGTTCCCTTCTTGGGGACTCTTATAGATTCTGTAGAAATGAAAATATACCTGACAGAGGACAGGTTAACAAAACTTCTAAATACTTGCCGTGTCCTTCATTCCATTCAACACCCGTCAGTGGCTCAATGCATGGAGGTAATCGGCTTAATGGTAGCGGCAATGGACATAGTACCTTTTGCACGCCTGCATCTCAGACCACTACAATTGTGCATGCTAAGTCAGTGGAATGGGGATTACTCAGATTTGTCCCCTATGCTGAATCTGGATCAAAAGACCAGAGATTCTCTTCTATGGTGGCTTTCTCGGCCACATCTGTCCAGGGGGATGCCCTTCAGCAGGCCAGATTGGACGGTTGTAACAACAGACGCCAGCCTGCTAGGTTGGGGCGCTGTCTGGAATTCCCTGAAGGCTCAGGGATCATGGACTCAGAAGGAGAGACTCCTTCCAATAAACATTCTGGAATTAAGAGCAGTTCTCAATGCCCTTCTGGCTTGGCCTCAGTTAGCAACTCTGAGGTTCATCAGGTTTCAGTCGGACAACATCACGACTGTGGCTTACATCAACCATCAGGGAGGGACAAGGAGTTCCCTAGCGATGATGGAAGTCTCGAAGATAATTCGCTGGGCAGAGTCTCACTCTTGCCACCTGTCAGCGATCCACATCCCAGGCGTGGAGAACTGGGAGGCGGATTTCCTAAGTCGCCAGACTTTTCATCCGGGGGAGTGGGAACTTCATCCGGAGGTATTTGCCCAACTGCTTCGGCGTTGGGGCAAACCAGATCTGGATCTCATGGCGTCTCGCCAGAACGCCAAGCTTCCTTGTTACGGATCTAGGTCCAGGGACCCGGGAGCAGTTCTGATAGATGCTCTGACAGCACCTTGGGTCTTCAACATGGCTTATGTGTTTCCACCCTTCCCGATGCTTCCTCGATTGATTGCCAGGATCAAACAGGAGAGAGCATCGGTGATTCTAATAGCGCCTGCGTGGCCACGCAGGACCTGGTATGCAGATCTAGTGGACATGTCGTCCTGTCCACCATGGTCTCTGCCTCTGAGACAGGACCTTCTGGTTCAGGGTCCTTTCAAACATCCAAATCTAATTTCTCTGAGGCTGACTGCATGGAGATTGAACGCTTGATTCTATCAAAGCGTGGATTCTCGGAGTCAGTGATTGATACCTTAATACAGGCTAGGAAACCTGTTACCAGGAAAATTTACCATAAAATATGGCGTAAATACTTGCATTGGTGCGAATCCAAGAGTTACTCATGGAGTAAGGTTAGGATTCCTAGGATATTGTCTTTTCTACAAGAAGGTTTAGAAAAGGGTTTATCTGCTAGTTCGTTAAAGGGACAGATCTCAGCTCTGTCCATCCTTTTACACAAACGTCTGTCAGAAGTTCCAGACGTTCAGGCTTTTTGTCAGGCTTTGGCCAGGATTAAGCCTGTGTTTAAAACTGTTGCTCCGCCATGGAGCTTAAACTTAGTTCTTAACGTTTTGCAGGGTGTTCCGTTTGAACCCCTTCATTCCATTGATATCAAGCTGTTATCTTGGAAAGTTCTGTTTTTAATGGCTATTTCCTCGGCTCGAAGAGTCTCTGAGTTATCGGCCTTACATTGTGATTCTCCTTATCTGATTTTTCATTCAGACAAGGTAGTTCTGCGTACTAAACCTGGGTTCTTACCTAAGGTAGTCACTAACAGGAATATCAATCAAGAGATTGTTGTTCAATCATTGTGCCTTAACCCTTCTTCAAAGAAGGAACGACTTCTGCACAATCTGGACGTCGTCCGTGTCCTGAAATTTTATTTGCAGGCAACTAAAGATTTTTGACAAACTTCTTCCCTGTTTGTCGTTTATTCTGGACAGAGGAGAGGTCAAAAGGCTTCGGCTACCTCTCTCTCCTTCTGGCTTCGTAGCATAATACGTTTAGCCTATGAGACTGCTGGATAGCAGCCTCCTGAAAGAATTACAGCTCATTCTACCAGAGCTGTGGCTTCCACTTGGGCCTTTAAAAATGAGGCCTCTGTTGAACAGATTTGCAAGGCTGCAACTTGGTCTTCACTTCACACCTTTTCAAAATTTTACAAATTTGACACTTTTGCTTCTTCGGAGGCTGTTTTTGGGAGAAAGGTTCTTCAGGCAGTGGTTCCTTCTGTGTAAAGATCCTGCCTGTCCCTCCCGTCATCCGTGTACTTTTAGCTTTGGTATTGGTATCCCATAAGTAATGGATGACCCGTGGACTGACTACACTTAACAGGAGAAAACATAATTTATGCTTACCTGATAAATTCCTTTCTCCTGTAGTGTAGTCAGTCCACGGCCCGCCCTGTTTTTACGGCAGGTCTAAATTTTAAATTAAACTCCAGTCACCACTGCACCCTATAGTTTCTCCTTTCTCGTTTGGTTTCGGTCGAATGACTGGGTATGACGTAGAGGGGAGGAGCTATATAGCAGCTCTGCTTGGGTGATCCTCTTGCACTTCCTGTTAGGGAGGAGATATAATCCCATAAGTAATGGATGACCCGTGGACTGACTACACTACAGGAGAAAGGAATTTATCAGGTAAGCATAAATTATGTTTTTTTTTACAGGGAATCTTCATTTAAATAGCTCTCTTAGCTCTTTATTCATCCCTGTAGATAACATTGAATTCAGAGTATTTATACAATGCGACTCCCTTCTTTATCACCTCTGTTTCTCAACTTTTTAATGTGATCAATAACTTGAAAGCTAAATTGTCTTATATGATGTCTGTGTTGCAGAAAATGTGAGGAATCTGGAGCCTCCATGTAATGTTACTTAAACTACCCTGTATATCTTATTTTGTATATTATGTATTGGATCATATGGGAGTTCACAGTACACATCCTTGTCCTTCATTTGTCTCCTGATCTCATTGATATACATAGATTTAATCCTTAACGGTCAACAGTTTTCACCACTATACTCCTTTTACTCTTAAGTAATGTTAATGCTTCTGTCTCATCTTTAGTAATGTTAGAAGTGACAGGGATGATCTTGTACAGACTGATATTGGGAGTTCTAAATTAAAACAGAGTTACATTGCTGAAGAGAAACAAGTTTACTTCCCTTGCCTAAATTGTTGTAACTGCAATTCGATTATAAAGGTCTTCAGGTTCACACATCCTCAGACAGGAAAGAGATATAGGGGCCTATTTATCAAAGTGTCAACTATGTTGCATTTGCCGGCGTCAATACGCTCGCCAAACATCGCTGCCACGGACCTGAATACAATCTCCTTATTTATCAAAAAAGCCGTCAAAAACGTCAAGTACGGTGCGAAGAGCAGTCATCGATGTCACGGGTTATTTGGGTTTTTCCCAACTTTATTTATATCATTTCATTACTGTCCATGAACAAGCGCATTTCTCTAAAGCTAATCTTTTATTTTTCAACTGTTAATGTCCAAGAAATAGCTTCATTTATACCTCAACAAACAATTTCTCATAGAAAGTTATTTTTATATTTATTTGTTATACAAAAAAATCTGTTATATGATACATTCACATAAATTAATTTGTATTTGCATTATTTGTATTTCTAGAAGTCATGATATGCTTTTATCTCATATGTTTTTAATAAATGATTAATAATGCTAGAAATTGTACATATATCTTTGCACATACTTGGGTTTGTGTGTGTGTGTGTGTGTGTGTGTGTGTATGTATATATATATATATATATATATATGTGTGTGTTATGTCAGAAATCTTTTGCAAACATATTTACATGTCCCTAAATCCCTTTTTATGTTCTAAACAATGTTGTCTTTCATAACTCTGTGTTTATTTATACCACTAAATGTATATAGTGTAAATGTATTATTATGATTATGAGTAGGAATAATTGCAAATATAACATGTAATCAGAGTATCATATGTATTTATTTGCAATCAATGGCTATTTTAAGAGCTGGGCCAGGTTTCTCTCTGTACATGTGTAACCCCTCCTGATTGCAATCTAGTTTTAAAAACCACCTCTTCGCAGGTGTTATAAAATGGGCTGGCATATAAGATGACATTTCTTACTGAAAAATACATTTAAGAGAAGGAAGACATTACACTGTAAATAGCATGACATTAAAGAGGTGATTTTAATTTCTGCTGTATCAGATTCATGACAGTTTAATGTTTGGTAGATTGTCCCTTTGAGCTATCATCTTAAGATTATATTGAATCAAACATCAATTTGATTTTTAAAATTCTTGTCTAAAATATTACACTGTGTGTCCTAATGTCAGCCTCAATGTTTATCTTTAATACTAATTTCACATATACATACTTTCAAAGTATAATACACAATGTAACAATACACAATGTAACAAATGGCACTTACAAGTTCTGATAAGTGATTAATGACACAAGTATCGAGCAATTTGATTCGTTAGTGATAGTTTATAATGTGTATTTGAATCAGAATGGCAGATGTCATAAATCATGTGATTATGCATATTCCAATCAAAAGTGGTAGAAAAATTCACTAGTGTGTGGGTTGTTTAGGAGTTTGCATCATAATTAGTGCAAAAAGTGCTGAGTCAAATATGGCGCGAAGTGGAGAGTGGGACTTGTATTACATGGCTTAATCATTTTTCCAAAAAATAAAAAGGAAGTTAGCTATATTATGTTGTGTATTTATTTCATTTTTATCTATATATCTATTAGTGGAACAAGTTTGGGGCAAAACTTTGCACCAAATTTGTCGAAATAATATTGTCCCCTTGCTTTGTAATGAGAGACAAAGTTGTAACATAATCCATAAGTAGTTATGTATTTTTCATTTTTATCCCTATATCTACTAGTGCACCAAATGTGTAGCAATAATATTGTTTGATTTAGAAAGGGTATACAAATTTAATACAGTTTCTAATTTACTTTTATTATGTAATATACTTCATTCTCTTGCAGCATCGAACATGAGCTTTCTGTATTTTCAGACTCCCATTGATCTCTATGGCATCCGCGACCACAAGGGTTGCGGATTGAAAACCGGGTACGCTGAGTCGTAAAAGACGCAAGCGTAAATGTAGAATTTTTGACAACTTAGTTAGTGAGAGCCTCAAATAGTGTCGATTAGGAGTGCGAATGAACACATTTCCACTCGAATACCACTTTTTTCAACTCTCATCGATCTGCGTCAGATTAAGATTGCGGGATCGTATTTTTCGTCACAAATTTCAACATTTGCCGATCTTGATGCTTTGATAACTACGGCAGATCAATCTTGTGACAAATACAACACGGAATTCAAGCGTATTTTCAGTTGACGCTTTGTTAAATAGGCCCCATAATATTAGACATTACTATACTTGTATTACCACATATGCTGTATATCCGGGGAAGTGTTCGTGTGGGATGGTCTATGTCGGAGAGATGAAAGTCAGGGAGCGTATTAAGGCGCACAAAAGAAATAATAGGTGCAAAAACATGGAGGCACAAGTTTCCTCACATTTTCTCCAACACAGACATAATAAGCCAATTACACAGCGGGGGGTGGCTAAGAAGCGGCCATGAACAGTCGCATCTCATGAAGCTCCTGAAGCTATTCTACTAATTTATAAGCTTTTATGGGATATAGCCCTAGTCTCATACTATAATTATAGCATCCTACTACTACTTTTCCTGCAGATTCGAGTTATACCCAGATTTACGAATAAAAGCTTCCAGGAACTGAATTAGCCAAGTTTCGATTATAGGCCGTCACCTTTACACAAGCCTGCAACAATCTCCCCAATGACTTCACCTAAGTAGCTTTCACACTGAGAACCTAAGAAGGTTCTACATTGCCTAAACTACTAAAGTTTAATATACAGAGGACTATATCATCTGTAGCACTAAACTGAATAACTAGTTGGGTAAGAAGATGGCCTCCAACTTCACTCTCAACCCCCCCAGGTTCGCCGGGTATAGAGGGCCCATCTAACTAGCACCTTCAGATAACAGGATGGAGGAGTTCCAAACAAGTATATCAGCTTTGCTTCTTGAACTCAACCGCAAAATGGATGAAGGGTTTGCTGACCTAATAGCCATCGTCATAGGGACTTACATAGAAGATGGTGCTCGACAACCACCACTATCCGAGTGTGACGCACGGAACCAACAGAGGACTTTCGCGATATAAAACTGACTCTGTGCTATAGTTCCGAAGAGTGCGGGCATAACCCAGGCCCTGTCTGGAGAGAACGTACCAAAAGCAGCTCTGAGGAACACCCTTTGGCTCACTAACCGGCTTCCCCTACAGTAACACTGAATATCAGGGTTAAACACTACCCCGATACCTGATCGTGTGCGACTCCCTATTGTGGAGTATCCGACACTTAACCAGCCATTCACCTCCACTTCGGCTCCGGATGGGGAGCTAGTACTTACCCTCTTGCCCCAGATGTCCTGGTCGGGAGATACGGCCGGCTTCCGTACGGGATATTCGGGGTTATTCAAGAACCTCATGGCCCCTAGGCTTCTGAGCAGGTTGGAGGAGATCTTGCCATATATCCTCCAAGGACGTTCCACACCAGGGACCTACCAAGAACTTCCCTTAGTTTCCTGCAAAAATGCTGATGAGAAGTGGGACTTATTTCACAGAGGGGCAGACTTAACCCAATC
This sequence comes from Bombina bombina, assembly GCF_027579735.1. Taxonomy (NCBI): domain Eukaryota; kingdom Metazoa; phylum Chordata; class Amphibia; order Anura; family Bombinatoridae; genus Bombina; species Bombina bombina. Next base: position 1,204,022,743 of record NC_069500.1, on the reverse strand, counting down.
AGGCGTGGGCTAGATGTGGAGACACTCATATGATAAATAACAAGCCTACATTTATGTAGAAAACTGAGGACATGCATGTATACTGGATTAACTGCCTTTCATACTTAGGGGGATATCTATCAAGCCGTCAACTTTGTTGTATTCGCCTAACATTGCGGCCGCGTATCTCAATGCGCTCTCCATATTTATAAAAAAAGCCTGCAAAAATACGTGCACCAAGTACGGGAGCGGACTGTTGTTAATTAGCAGTCATCGATCTTGCATCTATTCGGCTTTTTACCAACTTTATTTATACCCTGTCACTAGACGCCGGCACTATACTAAAATTTTTAACCCCTATCCCGCCACTCCCCGACCCCGCTGCAACATAAAGTTATTAACCCCTATCCCGCCGCTCCCCGACCCTGCCGCAATATAAATAAAGTTATTAACCCCTATCCTGCTGCTCCCCGAGCCCGCCGCCACTAAATAAACGTATTAACCCCTAAACTTAACAACCCTATAACTTTAAATTAAAATTACCACAGCCCTATCTTAAAATAAATTTTAAACTTACCTGTAGAATTAAAATAAACTATTTTTAAACTATTAATCAACCTACCCTAACTATTATCCTACAATTAAATTAAACTAGCAATTACATAAACTAAATTACATATTAAAAAAACATAACCCTAATAAAATGATTTATATCTACTATTAAACCTTATTACAAATGACTAAATTACAAAAATAAATAAATGCTAAGTTACAAAAAATAAAAAACACTTAATTAGGAAAAAACCCAAAACACATTATCAAAAATAATAAAGAATTACACCTAATCTAATAGCCCTATCAAAATAAAAAAGCTTCACCAAAATAAAAAACCCCTAGACTATAATAGTCCCGCTTGAATGATCATCCAGGCGGCAAGAAGTCTTCATCCAGACGGCATCTTCTATCTTCATCCATCCGGCGCGGAGCAGGTCCATCCTGAAGACATCCAGCGCGGAGCATCCTCTTCATACAGGCGTCACCAATAGGATTAGAGCTGCTAAAATCATATTGGCTGTTCCAATCAGCTGTTTGCTTAAGCTCTCATCCTATTGGCTGATTGGAACAGCCAATAGAATGAGAGCTGCTCAAATCCTATTGGCTAATTGAAATCTTTCAGCCGATAGGAATGAAAGGGACACCATTTTGGATGACGTCATTTGCATTGAAGTTCCAGGTCACAAATACCTCATGATTTAGCTGCCAAGGGGTTAGTTCTCTTTAGCCTGTGAGCTATAAAAACGTTTGTCTTTTCAAGAAGAACTGTGTCCTGTGTTTATGTTTGTTTTTTTGTGATAAAACCAGACCCCATTATAAATTGTTTCAGAGTTCCACTTGTAAAAGTGTCGGTTTTAGAGACAGAGAACAGTGCCTCTTCACAGAAACTGATAAGGTCAATAAAGGGACATGGGTATAAGGTAGATATGTGTTTAAAACATGTTATGACATTAGATTAAGGTAAATATGACAACCATGTCATATTTGGTATCAAATTGATTATCACAATGTAAATAAGAGATTGCCTTTCTGTCTGTATGAAAATGGATGTATCTAGCAGAAATTATGATGTGTTCTATAATTTCAGGCAAAGACTTAGAGTTTATTGACCGTCGTAAAAGATAAGGGGTTTCTCAGCCCCTGCAAAGAGGGTTGGGCAAGCAACCTGATCTCCTGAAAAAGGTATAAGGGTCTTGTGTTTTAACACTGAAATTCTCATTCTTACAAGGAAGCTGTTCTAAAGAGTAAGGACCCATTGCTTCATGCCATCTCCCTGGCACACAAGATTCCAAAGACTAGTACAGTATCCGGTTTCTATTTTTCTTCTTTTTATTTTAAAAAAAATGCTTGTGTGTAATTTTATTTGTAACAACTTTTTATTAATAATGCATTGTGCATAATAATTTTTGGCATAATAAATAATTCATTTATTAAGCTTTGCCCTTTGTCTAATATTAGAACTGTATATTTTAGGTTATTTTCTGCTAAATTGTATTCTGAGAGTTAATGTGTAAGTCTAGGTTTTTCCTTAGGATTTTCCCTTTAATAAATCATAAGTGGTGGCAGCTTTGAGCTATATGGTTTTTAGTTTAGTATGGGTGGCATTAAAGGGGAGTTTTGGGTATTTCTTTTACGTCTAGTCCCGACTAGGGAGTGTTGTTAACCCTTGCACCCACTGAACTTAGTCATAAGCTTGCCTGGCGTGACTAGATTGTGACATATTAGTGACAGTAGAAGGGGTCTGATAACCCTTTCTGTGCCAAACATGTGACTGGCGCAGGGTTGGATAACCCTGGTCGTCACATTCCAGTTTACGGCGTCGACCGTATGAAGAGGATGCTCCGCGCCAGATGTCTTCAGGTTGGACCCGCTCCGCGCCGGATGGATGAAGATAGAAGATGCCGTCTGGATGAAGACTTCTTGCTGCCTAGATTAGGACTTTGCCGGCTGGATGAAGATCGAAGAGGCCGTCTGGAGGAAGACTTCTTGCCGGCTGGATGGATCCTTCAAGCGGGACTTCAATAACTGTAAGTGGATCGTCAGGGGTTAGTGTTAGGTTTTTTTAAGGGTTTATTGGATGGGTTTTATTTTTATATTAGGGTCTGGGCATGTAAAAGAGGTAAATGCCCTTTTAAGGGCAATGCCCATCCAAATGCCCTTTTCAGGGCAATGGTTAGCTTAGGTTTATTTAGATAGAGTTTTATTTGGGGGGTTTGGTTGGGTGGGTGGTGGGTTTTACTGTTGGGGGGTGTTTGTAATTTTTATTGGCAGGTAAAAGAGCTATTATCTTTGGGGCAATGCCCCGCAAAAGGCAGTTTACTGTAGGCTAGGAGTTTTATTATTTTGGGGGGGCTTTTTTATTTTGATAGGGCTATTAGATTAGGAATAATTTGTTTTTTTTTTTGTTGATTATTTAGTTTTTTATTTTGTGTAATTTAGTGTGTTTTTTTTGTAATTTAGATAATTGTATTTGATTAATTTAATTTATTTGATTTGATTGTAATGTTAGGTTTTATTGTAAGGCAGGTTAGGTTTTATTTTACAGGTAAATTTGTATTTATTTTAACTAGGTAGTTAGTAAATAGTTAATAACCATTTACTAACTAGTCTACCTAGTTAAAATAAATACAAACTTACAAGTGAATTAAAATTAAAACCTAAGATAGCTACAATATAACTATTAGTTATTTTGTAGCTAGCTTAGTTTTTTTTTACAGGTAAGTTTGTATTTAGTTTTAAATAGGTATTATTTAGGTAATAATTGTTAGGTTTATTTAGATTTATTTTAATAATATTTAAGATAGGGGGTGTTAGGGTTAGACTTATGCTTAGGGTTACGTTAGGATTAGGTTTAGGGGTTAATATATTTATGTAGTGTTAGTGATGTGGGAGGCCAGAGGTTTAGGAGTTAATAAAGTTAGTATAGTGGCGGTGACATTGGGGACATCAGATTAGGGGTAAATAAGTGTAGGTAGGTGGCGGCGATGTTAGGGGCGGCAGATTAGGGGTTAATAACTGTAATGTAGGTAGCGGCGTTGTTAGGGGCGGCAGATTAGGGTTAAATAACTGTAATGTAGGTGGCGGTGATGTTAGGGGCAGCAGATTAGGGGTGTTTAGACGTGGTTTTTATGTTAGGGTGTTAGGTTTAAACATAACTTTCTCTTTCCCCATAGACATCAATGGGGCTGCGTTACGGAGCTTTTGTTTCTGCGATCGCAGGTGTTAATCTTCTTTTTTGCCGGCTCTCCCCATTGATGTCTATAGGGAAATCGTGCACAAGCATGTCAAAGCAGCGCTTGTATTTCGGTGCGGTATGGAGCTCAACGCCACCATATCGCTTGCACAAGCCTGCTTTTTACAAACTTGTAATAGCAGCGCTATAGGGAGGTGATTTAACAAAGCTTTTGTGCCTGTCGTTAATTTCCCTTTAGTGCTCAAGACTCGTAATCTTGCTGATATTTATATGGAATATATTTGAAATGGCTAGTATGCATAGTATAATATTGTATTGATAATAAAAATAAATAAATAAAGAGTAAGAAAATATGTAATGAAAACCAGGGCTTAACAAATATTAATACCTGGACACTGACCTTCATATAAACTAAAAATTAGCACCATGCACTCAGTAAATTCGCTAGATATGATTTCTCTACTTGGCAAACACCTTCTGCCACCTTGATTTAGATTTTAGAGGGACAATCAGTGTAAGTACAGTATACATGTGTGATATCTGGAACTTTCCTTGCCAAACCTTGATCTATACAGCTTTTGTTTGCCTGTTAGCCTGTGTAATAAAAAGTATAGGGGCATATTTATCAATGTGCGAGCGAACATGATAGTAGCGCATCATGTCCGCCGCACATCGATAAATGCCGACAGCATTCGCTGTCTGCATTTATCATTGCACCAGCAGTTCTGGTGAACTGCTGGCGCAATTCAGCCCCCCCGCAGATTTGCAGCCTATCGGCCGCTAGCAGGGGGTGTCAATCAACCCGATCGTATTCGATTTATGTCGCCGCCGCAGATAACTTCTGTTTCCGGCGAGCCTGAAGGCTTGTGCGGAAACAGGGGCATCAAGCTCCATACGGAGCTTGATAAATATGCCCCATAGGATCTTCCAAGTATGTACTCCTTTTCTATAGAAATATGCTTTACCTGTAAATCTAATAACTTCCAACTTCACATCATGACCCTTACTTATTTAAGTTCTTAAGTAGACATGGGCTTGAGAATATTCTAGGTGTGGTTTTATTTTTAATCTTTAAAGTGCCCAATGTTAATGGTAACCATATGCTTTACATTATAAACAGTCTTAAAGGGATATTAAACCCAAAATTTTTCTTTCATAATTCAGACAGAGAATACAATTTTAAACAACATTCCAATTTACTTCTATTATCTAATTTGATTCATTCTTTAACTATCCTTAGTTACAGAAATAGCAATGCACACAGGTGAGTCAATCACATAAGGCATCTATGTGCAGCCAGCAATCAGAAGCTACTGAGCCTATCTAGATATGCTTTTCAGGAAAGAATATCAAGAGAATGAAGCAAGTTAGATAATAGAAGTAAATTAGAAAGTTGTTTAAAATGGTATTCTCTATCTGAATCATGAAAGAAAAAATTTGGGTTTAATGTTCCTTTAAAGAGATATAGATGCTCCACACTGCCTTATGTTTAATGCATTTTGAATAAATCCATCCTTTAATTTATTTAATAGAAACAGAAAGATGGTGTATAGTAAATATTAGGCCTTGTAAAATTATTTTTGACAAACCATTTTTTTTTAATTCAAAGTGGAAAAGACAATTTGAATCTGAAGTGATTTTGTATAATGAAATAATATAATATATATTCCCTTTGAAATGTTTTATAATGTTTACATTTTTGTCTGAAAATTATGAAACTTTCTAAATGTAATATGTAATAAACATGCTATTATCAGTTGGTCACTTCCTACTAATGCTTGCTGACATATAGATACTTTCTACTGATGCTTAATTAGCATCAGCAGGAAGTGCCGACCAACCAATGAGAATTTGCAATGCAAATTAGTAAAAAATGCATATCAGCCAACGAGGATTAGCAAGAAATACACGTCATACAGCTGAATAAGTTTCAATTTAGAATGAAAGAAAATTATGTTTAGATGCTGCTCTTTCATTTGGTTGACAGAAATGTTGTAAGTACATTGTGCCTTTAAGGTTCCCATAAACAGATTAATCTTAAATCCTGGAAACCAAAATATATATATATTTAACTTTGATAGAAAGACATGTTTTTTTTTGTTTTTTTTGTTTAAGAACTCAGTTTGAATAGGAGCTGATCTATATGACTAAAGTATTTTTTTTTATCTAGAACGTGTGCAATGATACAAATATGTCTCACAAATGCATATAAGGAGAATGAGGTGAAAGCATTCAAGTGCAGAAAGTAATATTAGACATTTAATCAACTGAGGAATGAACGACCTATTTACATAGAAAGTGATGAGCAGTGACCTTATTATAAAAGTAGCATCTAAAAACTGGATGGATCCTCATATTTTTTCCACTCGAAAAAAATAAAGAGAAACAGTAAAATTATATTTGAGAGCTGTATAAACAGCTTTTCTTGCACAAATTATGGGCCAGATTACAAGTGGAGTGGTATTTAGCCCTCCTGTGCTAGAAGGAGTAAGCTTCTTGCACGATTCTGGTTGTGCTTTTATTACAAGTTAAAAAGTAAAATGTTTTTGCTAGTGCACTAACTCAATGCACCTATTTATTCATAAATACATATTTCTACATATATCTGATGGTATTTTGGTACAATATATATATATATATATATATATATATATATATATATATATATATATATATATATATATATATATATATGAATATATATTTATAAATACTCAGACCATATTCTGTTATGTGCAGAACATTGGAATGTGAAATATTTACAGTAAATACACAGTATATTATTATTATTATCGGTTATTTGTAGAGCGCCAACAGATTCCGCAGCGCCATAAACAATGGGGGAGTATAACAAAAGAAATAAAGGGATCAAATGGGTAGAGGGCCCTGCCAAGAGTTGCACTGTTGTAGTCAGCTCTTAAGAAGGTGATCTACAAACAGCTGGACTTTTAGGCTTACATGCTAAGGGGGTTCAGGGGATAGCGATGGAGGAGTGGAACTGGTATAAAGTAAGGTTAGCATAGGTTGTAAGCATCCCTGAACAGTAGAGTCTTTAGGAAGCACTTGAAGCTTTCAAAACTGGGAGAGAGTCTTGTGGAGCGAGGCAGAGAGTTCCACAAGAAGGGAGCCAGTCTGGAGAAGTCCTGTAAACGGGAGTGCGAGGAGGTAACCAGAGAGGAGGAGAGTAGGAGGTCATGAGCAGAGCGAAGGGTACGGGAGGGAGAGTATCTGGAGACAAGGTCTGAGATATAGGGGGGAGCAGTGCAGTTGAGGGCTTTGTATGTCAAAGTGAGAATTTTGTGTTTGGTCCTAGAGGCAAGAGGAAGCCAGTGAAAGGATTGGCAGAGAGGTGTAGCAGATGAAGAGCGGCGTGTAAGGAAGAGGAGTCTGGCAGAGGAATTTATTATGGATTGTAAAGGAGCTAGGCGGCAGGTGGGGAGACCAGAGAGGACAGAGTTGCAGTAATCGAGGCGGGAAAGAATGAGAGTGTGGATTAAAATCTTAGTTGTGTCTTGTGTAAGGAAGTGTTGAATTTTCGAGATGTTTTTAAGGTGGAAGCGACAGGCTTTAGCCAAGGACTGAATGTAAGGAGTGAAAGAAAGATCTGAGTCAAATGTGACCCCGAGACATTTGGCATGCAGGGTAGGGGTAATGATGGAGTTGTCGGCAGTTATAGAGAGATTGGGGTGGAGATTTTGGAAGAAGGGGGGAAAATGAGGAGCTCAGTTTTGGAGAGATTTAGTTTGAGGTAGTGAGAGGACATCCAGGAAGAGATGTCAGAAAGACAGTTAGTTACACGGGTTAGCATGGAAGGAGATAAGTCTGGTGCAGAGAAGTAGATTTGGGTGTCGTCGGCATTCAAATGATACAGGAAACCGTGGGACTTTATTAGGGAACGTAGTGATGACGTGTAGATTGAGAAGAGAAGGGGACTGAGGACAGAGCCTTGTGGTACTCCGACAGAAAGTGGTGACGGGGCAGAGGAGGCCCCAGAGAAGGCTACACTAAAGGTACGGTTTGACAGGTAGGAAGAGAGCCACTTTATTAAATATGAATATTGCATAAATATGATTTTATATGTTTTCATTTACTTGACTGCAAACGACTCCAATGCACTTATATGTATATGTGTATGTGTATATATATATATATATATATATATATATATACACACACATATGTATTTATGTGTTTATATGTGTATATATGTCTGTTATTACATATATACACATATAAATACATATGTACACACATATAAACATATATGTACAGGGGTGTGGAAATTTAAAAAAAAATCTACTTGTCCATGGGACTAAAGTAGTAGCCCAGTTTACTTGTCCCTTATGACAATCTACTTGTCCTTTATGACAATCTACTTGTCCTGACACACAAATGTAAAGGGACCAATATATTTGTCACAGAGGGTACTATTTACATCACCCAACAATTAAAACAATTTTAAATAAAATCCTGTTATACAGTATAAGAAAAGTTTAAAGGAAAAAATAAATAAAAAAAATATTTAGACCTGTGGTGTTTGATGGTCACTAGCTTAGTTTTAGTCAGAATAAAGTTAATGCAAGTGCTAGTAGGCTGGCATATGAGTTAAAGTTGATTTATTTTAATGTCAGTCTATGAGGCTTTTATTTTTAAAGATGGCTTTTTATACAAAGGGTAACTTTCATATTTTTTTTGAACGTTGTGTTTAAAATTGTACATCTTGCCATATCCTTCTTTCAAAAAAGGGTTACTTACATTATTATATAATTTAAGGGAAAGATTTTATTTGGTCCAAGCCTGGACTCTATCTCCACGGTTACTGGAGGCAAGGGTGCCTTTGAACCGCAAGATAAGAAGAACAAGCCTAAGGGACAAGGTCCTAATTTTCGTTCCTTTTGTTCTGATAAATCCCAACGTCAGCAGCCCTCTGCAAAGCCCGAGCAATCCAAGGGTACTTGGATATCGGCTCAGTCCTGGAATAAATCCACACAGAGTAAGAAGCCCGCTGAGACAAAGTCGGCATAAAGGGATGGCCCCCAAACCGGTTCTGGATCACGTAGGGGGCAGACTGTGGCTCTTTTCGGGACGCTTGATTTGGGGACGTGCAAGACCCGTAGGTCCTGGAGGCCATCGCTCAGGGATACAAGATAAGTTTCAAGTCTCATCCACCCAAGGGCAGATTCCTCCTATCAAACCTGTCTTCCAGGCCAGAAAAGAGAGAAGCCTTTCTGGGGTGTGTGAGGGATTTCTCCTCCCTAGGAGTCATTGTCTTGGTACCTCTCAGACAGAGGTTTGGGATATTATTCAAACCTTTTTGTGGTTCCAAAGAGACCACTATAGACCTGAAAGATGCTTACCTTCATGTTCCAATCTACAAGAACACTTCAGGTATCTAAGGTTTGCGTTCCTGGACCACCACTTCCAGTTTATTGCACTTCTATTTGGTCTAGCTACTGCTCCCAAGAATTTTTACGAAGGTTCTAGGGGCTCTGCTTGCAGTGGCCAGAACCAGAGGTATAGCAGTAGCTCCATGCTTGGACGATATTCTGGTTCAAGCACCATCCTGTCGGCTGGCAGAAGGCCATTCAAAATCTCTTCTGTTTCTTCTTCGATCTCATGGTTGGAAGATAAACTTAGAAAAGAGTTATCTTATTCTTATTACCAGGGTGGATTTCTGGGTACTATAATAGACTCCATATCCTTGAGGATATTCCTTACAGACCAGAGACGTTACAAGCTAACTTCCACTTGTCTTGCCCTCCAGACCTCCTTAAAGTGAATGTAAAGTCTCATCAAGTAGTGCCCGTTTTTTAAAAATACTATTAAAAACAGGGGCACTTTCATTGATTAAACTTTACATTGCATCATATTTGTAGAAATACTTACCTCTTCATCTTTAAAGCCGCCCCAACCCATCGCAAGCCTCTTTCTATGTCAGCAATGACGATTCTGGCATCCTCCAAACACGGCTCTCCCCCCCTAAAGCCTAAAGCAACTGGTGATTGGAGGAAGGCCGGAATCATCATTTCTGACGTAAGAAGAGGCCTGCGAAGGGCTGGCTAAGTGCTGGAGCGGCTTTCAAGACGAAGAGGTAAGTATTTCTACAAATATGGTGCAATATAAAGTTTCATCAATGAAAGTGCCCCTGTTTTTAATAGTATTTTTACTACTTGATGAAACTTTACATTCACTTTAAGACCCTCTGTGGCTCGGTGTATGGAGGTGATTGGTCTCATAGTGTCCAGCATGGACATCTTTCCTTTTTGCCAGATTCCACCTCAGACCACTTCAGCTGTGCATGCTGAGACAGTGGAACAGCGATCAATCGGATCGGTCTCAACAGATTTCTCTGGACAACCGGTCGAGAGAATTTCTCTCCTGGTGGCTCTTTCCAGATCACCTGTCCCAAGGGACATCCTTCTTGAGACCATCCTGGGAGATTGTGAATACGGGTGCAAGTCTATCAGGATGGGGAGCTGTTTGGGGTGCCAGGATGGCACAGGTCCTGTGGACTCGAGAGGAATCCCTCCTCCCGATTAACATTCTGGAACTTAGAGCAAACTTCTGGCTCTGAATGCTTGGCCTCTTCTGGATTCGTCCCAGTTTATCAGATTCCAATCAGACAACATAACCTTGGTGGCTTACATCAACCATCAGGGGGGGAACAAGGAGCTCCCTAGCAATGAGGGAAGTATCTCAGGTTCTGGAGTGGGCGGAGGCCCACAACTGCTCTCTGTCAGCGATCCACATTCCGGGTGTAGACAACTGGGAAGCGGATTTCCTCAACAGACAATCCTTAAATCTGGGGGAATGGTCTCTCCATCCCGAGGTGTTTGCGGAGATTTACAACAAATGGGGGACGCCGGAGATAGATCTCATGGCATCCCGGCTCAATTCTAAGCCATCCAGATATGTGTCGCTATCCAGGGATCCTCAAGCGGAGCTAAAAGATGCATTAGCAGTGCCTTAGAGGTTCAACCTAATTTACATTTTTCCTCCGTTACCACTTCTTCCTCATATAGTGAAAGTAAAATGTTAAGCTTTTTACGGCTTATAGATAAAGAGGGCGCCGAAGGCTAAAGGTATCAGACACCAATATAGTGTAATTTAAGATTATTTAATAGAAGTCAATATACAACCTTAAAATCAAACAATATAAACAGGGACGTCTCCCTAGGTTTTAAATCCCTATGTAACAGCTTATTGCTACAATTAGATAAGCAAAAGGGAACAGATATAAATAAAATACATATACAATCTGCTTTTAGATGCAATAATCAGTGAGTAAGTAAAAAACAAGTGGTGATTAAAAAATAATATTAAAAACAATTCAAGTTATACTTTAAGCTTAGATATATATATGCCCAAGGGATATAGCAGATATTTCCCAAGTATACTGTGGGATATAGAATAGCGTGGAACTTTCCAATAAAGGAGATTGATCCAAAAAATGTCCAGTCCACCTGAAATTGAATATAAAACTTTGATTCAAAAATGTATATCAACAATGTTAAAGCAGCGCTTTACTTTACCGCTTGTGAGATCTTCGGTCACACCAGGGACCACTACGAGAGCCAAGGCAGTCTCTCCCGAGCTGCAAACACAGACTACACACGTGTGTAGGGACGGCGTCTGACGTCACGCCTTGTCCGTTCGTTTCCTATGTAGACAGTTGAAAGCGTGCTGGTATCAAGTGTAGAAAGGTGGTTGTAGATGTTGTTACTTCCTTCAGTGCGTGCACAAGCACTCTGTTCGTATACTTATACTTGTAGACACAGTTGGATATTTGAATTCATCCACACTGTGAGAGCTTGAGAGTTGTAGCGAAGAGGTTAACCCGGGTTAAATAGTAGCGATATTGTTCATAGATAGGGTGATATTTAGTCACTCTTAGTATACTGCTACAAAGTCACAAGGCAATCGACGTGTTTCACCCACCTGTGGGCTTTATCAAGATAATTGTGACTTGCAGCAAAGGCCTTTTTAAATGTTCAGAAAGTGTGTGATTGGCTGTGTGTCTAATTGGTGTTCCCCATTCACAGGAGAATTTAAGGTGGTATGTACTTATTTCTCTGTTTCAGGTTCATGTATCCCAAGATAAAAACATGTTGATAGTCCAATAAATCCCTCTGGCACATACATTTGCAAATTCAACCTAGTCCCTTTAAGATATGCTCTCCACAAGCACTCCTGTTATAAAATAATGTATATTAAGATTGCAACATGCCACAATTAGATTTAAATGAAGTTAGTTTCTCAGATGTATATGCAGATCTTTTTGTGTATGATAAACATCTCTCATAAAAAACATATAAAACCTAATGTCATTATTACATATATATATAGATAAGATATTTAAATATGCTCTATTTTAAAAAAGGATATATGAGCTTAGTCTAAAAATATTAAAAGAGGTATATGGTCTAATTAGATGACAGTGCTACCCATAGAATAATGTGAAAAAATAATGTGAAAAAATAAAGAAAAAAAGAAAAGAAAAAAAAGAGAGAAAGAAAGAAAATTATATGTGGGGATTAATTTTAAGTTTAAGTTTGCTTCATTCAAATAGAAAAGGTGAAAGATCTAATTCAGAGTTAAGTCCTTGTGGATATAAAGTGCTATATTTGTAATTTTTTTTCCCCCCTCCAGTGTCCTTTAATTTTTTGTATCCCCCAATAACTTAATTCTTTGGTATTTCCATTATGAGTGTCTTTAAAGTGCTTATATAAAGAAGGGATGACACTTCTTTATATAAGCACTTTAAAGACACTCATCATGGAAATACCAAAGAATTAAGTTATTGGGGGATACAAAAAATTAAAGGACACTGGAGGGGGGGAAATACAGAGAATTTTTTTTTTTTAAAAATATAGCACTTTATATCCATTTGGACAAGAGCCGTGTAGAGCTCTTGTCCAAATGTGCGTCCTCTCAGACATTTGGACAAGAGCTCTACACGGCTCTCTACAGGAACAGATATCCTTCCGGTTCAAGTAGCCGGTTTCATCTCTCCAAAGGAAAAGGTACGGAATCCGTAAAACCTTAGCAAACGGATAACAACATCATCCAAGGTACATAACAAGTTCTCAACAGACTTTTAACTGTGGACATATGTTTGAAGGATTACAAAGACATCTTATGTCACACTAAAAATCATATCTTGGGACAGCTTCTCGTTTCTATAAGTAGCTCATACAAGCTCTTAGATTGAGCATTTTTTTCTTCTTTTTTTGAAATCTTGTTACATCCCCGCAAAGAAGTACGATAGGGATTAGTCATTTAACGTAAAATTCAATTTTAAAAGTATTCATGCATGAATTTATGTTTCTAATAAACAATATGGTTTTTAAATTTTGAATATTTGTTATTTATTAGTTTGGCACATTTGTTAATGTTGCCTAATTCTTATGTATAACTTTATTTATATTTTGCACACTATACTACAGTGATCTATATTGTTTTGCTTAATTTGATAAAAAAAATTTCATAGAAGGTAAAACCCTAAATATATATATTGAAAACTTTCCAAAATCACATATATATATATATATATATATATACATATGTATGTGCACATTTTAAATTTTAAGCCAATATAACTAGTATCTTTGGCACTTCACATTGCTTTTGTTTTCTCTAAACTGTGTGTTTCAAACTGGTTTTGGATTGCCAGTCATTTAGTGTGAAGCTTAATTTAAAGAAAAATATTTTTTTTCAGCACAAAAGGTTTTTAGTTTTCTTTTCTCCTACAGGGTTAAAGCTGCCAGGATACTTTCCTTTCTCCAGGATGGTCTGGAGAAGGGCATTTCTGCCAGTTCCCTGAGGGGACAAATTTCAGCCCTTTCTGTTTTGCTGCACAAGAGGCTCGCAGAGCTTCCTGACGTGCAATCTTTCGTTAAGGCTCTGATTAGGATCAGACCTGTGTTTAGATCTAACGCTCCACCTTAGAGTTTAAATCTTGTTCTTAAGTTTTTGCAACGGTCTCCGTGTGAGCCTATGCATTCGGTTAACATTAAATTATTGTCCTGTAAGGTTCTTTTTCTATTGGCTTTTGTGTTGGCACGCAGTTTCTGAAATAGATGCCTCGCAATGTGAGCCTCCTTATCTGGTGTTCCACACTAATACGGCTGTCCTACATACCCGCTTGGGTTTTCTACCTAAGGTAGTGTCTGATTGTAACATCAATCAGGAGATTGTAGTTCCTTCCTTATGTCCTAATCCTTCTTCTTCAAAGGAATGTTTACTTCATAATCTGGATCTGGTTCGTGCTTTGAAGTTTTATTTTCAAGCTACTAAGGATTTTAGGCAAACTTCTTCCTTGTTTGTTATCTACTCTGGGAAGCGTAAGAATCTGAAGGTGTCAGATTTTTGGAATCCTAAAACAAAAAGTTTGAGGATTTCAATTATTGAACAACAACTGCAGATTTGTTAGATTTATTTTATTTTTTTGTAAGAGGGGCTACCTGAGATACTGATATGATGACTGGCAGGCAACAGGGGAACAAGTCAGTATCCTGAGACAGACTATCTAATACTATAAGGTAGGGTTGTATCAAGCAACTGGATTTGCAGAGTCATTTAACTAACTCCACCCGGTGTTTGAATTCTCCCGACCTAAGTCTCATGAGTACAAAAACAGGTATGTAGATGTATAATCAAATGAAAAGGGGAGTATACCTGATAATACCTGTAAGCGTTACTCTGTCTAGCTTAGCAAATACCTGGTTGTAGTAAGTGCTTGTGCACAAAATATTAACATAGAGATGGATATCTGGCATAAGTTAAGCCTGAAGAAGGAATAGTGCAAACTCGTGTTGTTAACTAAGAGCCGGAAAGTAATGAGAGCTGCTGATAACAAATCCGGCTGAAATTAGATATGACAGGTTTTACTACTTAAGTCTGTATCTTAAGTCCGCTCAGAGGATCTCTAATTTGTATCTTTGTAAGTGTGTGTGAAGGCCCCAATATGATTTTGTTAGCAGACGTAGATGGCTGTGAAATCCAACTAGATGCGTCTGAGTGGGCGTGGAGCGACCGTACCGGGTGCTGCGTCTGATGTGTAGATCAGCTTCAGTTACTGCACGTTGGCGTGTGACGTCACCGCTTTAGTGAGAGACTTGAGAGTGAGCTGATAGTTGCTGAAGTTAGGCATCAGTTTGGAAATTCCAAGGAAACAGGTTAAGGGTGGAGCTAAGGAGCGAGGTGCAAGAGCAAAATTAGGTAAAGGAGAGTCAAAGAACAAGATGAGTAGAGTAAACATGACAGAAGGCTACTTCGACTTCTTTTTGGTTGAGGAGTATTATACGCTTAGCTTATGAGTCAGGTGGACTTAGACCTCCTCAGAGGATTACGGCTCATTCCACTAGAGGGGTGGCTTCCTCTTCGGCCTTTAAGAACGAGGCCTCTATGGATCAGACTCGTAAGGCGGCTACCTGGTCCTCCTTACATACTTTTTCAAAATTCTACAAGTTTGACGTTTTTGCTTCGGCCGAAGCAGCTTTTGGGAGAAAGGTTTTACAGGCTGTGGTGCCCTCAGATTAGGGTCCGCCTCTCTTTTACCCCCTTTATCATTCAGTGTCCTGTAGAGCTTGGGTATAGTTTTCCCAACAGTAAGGAATGATGCTGTGGACTCTTCTCATATTAAGAAGTAAAACATAAATAATGCTTACCTGATAATTTAATTTCCTTCTGTATGAGGAGAGTCCACGGCCCCGCCCGTATACTCCGATGGGCGGACCAAAATTAGTTTATTGCTTCCGGCACCATTTATACCCTGATATTTCTCCTACTGTTCCTTGTTCCCTTGGCAGAATGACTGGGGTATGAGGGAAGTAGGGAGATTATTTAAGCCTTTGGCTGGGGTGTCTTTGCCTCCTCCTGGTGGCCAGGTTCAGTTTTTCCCAACAGTAAGGAATGATGCCGTGGACTCTCCTCATACAGAAGGAAATGAAATGATCAGGTAAGCATAATTTATGTTTTTATTGTTACAAATATGTAGTATTATGTTTTTTTTATTGCTAAGTAAATGCAATACAATTTTATAAAAAATCTGAATCCAGTATTGCAGAGCTACAATAGTTTAGTCATCCTTGCATATAAATAAATATTATACCATGTTAAACAGTCTGATAGCATTTTGGTTCAGATTATATTTTCTGCCCCACTTATAAGTTCAGGGAAGGGGCATTTATACACTTATAAACAATCATTTGGCATAACATCATGAGTAATTAGCAAATTCTATAACCTTGAGCTAAAACACAACAAATAGAATATTGACGCCATTGAGAGTGGTCATACAACATAAACAATTTTATAACATTGGGTGAAAATACAAGAAATTCATTCCACAGTAGCATACAATTTTACTTGATTTCCTATGTATTCATTAAGAAATTTAGTAAAGCATTTTCTTTTTCATTTGGAATAACTATCTTTATTGATAAACTCCCTAATAGCTAAACTATATAGCATTGTAACACCAGAATCTTATATATCTGAATGGATTTTAATTTAATGTTATTCCTTATTTTTATTCACGTTACATCATAAAGTTACTTAGACATAATTTTGTGCTGCACATTTTAAAGTGTTATATTAAAAAATGTACTTTGATTACAGTAGGGATGCACCAAAATTTCGGCTGCAGAAACTGGCATTTTTGGTTATTTTGGTTTTCAGTTTTTCTGCCTGTTATTTTTGGTAAAATGATTATGTAACATATTTCAAATGTGATGCTAGCTGCTGTTTGAGTTCATTATTTGACTTACAGTTTTGCATATAATAATAGTTTTCTATGACTATACTTTATTTGGAATAATTAGTAAAAAAAGTTCAATCTGATTCTGTTACACAGAACTAAATAAAAACAATACAGTATATTGATATTATGGCCCATATTTATCAAGCTCCGTACGGAGCTTGAAGGGCTGTGTTTCTGGCGAGTCTTCAGACTCGCCAGAAACACAAGTTATGAAGCAGCGGTCTAAAGACCGCTGCTCCATAACCCTGTCCGTCTGCTCTGAGCAGGCGGACAGGAATCGCTGGAAATCAACCCGATCGAGTACGATCGGGTTGATTGACACCCCCCTGCTGGTGGCCGATTGGCCGCGAGTCAGCAGGGGGCGGCGTTGCACCAGCAGCTCTTGTGAGCTGCTGGTGCAATGTTAAATGCGGAGAGCGTATTGCTCTCCGCATTTAGCAAGGTCTTGCGGACCTAATCCGCACTGTCGGATCAGGTCCGCAAGACCTTTGATAAATAGAGGCCTTAATATTTAATATTGTGTAGTGATGCACCAAATTTTTTTTGCCTGTTTTTTTTTTTCTTGTTGAAATTATTGTGTATAATATTATTGTTTTAAGATATTTTTTGTCCATTTTTAGTGTGTTACTTTCAATAAAAGTGTGGTTATTTTATTTTTTCGGCTTGCAGTTTTTCAATTCAGATTAATTTATTAAACAGTCTAATTAATCGAAAACTGAACTAAAAAAATATTTTAAAATAGTTGCTTAAGAAAACATGTTTACAGAAGTTTTATATAGGCATTTAAAATCATTTATTTTAAGAAAAAGTCATTTTCGGTTTCGCTTTTTAGCCAAGGGCATCCTGAATTTTCAGTTTCTGTCCAGAATTTTCATTTCAGTGCATCCCTAGATCACAGTTATTATTTCTATATTGGACAAATTTACTATCTCTTTAAAAATAATAATAATAATTATAAAAGATATTGTCACCCAAAAGTGACTCAACAAGTGTTAGATTTTAAGGAAGGGCACTTAGAGGGTTTTAAGCGATTGTTGAAGATTTGACAATTACATAGGAGAGAGCTGGTGGTTATCACATAAATGTGCTTGGGGGGTGTCAACACAGATTTAATTTGTTTAAACAAAGTTTCTTAACAAACAAATTGTTAACAAATTTCATCTGAAACAAATGAACTTTCTAATAAAATTTGAACACATCTAAATTTCCTTAAAAATTAAAGACAAATGATTACCGTAGTTTGAAAGAATTTTTTCTTCTGACACGACTAATCTGCAGCATGAAAATTGAGCTGCGTTCTAGTTATATTTAGATTAGGGTTGCACCGATACCGATACTAGTATCGGTATCGGTACCGATACCAAGTATTTGCATGAGTACTTGTACTCGTGCAAATGCACCGATACTTAAACCGATACCTCCACTTCCTACCCATATGCTACCTTGTGGCGTTTTTTCAAACTGCATGTTCCCATTTCATTTTAAACTGGAGTGGAGACTAAACTAAAAATTGTTTACTACTGTTCTGCCAATACAAATTGCTGTTATTTGTATTATTGTAGTAGAGATCACTGTACCTTGTTCAGACAAACCCCTGAAGTACTGGGCAGTTAATAAACAGATTTCCAGCTCTGGCTAAAATGGCCCAAAAATATCTTTCTGCCCCATGCAGTATGGTGGAAAGTGAAAGACTGTTCAACTTAGAGTCGAACCTCCATACAAATGTCAGATTGATGTTATATAACAGCCCTACAACCCAATTGCATCACCCTTTTAAATTTAATATTTTATTGTAATATTTTTTATTTATAAACATGTTCAGTAAACTTTTGACAAATAAAACTGTTTTATTATTTCATAATGTCTTTTGAATTACAGTCCTTTATAATTATAAAGAAGGAATCTTAAATAATTAGTCTGTATTGTGCTTGGTAAACTGTCACATGACATTAAAAAAAATGTATCGGTAATTGGTATCGGCGAGTATTTGAAAACAAGTATCGGTACTTGTACTTGGTCATAAAAAATGGTATCGGTGCAACCCTAATTTAGATAAAACACTCCAATGTATTACTTTTCACAATTATGTTATTAAACCCAAACTGTTTCTTTTCTTTTCCTTTTTTTAAATCCTTATATCAGTAGGTCAAAGCTTTTATGCATTTGCTGATAGGTTTCAAGTTAATTTATTGGTTACTTTGTCTAAGATTGGGAGATATAGTTTGAGGCTGTGCCAGTTTCCTCAGTACATAGTTGGGGCAGACAAATTTGGCTTGGATCTGAGTAACTGAAACTCAAAATCATCTGCATGGAGAGAAATAATCAGCTTTTTCTAATGAGCACTATAAACTCTCTCTCCTTTACATGAAGCACAATAATTAACTTTCCTTAATCACATACCACATTCCCAAGGGAATGCCTTTAGAACAATCCATGATGAGCCTCGTAATACTGGCAAAGTATCTTATAGAATCTCACCAGACCAGAGAGCTTTAGAGAATCTTCCCCTTTAGGTTCTCAGGTTTTGGTTTCAATAAGGCATCAGTCATGATTGGAATACTAGTTGGTATAGATGATACTTTGTATTTCCATATAGTAAGTAAACTCAAAGCAATGTGCCAAGAGCAATGCGTCACTAGGTTGGCCTGAATGATTTTTTTACAATGCAGGAAAGCTGAGTTAGCCTGATCCTTCTCTAGAGAAGAATTCTGCAGGTGAATATAGCTGCATATCAGTATCTGCAATATAGTATTTCAGTTTGTTCTTTAACTTAATTTGTTTAGTCTTTTGCAATTATTGTTCAATATGATTCAGTAGTGAGCATCATATTTTTTAATTAACTCACGGCTAGATTACGAGTTTTGCGTTATGAGTAAAAAAGCAGCGTTAAGGCTCATAACGCTGCTTTTTCACTACCGCTGCTATTACGAGTCTTGTAAGTACAGCTGTCCCGCACACTTTTTTGGCCGTACCGCAAATTAACTTACGCAATTTGCGTAAAGTCTTTTTTTCAATGGGACTTCCATTGCGCTGATATTACAAGCTTTTTTTTGGAGGCCAAAAAGTGAATTGTACAGCCTATCCCGCAAGATTCATAACGCATTTTAAAGTCAGTTGTTATGAGTTTTACGCTACAGAGCTGTAGCATAAAACTCATAATTAAAGTGCTACAAAGTACACTAACACCCATAAACTACCTATTAACCCCTAAACCGAGACCCTCCCGCACCGTAAACACTAAAATAAAATTATTAACTCCTAATCTGCCGCTCCGGACATCACAGCCACTAGAATAAACTTATTAACCCCTAAGAGGCCGCACTCCCGCCTCGCAAACACTAGTTAAATATCATTAACCCTTAATCTGCCTCCCTAATATCGCCGCAACCTACATTACAGTTATTAACCTTTAAGTCTAACCCTAACCCTAACATCCCCTAACTTAAATACAATTAAAATAAATCTAAATAAAAATTCCTATCATTACCTAAATTATTCCTATTTAAAACTAAATACTTACCTATAATATAAACCCTAAGCTAGCTACAATATAACTAATAGTTACATTGTAGCTAGCTTAGAGTTTATTTTTATTTCACAGGCAAGTTTGTATTTATTTTAAATAGGTAGTATAGTTACTAAATAGTTATTAACTATTTACTAACTACCTAGCTAAAATAAATACAAATTTACCTGTAAAAAAAAAACCTAACCTGAGTTACACTAACACCTAACCTTACACTACAATTAAATAAATTACCTAAATTAAATACAATTACCTAAATTACAAAAAAAACAAACACTAGATTACATAAAATAAAAAAGACATTATCAGATATTTAAACTAATTACACCTAATCTAATAGCCCTATCAAAATAAAAAAGCCCCCCCAAAATAAAAAAAAAACCTAGCCTAAACTAAACTACCAATAGCCCTTAAAAGGGCCTTTTCCGGGGCATTGCCCCAAAGAAATCAGCTCTTTTACCAGTAAAAAAAATACAAACACCCCCCCAACAGTAAAACCCACCACCCACACAACCAAACCCCCCAAATAAAAATGTAACTAAAAAAACCTAAGCTCCCCATTGTATACTGTATATACACAAGTGCACATACACACTTATACTGTATATACACAAGTACATATACATACATATGCTGTATATACACAAGCACACATACACACTTTTACTGTATATACACAAGCACACATATATACTGTATATACACAAGCACACATACACACACATATGCTGTATATACACAAGCACACATATATACTGTATATACACAAGCACACATACACACACATATGCTGTATATACACAAGTACACATACACACATATATACTGTATATACACAAGCACACATACACACTTATACTGTGTATACACATACACACATACATGCTGTATATACACAAGTACACATACACACATATATGCTGTATATACACAAGCACGCATACACACACATATGCTGTATATACACAAGCACACATACACACATATATACTGTATATACACAAGCACACATACACACTTATACTGTATATACACATACACACATGCTGTATATACACAAGCACACATATATACTGTATATACATAAGCACACATACACACTTATACTGTATATACACAAGTGCACATACACACTTATACTGTATATACACAAGCACACATACATACTGTATATACACAAGTACACATACACACATATATACTGTATATACACAAGTGCACATACACACTTATACTGTATATACACAAGCACACATACATACTGTATATACACAAGTACACATACACACATATATACTGTATATACACAAGTGCACATACACACTTATACTGTATATACACAAGCACACATACATACTGTATATACACAAGCACACATACATACTGTATATACACAAGCACACATACACACTTATACTGTATATACACAAGTGCACATACACACTTATACTGTATATACACAAGCACACATACATACTGTATATACACAAGCACACATACACACTTATACTGTATATACACAAGTGCACATACACACTTATACTGTATATACACAAGCACACATATATACTGTATATACACAAGCACACATACACACACATATGCTGTATATACACAAGCACACATATGCTGTATATACACAAGCACACATACACACACATATGCTGTATATACACAAGCACACATATGCTGTATATACACAAGTACACATACACACTTATACTGTATATACACAAGTGCACATACACACTTATACTGTATATACACAAGCACACATATATACTGTATATACACAAGCACACATATGCTGTATATACACAAGCACACATACACACTTATACTGTATATACACAAGTACATATACATACATATGCTGTATATACACAAGTACACATATACACTTATACTGTATATACACAAGTGCACATACACACTTATACTGTATATACACAAGTACATATACATACATATGCTGTATATACACAAGTGCACATACACACTTATACTGTATATACACAAGCACACATATATACTGTATATACACAAGCACACATATATACTGTATATACACAAGCACACATACACACTTATACTGTAGTGCTGCCCTCTAGTGCTCTTGCAAACGAATAACATTCTTGCAAAATTGCTGCCATATAGTGCTCCAGAAATGGGCTCCTAAGCATATGTCACTGCTTTTCAACAAAAGATACCAAGAGTATAAAGAAAAATTGATAATAGAAGTAAATTAGAAAGTTGTTTAAAATCTAGTTGTTTAGAAACCTCTGTTTCTAAATATTGTCTAAATATAACTTGTCATTTATTTCCATAGTATTTTAATGTGTTCTGTTATTACATTTCTAACCAGCTGTAAAGTGATTTATAGCTGACGAAACAGTGTGTAGCAGATGTAGCTTTTAAAATTTTATTAAAGAGTTTTTAACTTTTTATTTTACATCTCTGGTTTTGTTGCATCTTCAGTGCTTTGTTACAGTTTTGTTACTGTAGAGTAGTGGTGGCAGTTTAGATATTGGTATATGGTGATGCCATGTTTTGAGATGGAGAAGGGCACACATAGGCCTAGATTACAAGTGGAGCACCGTACAATTAGCGCTTATAAAATTAACCAGAGATCAGATCTCTGGTTAATTTTATAAAAGTCCACCAAATGCCCCCAAAATCAAGTGTAATATACTTTATTAAACAATAAAGATAGGAAAATCTTTATTTTTTAATAAAGTAACTGCAATTAGCAGTTTTCTTCATAAATGGAAAGAGTCCACAGCTGCATTCATTACTTTTGGGAAATAAGAACCTGGCTACCAGGAGGAGGCAAAGACACCCCAGCCAAAGGCCCAAACACTCCCCCCACTTCCCTCATTCCCCAGTCATTCTTTGCCTTTTGTCCCAGGAGGTTGGCCGAGAAGTGTCAAAAGTTTGTTTAATCTCTTATGGAGGGTAGTACTCTTCGACACGGGATGGGAGTTTTAAGTAATCCTGTCAGTCTCTCATTGAGGGCTTGGATGAAAGTTAGAGTCTAGAGATGCAGGAAGAGTCTTTCTGCAAAACCATCCAATCGGCGTTGTCAATTTCGCTTCGCTGCCTGCTTCCTTCTCTCAAGTCCATGGCGGTGGCGAGGCTACTTTCCGTCACACTTAAGGGCCTTGTTCCTGTTCCATGGGGTAGATTCCGGTAAGATCATTTCATTTTACTTCTTCATGATTGTACTGTAACTTATTTGTTCCTGCGAACTCACATGAAAAATACAGGGTCTCGGTGGGACTCCTTTAATATCTTGGAATCAAGGGTTAATATCTCCTGAGGGGGATTATTGAACAGGTTTTTTTTAATCATGTTTGTTATATGATTCAATCTGCTTATGTGTAGTGTTAACTGGGCTTGTGGCTTTTTGGAACATAATGGCCTTTCGAAATGACGCGACCTTACGGTTGGGCGCGCTTTTTTTGGACTGTACGGTTCACCTTGTCACCAGGCGTGTTTACGTTCTGGTCTCCCATTTCCGCATTCCTGACTGTGTGGCGACAAAGAATTCTAGTCCGCTGGTTTCTGGTTCATATGAGGTGGTGGGTGCCCCAGCCATTGTGGGTGTCAGGTGCCATTTAAATTATTTTATTATTTATCCAGTTATGGAGGATGCTGATGTTGAGATTGTTCAACTCTCTGATTTAGATTCTTCGTCCTGTGATGAATGCGAATTAGCCCCATTGACTCAGGTCAGTCAGTTATGTTCTTTAGGCCGTCCTAGAGCACTTTGTTCCTCGGGCTTGGGGATTCAAGGGACTGCTGAGCCATCCACCTCGGGGGCCCTGTCCTCCAGGAGGTGAGTTTCCTACCACTCTCTACTACTACTACACATGCGGGTAACCCAGGTTATGTGTTTTCCTCCTCGGAGGCTGGATTGTTTCCCCCCCCCCCCCCCCCCCCCCGGAGGTTATGGCACATTTTTGCTTTTACATACTTTCGGCGCTTGCTCATCTACAAAGTCCAGATGCTTATTTGCGATTGTGCTCGTGCCCGATTGCCCCGTGTCTCTCGGCCACTGGAGGGCATGTGCAGTTCTCTGCGGGTGTAACTGTTCCTGAGTGTTGTGCCTTTCGTTATCGGCTGGCTCGCCTTCGTGTTTTACTCAGACACGTTTTTGAGCTGTTCGGGGATCCTATCCTTCTCGGTTATGGGACTCATCAGTCTCCTCCTTCAAATGACTCACCTTGTTAGACATGGGGGGGGGGGTGAAGTAATCTCCTTTAAGTCTTATTGAGATCCTTCCCAGTTTTGTTGGAAGAACAGGGTTTCCGTTAGGCTCTTTCTGTTCTTCTTGGGCGTTAAACCTTGGGTTGCCTGTTTTTTTTAAATTTATCCAGTTAGGATGAATTTTATTTTATTTTTCATACTATGTTTCCTGCGGGAACTTAAAAATCTCTGTGATCGATACTCACTGTTTACTTCTACGGAAGATGTTCGGGACACGCTAGTTTGTCTGTTTTTTCTTCCTCCCTCTCTGAGGGTGGATTTAGCCAGCTTGGCAGTTATGACCCTGGTTGCAGGCTGGTCCTGCTTGGGTTCAGATCTTCTGTCTTGTGGCTTATTCAGACACGTGGCACCTATTATACCTTGCTGGTCAGGTTGGGGTGCCAAGTGCTTGTAACATTATTTATGTTCTTGTTATTTGTTTTACAAGTTTCAGCTAAGCATTCTCAGGAGGACTTGCGGGTCCATGCGTCTCAGTCCTAAATAGCCGTCTCCCTGGTGACTGGGTCAGTGAATTTTGCTGCGTCACTCTCTGTTGTTTCCAAAACCCTCGGAACCTAGAGTATTCCCTTCCACGTGGGGGGGGGGAATTAGAGGGTTTAGCACCTCTTTCTGCCGGTCGAGGCAGTGTTGCTTTAGGAAATTCTCCTTTTTGGACTTGTTCCTTAAGTGGTTCTCTTATTCATTGAGACCTCTTGGATTGTCAGTTTCTCCTTGAGGATGGGTCGACTTCGGGGGACATGGATTCCCTTCGGGAGTTGGGTGTTCCTTTTCGGGACATTAGACAGTGAGGTCCTTTTGGGCTCCAGTTAGGGGCCCTTCCCGGTATTGGGAATGCTCTGAATGCCCCAGTATTTCTTCTACTGTTCCTTGTTCCCCCGGCAGAATGACTGGGGGATGAGGAAAATGGGGGGGAGTGTTTGGGCCTTTGGTTGGGGTGTCTTTGCCTCCTCCTGGTAGCCAGGTTCTTATTTCCCAAAAGTAATGAATGCAGCTGTGGACTCTTTCCACCTGAAGAAAAGAAAATGATCAGGTAAGCATAATTTAAGTTTTTTGGGGGCAAAGTTGGCGGCTGTAGGGTGTTAGAAAAAAACGGCACTGTAAAGTGCCTTTACATTGCAGTCTATGGGAACTGGGTGTTGTAAATATATATGTATATAAGCATACACATATAAATTTATGTATTATGTGTATATACACATAGATATATATGTATATAAGCATACACAGATAAATTTACAATTTGCTGCCATCGCTGCGTGACTTACCCCCTTCGTTGCGCTAGTTCTCATGCCCTGTTTGACAGCATGAGAACGAGGCTCCCACCATTGGAGCCTATGAAAGCGCTTTCGTGTGCGCAATGCTTCCCAGCAATGCGAACATGTGATCACATTCACATTGCGGCTAACTTGTAACGCCAGCGCACTTTTGCATGCACTAATATTACTCAGTGGAGCGCAAGTATCGCTTTTGCCCTCCAATGTAGCCCATAGAGGACAGGCATGATCCAGGTATATAAATACTGATTGCAGGGCCAGATGGGCCCCTAGAGGTGGAAGCCTGGTCTCGATTAAGACCTGACAACAGTTTAGTTACACCCCTGTGTAGGGGTACACAATGACACTGATTCAGAGTAAAAAATAAATACTTAAAATAGATTAAACAAAACAAGTGAAGACGGAAGGAGTAGAGCATACTCTGAAGAGCTTACAATCTACAGCTTTAATGTTTTGATTGAGTGATTCTGTTATTAACCACCATGAGACACATTCAAAGATGACTAATTCTATATAATTACATACGGTTTATATGACTAATAGCAGCTTTTGTCCCTGAAGTGTCTTATTGCAGCTGATGTATGATTCAGCATGTTGAAAAATACAATCTGCATTGTGTAACTTCTTATCCTGTACATGTGTTTTGGGGGATTTATCTGTGCCAGAAAAAGAACTTGCATATTATTATTTAGCAGTGGGACTTCGATGGCAGCTTTATAAAATATCATGCTTATCAAAATTCAAAAGTAAAGTCCAAATTAAACTTAAATGATTTGGATAGAGCATGACATTTTAAACAATGTCTCAGTTTACGTATATGATCAATTTAGCTAAGTTCTCTTTGAATCCTTCATTAACCCCTTTAGGACCAGGAATTTTAGAGAAAAGCTTGCCCAAAGTACCAGAGAATTTTTAGCATTTTCACTATCGCTCCATTTAAACAGAAAGAGAGCCTTGTTTTTTTTAATTTACCTATTAAAACTATATATTATTTTAGAAGACAACCCAAGGTATTGATCTAGGTCAATTTTGGTACATTTCATGCCATTGTTTTGCTGCCAGATGCATCATATTAAAAAAATCGTTAACTTTTTCACAAACTTTGGGTTTCTCACTGAAGGTATTTACCATTCGTGTAGTCATAACAATGGTTGTAAAAGCTTCTCTGGGATCTCCTTTGTTCAGAAATAGCAGACATGCATGGCTTTGCCATTGCTTTTTGCTCATTAGAAGGGGCTAATTGCAGCTGCGGACCACAATTCTAATATTCTCTGAAGTGAAGGGGTTAATTAAGTAGCTTGTAAGGTTAATTTTAGCTGTAGTGTAGAGATTACCCCCCCACACACACACACTTGACACCTCCCAGCTCCTGATTCCTACCTGATTCATCCCAAACAGACTACCGTGCCTTTTTTAAAAAAACAAACAAACAAAAAACAACAACATTCATCAGTACTGCACTTTAAAAAAAAGTCCTTTTTCAATGGGACTCCCATAGCGCCGGTATTCCGAGTTTGCCTAGAAGGCCAAAAAGTGAGCGGTACATCCTATACTGACAAGATCCGTACCGCCGTCTAAAGTCAGTAGTTATGAGTTTTACTTTACAAAGTTGTAGCATAAAACTCATAACTAAAGTGTTAAAAAGTACACTAACACCCATAAACTACCTATTAACCCCTAAACCGAGGCCTTTCCGCATAGCAAACACTATAATAAATTTATTAACCCCTAATTTGCCACTCTGGACATCGCCACCACTATTAACCCCTTAACGACCAAGGACACGTACGCCACACGTCCTCAAAAAAAATACAGTTAATGACCGAGGACCTGTGGCGTACGTCCTTGGTCTGGAAAGCAGCTGGAAGCTTTCCGTTTATTGCAGGCATCCTGCAATAACCCCCCTTGGCCATCCGATGCAGAGAGAGCCATTGCAGTTGATGCCTCGATATGGAGGCATCCTGCAATTATCCCCCCTTGCCATCCGATGCAGAGACGCCACTCTGTTGCCCTCTCTGCACCGACATCGATGGCCGTATCGATGGGGTGGGAGCTTAACATGGGAGGCGGGGTTGGGCGACCACGGTGCTCTGTGTGAAGTGAGGGGGGCGGGATGTACGGGGACGCGCACGGGAGCGCGCGCGTGCACGGGGGGGTGGGGTGGCGGGCGGGCGCGTGCACTGGGCGGGAGCGGGTGGGAACCGCTACACTACAGAAAAAAAAAGTTAAAAGCTAAAAAAAAATAATAAATCGAAATATTAAAAATGTAATCTAAGGGACCTGGAAGGGGTTTGGGGGTTGGTCTTGGTGTGGGGGGGGAAAGCTACACTACAGAAAAGGGCATTTTTTAAAACAAAAGGCACATTTTTTAAAAAAAATGGGTACTGGCAGACAGCTGCCAGTACCCAAGATGGCGCCCATTAAGGCAGAGGGGAAGGGTTAGAGAGCTGTTTGGTGGGGGATCAGTGAGGTTGGGGTCTAAGGGGGGATCCTACACATCAGCATATGTAAATATGCTTTTTTAAAAAAAAAAAAAAAAAAAAAGGGCCAAATACCTTTTATTTTAGTACTGGCAGAGTTTCTGCCAGTACTTAAGATGGCGGGGACAATTGTGGGGTGGGGGAGGGAAGAGAGCTGTTTGGGAGGGATCAGGGGTTCTGATGTTTCAGGTGGGAGGCTGAGCTCTAGACTAAAGCTAAAATTAACCCTGCAAGCTCCCTACAAGCTACATAATTAACCCCTTCACTGCTAGCCATAATACACGTGTGATGCGCAGCGGCATTTAGAGGCCTTCTAATTACCAAAAAGCAATGCCAAAGCCATATATGTCTGCTATTTCTGAACAAAGGGGATCCCAGAGAAGCATTTACAACCATTTGTGCCATAATTGCACAAGCTGTTTGTAAATAATTTCAGTGAGAAACCTAAAATTGAGAAAAAATTAACGTTTTTTTTAATTTGATCGCATTTGGCGGTGAAATGGTGGCATGAAATATACCAAAATTGGCCTAGATCAATACTTGGGGTTGTCTACTACACTAAAGCTAAAACTACCCCAAAAAGCTCCCTACATGCTCCCTAATTAACCCCTTCACTGCTGGGCATAATACACGTGTGGTGCGCAGTGGCATTTAGCGGCCTTCTAATTACCAAAAAGCAACGCCAAAGTCATATATGTCTGCTATTTCTGAACAAAGGGGATCCCAGAGAAGAATTTACAACTATTTATGCCATAATTGCACAAGCTGTTTGTAAATAATTTAAGTTAGAAACCAAAAGTTTGTGAAAAAATTTGTGAAAAGTGAACGATTTTTTGTATTTGATTGCATTTGGCGGTGAAATGGTGGCATGAAATATACCAAAATGGGCCTAGATCAATACTTTGGGTTGTCTACTAAAAAAAAATATATATATATGTCAATGGCTATTCAGAGATTCCTGAAAGATATCAGTGTTCTAATGTAACTGTCGCTAATTTTGAAAAGAAATGGTTTGGAAATAGCAAAGTTCTACTTGTATTTATGGCCCTATAGTTTACAAAAAAAGCAAAGAACATGTAAACATTGGGTATTTCTAAAATCAGGACAAAATTTAGAAACTATTTAGCATGGGTGTTTTTTGGTGGTTGTAGATGTGTAACAGATTTTGGGGGTCAAAGTTAGAAAAAGTGTGTTTTTTTCCATTTTTTCCTCATATTTTATAATTTTTTTATAGTAAATTATAAGATATGATGAAAATAATGGTATCTTTAGAAAGTCCATTTAATGGCGAGAAAAACGGTATATAATATGTGTGGGTACAGTAAATGAGTAAGAGGAAAATTACAGCTAAACACAAACACCTCAAAAATGTAAAAATAGCCTTGGTCCCAAACGGACAGAAAATGGAAAAGTGCTGTGGTCATTAAGGGGTTAAAATGTATTAACCCCTATTCCACCGCTCCTCGACATCGTCGCCACTATAATAAACTTATTATATGGGGAGCTTAGGTTTTTTTAGATAGTTATTTTATTTGGGGGGTTGGTTGTGGGGGTGGTGGGTTTTACTCTTTTTTTATTTTGGGGGGACTTTTTTATTTTGATTGGGCTATTAGATTAGGTGTAATTCTTTTTTATTTTTGATAATTTGTTTCTTATTTTTCGTAATTTAGTGTTTGTTTTTTGTAATTTAGTTATTTTTATCTTTAGTAATTTTAGTGTTTATTTTTTTGTAATGTTAGGTTTTAGTGTAAGGCAGGTTAGGTTTAATTTCAAAGGTAAGTTTGTATTTATTTTAACTAGGTAGATAATAATTAGTTAATAACTATTTACTAACTACTCTACCTAGTTAAAATAAATACAAACTTACCTGTGAAATAAAAATAAAACCTAAGCTAGCTACAATATAACTATTAGTTATATTGTAGGTAGCTTAGGTTTCATTTCACAGTTAAGTATGTATTTAGTTTTAAATAGGTATTATTTAGTTAATAATTGTAACTTTAGTTTAGCTGTATTTTAATTATGTTAGTTAGGGGGTGTTAGGCATAGGGTTATGTTAGGGTTAGGGGTTAATGGATTTATTTAGTGGTAGTGATATGGGAGGCCAGAGGTTTAGGGGTTAATAACTTTAGTATAGTGGCGGCGACATCGGGAGCGGTAGATTAGGAGTTAATAACTGTATGTAGGTGGCTGCGAATTTGGGGGCGGCAGATTAGGCGTTAATAACTGTATGTAGGTGGCGGCGAAGTCGGGGGCAGCAGATTAGGGGTGTTTAGACTCGGGGTTTATGTTAGGGTGTTAGGTTTAAACATTAGTTTTATTTTCCCCATAGACATCAATGGGGCTGCGTTACAGAGATTTTAATTTCGCAATCGCAGGTGTTAGGCTTTTTTTTTTGTCGGCTCTCCCCATTGATGTCTATGGGGAAATCGTGCACAAGCGCGTCAAAACAGCGCTTGTTTTCGGTGCGCTATGGAGCTCAATGCAACCATTTCGCCTGCACAAGCCTGCTTTTTTAGAACTCGAAATTCCAGCGCTATAGGGAGGTGAAATAACGCCGCTTTTGTGGCGGCCATTAAAATCCTTATAGCGCTCAAAACTCGAAATCTAGCTGTAAGTAAATAATGTCACTTTTTTTTTTGTTATATTGTTTTACATTATCTGTATAGTTTTTTGGGTAACATCCCTGCAGTATTTTTTACAGGTGTTAAATTTATGGCTTCTGCAATGTAATACAAATTGCCACCCAAAGGGTTGTGTGACCCAGCTGCAAAAAAAACCAAACAGGTCAATATGTATGTTTACATAATATGTAATATAAGTATTAATATTATGTCAATATATCCTCCAACTGTCCATAGACCTCCCAAAAATTAACCCTAATTGGATTTATTCTATTTCATCCACCCTAACGAGGCCTTCCTTTTCTATATTAACTTTAACAGCATTGTATTACCAACCCCACAACAAACCTTATTGTGACCTAAGCGGCCATAACAACTAGGCCACCGCACCCTTTACTCCCACTAATCCGCACCTGACTGACCAAAAAGGTTGCCAACATAATACTAGTCCTTCCACCAAAGTTACATACAGTGGGTATTGAAAATAATCACCCCCCTTGAAAATAAAGACAATTCAAAAACAGAATCACTGAGTTGGAAAAAGGATTAGGGGTTAACTACGGAGGTAGATTACAGCATACACTGCTTGTTAAATCTACCCCTAAGTGTGTGTTTATGTGTGAGTGTGTGTGTGTAAGTGTGTTTGAGAGAGAGAGTGTGCATTTGAAAAAGTGTGCGAGAGAAAAACAGTGTGTGGAAATGTCTATGTGCGAGTTTGTGTATGTATGTTATTACCTTTACTACATTTTTCAAGTTTGACTATAGTGCACACACATTTTAGTCACTTGGCCAAAAACTGCACAGATAAACCCCCCCCACACTAGTGTCATCCCTTAAAATGGTAATATGGCAACCCCATCCCTACACGGTCTTATCCTTGGGGATAGATTTAACAAGCAGTAGATGCTGCAATCTACCCCCGAAGTTTCCGGTCCGCCGGAAACATAAGTTAAGAAGCAGCAGTCGCTGCTCCTTATCTTGTCCGCTACCTTTTAGGTACGATCCGCATGATTGACACCCCTGATTGTCTGCGAATTTGCAGGGGGCGGCATTGCACAAGCATTTCACAAGAAATGCTTGTGCAATGTTAAATGCCAACAGTATTTGCTTTCAGCATTTAGTAATGTCGGGCGGACATGATTAGCTACAGTGAATCATGTCCGTCTGACATATGATAAATTTACCCCCAACGAATTAAAAGCTAACCTCTGGTCATCTGTTAGCACCTTTTATGTGTGAGAAGACGGAGTTCTGAAGCTTTGGATGATCTTTCATTGTGTGTGTTAAAATGAGCTAGGAGACAAGGAGAGCCATCTCTATAATAGGACCTGATAGGTGGCATTTGAGGAAGCACACAGAGAATGCATTATCCAGCTAAAAGGTTTTTTTTTTTTTTTTTTTTTGTTAAATCGGCTTTCCTATTTTGAAACTGCTAACTATCGGCTACATTCTGAGTTTTGCGTTATGAGCAAAAAAGCAGCGTTAAGGCTCATAACGCTGCTTTTTTACTACCTCTGCTATTACGAGTCTTATAGGTACAGCTGTCCCGCACACTTTTTTGGCCGTACCGCAAATGAACTTACGCAATTTGCGTAAAGTCTTTTTTCAATGGGACTTCTGTTGTGCCGATATTACAAGCTTTTTTTTGTCGGCCAAAAAGTGAGCCGCACAGCCTATCCCGCAAGATTCGTAATGCATTCTAAAGTCAGTAGTTATGAGTTTTACACTACAAAGCTGTAGCATAAAACTCATAACTAAAGTGCTAAAAAGTACACTAACACCCATAAACTACCTATTAACCCCTAAACCGAGGCCCTCCCGCATTGCAAACACTAAAATTAAATGATTAACCCCTAATCTGCGGCTCCCGACATCGCCACCACTATAATAAACATATTAACCCCTAAACAGCCACACTTCCGTCTCGCAAACACTAGTTAAATATTATTAACCCCTAATCTGCCGTCCCTAACATTGCCGACACCTACATTATACTTATTAACCCCTAATCTGCCGCTCCGGACATCGCCGCCACTATAATAAACATATTAACCCCTAAACCATCGCACTCCCGCACCTCAAACACTATTTAAATATTAACCCCTAATCTGCTGCCCCTAACATCGCCGCCACCTACCTACATTTATTAAACCCTAATCTGCCGCCCCCAACGTCGCTGCCACTATATTAAAGTTATTAACCCCTAAACCTAACCCTTACCCCCCTAACTTAAAAATATAATTAAAATAAATCTAACTAAAAATTCCTATAATTAACTAAATAATTCCTATTTAAAACTAAATACTTACCTATAAAATGAACCCTAAGCTAGCTACAATATAACTAATACATTGTATCTAGCTTAGGGTTTATTTTTATTTTACAGGCAAGTTTGTATTTATTTTAACTAGGTAGAATAGTTACTAAATAGTTATTAACTATTTACTAACTACCTAGCTAAAATAAATACAAATTTACCTGTAAAATAAAACCTAACCTGTCTTACACTAACACCTAACCTTACAGTACAATTAAATAAATTACCTAAATTAAATACAATTAACAAAATTAAATACAAATACCTAAATTACAAAAAACAAACACTAAATTACACAAATTAAAAAACAAATTACAAGATATTTAAACTAATTACACCTAATCTAATAGCCCTATCAAAATAAAAAAGCTCCCCCAAAATAAAAATAAACCCTAGCCTAAACTAAACTACCAATAGCCCTTAAAAGGGCCTTTTGCGGGGCATTGCCCCAAAGAAATCAGCTCTTTTACCTGTAAAAAAAATACACACAACCCCCCAACAGTAAAACCCACCACCCACACAACAATCCCCCCAAATAAACCCCTAACTAAAAAAACCTAAGCTCCCCATTGCCCTGAAAAGGGCATTTGGATGGGCATTGCCCTTAAAAGGGCATTTTAAAAGGGCTGCCCAAACCCTAATCTAAAACTAAAACCCAGCCAATAAACCGTTAAAAAAAACCTAACACTAACCCCCAAAGATCCACTTACAGTTTTGAAGAGCCGACATCCATCGTCAACGAAGCCGGGAGAAGTCTTTATCCAAGCCGGGAGAAGTGGTCCTCCAGACGGGCAGAAGTCTTCATCCAGACGGCATCTTCTATCTTCATCCATCCGGCGCAGAGCGGGTCCATCTTCAAGACATCCAACGCGGAGCATCCTCTTCATCCGACGGACTAACGACGAATGAAGGTACCTTTAAATGATGTCAGCTAAGATGGCATCCCTTAGATTCCGATTGGCTGATAGAATTCTATCAGCCAATCGGAATTAAGGTTGAAAAAAATCCTATTGGCTTATGCAATCAGCCAATAGGATTGAACTTAAATCCTATTGGCTGATCCAATCAGCCAATAGGATGGAGCTCACTATTGGCTGATAGGATTGAGCTTGCATTCTTTTGGCTATTCCAATCAGCCAATCGGAATCTATCAGCCAATCAGAATCTAAGGGACGCCATCTTGGATGATGTGACTTAAAGGAACCTTCATTCTCCAGGAGTGGTCGAAAGAAGAGGATGTTCCGCGCCGGATGTCTTGAAGATGGACCCGCTCCAAGCCGGATGGATGAAGATAGAAGATGCCGTCTGAATGTAGACTTCTGCCCGTCTGGAGGACCACTTCTCCCGGCTTGGATGAAAACTTCTCCCGGAATCGTTGAGGACTTCTCCCGGCTTTGTTGACTTCAAAACTGTAAGTGGATCTTCGGGGGTTAGTGTTAGGTTTTTTTAAGGGTTTATTGGGTGGGTTTTAGTTTTAGATTAGGGTTTGGGCAGCAATAGAGCTAAATGCTTTTAAGGGCAATGCCCATCCAAATGCCCTTTTCAAGGCAATGGGGAGCTTTGTTTTTTTTAGTTAGGGTTTTATTTGGGGGGTTGGTTGTGTGGGTGGTGGGTTTTACTGTTGGGGGGTTGTTTGTATTTTTTTTACAGGTAAAAGAGCTGATTTCTTTGGGGCAATGCCCCGCAAAAGGCCCTTTTAAGGGCTATTAGTAGTTTATTTTAGGCTAGGGTTTTTTTTTTATTTGGGGGGGGGGCTTTTTTTATTTTGATAGGGCTATTAGATTAGGTGCAATTAGTTTAAATATCTTGTAATTTGTTTTTTATTTTGTGTAATTTAGTGGGGGGGGGGTTGTAATTTAGGTATTTGTATTTAATTTGGTTAATTGTATTTAATTTGGGTAATTTATTTAATTGTACTGTAAAGTTAGGTGTTAGTGTAAGATAGGTAAGGTTTTATTTTACAGGTTAATTTGTATTTATTTTAGCTATTTAGTTAGTAAATAGTTAATAACTATTTAGTAACTATTCTAGTTAAAATAAATACAAACTTGCCTGTAAAATAAAAATAAACCCTACGCTAGATACAATGTAACTATTAGTTATATTGTAGCTAGCTTAGGGTTTATTTTATAGGTATTTAGTTTTAAATAGGAATTATTTAGTTAATTATAGGAATTTTTAGTTAGATTTATTTTAATTATATTTAAGTTAGGGGGGTTAGGGTTAGGTTTAGACTTAGGTTTAGGGGTTAATAACTTTAGTGTAGTGGCAGCGACATTGGGGGCGGCAGATTAGGGGTTAATAATATTTAAATAGTGTTTGAGTTGCGGGAGTGTGACGGTTTAGGGGTTAATATGTTTATTATAGTGGCGGCGATGTCCGGAGTGGCAGATTAGGGGTTAATTAGTATAATGTAGGTGTCTGCGATGTCGGGGATGTTAGGGGTTAATAAGTGTAAGATTAAGGGTGTTTAGACTCGGGGTTCATGTTAGGGTGTTAGGTGTAAACATAAATTTTGTTTCCCCATAGGAATCAATGGGGCTGCGTTACGGAGCTTTATGCTGATTTATTGCAGGACTTTTTTTCAGCCGGCTCTCCCCATTGATGTCTATGGGGAAATCGTGTACGAACACGTACAACCAGCTCACCTCTGAGTTAAGCAGCGCTGGTATAGGAGTGCTATATGGAGCACAGTTTTGCTCTATGCTCACTTCTTGTCTTTTAACGCCAAGTTTATAAAAACCTGTAATACCAGCGCTGTAGGTAAGTGAGCGGTGACAATAACGTGCAAGTTAGCACCGCACCCCTCTTACTGCAAAACTCATAATCTAGCCGAAAGAGTTTTAGGGAAGTCACTTCATTCATTGTATTAAAGGGACACTGAACTCAAATTTTTTCTTTTGTAATTCAGATAGAGCATGCAATTTTTTTTTTTTTTTTTAATTTTTATTTATAATCCAAACATTGTCCAGAAATATTATTGTAAAGCTGAAGACATAGCATAATCAAATAATACAATAGATTCATCAACATAATACTATATTCATTCATGCATATAGTTAAATTTAAACTGATCGTCATGTTAAACGAACAAAAACACTTCTTTTCCTGTCAATGCTTGGGGTTTTAATTTCCATATGACCCTCCCTTATTTCTCCCACCCATGCGAAGAGACAACACATCAAAAAAAAAAAAAAAAAAAAAAAAAAAAAAAAAGGGGGGGGGGGAAGATCTTTCTCTCTTCCTCTTCCTCTCTCCCTAATACCACCACTTCCTTCCTCTTGATGTTTACCAAATCCCTAATAAGACAAATTCTGTATTTCTAAAAGGGAAGATAATATGGTCTCTT
The DNA here is from genome assembly GCF_027579735.1 of Bombina bombina. Classification (NCBI taxonomy): domain Eukaryota; kingdom Metazoa; phylum Chordata; class Amphibia; order Anura; family Bombinatoridae; genus Bombina; species Bombina bombina. Next base: position 1,203,986,414 of record NC_069500.1, on the reverse strand, counting down.
TCTGAATCAGGGAAAATTTTTAAAAAAGCCGCCCATTTATTAAAAAATCTTTTGATATCTTGTTCATTGTTTATGTCCGAGTTTCTCTGATCTAATATACATTGCTTTTTCAAGCAGTTTTTTATTTCAGAGATACTCGGAGTTGTGTGACTTTTCCACTTCTTACAAATGAAGTATCTAGTGGCAAGAATGGTAGCGATTATTATTTTTTCATCAATTTGCCTGTCATGTCCTTTCTTAAAACAAAGTATTATCTGAAATAGTGTCAAAGATACCTGTTCTATCTTTAATACCTTCTCTAACCAATATTCAACCTTATTCCAGAGATTTTTAATCTTTGGGCAGTGCCAAAACATATGTGTTAAATTAGCTGCTTGGTAGGAACACTTAGGACATTTATTAAACCCTACATTAACACATTTGAGGCCTCTCTCGGGAGTGAAATACGCCCCGTGTAGAAGCTTGGCATGTGCCTCCCTCCAGGTTGCAGATAGTGTCACTTGTGCGATTTTTTTAATTGACAATTGGATGATTTTAGAGTCAATATTACTCTGAGGAATTAATATATTCCAGTAAGAGACCAACTTTGCCAAAACCGGTTCTCCTTTATTTGTACCCAGAAGATGGTAACACGGTGCAATAGACATATGGCCTTTCTTTGTTAGAACAAGCCAATCATTCAATTTACCTAGTCCCCATTCCCAACCTGCCTTCTTAACTAAGTCTTGAGCAAAATGTCTTAATTGCAAAAATGCAAAAAAGTCCTTGTTGGACAGGTCAAAATCTCTTTTCAATTCTTGAAATGTTTTAATATATTTTCTTTCCTTATCAATTAATTGATGTACTTTTGTCAGCCCCAGAGCGTGCCATTTTCTAAAAATTTCAGAATGTAAACCTGCTTGAAATGCAGGGTTGCCTATTATGGGCAAAAGGTCAGTAGCGCTATTATTAATTGAGAGAAGAGTTACTATTTTATGCCAGGCTTTAAGAGGATTGAAAATTGTTTTGAGTCTTTTAATTTCTATGGGGACTTCCTTAGGTGTTAAATGTATTAATGCAGGGAGAGAATATGGGTAACAGATATTGGACTCGAGGTGATTATTCAGAACATAATTGTTAGACGATATCCAATCTGTTACAACTCGAGCAAGAAAAGAGAGATTATATAGCCTTATGTCCGGGAGAGCAAAGCCTCCATCTTTTTTTGGTACTGAGAGTTTCAGAAAAGATATCTTTGACCTCTTGTTCTGCCATAAGAACTGAGTCAAGGAAGTATTAATTGAACGTATTTCCTTTCCCATAAGAATTATTGATGTATTTTGGAGTATGTATAAGAGTTTTGGAAGTAAAGCCATTTTAAAAAGGGCAATTCTTCCAGAAAGTGATATAGGAAGATTTTGCCAGATTAAGAGCTTCTCTTTAATCACTTTCACCACTGGAGGAATATTTAAGGTATAGAGATTCGCAGCTCTTGCCGGAATATGAATCCCAAGATATCTAAAGGAATCTATTACTTGATGGAAAGGGGTTTTTAATACTGAAGTTTTATTTTTCCTAAGCCATAATATCTCTGACTTTGACGTGTTTATCTTATAGCCAGAAAATGCACCAAATTGTTCCAGAATCTGTAAAAGTTTTGGTAGATTTAGTTTGGTATTGGACAAGTAAAGCAACAAGTCATCAGCATAAAGGCCTATTTTTATTTCGCAACTGCGAACCTTTATACCATCTAATTGTTGACGGATTTTAATTGCAAGAGACTCAATAGAGATGTTAAATAGGAGCGGAGAGAGAGGACAGCCCTGCCTTGTTCCTCTACCTAGAGAAATTGAGGAGGAAATGTTGTTATTTACTATCAATCTTGTAGTTGGTTGTTTGTTTAAATTCTCAATAAATTCTAAGAAGTTACCTCTTATACCAAATTGCCTTAGTGATGATTTGATATGTTCATGAATTATAGAGTCGAAAGCTTTTTCAGCATCCAAGGAAATTATAGCCAGGTCAGGTAGGTCCTCTCCTCCATTACTAGATGTAGCTTCAAAATATTCAGTCACTAGTAAAGCTTCCCTAATTTTGGAAGCCGAATTGCGATTATTTAAAAAACCTGCTTGATCAGAGTGTATAATTTCTGAGAGTGGCCCCTGCAGTCTTGATGCTAGAATAGCAGTAAGAATTTTGTAATCCGAATTTAGCAATGCAATTGGCCTATACGATTCCTTGTGTTCAGGGTCTTTTCCATCTTTTAATATCAAAGTTGTGTAGGAGTTAGAAAATGAGGAAGGGATCAATTTACCACTAGTAAAAAAACTATTAAAGAGTGTACAAAGATGTGGAGTAATTTCTCCAGTCAGAATCTTGTAAAATTCGTTAGGCAGACCATCTGGTCCTGCTGCCTTATTTAGAGAAAGCTTGGAAATTGCTTCCTCTATTTCTTCCAAGGAAATAGGGGCGTTGAGACTATCAGCCATTTCTGATGTAAGTATAGGATGTGTAATACCTCTCCAAAAATCATCAGATTTATGTGTGTCACTTATTTTGAATGAATATAATTCCTGGTAATATTCCTGGAATGCACCTAATATATCCTCAGCTTCAGAAAGCTGTTGTCCTTTACTATTTAATTTGTCTATGATTGGTTGTTTCATCTCATTTCTTATTAATTTGGCCAGCATCTTACCCGATTTGTTACCATATTTATACAGCTTAGCCTGCATTTTTAACTCTTTTTGTGTTTCTTGAAATAAGATAAAGGTGTCCCTCTCATTTTTTGCTTTGACATACTTTGCCCAATTGACAGGAGATTTATCAAGCAAAAAGTGGTTATAAGAATTAATAAGACATTGACAAGACTCTTTTTCTCTAATTCGGATTTTCTTATGTAAAGCTGAGGTATATGAGATTATCTCCCCTCTCATTACCGCTTTCGCAGTGTCCCAGAATATTTCAGGACGGTTTAGATAATCTTTGTTAAAGTTTACATATTCTTTGTATCTGTTTATAAGCCAGTTCTTAAATTTTATTTCAGACATCAAATAATAAGGAAAGAAAAAACGTGTTGCAGTGGAGCGTGTAGATGAAAGCTGAAACTCAAGTATAATCGGCGCATGATCCGAGAGAAAAATTGATCCTATATCTGAATTTACCCCTCCCATTAACATACGTTCATCTATTAGAAATAGGTCAATTCTGGAGAGTGTCTTATGCGCCTTAGAGAGGCAAGTAAAACTCGGAGTAAGAGGATTTTGATGTCTCCAAACATCTCGCAATGTTAAGTTCCGCATGATTTTTTTTAGCATCTTACTCTCTAAATTATCTTTTTTTTGCTTTAACTGTTTATCATTGTGCCTTAATCTATCAATTGGGCATTGTGGTGCCATATTATAATCTCCTCCCATTATTAGACAACCTTCTGTGTAAGATATTAATTTGGTCTGTAGAGCATTCCAGAATTTTGGATCAATTATATTAGGGCCATACGTATTACACAGCGTGTACACCTTCTGGGCAATCTTTATTTTCAATAGAATATACCTCCCTTCAGGGTCAGGTTCGGCATGCAAAACTTCAGTATCAATTTTCTTACCTATTAATATTGCAACCCCTCTTTTCTTCCTAACACTAGAAGCAAAATATATTTCTTTTACCCAGTTTGTCTTAAGTTTTAAGGATTCTTCAGCTGATAAGTGGGTTTCTTGAATGAAGCCTATGTCAGTCTGAATTTTTCGTAGGTGATTAAGAATCGCCTTTCTCTTTATGGGGGTAGTTATACCACCTACGTTCCATGATACTATTTTGCAATTATTCTTCCGTTTATTCATTTATAAAATAAGAAGGGGGGAGGCAAAGGAGAGGAAGAAGAGAGAGAGAGAGAGAAGGAGGGAAAAAAAAAAAAAAAAAAAAAAAAAGAGGTTATAATTATGTAAAAAAAACACTCTCCGCCTGGGTGAGAGTTGAACCCTAAGACTCGTGTCTAGAAGAGACGCGATCTTACCCATAAGCAAAAGCCTGAATATTATATTTAAACCAGTAATGAGATTTAGTCATATTTATGAAACCTAGGAGCCCAGTGTATTATAAAAGTTCTCGGCCAGATGGGCTTCTTCAAAAAAATGCGTAGCCTCACCAATTTTGACCTTTAATTTATGAGGAAATATTATAGTTGCCTGGTACCCTTTTTGTATAAATTTTGAACAAACAGGGGCAAGCTCTCTCCTCCTTGCTGCAGTATCAGCGGAGAAATCTTGAAACATCAAAATTGTGGTGTCTCCTATTTTAACAGGTTGTTGTTTACGGAAATATTGAAATAATGTAAGTTTGTCTTGGAAATTTAGTATTCTGGCAATCACAGGCCTAGGCCTGGATCTGCCTTTGTTATCGGGACGATATGTACCAATTCTATGCGCTCTCTCTATTGGAATAGGGTATAAGGTGGATGGCATCTTTAGAATTGTAGGCAAAGTTTCTGAGATAAAATTGACAAGGTTATCATATTGCTGTTCTTCCGGTAGACCTATGATTCTAATATTGTTCCTTCTAGAACGGTTTTCAAGGTCTTCTAATCTGTTTTGAATTTTCTGTATATTAACATTTACACCTTCTAGATTAGAGCTATGTGCAGCTGTTAGGTCTTCCAGGTCCGACACTCTTTGTTCGGCTTCCTGCAACCTGTTAGAAAATTGGCGAACCTCTTGTGTAAGAGAAAGAAAATCTTGTTTGATTTCAGCTCTAAGAGCTTCAAATTTAGGAGAGAGCGCATCAGATATACTAGCCACTAAACTATGTATATTGGTTGTTTCATGTATAGTTGGATCATTTAACAAAATTGGTTGAGCTTCCATGGCAACCTCTTGATTTCCCTTCGTTTTCTTTTCTCTCTGTCTTGCTGCCATGGCTGGAGAAAGATTCCGGGGTGAGACGTGAAGAAATTTATCCATGTGCCAGTGAGAGGAGAGAAAATTATAATGGAGCAGTTTCCTTTACATGTAAAAAATGTGAAAAAAGAGGAGGTGATTGTGATGATAGGGTCTATAGAAGAAGGAGTTCTTAGGTGGGTAAGTGAGGGAGGGTGTGTGTGTAGTGAAAAAAAAGAGGGGGGGGGGGAGGGGGAATTTCGATGTGAATTAAACCAGTGCTGCTTAGGTGTGAGTAAGTCCAGCCAAGGATGCAAGAATCAGAGCATAAATCAGATCTTTTTGTCAAATCACCTAGGTTCTTAATACAGACTATGTGTAGTAACTTATATAAGAGTTATTATCTCTAAAGTGTCTAATCCAGTATTTTCTTTAGGTGTACGATCATAAAAAATGTTAATATTGTTCCAGAGGTTATATAGAACTTACAAGCAAATAGTTACACAGTAGCTTATCTAAAGCTTAATTCCCTGCAAGATAATATAAGATTTTTATTTTCCAAAGTAAAAGATTTATTCTTATAGGGGAGTTATTATATAAGGAGATTGAGACACTATTGTGCTTATATATATGCTTCCTCACCAATCAGTAATAAGCAGTAAAATACCTTCAACAGAGATTAAAGCAACTTCCCTTATTACCAAGCAACTGTTTCCTAGATTATACTAAATAGCCTTCAATTTCTTTTCCTTAAGACCCAATAAAATTTTCAATGACCTGCTTCCCAGTCACTGATTCCCCAGTTATATTTTAGAGAAGGGAGAACAAAAGAGAACAAAAAGGATAAAGTATCTTATTACACGATAAACATATTTTGCATTTTTCTAAGCAATAGTATTTCTGTCATAATATGCCAGTTATGTTTTTTATAACGCTTTTCACCAAGCAATGCTGTGATTCAAGTGTCCCAATGAGTCATTAACAGGCAGTAGTTCTGCGGATACTGAAGATAAAGTCAAAAAATTGTTATAGCGATATTAGAGTTCAGCCGGCTCTTTTATATGCATGTAAATCTTTGCCTTACCTGGCTTTTCCAACTTGATAGCGTTCTCCCATTGGCCAGGTGAGTGTACAGAGGGAGCCTTTGGAAATAATATCATAAGAATAGTAGGTACCTACTTGAAGAGCTTAGGATACAGCCACCTTCCTTACCACTCTATCTGTACCCGGCTCGCTGTGTCTCTAATTAGCAAAGTACCTTCTAGTCAGCTCCTCCAGCGGGGACAAAGATAAGAGAAAAGGACCCGGTCACCAACAGAGCCATCCTCCAAAGCAGCCCTCCCTTACATCTCCATACAAAATCAGAGCGGAAAGATCCCAAAGCGCCACACAGAGGGGCCGCGGCTGCAGAATCCAGGGCCGGCCAATCACAGCCCCAGCCTCCCACGCAGCACCGGTGGGGGAGAGGGGGAACAGGTAAGGTGCCCGATAGCCTCAGGTCACTATCCGATAGGACCGCTTCAACCACCCGCCGTTCTCTGCCTAATATTGTGGTTCCGCAGCCCCCGGTAAACTTTCAGCTCTTCAGCGCTTCAGTGAAGGAGATGAGGGTGTATAAAAAAGACCTACGTTCTGCTGCAGGTAACTTAGCCAGGTAAGTCAGGGCAATTCCTTTGCAAAAAAAAATGTTAGGCTACAGCGATATTCTCGACCTCCCACGCAGCACCGGTGGGGGAGGGAAAGGTAAGTAAGGAGACTACTGCAAGCCTGCTAATGCTAATAGCTGTATTCAATATGTTTAATCAGCAGGGCCGATAGAGTACACAAACACATCCCCGGCCTCCCACGCAGCACCGGTGGGGGAGGGAGGGGTAAGTAAAGAGTCCGCTGTGAGCCTGCTATTGTTGAAAGTAGTATTCAAGGTATTTAGTCAAGCAGGCAGGTAGAATGCACGAACACAGCCTCAACCTCCCACGCAGCACCGGTGGGGGAGGGAGGGACCTGGCTTCTTTCTACAAATTCTCCTTAGCGGTTAGATATGAATGTTCCAATATATGGAAAAACAAAGGCTCCAGGGTGCAGGCTTTTTACAAGCTGACTAAAAGCGTCAGCGCAGTGGGATGTCTGTCCACTGCAAAGTTCCAAGAGCGTTGATACAAGCTGTCCAGGTAGCTACCCAGCTCTCTGGGTTCGGCACGAGAGGAAACTCCGCCAGCAGCTGCAGGACTGGAAGGTAACCACACACAGGTGTTTGCAGTTCTAGAGCATGCAATTTTAAGCAACTTTCTAATTTACACCTATTATCAAGTTTTCTTCGTAATCTTGCTTTCTTTATTTGAAAAAAGAAGGCATCTAAGCAATTTTTTTGGTTCAGACCATGGAAAGCACTTGTTTATTGGTGGGTGAATTTATCCACCAATCAGCAAGAACAACCCAGTTTGTTCAGCAAAAATGGGCCGGCATCTAAACTTACATTCTTGCATTTCAAATAAAGATACCAAGAGAATGAAGACAATTTGATAATAGGAGTCATTTAGAAAGTTGCTTAAATTTGCATGCTCTATCTGAATCACACAAGAAAAAAATTGGATTCAGTGTCCCTTTAAGCCAAGATATGGAAATGATGGTAAATTGAATTAAAATGTATTTTATTGTAAAAAATCAATCTAAATAATTGAATTTGATTGAAACCCAGGAATTTTAGTCTATAAAACAGCAAATGTAACCACTCTGGTTTCTGTCATTTTTTTGGTTTATTTCGGAGATTTTTGTATAAGTTCTGATTTATAAAAAATAAAAATCTTTACTGGATATTGAGTTTCTGCTGGCAGGGAGAGGGTTATAGTAAAAAACAGAACCGGCTGCACAACAGTGGATCAAAAGAAACTAACAATGCTTAATTATAGACTACAGGTGTGAGCCTGCAACTTCCTTATAAAGGAGTATACAACTTACCACCTGATTTAACCCCTTAATCACCTATGTGTCTACATTCAACACTAAAAACAGCAGATGATTAAAATAACACGGTTCATACTAGCTCCTGAAAGCAATTTGAAGTGGTTATACATTGTAATACACATATCATTTTGATAATGAATTTATACATATTTCACAATTTAAATATATATGCATAACGAATGACAAAATACCTCATCATATCAAATTCACTTCATTACACAATAGCTAATATCCCATTCAAGATTTAACCCCAATGGGGTCCTGGTTTTTAGTTTATATATCCAGTATAATTCCTTCTTTCCAAGGATCTTATACTTATTTCCTCCTCATGGAGGCGTTTTGGCCACATCAATGATTTTTACATAGAAACCTGCAATGCTTGTAAAATGCATATTATTAAAGTGCCTGGCAACTGTGGAGTCTTTAAGTTTAAGAGAAAATGGGAGGTGCAGAGGGTCCTAGCCTCTTTTCTAGTAAGCTCCTCACTGGCTTAAAATACAGAACAAGAATAATGCAATTACAAACGCCCTTTTCTCTTGTAATTGCATATAACTGTGGAGTCTTTTTTTATAATTTCCCTTCCTAAGATAGGGAGAATACAACACCTGTCCACCAGGAGGAGGCAAAGACACCCAGCCAAAGGCTTAAATATCCCTCCCACTTCCTCATTACCACAGTGATTATTTGCCTTTCGTCATGAAAGGAGGTGGCAGAGAAGTGTCAGAAGACTCGGAGAGTCCTGAAAAAGGGTATCTGCCCTTTGAGATAGGACTGGAGTTTTAAGTAGTCATATCAACCTCTCATTGAGAGTATTGATGAAAGTTAGAGTCTGGAGATGCAGGGAAAGTTTTTCTGAGAAACCATCCAGACTATTGCTAACAGCTCCTAAGCAAACATTGTTGATAAGTTTCACTGCCTGCTTTCTCACACTCAAGTCCATGTCAGGAGCGCTGCTGTAAGACTGTCACACTTGAGAGGCTGTGTTCTGTTCTACAGCATGGATCCTAGAGGTAAGATCGTTTAAATTTTTTACACATAAAACGCTATAACAGGGTCACAGTGGGGCGCTTTTATACCTTGATAGGATCCAGGGTTACTATCCTCTGAGGGAGGTTTATTGAACAGCTGAGGTTAAATTGTCAGTGTATTAATTATTTACATGCTGTTTTATGTGATTTTATTTTCTGGGCTCATGTGTTTTTGGCTGGAACAAACAGGTTTCACTTTCGTTTTTTAAAGTGTTGCACAGCTCCTATTAACTTGCTGTACTTTTCATAGCATGTGATCTATGTTCATTTCCTCCTTTCCAGTTGAGACTTTCTACCTGTGGAGAGCATTTCCTCTGTTAACTGTCTGGGTCCAAGAGTTGGTGAGTGCCCCAGCCATTGGGAGTATATTAAAAAACAAAGAAAAAAAATGTTTTTATTTGTGTCCTTCTGTGGGTATAACCTGAGCTATGGAGGACTCTGACATGTTAGAATGTACTTCTTCTGTACTATATCATACCTGTTTATATTGTGAGGGGGCCGTGGTTTTCCCACCCACTCAGTTATGTTCCACATGCCTTAACACCATTATAAAGTCTAAGAAGGGAGACAAGCCTGCTAAAGCTATTATTCCCTCTGAGCCATCTAGCTCTCAGGACTCTGCGTCCCGTGAGATTACTACCCTTGCTACATTATCCACTCCACATGGAGTTCCCCGTAGCACATCTAATCCTCCATCTGGAGGGGGCCTTCTTCCTGCAGACTTTGCCGCGCAGTTACAAACTGCGGTATTTGCAGCCTTCAGTGCATTATCTCGGTCTAACAAACGCAAGAGAAAGGTTAAGCATAGCTCTCCTGACCCAGAGTCATCTAAATATTTATCGGATTTAGCTATTATGTCCCAGTTATCCGATGATTAGTTAAACTATGTAGCTTCAGAGGGTGAACTTTGGGTCAGAGTCCTTAGCGTCTAAGCCTCCTGCTGAGGAGGAACCATCATTTAGATTTAAAATTGAGCACTTGCATTTTTTTATTAAAGGAGGTTTCTCCAACATAGGTGTGTCCGGTCCACGGCGTCATCCTTACTTGTGGGATATTCTCTTCCCCAACAGGAAATGGCAAAGAGCCCAGCAAAGCTGGTCACATGATCCCTCCTAGGCTCCGCCTACCCCAGTCATTCTCTTTGCCGTTGTACAGGCAACATCTCCACGGAGATGGTTTAGAGTTTTTTAGTGTTTAACTGTAGTTTTTCATTATTCAATCAAGAGTTTGTTATTTTCAAATAGTGCTGGTACGTACTATTTACTCAGAAACAGAAAAGAGATGAAGAGTTCTGTTTGTATGAGGAAAATGATTTTAGCAACCGTAACTAAAATCCATGGCTGTTCCACACAGGACTGTTGAGAGCATTAACTTCAGTTGGGGGAACAGTTTGCAGTCCTTTGCTGCTTGAGGTATGACACATTCTAACAAGACGATGTAATGCTGGAAGCTGTCATTTTCCCTATGGGATCCGGTAAGCCATGTTTATTACGATTGTAAATAAGGGCTTCACAAGGGCTTATTTAGACTGTAGACATTTTTTGGGCTAAATCGATTGATATTAACACTTATTTAGCCTTGAGGAATCATTTATTCTGGGTATTTTGATATAATTATATCGGCAGGCACTGTTTTAGACACCTTATTCTTTAGGGGCTTTCCCAAAGCATAGGCAGAGTCTCATTTTCGCGCCGGTGTTGCGCACTTGTTTTTGAGAGGCATGGCATGCAGTCGCATGTGAGAGGAGCTCTGATACTGATAAAAGACTTCTGAAGGCATCATTTGGTATCGTATTCCCCTTGGGTTTGGTTGGGTCTCAGCAAAGCAGATACCAGGGACTGTAAAGGGGTTAAAGCTTAAAACGGCTCCGGTTCCGTTATTTTAAGGGTTAAAGCTTCCAAAATTGGTGTGCAATATTTTCAAGGCTTTAAGACACTGTGGTGAAAGTTTGGTGAATTTTGAACAATTCCTTCATGTTTTTTCGCAATTGCAGTAATAAAGTGTGTTCAGTTTAAAATTTAAAGTGACAGTAACGGTTTTATTTCAAAACGTTTTTTGTACTTTCTTATCAAGTTTATGCCTGTTTAACATGTCTGAACTACCAGATAGACTGTGTTCTGAATGTGGGGAAGCCAGAATTCCTATTCATTTAAATAAATGTGATTTATGTGATAATGACAATGATGCCCAAGATGATTCCTCAAGTGAGGGGAGTAAGCATGGTACTGCATCATTCCCTCCTTCGTCTACACGAGTCTTGCCCACTCAGGAGGCCCCTAGTACATCTAGCGCGCCAATACTCCTTACTATGCAACAATTAACGGCTGTAATGGATAATTCTGTCAAAAACATTTTAGCCAAAATGAACCCTTGTCAGCGTAAGCGTGGATGCTCTGTTTTAGTTACTGAAGAGCATGACGACGCTGATATTAATATCTCTGAAGGGCCCCTAACCCAATCTGAGGGAGCCAGGGAGGTTTTGTCTGAGGGAGAAATTACTGATTTAGGGAACATTTCTCAGCAGGCTGAATCCGATGTGATTACTTTTAAATTTAAATTGGAACATCTCCGCATTTTGCTTAAGGAGGTATTATCCACTCTGGATGATTGTGAAAATTTGGTCATCCCAGAGAAACTATGTAAAATGGACAAGTTCCTAGAGGTGCCGGGGCTCCCAGAAGCTTTTCCTATACCCAAGCGGGTGGCGGACATTGTTAATAAAGAATGGGAAAGGCCCGGTATTCCTTTCGTCCCTCCCCCCATATTTAAAAAATTGTTTCCTATGGTCGACCCCAGAAAGGACTTATGGCAGTCAGTCCCCAAGGTCGAGGGAGCGGTTTCTACTTTAAACAAACGCACCACTATTCCCATAGAGGATAGTTGTGCTTTCAAAGATCCTATGGATAAAAAATTAGAAGGTTTGCTTAAAAAGATGTTTGTTCAGCAGGGTTACCTTCTACAACCCATTTCATGCATTGTCCCTGTCACTACAGCCGCATATTTCTGGTTTGATGAGCTGATTAAGGTGCTCGATAGTGACTCTCCTCCTTATGAGGAGATTATGGACAGAGTCAATGCTCTCAAATTGGCTAATGCTTTCACTCTAGACGCCTCTTTGCAATTGGCTAAGTTAGCGGCTAAGAATTCTGGGTTTGCTATTGTGGCGCGCAGAGCGCTTTGGTTGAAATCTTGGTCGGCTGATGCGTCTTCCAAGAACAAGCTACTAAACATTCCTTTCAAGGGGAAAACGCTGTTTGGTCCTGACTTGAAAGAGATTATCTCTGATATCACTGGGGGTAAGGGCCATGCCCTTCCTCAGGATCGGCCTTTCAAGGCAAAAAATAGACCTAATTTTCGCCCCTTTCGTAAAAACGGACCAGCCCAAGGTGCTACGTCCTCTAAGCAAGAGGGTAATACTTCTCAGGCCAAGCCAGCTTGGAGACCAATGCAAGGCTGGAACAAGGGAAAGCAGGCAAAGAAACCTGCCACTGCTACCAAGACAGCATGAAATATCGGCCCCCGATCCGGGACCGGATCTGGTGGGGGGCAGACTCTCTCTCTTCGCTCACGCTTGGGCAAGAGATGTTCTGGATCCTTGGGCGCTAGAAATAGTCTCCCAGGGTTATCTTCTGGAATTCAAGGGACTTCCCCCAAGGGGAAGGTTCCACAGGTCTCAGTTGTCTTCAGACCACATAAAAAGACAGGCGTTCTTACATTGTGTAGAAGACCTGTTAAAAATGGGAGTGATTCATCCTGTTCCATTGAGAGAACAAGGGATGGGGTTCTACTCCAATCTGTTCATAGTTCCCAAAAAAGAGGGAACATTCAGACCAATCCTAGATCTCAAGATCTTAAACAAATTTCTCAAGGTCCCATCTTTCAAGATGGAAACCATTCGAACTATCCTTCCTTCCATCCAGGAAGGTCAATTCATGACCACGGTGGATTTAAAGGATGCGTATCTACATATTCCTATCCACAAGGAACATCATCGGTTCCTAAGGTTTGCATTCCTGGACAAACATTACCAGTTCGTGGCGCTTCCTTTCGGATTAGCCACTGCTCCAAGGATTTTCACAAAGGTACTAGGGTCCCTTCTAGCTGTGCTAAGACCAAGGGGCATTGCAGTAGTACCTTACCTGGACGACATTCTGATTCAAGCGTCGTCCCTCCCTCGAGCAAAGGCTCACACGGACATCGTCCTGGCCTTTCTCAGATCGCACGGCTGGAAAGTGAACGTGGAAAAGAGTTCTCTATTCCCGTCAACAAGGGTTCCCTTCTTGGGAACAATTATAGACTCCTCAGAAATGAGGATTTTTCTAACAGAGGCCAGAAAGACAAAGCTTCTGGACTCTTGTCGAATACTTCATTCCGTTCCTCTTCCTTCCGTAGCTCAGTGCATGGAAGTGATCGGGTTGATGGTAGCGGCAATGGACATAGTTCCTTTTGCGCGCATTCATCTAAGACCATTACAACTGTGCATGCTCAGTCAGTGGAATGGGGACTATACAGACTTGTCTCCAAAGATACAAGTAAATCAGAGGACCAGAGACTCACTCCGTTGGTGGCTGTCCCTGGACAACCTGTCACGAGGGATGACATTCCACAGACCAGAGTGGGTCATTGTCACGACCGACGCCAGTCTGATGGGCTGGGGCGCGGTCTGGGGATCCCTGAAAGCTCAGGGTCTTTGGTCTCGGGAAGAATCTCTTCTACCGATAAATATTCTGGAACTGAGAGCGATATTCAATGCTCTCAAGGCTTGGCCTCAGCTAGCGAGGACCAAGTTCATACGGTTTCAATCAGACAACATGACGACTGTTGCGTACGTCAACCATCAGGGGGGAACAAGGAGTTCCCTAGCGATGGAAGAAGTGACCAAGATTATTCTATGGGCGGAGTCTCACTCCTGCCACCTGTCGGCTATCCACATCCCGGGAGTGGAAAATTGGGAAGCGGATTTTCTGAGTCGTCAGACTTTGCATCCGGGGGAGTGGGAACTCCATCCGGAAATCTTTGCCCAAGTCACTCAACTTTGGGGCATTCCAGACATGGATCTGATGGCCTCTCGTCAGAACTTCAAAGTTCCTTGCTACGGGTCCAGATCCAGGGATCCCAAGGCGGCTCTAGTGGATGCGCTAGTAGCACCTTGGACCTTCAAACTAGCTTATGTGTTCCCGCCGTTTCCTCTCATCCCCAGGCTGGTAGCCAGGATCAATCAGGAGAGGGCGTCGGTGATCTTGATAGCTCCTGCGTGGCCACGCAGGACTTGGTATGCAGATCTGGTGAATATGTCATCGGCTCCACCTTGGAAGCTACCTTTGAGACGAGACCTTCTTGTTCAGGGTCCGTTCGAACATCCGAATCTGGTTTCACTCCAGCTGACTGCTTGGAGATTGAACGCTTGATTTTATCGAAGCGAGGTTTCTCAGATTCTGTTATCGATACTCTTGTTCAGGCCAGAAAGCCTGTAACTAGAAAGATTTACCACAAAATTTGGAAGAAATATATCTGTTGGTGTGAATCTAAAGGATTCCCTTGGGACAAGGTTAAGATTCCTAGGATTCTATCCTTCCTTCAAGAAGGATTGGAAAAAGGATTATCGGCAAGTTCCCTGAAGGGACAGATTTCTGCCTTGTCGGTGTTACTTCACAAAAAACTGGCAGCTGTGCCAGATGTTCAAGCCTTTGTTCAGGCTCTGGTTAGAATCAAGCCTGTTTACAAACCTTTGACTCCTCCTTGGAGTCTCAATCTAGTTCTTTCAGTTCTTCAGGGGGTTCCGTTTGAACCCTTACATTCCGTTGATATTAAGTTATTATCTTGGAAAGTTTTGTTTTTAGTTGCAATTTCTTCTGCTAGAAGAGTTTCAGAATTATCTGCTCTGCAGTGTTCTCCTCCTTATCTGGTGTTCCATGCAGATAAGGTGGTTTTACGTACTAAACCTGGTTTTCTTCCAAAAGTTGTTTCTAACAAAAACATTAACCAGGAGATTATCGTACCTTCTCTGTGTCCGAAACCAGTTTCAAAGAAGGAACGCTTGTTGCACAATTTGGATGTTGTTCGCGCTCTAAAATTCTATTTAGATGCTACAAAGGATTTTAGACAAACATCTTCCCTGTTTGTTGTTTATTCAGGTAAAAGGAGAGGTCAAAAAGCAACTTCTACCTCTCTCTCTTTTTGGATTAAAAGCATCATCAGATTGGCTTACGAGACTGCCGGACGGCAGCCTCCCGAAAGAATCACGGCTCATTCCACTAGGGCTGTGGCTTCCACATGGGCCTTCAAGAACGAGGCTTCTGTTGATCAGATATGTAGGGCAGCGACTTGGTCTTCACTGCACACTTTTACCAAATTTTACAAGTTTGATACTTTTGCTTCTTCTGAGGCTATTTTTGGGAGAAAGGTTTTGCAAGCCGTGGTGCCTTCCATTTAGGTGACCTGATTTGCTCCCTCCCTTCATCCGTGTCCTAAAGCTTTGGTATTGGTTCCCACAAGTAAGGATGACGCCGTGGACCGGACACACCTATGTTGGAGAAAACAGAATTTATGTTTACCTGATAAATTTCTTTCTCCAACGGTGTGTCCGGTCCACGGCCCGCCCTGGTTTTTTAATCAGGTCTGATAATTTATTTTCTTTAACTACAGTCACCACGGTACCATATGGTTTCTCCTATGCTATTATTCCTCCTTAACGTCGGTCGAATGACTGGGGTAGGCGGAGCCTAGGAGGGATCATGTGACCAGCTTTGCTGGGCTCTTTGCCATTTCCTGTTGGGGAAGAGAATATCCCACAAGTAAGGATGACGCCGTGGACCGGACACACCGTTGGAGAAAGAAATTTATCAGGTAAACATAAATTCTGTTTTTGTCTATGTTAGAGGTTCCAGAGGCTGCGCTGCCTGAAGAACCTATGATACCTAAATTAGACAGAGTTTTTGAAGACAGGAAACTTCCTTTGAGTGTAAAAGGATGTAGACACTACAGCCAGGTGCTTGCAAAAAATCCAAAAAATTATGCAGCCTCACTAAACAGAGTTATAACATTGATTGGTATGCAAACTGTGGTAGCACTTTCTCCAACATTGGTGTGTCCGGTCCACGGAATCATCCTTACTTGTGGGAATATCTCTTCCCCAACAGGAAATGGCAAAGAGTCCCAGCAAAGCTGGCCATATAGTCCCTCCTAGGCTCCGCCCACCCCAGTCATTCTCTTTGCCGTTGCACAGGCAACATCTCCACGGAGATGGTTAAGAGTATGTGGTGTTTAGTTGTAGTTTTTTATTCTACTGTCAAGAGTTTGTTATTTTAAAATAGTGCTGGTATGTACTATTTACTCTGAAACAGAAAGAGATGAAGAATTCTGTTTGTGAGAGGAAGATGATTTTAGCAGACAGTAACTAAAATCCTTTGCTGTTTCCACATAGGACTGTTGAGATGAAGTAACTTCAGTTGGGGGAAACAGTTAGCAGACTTTTCTGCTTAAGGTATGACTAGCCATATTTCTAAGAAGACTGTGTAATGCTGGAAGGCTGTCATTTCCCCTCATGGGGACCGGTAAGCCATTTTCTTAGTCTCAAGCAGAATAAAGGGCTTAATATGGGCTATAAAACTGGTAGACACTTTTATGGGCAAAATCGATTGCTTTATTTGGGCATTTTATACATGTTTATGCTGGTATTTCACACTTATAAACTTGGGGAATGTTTTTTAACGTCAGGCACTATGTTAGACACCTTTTCCAGTCAGGAAGGGCCTTCCCAGTTGTAGGCTGAGCCTCATTTTCGCGCCATTACTGTGCAGTTGTTTTTGAGAGCAAGACATGCAGATGCATGTGTGAGGACGTGAAAATAGTTGGAAAAGTTCCTAGAAGGCGTCATTTGGTATCGTATTCCCCTCTGGGCTTGGTAGAGTCGCAGCAAAGGCTGTAGCTGGGACTGTAGAGGGGTTAAAACTGTAACCGGCTCCGGTTTCGTTATTTTAAGGGTTAAAGCTCTGAAAATTGGTGTGCAATACTTTTAATGCTTTAAGACACTGTGGTGAAATTTTGGTAAACTTTGAACAATTCCTTCATATTTTTTCGCATATTCAGTAATAAAGTGTGCTCTGTTTAAAATTTAAAGAGACAGTAACGGTTTTGTTTTAAAACGGTTTTTGTGTTTTACTGACAAGTTTAAGCCTGTTTAACATGTCTGTGCCTTCATATAAGCTATGTTCTATATGTATGAAAGTCAATGTGTCTCCCCCTTCTAAATTATGTGATAATTGTGCCAAAGCGTCCAAACAAAGTAAGGACAGTACTGTCACAGATAATGAAGTTGCCCAAGATGATTCATCAGATGAAGGGAGTAGACATGGTTCTACATCATCTCTTTCTGTGTCTACACCAGTTTTGCCCACGCAGGAGGCCCCTAGTACTTCTAGCGCGCCAATGCTTATTACCATGCAACAATTGACGGCTGTAATGGATAACTCCATAGAAAATATTTTATCCAAAATGCCTGCATATCAGAGAGAGCGCGATTGCTCTGTTTTAAACACTGAAGAGCAGGAGGGCGCTGATGATAATTGTTCTGTCATACCCTCACACCAATCTGAAGGGGCCATGAGGGAGGTTTTGTCAGATGGGGAAATTTCAGATTCAGGAAAAATTTCCCAACAGGCTGAACCTGATGTTGTGACATTTAAATTTAAATTAGAACATCTCCGCGCACTGCTTAAGGAGGTGTTATCTACTCTGGATGATTGTGACAACCTGGTCATTCCAGAAAAATTATGCAAGATGGACAAGTTCCTAGAGGTTCCGGTGCACCCCGACGCTTTTCCTATACCCAAGCGGGTGGCGGACATACTGAATAAGGAATGGGAGAAGCCCGGCATACCTTTTGTTCCCCCTCCTATATTTAAGAAATTATTTCCTATGGTCGACCCCAGAAAGGACTTATGGCAGACAGTCCCTAAGGGGGCAGTTTCTACTCTAAACAAGCGCACTACTATTCCTATCGAGGATAATTGTGCTTTCAAAGATCCTATGGATAAAAAATTGGAGGGTTTGCTTAAAAAGATTTTTGTACAGCAAGGTTACCTTCTTCAACCCATTTCGTGCATTGTTCCTGTCACTACAGCAGCGTGGTTCTGGTTCGAGGAACTAGAAAAGTCGCTCAGTAGAGAGACTCCATATGAGGAGGTTATGGACAGAGTTCACGCACTTAAGTTGGCTAACTCTTTTATTTTAGATGCCGCTTTGCAAATAGCTAGATTAGTGGCGAAAAATTCAGGGTTTGCAATTGTGGCGCGTAGAGCGCTTTGGCTAAAGTCTTGGTCAGCGGATGTATCATCCAAGACAAAATTGCTTAATATCCCCTTCAAGGGTAAAACTCTCTTTGGTCCAGAATTGAAAGAGATTATCTCAGACATCACTGGGGGAAAGGGCCACGCCCTCCCACAGGATAGGCCTTTCAAAGCCAAGAATAAGTCTAATTTTCGTTCCTTTCGTAATTTTAGGAACGGACCGGGCTCTAATTCTGCATCCTCTAAGCAAGAGGGTAATACCTCACAGACCAAACCAGCCTGGAAACCGATGCAAGGCTGGAACAAGGGTAAGCAAGCCAAGAAGCCTGCTGCTGCTAACAAAACAGCATGAAGGAGTAGCCCCCGATCCGGGACCGGATCTAGTAGGGGGCAGACTCTCTCTCTTTGCTCAGGCTTGGGCAAGAGATGTTCAGGATCCCTGGACGCTAGAAATAGTTTCTCAGGGTTATCTTCTGGAATTCAAGGAACTACCCCCAAGGGGAAGGTTCCACATGTCTCACTTATCCTCAAACCAAATAAAGAGACAGGCATTCTTACATTGTGTAGAAGACCTGTTAAAGATGGGAGTGATACACCCAGTTCCAACGGCGGAACAAGGAATAGGATTTTACTCAAATCTGTTTGTAGTTCCCAAAAAAGAGGGAACTTTCAGACCAATCCTGGATTTAAAGATCCTAAACAAAATTCTCAGAGTACCATCGTTCAAGATGGAAACCATTCGAACGATTCTACCCACAATTCAGGAAGGTCAATTTATGACTACCGTGGATCTAAAGGATGCGTACCTACATATCCCTATCCACAAAGAACATCATCAGTTCCTAAGGTTCGCCTTTCTGGACAAACATTACCAGTTTGTGGCCCTCCCATTCGGGTTAGCCACTGCTCCAAGGATTTTCACAAAGGTACTCGGATCCCTTCTAGCGGTTCTAAGACCAAGGGGCATTGCAGTAGTACCGTACTTGGACGACATTCTAGTACAAGCGTCGTCTCTTTCAAAGGCAAAGGCTCACTCAGACATCGTTCTGGCCTTTCTCAGATCTCACGGATGGAAGGTGAACATAGAAAAAAGTTCCCTGTCTCCGTCGACAAGGGTTCCCTTCTTGGGAACAATAATAGATTCCTTAGAAATGAGGATTTTCTTGACAGAAGTCAGAAAGTCAAAACTTCTAAACGCTTGTCAAGTTCTTCATTCTATTCCTCGTCCTTCCATAGCTCAGTGCATGGAAGTAGTAGGATTGATGGTTGCAGCAATGGACATAGTTCCTTTTGCGAGAATTCATCTAAGACCATTACAACTGTGCATGCTGAAACAGTGGAATGGGGACTATACAGACTTGTCTCCAGTGATTCAAGTAGATCAGAAGACCAGAGACTCACTCCGTTGGTGGCTAACCCAGGATCACCTATCCCAGGGAATGAGCTTCCGCAGCACAGAGTGGGTCATCGTCACGACCGACGCCAGCCTAGTGGGCTGGGGCGCGGTCTGGGAATCCCTGAAAGCTCAGGGACTGTGGTCTCGGGAAGAGTCTCTTCTCCCGATAAACATTCTGGAACTAAGAGCGATATTCAATGCTCTCAGGGCTTGGCCTCAGCTAGCAAAGGCCAGATTCATAAGATTCCAATCAGACAACATGACGACTGTTGCGTATCTCAATCATCAGGGGGGAACAAGGAGTTCCCTGGCGATGAAAGAAGTGACCAAAATCATACAATGGGCAGAGAATCACTCCTGCCACCTATCTGCGATCCACATTCCAGGTGTGGAAAACTGGGAAGCGGATTATTTGAGTCGTCAGACATTCCATCCGGGGGAGTGGGAACTCCACCCGGAGATCTTTGCCCAGTTGACGCAACTATGGGGCATTCCAGATGTGGATCTGATGGCGTCTCGTCAGAACTTCAAGGTTCCTTGCTACGGGTCCAGATCCAGGGATCCCAAGGCGACTCTAGTGGATGCACTAGTATCGCCTTGGATCTTCAACCTAGCGTATGTGTTTCCACCGTTTCCTCTCATCCCCAGGCTGGTAGCCAGGATCAAACAGGAGAGGGCCTCGGTGATCTTGATAGCTCCTGCGTGGCCACGCAGGACTTGGTATGCAGACCTGGTGAATATGTCATCGGTTCCACCATGGAAGCTACCTTTGAGACACGACCTTCTTTTTCAGGGTCCATTCGAACATCCAAATCTGGTCTCCCTCCAGCTGACGGCTTGGAGATTGAACGCTTGATTCTATCTAAGCGTGGGTTTTCAGATTCCGTGATAGATACTCTGGTCCAAGCCAGAAAACCGGTAACTAGAAAGATTTACCATAAAATATGGAAAAGATATATCTGCTGGTGTGAATCTAAGGGATTCCCATGGAATAAGATAAAGATTCCTAGGATTCTTTCCTTTCTACAAGAAGGTTTGGATAAAGGATTATCTGCGAGTTCTCTAAAGGGACAGATTTCTGCTTTATCTGTCCTACTACACAAACGTCTGGCAGTTGTGCCAGACGTTCAAGCATTTGTTCAGGCTTTGGTTAGGATCAAGCCTGTTTACAGACCTTTGACTCCTCCCTGGAGTTTAAATCTAGTTCTTTCAGTTCTTCAAGGGGTTCCGTTTGAACCTTTACATTCCATAGATATTAAGTTGTTATCTTGGAAAGTTTTGTTTTTGGTTGCTATTTCTTCTGCTAGAAGAGTTTCTGAGTTATCTGCTCTACAGTGTACTCTACCCTATCTGGTGTTCCATTCAGATAAGGTTGTTTTGCGTACTAAGCCTGGTTTTCTACCAAAGGTTGTTTCCAACAAAAATATTAGATAGTTGTACCTTCTTTGTGTCCGAATCCAGTTTCAAAGAAGGAACGTTTGCTACACAATTTAGATGTAGTCCGTGCTCTAAAGTTCTACTTAGAAGCTACAAAAGAGTTCAGACAAACTTCTTCTCTGTTTGTCGTCTATTCTGGTAAAAGGAGAGGTCAAAAAGCAACTTCTACCTCTCTTTCCTTTTGGCTTAAAAGCATCATCCGATTGGCTTATGAGACTGCCGGACGGCAGCCTCCTGAAAGAATCACAGCTCACTCCACTAGGGCTGTAGCTTCCACATGGGCCTTCAAGAACGAGGCTTCTGTTGATCAGATATGTAAGGCAGCGACTTGGTCTTCACTGAACACTTTTGCCAAATTTTACAAATTTGATACTTTTGCTTCTTCGAAGGCTATTTTTGGGAGAAAGGTTTTGCAAGCCGTGGTGCCTTCCGTTTAGGTAACCTGATTTGCTCTCTCCCTTCATCTGTGTCCTAAAGCTTTGGTATTGGTTCCCACAAGTAAGGATGACGCCGTGGACCGGACACACCAATGTTGGAGAAAACAGAATTTATGCTTACCTGATAAATTACTTTCTCCAACGGTGTGTCCGGTCCACGGCCCGCCCTGGTTTTTTAATCAGGTCTGATGAATTATTTTCTCTAACTACAGTCACCACGACACCCTATGGTTTCTCCTATTTTTTCCTCCTGTCCGTCGGTCGAATGACTGGGGTGGGCGGAGCCTAGGAGGGACTATATGGCCAGCTTTGCTGGGACTCTTTGCCATTTCCTGTTGGGGAAGAGATATTCCCACAAGTAAGGATGACGCCGTGGACCGGACACACCGTTGGAGAAAGTAATTTATCAGGTAAGCATAAATTCTGTTTTTTTAGTTTATTTACTGACTTGTTATCGTTGTCAGTGCCGGTACGTAGGCCAAACCTCAAGAGAGGTCAGAAAGAGGTGTGGAGAACACTCTAGGGATGTCAAGAACCTTGTATGAGAATCTGTGGTGGCGAACCATTATAATGGTGAACATTTTACCAATGTAGCAGATATTACTATACAGGTTATAGACTTAGCAATCGTGCCTCCAAGAGGAGGAAATAGGTACAAAATATTGGAAAGAAAAGAAATATTTTGGATATTGCAACTAAAAACATGAAGTCCATTTGGTATGAAGAGGGAATGTGACATCAATTTTTTTATTGATGTATAGCTACATTTTCTAATATTTCCCTATTTATAACTTACAGAAATGTGTTTGCATGGATATCATTCCTTTTGCCTGGTTCCGTCTCAGACCTTTACAACTGTGGATGCTGAGACAGTGGAACAGCGATCATTCAGATCTTTCTCTACAGATTGTATAAGACAGCCGGTCGAGAGAATCAATCTCTTCATGGCTCTGTCCAGATCATCTCCTGAGGGACGTGCTTCTTAAGACCATCCTGGGAGATTGTGACTACGGACACAAGCCTATCCGGATGGGGAACTGTTTGGGGCACAGAGTTAAGGTTGCCAGGATCTTATCTTTTCTCCAGTAAGGACTGCAGAAGGACCTTTCTGCTAGTTCCCTGAGGGGACAGATTTCTGCCCTGTCGGTTTTATTGTACAAGAGACTGGCTGAGCTTCAAGACGTGCAGTCCTTTGTTAACGTACTGATTAGGATCAGACCTGTGTTTAGATCTGGGGCTACTCATTGGAGCCTAAATCTTGTTCTCTGTTTGAGCCTCTGCATTCTGTTGACATTAAATTGTTATCTTGGAAGGTTCTCTTTTAATTGGCTATTGCCTCTGTGCGCAGAGTTTCTGAGGTCTCTGCTTTGCAGTGTTAGTTTCCTTATGTAATTTTTCATGCAGATAAGGCAGTTTTATGTACTAAATTAGGTTTTCTTCCTAAGGTTGTGTCAGACCGCAACATCAATCAGGAGATTGTGGTTTCTTCCTTGTGTCATCAAAGGAACTTTTACTTCACCATTTGGAAGTGGTTCGCGCCTTTAAGTTCTATCTTCAGGCTACTAAGGAGTTTAGACAGTCTTCCTCTTTGTTTGTTGTCTATTCGGGACAGAAGGCTACTTAGACTTCCCTATCTTTTTGGTTAAGGAGTGTCATCCGCTTAGCTTATGAGACAGTGGGACATCATCCTCCTGAAAGGATAACGGCTCATTCCACTAGAGCAGGGGCTTCCTCTTGGGCCTTTAAGAATGAGGCCTCTATGGATCAGATTTGTAAGGCGGCTACCTGGTCCTCCTTACATACTTTTTCTAATTTTTGCAACTTTGCTTCGGCTGAAGCAGCATTCGGGAGAAACGTTTTGAAGGCTGTGGTGCCCTCAGAATAGGGTCCTCCTCCTCCTTTTTGTTTGCTCCCTTTATTCATTCAGTGTCCTCTGGAGCTTGGCTATAGTTTTCCCATCAGCAAGGAATGAATCCTTAGCTTAGGAAGGAAAACATAATTTATGTTAACCAGACAAATTCCTTTCCTACTGGATAGGGAGAGTCCACGGCCCCCGCACATTTTTTTTTTTTTGGTCTAAGGCTGCCCCCTATAATTTATCTTATTCTTCTGGCACTATTTATACCCTGATATTTCTCCTAGTTTTCCTTGTTCCCTTGGCAGAATGACTGGGGTAATGAGGAAGTAATGAGGAAGAAATAATGTAGTTATTTTTGCTTGTAATTTTTATTATTTTAAAGATAAATATATCACTTAAATTATATATTTATGTTTAATAAAATTAACAAGCAAAACTAAGTACATTTTAAATTACATACAATACTTAAAATAATATGCATTATAAATGACAATGCATATAATTTTAACATTGTATATAAATGCAATGCTACACTAAACTATTAACCCTTTACTAGTCCTCACCCCAGTATAACCTAAGCCTGCTACACTATTAACGCCTATTCTGCCCTAACCTAATCACCTAACCATCCCCCAAAACTATTAACGCCTAAACTGCCACAACTCCCCCAACGCAAACTACCCCTACACTACTAATCTACCTAACAGCTAAGTTTGAGTGCTTGGCGGTTGAACGCTTAGTTCTTTCTCAAAGAGGTGTTTCCAAATCTGTCTGAGAGACAATGGGGCATATTTATCAAGGTCTGGCGGACCTGATCCGACAGTGCAGATCAGGTCCGCCAGACCTCGCTGAATACGGCGAGCAATACGCTCGCCGTATTCAGCATTGCACCAGCAGCTCACAAGAGCTGCTGGTGCAACGCCGCCCCCTGCAGACTTGCAGCCAATTGGCTGCCAGCAAGGGGGTGTCAATCAACCCGATCGTACTCGATCGGATTGTATTGTGGCGATGTGTGTCCGCCTGCGCAGAGCAGGCGGACAGGTTATGGAGCAACGGTCTTTGTGACCGCTGCTTCATAACTGCTGTTCCTGGCGAGCCTGCAGGCTCGCCAGAAACACGGGGCATCAAGCTCCATTCGGAGCTTGATACATATGCCCCTTTGACTCAGGCTCGTAAGCCTGTCACTAGTAGGATTTTCCACAAGGTGTTAAAAGTGTATTTGTCTTGTTGTTTAGATTGGGGTTATGTATGGCATTCTATTAGTATATCTTGAATTTTTCAATTCCTTCACAATAGTTTAGGCAAAGGCTGTCTGCCAGCTCTCTAAAGGATCATATTTCAGCTCTTTCAGCTTTATTGCATAGGAAACTTGCTCATCTTCCTGATATTCAGGAGTTCATTGAGGCTTTTGTTAAAATCAGACCTGTAATCAAACCTAGTTCTTTTCAATGGAGTTTGAATCTGGTTTTTAGGGTTTTGCAATATCTGCCTTTGAACCTATGCATAAAATAAATATTCAGTTGTTCTCTTGAAAAGTTTTATTTTTGGTTAGCTATTTACTCAGCTAGGAGAGTCTTTGAATTGTCAGCTCTCTCTTGTGATCCACCATATTTTGTTTTCTTCATCAGGACAAGGCTGTCTTACAAACGTTGTCCAGTTCCTTCTGTTTCTTTAACTTCATGTTTAATAGGCTGACACACACATGGCTTAATTGGAGGCGAGACAGTTGCCATCTTTTTGACTTACAGCTCATTTAACTTGTTCTGTTTCTTCATCTTGGGTTTTTAAGTATGCGGCTTCAGTAGAACAAATTGCAAGGCTGCAATTTGATAATCTTTGCATACTTAAAAAAAAAAAGAAGAATTTTATCAGTTTGATTTGTTTGCCTCGACAGAGTTAGTTTTGGTTGTAAGGTTCTTCAGGCAGTACTTCCTGGTAAATATATGCCTGCCTTTTATTTTCCCCACCCATTTTCCTTTGTGGACTCCACATCTTGGGCATTAGTTCCCACAAGTAAGGAATCGTGGACTCTCACCACCTTAAGGAAGAAAGCATAATTTATTCTTACCAGATAAATTCCTTTCTTTTTTAGTGGTGAGAGTCCAAGAACCTGTCCATTTTTCCTAGTTGGTGGCACTTCTGGTTTGCACCTCTTTACCCTACTATCTTTCTTACTTCTTCCTCCTATCCTTAGCTATACGTACTACTGGGTGGGAAAGAGAAGTAGGAGAGATACTTAAAGTTCTATTGTAGGGTGTCTTTAACTCCTCCTGGTGTCCAGGAGATGAATTCCCACAAATAAGGAATTGTGGACTTTCACCACCAAGAAAGAAATACATTTATCAGGTAAGAATATATTATTTTTTTTTATTATTATTTTTTTCCATTTTAGTTGCAGTAAAACATTAATACATTAAATTTTGTTAAAATACAAAATAATTATGGAAATTCAGATTTTTATTTAATGATGCAGCTTTATTGCTTTATATCTGTTTTGATGCTGCATATAATCTGTTAGGTACTGCAGTTCAGCTCAGGTGATTTATTATGATTTTAAAAGGGTTTATTGATTTTCTCAAAGTGCACAGTACATCTAGGAAAAAAAACTATTAATCAGGCTAATGTGTTGTATCTCAAGTGCAATTTACTTCACAAGTCCATATAATATCATTCAAAACAATTGGGGACTTACACTTGCTAACAGCCAATTATATTCAGTTAGCAGACGACTAGCTTGTTTTGTAACTGTTGTATTTTGTCACTATTTATTTTAAACGATTCCTTGTATGATGTCTGATATTCCTTTCAGTTTTTAAAACAAGAAGTGGCTACATGAGTACGTTTTCATGTTAGAGGTTCTGTACACTGTTTGATATTTATTACATTCTGATATATTAATTGTACCACTATGTAGGTTTTCACTGTATATGTTTTTTTAATCTTAACTTGATGCTCTAATATCTGGGATTTAATAAGAAATAGCAATAAAACATAAACACAAACAAACCTAGAACATTTTAATTTTATATAATTAAAAATTAGTATGCATTATACAAATTAATACATTCTTATCATACTTTTTCCTTACAGGTGTTCTGACCTCTTCATGAATAAACCACCCTATTCTTATCCTTTAAAAACACTTTTCTCATCATTTTTGCATGATATTAAAGGGACACTAAACCTAAAAAATTTATTTTGTGATTCAGATAGAGCATGCAATTTTAAGCAACTTTCTAATTTACTCCAATTATTAATTTGTCTTCATTCTCTTGAAATCTTTATTTGAAAAGCAAGAATGCAAGTTTAGATGCCGGCCCATTTTTGGTGAACAACTTTGGTTGTTCTTGCTGATTGGTGGATAAATTCACCCACCAATAAGCAAGTGCTGTCCAGACTACTGAACCAAAAATTGGCTGGCTCCTTAGCTTAGATGCTTTCTTTTTCAAATAAAGATAGCAAGAGAACAAAGAAAAATTGATAATAGGTGTAAATTAGAAAGTTGCTTAAAATAGCATGCTCTATATGAATCGCACACACAAAAAAATTTGGGTTCAGTGTCCCTTTAACCCCTTAACGACCAAGGACGTACGCCACACGTCCTCAAAAAAAATACAGTTAATGACCGAGGACGTGTGGCGTACGTCCTTGGTCTGGAAAGCAGCTGGAAGCGATCCTGCTCGCTTCCAGCTGCTTTCCGGTTATTGCAGTGATGCCTCGATATGGAGGCATCCTGCAATAACCCCCCTTGGCCATCCGATGCAGAGAGAGCCACTCTGTGGCCCTCTCTGCACCGGACATCGATGGCCGGTATCGTTGGTGGGTGGGAGCTTACGTGGGAGGCGGGTGGGTGGCCATCGATGCTCTGTGTGGAGTGGAGGGGGGCGGGATCGGGGGCGCGCAAGGGGGGCGCGCGCGTGCACGATGGGTGGTGGGCGGGCGCGTGCATGGGGCGGGAGCGGGTGGGAACCGCTACACTACAGAAAAAAAATTTAAAAGTTAAAACCACTAATACAGTAAAAAGTAATCTAAGGGACCTGGAAGGGGTTGGGGGTTGGTCTCGGTGGGGGAAGCTACACTACAGAAAAGGGCATTTTCTCTTGTTAAGTGTGGTCAGTCCACGGGTCATCATTACTTCTGGGATATTAACTCCTCCCCAACAGGAAGTGCAAGAGGATCACCCAGCAGAGCTGCTATATAGCTCCTCCCCTCTACGTCACACCCAGTCATTCTCTTGCACCCAACTAATAGATAGGATGTGTGAGAGGACTGTGGTGATTATACTTAGTTTTATACCTTCAATCAAAAGTTTGTTATTTTATAACAGCACCGGAGTGTGTTGTTCCTTCTCTGGTAGAATATGAAGAAGAATCTACCTGAGTTTTTTGTATGATTTTAGCCGGCGTAGTTAAGATCATATTGCTGTTCTCGGCCATCTGAGGAGTGAGGTAAACTTCAGATCAGGGGACAGCGGGCAGGTTAACCTGCAAAGAGGTATGTAGCAGCATATTATTTTCTGACAATGGAATTGACTGAGAAAATTCTGCCATACCGATATAATGTAAGCTCAGCCTTAAATGCAGTAGTAGCAACTGGTATCAGGCTGTCATGTATGTATATTTACACTTCAGTATTCTGGGGAATGGCACTTCACTGGGATAATACTGTATGCATAAGACTTTAGCCTAATTTGCAGTGACTAGCAACAGGCTTTCTAATGACATTTCATTTATTTGATGTTAAACGTTTTTGCTGGCATGTTAAATCGTTTAATTTTCTGAGGTACTGGGTGAAAAATTGTTTTGGGCACTGTTTTTTTTCCACTTGGCAGTCGTTTTATTTAATTTAAGACAGTTTACTGATCTCCCTCACTGTTGTGTGCGAGGGGGAGGGGCCTATTTTGGCGCTTTTGCTACGCATCAGAAAATTCAGTCAGAAGTCTCTTGTCTTCCCTGCATGATCCGGTTCGTCTCTACAGAGCTCAGGGGTCTTCAAAAGTTAATTTGAGGGAGGTAATCACTCACAGCAGAGCTGTGAGATTGTGACTGACTGTGATAAAAAAACGTTTATTTTCTGTACTTTTTTTCTGCTATTCAGGGTTAGTTATCCATTGCTAATGTGGACAATCCTTTGCTAAAATTGTGTTTTTACCGGAAAGAATTTGATGTTATAGTTTCTCAAGTTTATTATTCTCAATTGTCATAACTTTTTTTCTGTGCTTCTTAAAGGCACAGTACGTTTTCATATTATTTGTAAATTGCTTTGAAAAGTATTTCCAAGTTGCTAGTTTAATTGCTAGTGTGTTAAACATGTCTGACTCAGAGGAATATCTCTGTGCTATATGTGCTAAAGCCAAAGTGGAGCCCAATAGAAATTTATGTACTAATTGCATTGATGCTACTTTAAATAAAAGTCAATCTGTACAAATTGAACATCATTCACCAAACAACGAGGGGAGAGTTATGCCGACTAACTCGCCTCACGTGTCAGTACCTGCATCTCCCGCTCTGGAGGTGCGTGATATTGTAGCGCCGAGTACATCAGGGCGGCCATTACAAATCACATTACAGGATATGGCTAATGTTATGACTGAAGTTTTGGCTAAATTACCAGAACTTAGAGGTAAGCGTGATCACTCTGGGGTGAGAACAGAGTGCGCTGTTGATAATAGGGCCATGTCTGATACTGCGTCACAGTATGCTGAACATGAGGACGGAGAGCTTCAATCTGCAGGTGACGGTTCTGATCCCAATAGAATGGATTCAGACATTTCTAATTTTAAGTTTAAACTCGAAAACCTCCGTGTACTGTTAGGGGAGGTATTAGCAGCTCTGAATGATTGTAACACCGTTGCAATCCCAGAGAAATTATGTAGGCTGGATAGATACTATGCGGTACCGGCGAGTACTGACGTATTTCCTATACCTAAGAGGCTTACAGAGATAATTACTAAGGAGTGGGATAGGCCCGGTGTACCCTTTTCCCCCCCTCCTGTGTTTAGAAAAATGTTTCCAATAGACGCCACCACACGGGACTTATGGCAGACGGTCCCTAAGGTGGAGGGAGCGGTTTCTACTCTGGCTAAGCGTACCACTATCCCGGTGGAGGATAGCTGTGCCTTTTCAGATCCAATGGATAAAAAATTAGAGGGTTACCTTAAGAAAATGTTTGTTCAACAAGGTTTTATATTGCAACCCCTTGCATGTATTGCGTCTGTCACGGCCGCGGCCGCTTTTTGGTCCGAGTCCCTGGAAGAGACTCTTGACTCAATAACTATAGATGAGATTTCAAACAAGCTTAAGACACTTAAGCTAGCTAATTCATTTATTTCGGATGCCGTAGTACATTTAACTAAACTTACGGCTAAGAATTCCGGATTCGCCATCCAGGCACGCAGAGCACTGTGGCTAAAATCCTGGTCAGCTGACGTTACTTCTAAATCTAAATTACTTAACATACCTTTCAAAGGGCAGACCTTATTCGGGCCCGGGTTGAAAGAAATTATCGCTGACATTACAGGAGGTAAAGGCCATGCCCTGCCTCAAGACAGAGCCAAACCTAAGGCTAGACAGTCTAATTTTCGTTCCTTTCGTAATTTCAAGGCAGGAGCAGCATCAACTTCCTCTGCACCAAAACAGGAAGGAGCTGTTGCTCGCTACAGACAAGGCTGGAGACCTAACCAGTCCTGGAACAAGGGCAAGCAGGCCAGGAAACCTGCTGCTGCCCCTAAGACAGCATGAATTGAGGGCCCCCGATCCGGGAACGGATCTAGTGGGGGGCAGACTTTCTCTCTTCGCCCAGGCTTGGGCAAGAGATGTCCAGGATCCCTGGGCGTTAGAGATCATATCTCAGGGATATCTTCTGGACTTCAAATCCTCTCCCCCAAAAGGGAGATTTCATCTGTCAAGGTTGTCAACAAACCAAATAAAGAAAGAGGCGTTTCTACGCTGTGTACAAGATCTTTTACTAATGGGAGTGATCCATCCGGTTCCGCGGTCGGAACACGGACAGGGGTTTTACTCAAATCTGTTTGTGGTTCCCAAAAAAGAGGGAACTTTCAGGCCAATCTTGGATTTAAAGATCCTAAACAAATTCCTAAGAGTTCCATCGTTCAAAATGGAAACTATTCGGACAATCCTACCCATGATCCAAAAGGGTCAGTACATGACCACAGTGGATTTAAAGGATGCTTACCTTCACATACCGATTCACAAGGATCATTACCGGTATCTAAGGTTTGCCTTCCTAGACAGGCATTACCAGTTTGTAGCTCTTCCATTCGGATTGGCTACGGCTCCAAGAATCTTCACAAAGGTTCTGGGTGCTCTTCTGGCGGTACTAAGACCGCGAGGAATTTCGGTAGCTCCGTACCTAGACGACATTCTGATACAAGCTTCAAGCTTTCAAACTGCCAAGTCTCATACAGAGTTAGTACTGGCATTTCTAAGGTCGCATGGATGGAAGGTGAACGAAAAGAAGAGTTCTCTCTTTCCACTCACAAGAGTTCCCTTCTTGGGGACTCTTATAGATTCTGTAGAAATGAAGATCTACCTGACAGAAGACAGGTTAACAAAGCTTCAAAATGCATGCCGTGTCCTTCATTCCATTCAACACCCGTCAGTGGCTCAATGCATGGAGGTAATCGGCTTAATGGTAGCGGCAATGGACATAGTACCCTTTGCACGCCTACATCTCAGACCGCAAGAAATTCTCTTCTATGGTGGCTTTCTCGGCCACATCTGTCCAGGGGGATGCCATTCAGCAGGCCAGATTGGACAATTGTAACAACAGACGCCAGCCTACTAGGTTGGGGCGCTGTCTGGAATTCTCTGAAGGCTCAGGGACCATGGACTCAGGAGGAGAGTCTCCTGCCAATAAACATTCTGGAATTAAGAGCAGTTCTCAATGCCCTTCTGGCTTGGCCCCAGTTAACAACTCGGGGGTTCATCAGGTTTCAGTCGGACAACATCACGACTGTAGCTTACATCAACCATCAAGGAGGGACAAGAAGCTCCCTAGCAATGATGGAAGTATCAAAGATAATTCGCTGGGCAGAGTCTCACTCTTGCCACCTGTCAGCAATCCACATCCCGGGAGTGGAGAACTGGGAGGCGGATTTCCTAAGTCGTCAGACTTTTCATCCGGGGGAGTGGGAACTTCATCCGGAGGTCTTTGCCCAAATACTTCGACGTTGGGGCAAACCAGAGATAGATCTCATGGCGTCTCGACAGAACGCCAAGCTTCCTTGTTACGGGTCCAGATCCAGTGATCCGGGAGCGGTTCTGATAGATGCTTTGACAGCACCTTGGACCTTCGGGATGGCTTATGTGTTTCCACCCTTCCCGATGCTTCCTCGATTGATTGCCAGAATCAAACAGGAGAGAGCATCGGTGATTCTAATAGCGCCTGTGTGGCCACGCAGGACTTGGTATGCAGATCTAGTGGACATGTCATCCTGTCCACCTTGGTCTCTGCCTCTGAGACAGGACCTTCTGATCCAGGGTCCCTTCAAACATCAAAATCTAATTTCTCTGAAGCTGACTGCTTGGAAATTGAACGCTTGATTTTATCAAAACGTGGTTTTTCTGAGTCAGTAATTGATACCTTAATACAGGCTAGGAAGCCTGTTACCAGGAAGATTTACCATAAAATATGGCGTAAATACTTATATTGGTGCGAATCCAAGAGTTACTCATGGAGTAAGGTTAGGATTCCTAGGATATTGTCTTTTCTACAAGAAGGTTTAGAAAAGGGTTTATCCGCTAGTTCCTTAAAGGGACAGATTTCAGCTCTGTCCATTCTTTTACACAAACGTCTGTCAGAGGTTCCGGACGTTCAAGCTTTTTGTCAGGCTTTGGCTAGGATCAAGCCTGTGTTTAAAACTGTTGCTCCGCCATGGAGTTTGAACTTAGTTCTTAATGTTTTACAGGGTGTTCCGTTTGAACCCCTTCATTCCATTGATATCAAGCTGTTATCTTGGAAAGTTCTGTTTTTAATGGCTATTTCCTTGGCTCGAAGAGTCTCTGAGTTATCTGCCTTACATTGTGATTCTCCTTATCTGATTTTTCATTCAGACAAGGTAGTTCTGCGTACTAAACCTGGGTTCTTACCTAAGGTGGTCACTAACAGGAATATCAATCAAGAGATTGTTGTTCCATCTTTGTGTCCTAATCCTTCTTCGAAGAAGGAACGTCTTCTACACAATCTAGATGTAGTCCGTGCCCTGAAGTTTTATCTACAGGCAACTAAGGATTTTCGACAAACGTCTTCCCTGTTTGTCGTTTATTCTGGTCAGAGGAGAGGTCAAAAAGCTTCGGCTACCTCTCTCTCTTTTTGGCTTCGTAGCATAATACGTTTAGCCTATGAGACTGCTGGACAGCAGCCTCCTGAAAGGATTACAGCTCATTCTACTAGAGCTGTGGCTTCCACTTGGGCCTTTAAGAATGAGGCCTCTGTTGAACAGATTTGCAAGGCTGCAAATTGGTCTTCTCTTCATACTTTTTCCAAATTTTCCAAATTTTACACTTTTGCTTCTTCGGAGGCTGTTTTTGGGAGAAAGGTTCTTCAGGCAGTGGTTCCTTCCGTATAAAGAGCCTGCCTGTCCCTCCCGTCATCCGTGTACTTTAGCTTTGGTATTGGTATCCCAGAAGTAATGATGACCCATGGACTGACCACACTTAACAGGAGAAAACAAAATTTATG
The DNA here is from genome assembly GCF_027579735.1 of Bombina bombina. Classification (NCBI taxonomy): domain Eukaryota; kingdom Metazoa; phylum Chordata; class Amphibia; order Anura; family Bombinatoridae; genus Bombina; species Bombina bombina. The sequence continues at coordinate 1,203,953,458 of NC_069500.1, read as the reverse complement.
CTTACCTGATAAATTCCTTTCTCCTGTAGTGTGGTCAGTCCACGGCCCGCCCTGTTTTTATGGCAGGTCTAAATGTTTAAATTATACTCCAGTCACCACTGCACCCTTTGGCTTCTCCTTTATCGTTGGTTCTCGGTCGAATGACTGGGTGTGACGTAGAGGGGAGGAGCTATATAGCAGCTCTGCTGGGTGATCCTCTTGCACTTCCTGTTGGGGAGGAGTTAATATCCCAGAAGTAATGATGACCCGTGGACTGACCACACTACAGGAGAAAGGAATTTATCAGGTAAGCATAAATTTTTTTTTTTTTAAAAAAAAGGCACATTTTGTTATAAAACTGGGTACTGGCAGACAGCTGCTAGTACCCAAGATGGCGCCCATTATTGCAGAGGGGAAGGGTTAGAGAGCTGTTTTCTGGGGGATCAGTGAGGTTGGGGTCTAAGGGGGGATCCTACACATCAGCATATGTAAATATGCTTTTTTTTTTTTTTAAAAAAAAGGGGCAAAATTCCTTTTATTTTAGTACTGGCAGAGTTTCTGCCAGTACTTAAGATGGCGGGGACAATTGTGGGGTGGGGGAGGGAAGAGAGCTGTTTGGGAGGGATCAGGGGGTCTGATGTTTCAGGTGGGAGGCTGAGCTCTACACTAAAGCTAAAATTAACCCTGCAAGCTCCCTACAAGCTACATAATTAACCCCTTCACTGCTAGCCATAATACACGTGATGCGCAGCGGCATTTAGAGGCCTTCTAATTACCAAAAAGCAATGCCAAAGCCATATATGTCTGCTATTTCTGAACAAAGGGGATCCCAGAGAAGCATTTACAACCATTTGTGCCATAATTGCACAAGCTGTTTGTAAATAATTTCAGTGAGAAACCTAAAATTGAGAAAAAATTAACGTTTTTTTTAATTTGATCGCATTTGGCGGTGAAATGGTGGCATTAAATATACCAAAATTGGCCTAGATCAATACTTGGGGTTGTCTACTACACTAAACTAAAGCTAAAACTACCCCAAAAAGCTCCCTACATGCTCCCTAATTAACCCCTTCACTGCGGGGCATAATACACGTGTGGTGCGCAGTGGCATTTAGCGGCCTTCTAATTACCAAAAAGCAACACCAAAGTCATATATGTCTGCTATTTCTGAACAAAGGGGATCCCAGAGAAGAATTTACAACCATTTATGCCATAATTGCACAAGCTGTTTGTAAATAATTTAAGTTAGAAACCAAAAGTTTGTGAAAAAATTTGTGAAAAGTGAACGATTTTTTCTATTTGATTGCATTTGGCGGTGAAATGGTGGCATGAAATATACCAAAATGGGCCTAGATGAATACTTTGGGTTGTCTACTAAAAAAAAATATATACATGTCAATGGATATTCAGAGATTCCTGAAAGATATCAGTGTCCCAATGTAACTAGCGCTAATTTTGAAAAGAAATGGTTTGGAAATAGCAAAGTGCTACTTGTATTTATGGCCCTATAGTTTACAAAAAAAGCAAAGAACATGTAAACATTGGGTATTTCTAAAATCAGGACAAAATTTAGAAACTATTTAGCATGGGTGTTTTTTGGTGGTTGTAGATGTGTAACAGATTTTGGGGGTCAAATTTAGAAAAAGTGTGTTTTTTTCCATTTTTTCCTCATATTTTATATATTTTTTTTATAGTAAATTATAAGATATGATGAAAATAATGGTATCTTTAGAAAGTCCATTTAATGGCGAGAAAAACGGTATATAATATGTGTGGGTACAGTAAATGAGTAAGAGTAAAATTACAGCTAAACACAAACACCTCAAAAATGTAAAAATAGCCTTGGTACCAAACGGACAGAAAATGGAAAAGTGCTGTGGTCATTAAGGGGTTAAGGAACTAAAAACCTTGACAGCTTAGTCCAATCATATAAACATGACACAATTTAAATTCCTAGTTTCAAATATTAAAATACTGAGCAAATTAAACATTTAAACTATGAAAGAAGACAAAATAAGATACTAACATGAAGGTTTGTAAATAGCCTGGAAAATATCCTATTATGTACAGAAATTTGCATATTTAAGCATTATTAATTTAGAAAATCCAGATGTTCTGAGACCGTGGATGACCTATGTCTGGGGACATACATTGTTTCACAGAGTTTAAAGAACAGCATATAATAATGCAAAAACTAGCCGAATTGTACACATAATATTGTAATTTACCTAATACTTTGTGTAGCAATAGTTTATTTGTCAGGAGTATCCTTTATAATCCCAATTTTTCAAATGATTCCCATCTTGGATTGGATTAATGGGATGTTAAACTTATTTCCAATGCATTTTATTGCAGGGCTCACAACTGTCACGTGCTGGGAGCTCGACCCCTCTTTCCCCCCTGGCTGTATATATTAAACTATTATTAACCTACCCTAACTATTATACTAACATTACATTAAACTACCAATTAAATTAACTATATTACATATTTAAAAACCTAACCCTACTCAAGTTATTTAAATCTACTATAAAGACTTACTAAGTTACAAAAAAATAACAAGTCTTGGATGACGTCATTTAAAGGGAAACTTCATTGTTCATAAGACGTCATCAGAAGAGGATGCTCCGCGCTGGATGTCTTGAAGATGGAGCCGCTCCGCGCCGGATGGATTAAGATAGAAGATGCCGCCTGGATGAAGACTTCTGCCGGCTTGGATGAAGATGTCAGGAGATTCCACCTTAACTGACTTGTGTACCTCTAACTCCTTTACACCATCTTTTCTGCCGATGGCCAACCTACCTAGTCTATATCACCTGTGCTGTAACTTCAGACAGGTGCTTAGTTATTGAGTAGTACTGAGCTATACAGTTGCTTCTTTGAAGCTTTTCTCTATGCTAATTGGATTACAATTATTTCACTGTGTTTTCCAACAATTATACTTTTGCCAGATTCATCATTGGATTAATTTCACACTTAAACTGACCTTGTGTTTTCCTTAACGATACCGAGAGTGTTCAACTGGCCAATATACCCTGTCTCACTCTCTCTGCCGAGAATCAGCGTTCAGCTTGGCTTCCCTACTCACTCCCTCCGAAGCCGAGTGACGTTACTCGCGAGTCAACGGAACATCGCATCAGCCTGCAAACCAACACTCAGCTGTTTGCTAGCCACACACTGTCTGTTAGTGAGACACTGCTGCAGTCCGGAGACTATCACAGCTGTACTAGCGCTACACACGCACCCTATAGTCAGACCCTCATTGTGTGGTAAGAAGAACAACTGGTTATACATTTACTGTGTGAACTTACTATACTCTTATCATAATTACTGATTTCAGTGTGTTAATCAGACTCTCACTTACCGGGTTGAAGTCTCATCACTGCCAGTCTCAGGGTAATACCTGTCCATTAAGTCTCTCCACGCAGGTTACTGATTTGTTATTAAGCTGTGAGAGAAGGAGCAGGGATCAACTGTTATTTCTTTTGAGACTAACAGGTCTCTACCTGCACATCTCTAAATACTATTAAGGCCAATAATTCACTGGAAGCTAATTCAGATTATCTTTCATGTAAGGTAATATTCGGCTTCAGTGAGACACTCATTCAGTTTCGCAGCTGTAGATACAGTTACAACTAATTCATAACAGAATAACTAAGCCTTCTGTATAAAGGAGTTAGAGGTACACAAGTCAGTTAAGGTGGAATCTCCTGACAGAATCCCCCCCTCAAGCAAACCTTCCCATGGTTTGCGGTCTAGGGCGTTTAGGATTCCTCCTATGGAATTGAGCGACGAGCCTCGGAGCAGTCACATGAGACGTAGGCTCCCAGGTATCTTCGTCTGGTCGGTACCCTTTCCATCGGACCAAGTATTGCAATTTTCCTTTATGGATCCTTGAGTCTAATATTTCCTTCACCTCATATTCTTCTGAGTCCAGAAGTTGTATGTCCCTATTACCCTACGTAATGATGTGATCAGCGAACACCATAACCCTCCACTCTGTGGGCATCCAGGAATAGCACGAACAAATGAATTGCTCTGTAGGACTTACTGGTGGCCGGAGATGATAAATGACATAAAAGATTACATACACAAATGCGTAGTTTGCACTACTTCTAAGTCCGAAAGGAAGCCCCCATAGGGCTTATTAATGCCCATACATGTACCAGACAGACCATGGACCCATTTGGGCATGGATTTTATCATCAAACTACCTGTATCTTCAGGTATGAATACCATATTAGTGGTTATAGACTTGTTTACCAAACTAGCGCCTTTCCTACCGTATCAGAAACTCCCTACTTCTGAAACTGCTCAACTATTTATCGATCACATTGTGAGACTGCATGGTATACCCTCTATCTTAACCACGGACAGAGGGACGCAGTTCACCTCCCACTTCTGGAAAAATCTCTGTCAGAAGCTCCAAATTAATCACCGATACACCACTGCTTACCACCCACAGACCAACGGTCAAGCCGAACGCCTTAACCAGTGGCTTGAATCTTACTTACGATGTTACTGTGCCTATCATCAAAATAATTGGAAGAGCTTCTTGTCTATGGCTGAATTCGCATATAATAACTCTGTCAATTCCTCTTCCAAGATGTCCCCTTTTTTCGCCAACTATGGGTACTAGCTCTACACACGCACCCTATAGTCAGACCCTCATCGTGTGGTAAGAAGAACAACTGGTAATACATTTACTGTGTGAACTTACTATACTCTTATCATAATTGCTGATTTCAGTGTGTTAATCAGACTCTCACTTACCGGGTTGAAGTCTCATCACTGCCAGTCTCGGGGTAATACCTGTCCATTAGGTCTCTCCACGCAGGTTACTGATTTGTTATTAAGCTGTGAGAGAAGGAGCAGGATCAACTGTTATTTCTTTTGAGACTAACAGGTCTCTACCTGCACATCTCTAAATACTATTAAGGCCAATAATTCACTGGAAGCTAATTCAGATTATCTTTCATGTAAGGTAATATTCGGCTTCAGTGAGACATTCATTCAGTTTCGCAGCTGTAGATCCAGTTACAACTAATTCATAACAGAAGATTTCGGCCCGCTTGGAGGAAGACTTCTGCCGGCTTCGCTGGGGACTTCTGCCGCTTTGTTGAGGATGGATGTCGGGTCTTCAAAAACTGTAAGTGGATCTTCGGGGGTTAGTGTTAGTTTTTTTTAAGGGTTTATTGGGTGGGTTTTATTTTTAGCTTAGGGACTTTGGGCTGAAAAAGAGCTAAATGCCCTTTTAAGGGCATTGCCCATCCAAATGTCCTTTTCAGGGCAATGGGGAGCTTAGGTTTTTTAGATAGGTTTTTATTTGGGGGGTTGGTTGTGTGGGTGGTGGGTTTTACTGTTGGGGGGTGTTTGTAATTTTATTTACAGGTAAAAGAGAGATTATTTTGGGGCAATGCCCCGCAAAAGGCCCTTTTAAGGGCCATTGGTAGTTTATTGTAGGCTAGGGTTTTTTATTTTGGGGGGGCTTTTTTTATTTTCATAGGGCTATTAGATTAGGTTTAATTAGTTTAAATATTTGATCATTTATTTTTTATTTTGTGTAATTTAGTGTTTATTATTTTTGTAACTTAGTGTTTTTTATTTTGTGTAACTTAGGCCTAGATTTGGAGTTCGGCGGTAAAAGGGCTGTTAACGCTCCGCGGGTTTTTTTCTGGCCGCACCATAAATTTAACTCTGGTATCGAGAGTTCAAACAAATGCTGCGTTAGGCTCCAAAAAAGGAGCGTAGAGCATATTTACCGCAAATGCAACTCTCGATACCAGAGTTGCTTACGGACGCGGCCGGCATCAAAAACGTGCTCGTGCACGATTCTCCCATAGGAAACAATGGGGCAGTTTGAGCTGAAAAAAAACCTAACACCTGCAAAAAAGCAGCGTTCAGCTCTTAACGCAGCCCCATTGTTTCCTATGGGGAAACACTTCCTACGTCTGCACCTAACACTCTAACATGTACCCCGAGTCTAAACACCCCTAACCTTACACTTATTAACCCCTAATCTGCCGCCCCCGCTATCGCTGACCCCTGCATTACACTTTTAACCCCTAATCTGCCGCTCCGTAAACCGCCGCCACCTACGTTATCCCTATGTACCCCTAATCTGCTGCCCTAACATCGCCGACCCCTATGTTATATTTATTAACCCCTAATCTGCCCCCCACAACGTCGCCGACACCTGCCTACACTTATTAACCCCTAATCTGCCGAGCGGACCTGAGCGCTACTATAATAAAGTTATTAACCCCTAATCCGCCTCACTAACCCTATCATAAATAGTATTAACCCCTAATCTGCCCTCCCTAACATCGCCGACACCTACCTTCAATTATTAACCCCTAATCTGCCGACCGGAGCTCACCGCTATTCTAATAAATGTATTAACCCCTAAAGCTAAGTCTAACCCTAACACTAACACCCCCCTAAGTTAAATATAATTTTTATCTAACGAAATAAATTAACTCTTATTAAATAAATGATTCCTATTTAAAGCTAAATACTTACCTGTAAAATAAATCCTAATATAGCTACAATATAAATTATAATTATATTATAGCTATTTTAGGATTAATATTTATTTTACAGGCAACTTTGTAATTATTTTAACCAGGTACAATAGCTATTAAATAGTTAAGAACTATTTAATAGTTACCTAGTTAAAATAATAACAAATTTACCTGTAAAATAAATCCTAACCTAAGATATAATTAAACCTAACACTACCCTATCAATAAAATAATTAAATAAACTACCTACAATTACCTACAATTAACCTAACACTACACTATCAATAAATTAATTAAACACAATTGCTACAAATAAATACAATTAAATAAACTATCTAAAGTACAAAAAATAAAAAAGAACTAAGTTACAGAAAATAATAAAATATTTACAAACATAAGAAAAATATTACAACAATTTTAAACTAATTACACCTACTCTAAGCCCCCTAATAAAATAACAAAGCCCCCCAAAATAAAAAATTCCCTACCCTATTCTAAAATACAAATATTACAAGCTCTTTTACCTTACCAGCCCTGAACAGGGCCCTTTGCGGGGCATGCCCCAAGAATTTCAGCTCTTTTGCCTGTAAAAAAAAACATACAATACCCCCCCCCCCAACATTACAACCCACCACCCACATACCCCTAATCTAACCCAAACCCCCCTTAAATAAACCTAACACTACCCCCCTGATGATCTTCCTACCTTGTCTTCACCATGCCAGGTTCACCGATCCGTCCTGGCTCCAAGATCTTCATCCAACCCAAGCGGGGGCTAGACATCCACTGAAGAAGTCCAGAAGAGGGTCCAAAGTCTTCCTCCTATCCGGCAAGAAGAGGACATCCGGACCGGCAAACATCTTCTCCAAGCGGCATCTTCTATCTTCTTCCATCCGATGACGACCGGCTCCATCTTGAAGACCTCCAGCGCGGATCCATCCTCTTCTTCCGACGACTAGACGACGAATGACGGTTCCTTTAAGGGACGTCATCCAAGATGGCGTCCCTCGAATTCCGATTGGCTGATAGGATTCTATCAGCCAATCGGAATTAAGGTAGGAATTTTCTGATTGGCTGATGGAATCAGCCAATCAGAATATAGTTCAATCCGATTGGCTGATCCAATCAGCCAATCAGATTGAGCTCGCATTCTATTGGCTGTTCCGATCAGCCAATAGAATGCGAGCTCAATCTGATTGGATCAGCCAATCGGATTGAACTATATTCTGATTGGCTGATTCCATCAGCCAATCAGAAAATTCCTACCTTAATTCCGATTGGCTGATAGAATCCTATCAGCCAATCGGAATTCGAGGGACGCCATCTTGGATGACGTCCCTTAAAGGAACCGTCATTCGTCGTCTAGTCGTCGGAAGAAGAGGATGGATCCGCGCTGGAGGTCTTCAAGATGGAGCCGGTCGTCATCGGATGGAAGAAGATAGAAGATGCCGCTTGGAGAAGATGTTTGCCGGTCCGGATGTCCTCTTCTTGCCGGATAGGAGGAAGACTTTGGACCCTCTTCTGGACTTCTTCAGTGGATGTCTAGCCCCCGCTTGGGTTGGATGAAGATCTTGGAGCCAGGACGGATCGGTGAACCTGGCATGGTGAAGACAAGGTAGGAAGATCATCAGGGGGGTAGTGTTAGGTTTATTTAAGGGGGGTTTGGGTTAGATTAGGGGTATGTGGGTGGTGGGTTGTAATGTTGGGGGGGGGGGTATTGTATGTTTTTTTTTACAGGCAAAAGAGCTGAAATTCTTGGGGCATGCCCCGCAAAGGGCCCTGTTCAGGGCTGGTAAGGTAAAAGAGCTTGTAATATTTGTATTTTAGAATAGGGTAGGGAATTTTTTATTTTGGGGGGCTTTGTTATTTTATTAGGGGGCTTAGAGTAGGTGTAATTAGTTTAAAATTGTTGTAATATTTTTCTTATGTTTGTAAATATTTTATTATTTTCTGTAACTTAGTTCTTTTTTATTTTTTGTACTTTAGATAGTTTATTTAATTGTATTTATTTTAGCAATTGTGTTTAATTAATTTATTGATAGTGTAGTGTTAGGTTAATTGTAGGTAATTGTAGGTAGTTTATTTAATTATTTTATTGATAGGGTAGTGTTAGGTTTAATTATATCTTAGGTTAGGATTTATTTTACAGGTAAATTTGTTATTATTTTAACTAGGTAACTATTAAATAGTTCTTAACTATTTAATAGCTATTGTACCTGGTTAAAATAATTACAAAGTTGCCTGTAAAATAAATATTAATCCTAAAATAGCTATAATATAATTATAATTTATATTGTAGCTATATTAGGATGTATTTTACAGGTAAGTATTTAGCTTTAAATAGGAATTATTTATTTAATAAGAGTTAATTTATTTCGTTAGATAAAAATTATATTTAACTTAGGGGGGTGTTAGTGTTAGGGTTAGACTTAGCTTTAGGGGTTAATACATTTATTAGAATAGCGGTGAGCTCCGGTCGGCAGATTAGGGGTTAATAATTGAAGGTAGGTGTCGGCGATGTTAGGGAGGGCAGATTAGGGGTTAATACTATTTATGATAGGGTTAGTGAGGCGGATTAGGGGTTAATAACTTTATTATAGTAGCGCTCAGGTCCGCTCGGCAGATTAGGGGTTAATAAGAGTAGGTAGGTGTCGGCGACGTTGAGGGGGGCAGATTAGGGGTTAATAAATATAACATAGGGGTCGGCGATGTTAGGGGTAGCAGATTAGGGGTACATAGGGATAACGTAGGTGGCGGCGATTTGCGGTCGGAAGATTAGGGGTTAATTATTTTAAGTAGCTTGCGGCGACGTTGTGGGGGGCAAGTTAGGGGTTAATAGATATAATACAGGGGTCGGCGGTGTTAGGGGCAGCAGATTAGGGGTACATAAGTATAACGTAGGTGGCGGTCGGCAGATTAGGGGTTAAAAATTTTAATCGAGTGGCGGCGATGTGGGGGGACCTCGGTTTAGGGGTACATAGGTAGTTTATGGGTGTTAGTGTACTTTAGGGTACAGTAGTTAAGAGCTTTATAAACCGGCGTTAGCCAGAAAGCTCTTAACTCCTGCTATTTTCAGGCGGCTGGAATCTTGTCGTTAGAGCTCTAACGCTCACTGCAGAAACGACTCTAAATACCGGCGTTAGGAAGATCCCATTGAAAAGATAGGCTACGCAAATGGCGTAGGGGGATCTGCGGTATGGAAAAGTCGCGGCTGTAAAGTGAGCGTTAGACCCTTTAATCACTGACTCCAAATACCAGCGGGCGGCCAAAACCAGCGTTAGGAGCCTCTAACGCTGGTTTTGACGGCTACCGCCGAACTCTAAATCTAGGCCTTAGTGTTTTGTATTTTTTGTAACTTAGTTATTTTTATTTTTTGTAACTTAGTAATTCTTTATAGTAGATTTAAATAACTTGAGAAAGGTTAGGTTTTTAAGTTAATTTAATTGGTTGTTTAATGCAATTTTAGTATAATAGTTAGTGTAGGTTAATTAATAGTTTAATATATTTTTTTTTTTATATATATAATTTATTTTATTGAAGCAAATTAAGTAAATTTACAAACATATTTTCTTTACGAACATATTTTCTTTTTAAGTAAGAGAAAAAAAAGCAAAAAACAAAAGAAAAAAAGAGAGAGAGAAATTACAAATTTCTCCATACATAAACACTCTTACTAGAAATAAATTTTAACTTGTGCCTCATTTTCATTTTTAACCCTGAAACCCCCCTTATACCCAAATAAGCATAACCTATTTATACAGTCGTAGCAAAAAAGAATAGGAAGAAAAAAAAAAGTGTAATTATTATTACTTATTGATACCACCTCTCTCACCCCTCCCCTCAGGCTTGTTAAACGTACCTCCCTACCATAGTCCTAAAAGCACTGTATCCGTATTCCTAAATGGGAAGATTAATTGACTTTGCTTTGTTCTCTTTATGGCTGGGCCTTAATAAATAGATCAAGCAAAAGAAATCCAGCTATCCAAAAGTTAAAACAATGTCTTTATTGAATCCATTAAAAGTAAGGAATAACAGAAAACAGCAAATACTGAAGGTATAGAGGGCGCAGCACTGTATGGCTTACATGTTTCGGATAAACTCCGTAATCATAGCCTACAGTGATGTGCCACACACCTGTTAAAAAGCCCTAAAAACAGATATGATTGGCTTAAGGTAAAAAACACACCCTCATACTATAACCAATCAGTTTTTTAACAGCATTAATCACCTGTGAGAAAAACAGCACGTACAAACTAGGCATAATAAAATAAACCCATGTTACAACCAAAGTACTAGAGATAAATATTGTGTACTGTACACTTATACAAGTATTAAATAAACGTATACACCCTTATATTAACATTAATAAACTCTAAGTTAGTAAAACCACAGAGTGTATGTTAAGATCAATTATGCTAAGAGTGACCTGCACGCTAAAATCAAAGAGAACTAAGTTACTATTATAATCAATGTAAGTCCTATAGTCTATTAAGGGGTTAATTACCTGATGAAAAGATATTGTGTGATGGCTAATTCTAAGACTAAGATAATAATACTTGTCTAATGTGATGAAGGTCTATATAGAGAATCATATTTAACAAACCTATGGACTAGATTGTGTGACCACATGACACTGACCAATAATATGGTAAGAGAAATAGTGGCATACATTAAAATATATATACCTGTTGGCAATACAAAAGTGCTCACTAGGGGAAAGAACAAAACATGACATGAAGCTCTAAATGAACTAGTGAATCCCACTGTTCAAAAACAGAAAGAAGCTATATGAATATCTACAACAGATCATAGAAATGTTATATTTATAAGATGGACTAAAATACCTACAGGGAAAAATATTAGGTATACCCTTCATGGTAAAAGTTCCAGATAGAAAAATATGGTATTACTCCCACAAATTCATGACATCATACCTGGAATTTAGACCATTTGGTAACCGAGTGCCCATAGTAAAAATCCAGTATGCCTCACGTCTGGCAAGAAGTTGATTGATGTCACCTCCCCTAGTGGGTATAGTGACCCTCTCAATACCAAACCACTTAAAACCTCTTAATCATTGTCATGATATATTCCAAAGTGTTGAACAATAGGAGTGGAGGCCCTTTTAGTGGAAAAGGAAGATAAATGTTCCCTAATCCGGGAATTGAGGTCACGAGAAGTGAGTCCTATATATTGAATGTTACATAGGGTAAATTCAATTAAATAAATTGCTGACTCAGTCCTACAGTTAATGCAAGTGTTTATCATGTAAGTTTTTTTGGTCACTACACTAGTGTACTCCTTTGTTATTCTTGTGTATTCACAAGATTTACACTTGCGATGCCCGCATTTATACATGACAGTGTGCTTAAGCCAAGAGGCTTTCTCTTTATGTATCGGTCTGAGTAAAGTAGGAGAGAGCATAGAGCCCAGTGTTGGACTTTTACGATATGAACATCTAAGTCCCTTTTGAACATTATCTACTAATTTGTCCCCTGCTAGTAGTATCTGAAAGTGTTTTCGTACTATATTGCAAATTTGTGTGTATTAGGCACTATGTGTCGTCACAAAAGTGACACTCGGTTGTTTATTTTTCTTTTCTGTCTTGGGGGCCAGTAAATTATGTCTAGAAATGTTCTGAACCTGATGCTTGGCCTTCCTGATAGCCTTCACAGGATACTGTCTGTCTGAAAGTCTTTTCTCTAGATTCACAGACTCTTTTTCAAATTCAGACAGTTCTGTACAATTTCTTTTAAGCCTAATATATTCCCCCTTAGCGATAGCAAAGGGGACATGCTTAGGATGACAGCTGGTTCCTAACAAGAGTGAATGACCAGAAATGGGTTTCCTGTATATTGTTGACTTAATTCCCCCAGTTGTACTGCCTTCCAAGGTGAGATCAAGATAGTTAATATACTTATCCTGTAATTCAAAGGTGAATTTGAGGCCAACATTATTGTCATTGAGAAAATCAACAAAAGACCGGACAATCTCAGGGTCACCAGTCCAGATGAAAAAAAGATCATCTATGTATCTCCTATAAAAGGAGATACATTGCAAGAAAGGGTTACCATCTCCAAAGATGTGGTAAAACTCCCACCATCCCAGGAACAAGTTCGCAAAGGATGGTGCGAATTTCGCTCCCATTGCGGGACCACATCTTTGGAGATAGTAAACTCCCTCAAACTTAAAGAAGTTATGCGACAAAAGAAAACTGGTGACCCTGATAATGAAGCCAATCTAAAATTTGTAAGCCATCTAGACGATGGGGTCCAATCCACATTCTCCAGGATGTTGAGAATATGTTTGGTGTCTCTAACATGTGAATGGAGGGCCAATACCAGTGGTTGTAATATACAATCTAACCTCTCAGATTACCTAATAGGGAATCGACACCACTAACAATCGGTCTACCCTGGACCGAATCCAGTGTTTTGGGGAGCTGGTGAAAAAGAGGCGTTTTTGGATGATCCACCATAAGATAGATTGCGGTGGATTGATCCAAAAACACCTAATTCCAAGCCATCATCAAGTAATTGTTGTAATTCAACTTGAAAGATGTTGGTAGGGTCCCTGGGCAAAACAGTATAATCCTGTTGTTTTTGCAGTTGCCTAAGGGCCTCACCCACATACTGTTGCCTGTCCATAATCACCACCATACCCCCCTTATCAGAATTTTTAATGACCAGGGTGGTGTCATCCCTGAGGGAAAAAAGAGCTTCTTTCTCAGCCAAGGACAAGTTAAATTTGGGACTAGATTTATGTTCTTTAAGATGAACCAAATCCTTTTCAATCCTATTATAGAATGTTTCTATTACAGGACCTCTATTTTGGATGGGATAAAATGTGGAACGTTTCTTGAAAGTGGGGCCTCTTCTGGTGTCGCCTTCATTGACCCCTGCTTCCATTTGAAGCTGTTGGAGTGTAACCACATCACAACATTGAGAAAAGCTCATAGGGTCAGTGCCTGTTACATCAGAGTGTCCACCCCTTTGATCAACATTACTCAGTTCTGAAAAATGTTTTTTAAGCGTAAGGTTCCGAATCAATTTATTCACATCCAAAATAGTTTTGAATAAGTCAAAATCATTGGTAGGTGCAAAATTTAAGCCACGATTTAAGACTTGGTACTGCATGGTACTGAACGTTTTACTGGAAAGTTTAACAACATTACCCACTATCCTAGAATCTATTACTTGTATCTCGTCGGTGGTCTGGGCTCCCTTAGTTGGTATCTGTCTTGGTTGTGTTGTCTGATGTTCCGGGTAACTAGAGTCCCTTCCCCTGCGTGAGCATCCAATTCCTGGGGAAAAACCTGATTAAACGTAAGATGTTCAGAAACATTAGAAGAATACATTGTAGGGGTAGATTCAACATAAGCATTTTGTTTTGGTCTAATGCCTGGGTTAATAGGTTCAGGGTTAGAAATATGTGCCGTGTTGTTAGGAGGTAATATTGTGTTGGAGGTGCTATTACCACAGGCTACAGAGGTACCTAAATCTTGTTGTGTTAATTTATCACCCTCACTTGAACCCTCTGATTCACTACCTGAAAAGGTAACATTCTTGGAATTGTTACTTGTATTCCCATTTTTATTATTACTACGATTCTTACTCCTATTCCTATTGTTCCTTCTCCTCCTACCAAATCTCGGCTGATTTGCCCTGTATTTACCCCTAGTGCTCTTGTTCCAAATGTAAACACAATTATTTGTATAATCAAACTTATCCCTGATAAATTTTGTGTGTTTGGTTTCCATAATGCCTGATCTTCCTTTAGCTACCAATTCCCTAAGGCCTAGATTTGGAGTTTTGTCGGTAACGACCCGAAAAACTAACGCCGGCTTTTTTCTGGCCGCACCATAAAAATAACTCTGGTATCGAGAGTCCACATAAAGGCTGCGTTAGGCTCCAAAAAGGGAGCGTAGAGCATTTTTAACGCAGCTTCAACTCTCGATACCAGAGTTGCTTACGGACGCGGCCAGCCTCAAAAACGTGCTCGTGCACGATTCCCCCATAGGAAACAATGGGGCTGTTTGAGCTGAAAAAAAACCAAACACCTGCAAAAAAGCCGCGTTCAGCTCCTAACGCAGCCCCATTGTTTGCTATGCGGTAACCCTTCCTACGTCTGCACTTAACACTCTAACATGTACCCCGAGTCTAAACACCCCTAACCTTATACTTATTAACCCCTAATATGCCGCCCCTGCTATCGCTGACCCCTGCATATTATTATTAACCCCTAATCTGCTGCCCCTAACACCGCCGACCCCTATATTATATTTATTAACCCCTAATCTGCCCCCCACAACGTCGCCTCCACCTGCCTACACTTATTAACCCCTAATCTGCCGACCGGACCTGAGCGCTACTATAATAAAGTTATTAACCCCTAACCCGCCTCACTAACCCTATCATAAATAGTATTAACCCCTAATCTGCCCTCCCTAACATCGCCGACACCTAACTTCAATTATTAACCCCTAATCTGCCGACCGAATCTCGCCGCTATTCTAATAAATGTATTAACCCCTAAAGCTAAGTCTAACCCTAACACTAACACCCCCCTAAGTTAAATATAATTTAAATCTAACGAAATTAATTAACTCTTATTATATAAATTATTCCTATTTAAAGCTAAATACTTACCTGTAAAATAAATCCTAATATAGCTACAATATAAATTATAATTATATTAGAGCTATTTTAGGATTTATATTTATTTTACAGGTAACTTTGTATTTATTTTAACCAGGTACAATAGCTATTAAATAGTTAAGAACTATTTAATAGCTAAAATAGTTAAAATAATTACAAATTTACCTGTAAAAGAAATCCTAACCTAAGTTACAAATAAACCTAACACTAGACTATCAATAAATTAATTAAATAAACTACCTACAATTACCTACAATTAACCTAACACTACACTATCAATAAATTAATTAAATACAATTGCTACAAATAAATACAATTAAATAAACTAGCTAAAGTACAAAAAATAAAAAATAACTAAGTTACAAAAAATAAAAAAATATTTACAAACATAAGAAAAATATTACAACAATTTTAAACTAATTACACCTACTCTAAGCCCCCTAATAAAATAACAAAGCCCCCCAAAATAAAAAAATGCCCTACCCTATTCTAAATTACTAAAGTTCAAAGCTCTTTTACCTTACCAGCCCTGAACAGGGCCCTTTGCGGGGCATGCCCCAAGAAATTCAGCTCTTTTGCCTGTAAAAAAAAACATACAATACCCCCCCCCAACATTACAACCCACCACCCACATATCCCTAATCTAACCCAAACCCCCCTTAAATAAACCTAACACTAAGCCCCTGAAGATCATCCTACCTTGTCTTCACCATACCAGGTTCACCGATCGGTCCAGAAGAGCTCCTCCGATGTCCTGATCCAAGCCCAAGCGGGGGGCTGAAGAGGTCCATGATCCAGCTGAAGTCTTCATCCAAGCGGGCCAGAAGAGGTCTTCCATCCGATTGAAGTCTTCATCCAAGCGGCATCCATCCGGAGCGAAGCGGCAGCATCCTGAAGACCTCCACCGCGGAACATCCATCCTGGCCGACGACTGAACGACGAATGACGGTTCCTTTAAATGACGTCATCCAAGATGGCGTCCCTCGAATTCCGATTGGCTGATAGGATTCTATCAGCCAATCGGAATTAAGGTAGGAATATTCTGATTAGCTGATGGAATCAGCCAATCAGAATCAAGTTCAATCCGATTGGCTGATCCGATCAGCCAATCAGATTGAGCTCGCATTCTATTGGCTGTTCCGATCAGCCAATAGAATGCAAGCTCAATCTGATTGGCTGATTGGATCAGCCAATCGGATTGAACTTGATTCTGATTGGCTGATTCCATCAGCCAATCAGAATATTCCTACCTTAATTCCGATTGGCTGATAGAATCCTATCAGCCAATCGGAATTCGAGAGACGCCATCTTGGATGACGTCATTTAAAGGAACCGTCATTCGTCGTTCAGTCGTCGGCCAGGATGGATGTTCCGCGGTGGAGGTCTTCAGGATGCTGCCGCTTCGCTCCGGATGGATGCCGCTTGGATGAAGACTTCAATCGGATGGAAGACCTCTTCTGGCCCGCTTGGATGAAGACTTCAGCCGGATCATGGACCTCTTCAGCCCCCCGCTTGGGCTTGGATCAGGACATCGGAGGAGCTCTTCGGGACTGATCGGTGAACTTGGTATGGTGAAGACAAGGTAGGATGATCTTCAGGGGCTTAGTGTTAGGTTTATTTAAGGGGGGTTTGGGTTAGATTAGGGGTATGTGGGTGGTGGGTTGTAATGTTGGGGGGGGGTATTGTATGTTTTTTTTTACAGGCAAAAGAGCTGAATTTCTTGGGGCATCCCCCGCAAAGGGCCCTGTTCAGGGCTGGTAAGGTAAAAGAGCTTTGAACTTTAGTAATTTAGAATAGGGTAGGGCATTTTTTTATTTTGGGGGGCTTTGTTATTTTATTAGGGGGCTTAGAGTAGGTGTAATTAGTTTAAAATTGTTGTAATATTTTTCTTATGTTTGTAAATATTTTTTTATTTTTTGTAACTTAGTTCTTTTTTATTTTTTGTACTTTAGCTAGTTTATTTAATTGTATTTATTTGTAGCAATTATATTTAATTAATTTATTGATAGTGTAGTGTTAGGTTAATTGTAGGTAATTGTAGGTAGTTTATTTAATTAATTTATTGATAGTCTAGTGTTAGGTTTATTTGTAACTTAGGTTAGGATTTCTTTTACAGGTAAATTTGTAATTATTTTAACTATTTTAGCTATTAAATAGTTCTTAACTATTTAATAGCTATTGTACCTGGTTAAAATAAATACAAAGTTACCTGTAAAATAAATATAAATCCTAAAATAGCTCTAATATAATTATAATTTATATTGTAGCTATATTAGGATTTATTTTACAGGTAAGTATTTAGCTTTAAATAGGAATAATTTATATAATAAGAGTTAATTAATTTCGTTAGATTTAAATTATATTTAACTTAGGGGGGTGTTAGTGTTAGGGTTAGACTTAGCTTTAGGGGTTAATACATTTATTAGAATAGCGGCGAGATTCGGTCGGCAGATTAGGGGTTAATAATTGAAGTTAGGTGTCGGCGATGTTAGGGAGGGCAGATTAGGGGTTAATACTATTTATTATAGGGTTAGTGAGGCGGATTAGGGGTTAATAACTTTATTATAGTAGCGCTCAGGTCCGGTCGGCAGATTAGGGGTTAATAAATGTAGGCAGGTGGGGGCGACGTTGTGGGGGGCAGATTAGGGGTTAATAAATATAATATAGGGGTCGGCGGTGTTAGGGGCAGCAGATTAGGGGTACATAAGGATAACGTAGGTGGCGGCGCTTTGCGGTCGGCAGATTAGGGGTTAAAAAATGTTTTGCGAGTGTCGGCGATGTGGGGGGACCTCGGTTTAGGGGTACATAGGTAGTTTATGGGTGTTAGTGTACTTTAGAGCACAGTAGTTAAGAGCTTTATAAACCGGCGTTAGCCTAGAAAGCTCTTAACTACTGACTTTTTTCCTGCGGCTGGAGTTTTGTCGTTAGATGTCTAATGCTCACTTCAGAAACGACTCTAAATACCGGAGTTAGAGAAATCCCATTGAAAAGATAGGATACGCAATTGACGTAAGGGGATCTGCGGTATGGAAAAGTCGCGGCTGAAAAGTGAGCGTTAGACCCTATTTTGAGTGACTCCAAATACCGGCAGTAGCCCAAAACCAGCGTTAGGAGCCTCTAACGCTGGTTTTCACGGCTAACGCCAAACTCTAAATCTAGGCCTTGGTGTTTTGTCAAACCTGGGAAAGTCAGCATGATTAGATCTCCTATTAAGTTCTATTTGCAAATCATCTATTTCTTTCCTGATATTAACCAACATGGCGGTTTTAAACGTTATTAACAATCTCATTAACCTTAATGAACAGTCCGTTAGCACACAGTTCCAGGCCTCAACAAAGTCCTTATCATTAGCATCAACATCAAAATTTGGAAATTTGTACAATCTTAGGCCCCTAGGTATCATACTGAGGCTCAAATATTTTTCAAGTGTCCAAATGTCCCACTGTATCTTTGATTCTTTTAAAAGTAGGTTTTCCATCAATTCAAATAATGTACTCAGTGTTAGGACTCCTTTGTCCTCTGAAAAGATTAGGTCACAGTCTGTAGTATTGGTTATACGTGCTGTTACTGACATAAGTGAATAAAAAGGTTGCTGTGCTTCTTCCATATTAGCTGCTGTAACATAACCGGAGACTAAAAAGAATGCTCAAAAGTGACCTGGGTGTTGGTATATCCAGTTATACCCAAATAGCAAAGTCATAAAAAGAGAAACCCAGTGTCACATAAAGTGCACAACAATAATAGAATATTCATACAAAACAGAAACCTGTGTGGCCTTGCAAAGAAAACAGTCCCAAATGAGGTCCCAGCAAGATTAGAGAGCAACTCACCAATATGGGAGAAGATGAACTCCGTGAGCTCTAGGTGTGGAGGCAGAGAGAAATTCACCCCTACTTTGGGGCTAGCACGATCCGACGCTATTCCTCCAATCCGGGACGAGACCTAATGGAACACTACTTGCCTCAACTTGTCCCCGCTGATTGCTTGCGTCCGTGCTTCAAACCGCTCCTCCGCCTCCCGTCCGGATCTCTTGGGCGTTACGTCACTGGGTATCCTCCGATTGGGGCCAAAGTGTAGCTCAACCTCACTGCGGTGAAAGCCATTATCCAGCAGCTCAGAGGTAAGGAAGTAGTTCCGGCCACACAGGTGCTCCTCCTATATTAGGCTTAAAAGAAATTGTACAGAACTGTCTGAATTTGAAAAAGAGTCTGTGAATCTAGAGAAAATACTTTCAGACAGACAGTATCCTGTGAAGGCTATCAGGAAGGCCAAGCATCAGGTTCAGAACATTTCTAGACATAATTTACTGGCCCCCAAGACAGAAGTGAAAAATAAACAACCGAGTGTCACTTTTGTGACGACACATAGTGCCCAATACACACAAATTTGCAATATAGTACGAAAACACTTTCAGATACTACTAGCAGGGGACAAATTAGTAGATACTGTTCAAAAGGGACTTAGATGTTCATATCGTAAAAGTCCAACACTGGGCTCTATGCTCTCTCCTACTTTACTCAGACCGATACATAAAGAGAAAGCCTCTTGGCTTAAGCACACTGGCATGTATAAATGCGGGCATCGCAAGTGTAAACCTTGTAAATACACAAGAATAACAAAGGAGTACACTAGTGTAGTGACCAAAAAAACTTACATGATAAACACTTGCATTAACTGTAGGACTGAGTCACCAATTTATTTAATTGAATGTACCCTATGTAACATTCAATATATAGGACTCACTTCTCGTGACCTCAATTCCCGGATTAGGGAACATTTATCTTCTTTTTCCACTAAAAGGGCCTCCACTCCTATTGTTCAACACTTTGGAATATATCATGACAATGATTTAAGAGGTTTTAAGTGGTGTGGTATTGAGAGGGTCACTATACCCACTAGGGGAGGTGACATCAATCAACTTCTTGCCAGACGTGAGGCATACTGGATTTTTACTATGGGCACTCGGTTACCAAATGGTCTAAATTCCAGGTATGATGTCATGAATTTGTGGGAGTAATACCATATTTTTCTATCTGGAACTTTTACCATGAAGGGTATACCTAATATTTTTCCCTGTAGGTATTTTAGTCCATCTTATAAATATAACATTTCTATGATCTGTTGTAGATATTCATATAGCTTCTTTCTGTTTTTGAACAGTGGGATTCACTAGTTCATTTAGAGCTTCATGTCATGTTTTGTTCTTTCCCCTAGTGGGCACTTTTGTATTGCCAACAGGTATATATATATATATATATTTTTTTTTTAATAACTTTATTTGTGGTTAGAATCCAATACATACATGGCAAAAAGCACAAACTAATTCAACTTAATGACATGACTGTGGTAAAATCCATTTCACAAGTACAGATATCCATTGTCTGGTTGCATAATCAATGAACTATCTAAATTCACCATGTAGAGGTACGGAGTCACATTTTCTAGTGTATATCATAACAGTACAACGCATAAAACAAAAACAAACATAAGTACAAACGAAACGAAAATAACACTTAGTACATAATACGTATTACATACTACATAAAAACTTACCTGGAGCCCTCCGGCCTAGCTCAACCACCCCGGACACGAACCAAGGAGAAAGAAGAGTGAAGGGAATGGCAACGAAGACTGACGCCATGAAGGAAGGCTTTATAAGGCACAGATTTGTGTATGCCTAGGGTGCGATTGTCGACTATTCTTGGGGAGTTGGGAAGGACCAGTTACCTTTAAGGTTCTCGTTTAAGATAAAGAGGCTATTTCTGAATGGGTATATGACTTTTTCCCTAACTGCCCCAGGTAGGTGTAGAAGATAAGCTTCCCACTTGGAAATAAAATGTTTGATACGCTTTTCTGGATCCCCCTTCACGTCTGCCTGTTCAATTAACATCTGCGTGTGTATACTACTAAGAAGCCTCGGGAGAGAGGGGGATTTTTTCCCGGCCCAACTAGCCACAATAATTTGTTTTGCCAAAACTATGACTATAGATACTAAGTTATCAAAAAGAGGTGGGTTGTCATTTGAGATTAGAAAAACTATACGCTGGGCTGAGAGTGCTATCCGAGTCTTTGTAATTTTAGTGAGCCAGTACGAGATTTTAAGCCAGAAGCTCTTCAGCTTGGGGCAGTCCCACAGCAAATGCAGCCAGTCTGGTGAGATAGAACTGCACTTGGGGCAGGTATCGCTAGCTCCAGGGATCCATCTAGAACGGAGATGCAGGGTTATGTAGGCTTGTTGTATAAATTTTAGATGTGATTCCCTTAATTTGGCAGAGATAGTGACTGTCTGTATCTTTTTTAGACTTGCGCAGATAAGCTCTTCATTGACTGACAAGTCGATGAAGCTCTCCCATTTCAATGTGAGCCTGCGCACAGTAGAGACCTCAAAGTGTCTAAGGATGGAGTTGTAGATGTGTGTAATATTGTATGATCCCTGTTTTGCCAGCGCACAGAGATTGTCAATGTTGGTGGGTTCTCTGGGAAGACGCCCCTCCGCCCTTAATTTAGTGATATAATGCCTGCACTGAAAGTATGCAAAGCCATGGGAATTTGGGAGGTTAAACCGATCTCTTAGATCATGAAAGGGGATAAGTTCCAATGTCAGGGGGTTAAGGAGCTGTTTAATCATGGAGAGCTTTTGGGCGTGCCATATTTGAAATGCCTTTGTAGTATAACCAGGTAGGAAATTTAGGTTGCCCTGAATTGGCAGATACTTATTAACTGATTTATCTATCCCCCATAGCCTGCACAACTTGGCCCAGGCCCTAAGCGGGTCCCTATATAATATATGTTGCTGTATTTGTGACGGTACTGCGTGAGGTAAGAATGCCAGGCTCATTGGTTTAATAAGATTATCTTCTAGGGTGGGGACAGTAAAACGGTTGTTACCAACCAGCCAGTCTAATATGAGTTTAGTGAGGGTGGACCAATTGTACCATGAAATATTTGGAAGACGAAGCCCTCCTCCAGTCAGGGGCATAGCCAGGTAATCTTTCCCTATCCTATGCTTCTTACCTCTCCATATAAACTGGCCCAGAGCAGACTGTAGTGACCTAGTGTCCTGTTGAGTAAGGAGGAGAGGTAGCATCTGCAGGGGGTATAAAAGTTTGGGTAACGCAACCATTTTAAAGAGATGAATTCGTCCCGTTAGAGACAGGGGTAAGTTTTGCCATCCCGAGAGCAGAAGTTTTATGTTGCGTATAGTATTTGTCAGATTTAGGTGATATAGTTTATTGGGGTTCACATGTACGTGAATGCCCAGATACTTAAAGGATCCGTCTGTTATTTTAAGTGTGGTGTTCGTCAGAATGGTGTGTTGTCTGTTTTGTAACCAAGTCACCTCCGATTTATTAATGTTAACCTTGTAACCTGTAAAGGTACCAAAGGTTTCAATTACTTCCAAGAGGGGGTTCAAGTTAGTAGCAGGGTTGCCTATAAATAGTAGCAGATCGTCTGCATACAGCGATAAATGTTGCTTGTGTTCTAGGACGTCTAAGCCATCGCATTTTTGTCGGATGTAGCATGCAAGGGGTTCTATGGCTAAATCGAATAACAGCGGGGAGAGGGGGCATCCCTGTCTCGTACCCCTTTGCAGGACAAATGAGGGGGAAAGCTCTCCGTTAACTATCAGAGATGCTTTAGGGGTTGTATTTAACCGTTGTAGAAAAGACGTGAAATTGCCCGAGAGGCCAAATTTTTGTAATGATGTATGTAGGTGGTCCCATTCTATCCTATCGAACGCCTTCTCTGCGTCGAGGGCAAGGAGAGAGGCGTCCTGCAGGTCAGCAGGGTTAGAGGAGTGGGAATTATACCAATAATGGGAAGTGATTGCCAATGTTTTCCTGATGTTAATCACCGATGATCTCCCTTTAATAAACCCGGTCTGATCTGTGTGTATAATTGAGGGAAGAACCTGCGCTAATCTGTCAGCTAAAATTTTGGTGAGCAATTTGTAGTCTCCGTTTAATAACGAAATTGGGCGATAAGAGGAAGTATCTGTAAGGTCTCTATCAGGCTTAGGGATAAGGCAGATATTTGCCTCTGTAAATCTGGTATCTATTAGAGAAGAGCCTTCTAGGTATGCAGTGTATAGGGAGGACAGAGCCGGGGCTATGTCCTCTACAAGGAGTCTGTAGTACTCTGCGGGTAGGCCATCAGGGCCCGCCGCCTTTCCAAGCTTGGTTCTATTTATGGCTTTAATTACTTCCTGAGGGAGGATGCTGGCGCTAAGTAGTGAGTTTTGTTCATCTGAGAGGGTTGGGATATTTGTATTGTTCCAGAAGTTCCGCTTCGCCTCCGGGTTAATTTCTTGGCTGGTGTATAGAGAGGTGTAATATTTAACAAATTCTGACATTATTTCTTTGTTGTTCGAAGTTAAGTGTGATTGGGACTTTATAGCCAGGATGTCTGATTTGGGCGTGCATAGCTTAACTAGATTAGCTAGCAGCTTACCTGACTTGTTACAGTGTCTAAAGTATCGTCCCTGTCTGTGTATGTCTGAAGTATTGTTTTGTTGGGCTAGGTAGGTGTCCCTAGCCAGTTTAAGATCATAGTCATTTTTTTTAGATGTGGGGGTAGGGTTAGAGAGGTATCCATTGTACGCCTCGGTAAGGTTTGCCAAGAATGCTTCATCAACTCTTTTGATGTTTTTATTATGGTGTGCTGTAAAGGAGGTTATAATCCCTCTCATAACTGGCTTAGAGGCATGCCAAAACAGATTTGGGTTGTTTTTGTGTTGATCATTATCTGACGCGTAGTGTGTCCATGCGGTTTTAAGAAGCTGACGGAAAGTTATGTCATGGTATAGATAGGCTGGGAATCTCCAAGATTTATTTGGAGGTTTGATGGGTGTGGGTTGGAGTATGAAATGAATTGGGGCATGGTCTGAAATAGTGATGTGTTCTATGGTGGGATGCTGAATTTGAGGTGTTATCCCAGAGGAGGTCAGGAAATAATCTATTCTCGAAAGGGTACTGTGCGTCTTAGACAGACAAGTATACTCTCTCTCCAATGGATTCAGTACCCTCCATACATCTACAAGACCCAGTGTGGTTTTTATGTTATTTATCAGAGATATCTCTCTTTTGTATCTAGTGTGTGAGTATTTTGAGGAGCTAGCTGAAGTTGGGTCTTTGAATCTGTCCAGGGGAAGGGCCTGGGCCAAGTTGAAATCTCCCCCCAAGATCACAGGGGCAGTATAAGTGGCTAGTTTGGCTAGCAGAGACGACCAAAATGGGGGGCAAAATTCATTGGGACCATAGACATTACATAAAGTGTATTCAAGGTTTCCCACTTTTAGGATTGCTAGAATAAATCTGCCTTCTCTATCTATCTCCACTTGTGAAAAAGACACTGGAAGGCCCTTTCTTACCAAGACAGCTACCCCTCTCTTTCTACTCTCGGTAGGGGAGTAAAGAATCTGGCCCACCCATCGGACCTTCATTTTTTCATGTTCCTCAGAGGTTAATTTGGTTTCCTGGAGCAGCGCTATGTCAGTATGTAGTTTTTTAAGCTGTTGTAAAATCATACTCCTTTTTGCCGGGGACGTGATGCCCCCAACATTCCAGGAGGTTATCCTCAGGTTTGCAGCCATACTATGTCAGGATTGATATGAGAGCGGGTAGGAATGGGGAATAAGTTGTGCGGTGCGTATCTATTCGCTAGAACATCTAGACTGACATAAATTAGGCCATGAGCCCTGCGACTAGGATCAAAAATGTGTGTGTGGGGTGTAAGTGAGGGCCTAAAGAGGTTAGGCTTGAAGGGTTGACTCACCAGCAGATATAAGGCAGGCAGCTCTCTCCATGAGTTTGTGGCCGCGGGGGGTGATACTCCAGGCGCTCCAGAAGTAAACTGAGGACAGATCAGGAAAAAAAACATAGTTAAGGACAAGCAACCCAGTGTTTTCTTCAACAAGGCACTCTTGTAAATTAACAGCCCAACATTTTCAATACATAGCAGTAGCATTTGCAATGGAACTTTGGAGGTATTATGCATAACATCATCCGGAGTACATCAGGTGATGTGTGAGAAAGAATTCAGGGACAGGGCCCGTGCTGTGGGCGGACGAAATGAGCCTTTATTTTCCACCGCTAGAGGAGGAGACTCAGAGTAATATAGGAGAATTAGGTGGGGTGATTTGCGGCTCCTCAGAGCCCAGTAAGGGAGCAGTGCAATTATTGGTCTTGGTGCGGGAGAGTGAGCCACACATATAGTGCAAGTATGTAATATATCGTATGGTATCAGAATGCAAAAGGCACTTAAGAGGTAAGGAAAGCTTCGTTTATAATTTTGGGGGCCGTATGGGAGAGTCAGGGACCTCCTCCCAGTCTCAAACAGGAATGCAAGAAATGTGAAACACACAACCCCGAAAAAATAACACCCCTCCCCTGCAAGGCAAGCCCAACAGTTACAATTCAAACATTGTAGTCCAAACAAAACAGCCAACACTGGGGTTAGCCAAACTTGTAAACAAAGTTCAGCAAACATTATAAAACAATATCTAAGCTATAAGGAGCAGCTTTGAATACTTATTAGTGATCGAGGAGGTATCAGTAATTTTCTCGCCGACGTTCCGTAGATAGGTAAGCTTGCGCTGCAGCAGGTGTATGAAAGATTTTCGGGCCTGAGGGTGTCTGGAGCCTCAATTTGGCAGGAAACAATAAGGCGACCTGTCGCCCCTGCTCATGAAGCCTGGAGCATAGGGGAGCAAATTCCTTGCGTTTTCGAGTGACTTCCATTGAAAAGTCCTGAAACAAAAGGAGCTTGTGGCTTTCATACTTGAGTTCCTTATGTGACCTGAAAGACCTTAACAAGGCCAGCTTATCCTGGTAATTCAGGCACTTAAAAATGACCTGCCTAGGCCTGCCCTTAGGATTTTCCAGATGTCTGTCGGGGCCTATTCGATGTGCCCTTTCGATGTCCAGTGGGAGGTAGTCCTGGGGCATTCCAAGAAGCTTTGGGAGAGTAGATGCAGTAAATTCTAGTAGATCCTTATCTTTCACAATCTCAGGTACTCCCACTATTCGCAGGTTATTCCGCCGACTGCGGTTCTCCAAATCCTCTACTTTATCTAGGAGATATTGATTTTGCTTAGTTAGGCAGCAAGATTCAGAGAACGCCTTGAAAAACCTATCTTCTACTCCTGAGATTCGTTGCTCTGCAGCTGTAAGACGTGTGGAAAACATTCTCACCTCACTAGTCAGGGTATCCACCCCCGCTTGCAAGGAGTCCATTTTCGGTAAAAAAAAGGTTTTGAGTTCCTGTAATAAAGAGCTATGGTCTTGAGAGCCTGTGCCCCCCTCCAACTGAGAAGAGTTTGCTACTTGGTTCTCTGCCGCTTGTCGGAGCTTCTCCTGAGTTTTTGACCTTTGACTCATGGCGTCTTTTTTTAGGCGGTGAGAGCCTCTGGAAATAATCGTTGACTTTCATATAGCAAGGTTACAGTACTTTCTCTCTTTTTTTGTTTTTTTGTTTTGACAGGATAAGATTCTGTGATTGTGGCAACACAGGTAGGATAGCAGGGGGCTCACCCTATAGGTAGGGGAGAGTGCAGGGATACTTCAAAATGTAGAAGTAATTATAGGGTGAAGAACAGGGGTTTAGCTGGCAGTGGTGTTATCATGCAGTTTGACGTCAGTATAGATATAGAAAACAATAAGCAATGCACTCCCTTTGTTAAATCACTGTATAATAACAAAGTGCAATCAGCTTATATGCAGCTTGAGGGTGTAGGTATCTGTCCATAAAGTAGTATGTTCAGTATGTGTTTTATTTGGTTTTTGTTTTTGGTTTTGGTGGGGGAAACAGGGTGAGGCTGGTATCTGAAAGTAGCTCAAGTTAGTGGTGTAAGCAGCCTACCCGGTCTCCCCTAGACCACAGCTATTCAGGCTTTATCTCCTTATTTTCTGTTAGAAGTGGTGCTCCAATATTTGCCTGTCCCTTCCTTCCAACCCTGTATGTGAATGAACTTGATAAAGCAGGGGATAGAAGGTGTGTGACGCAGATGAAGTGCCTGGCGTGCAGGCCTCTTACCGATCCTCAGCAGCAAGTGTCCTGAAGCTTGCCGTAATGTGGAGGGACTCCTGTCCTGCCGGAGTATATGTTGCCCTCTCAGGAGGTATATCAGGGGTACTGAGGGTTTCGTTCGGGCCCTGACAAGGCCGCTGCTCTTAAGGAGGAGGGAGGGAGGGCCTAACCAATATGGTGCCCGTCTATATTCACGCGCGATAGTGCGCAACAACTTGAAAGTGCTCCCGGGGCCAGGGCGATCTTCAGCCCTGTACCGATGTTAAGCCAGTTGGGGTACTGCAAGGGACCAACAAGGCAGCACTGTGGGAAAGGCGGCCGGCAGCGAGGAATATAGATTTTTAAGAGAGCCAGATGCGGAGCTCTTCTCCTCTGCTGCCAGCCGCTAGTTCCGCCCACCGGAAGTCCAGGTATATATATTTTAATGTATGCCACTATTTCTCTTACCATATTATTGGTCAGTGTCATGTGGTCACACAATCTAGTCCATAGGTTTGTTAAATATGATTCTCTATATAGACCTTCATCACATTAGACAAGTATTATTATCTTAGTCTTAGAATTAGCCATCACACAATATCTTTTCATCAGGTAATTAACCCCTTAATAGGCTATAGGACTTACATTGATTATAATAGTAACTTAGTTCTCTTTGATTTTAGCGTGCAGGTCACTCTTAGCATAATTGATCTTAACATACACTCTGTGGTTTTACTAACTTAGAGTTTATTAATGTTAATATAAGGGTGTATAAGTTTATTTAATACTTGTATAAGTGTACAGTACACAATATTTATCTCTAGTACTTTGGTTGTAACATGGGTTTATTTTATTATGCCTAGTTTGTACGTGCTGTTTTTCTCACAGGTGATTAATGCTGTTAAAAAACTGATTGGTTATAGTATGAGGGCGTGTTTTTTACCTTAAGCCAATCATATCTGTTTTTAGGGCTTTTTAACAGGTGTGTGGCACATCACTGTAGGCTATGATTACGGAGATTATCCGAAACATGTAAGCCATACAGTGCTGCGCCCTCTACACCTTCAGTATTTGCTGTTTGCTGTTATTCCTTACTTTTAATGGATTCAATAAAGACATTGTTTTAACTTTTGGATAGCTGGATTTCTTTCGCTTGATCTATTACCTTATCCAGCCTCCAGTCTATCCCATTTGTTGCTGACAACTTGGAGCACCTGTGCGGCCGGAACTACTTCCTTACCTCTGAGCTGCTGGATAACGGCTTTCACCGCAGCGAGGTTGAGCTACACTTTGGCCCCAATTGGAGGATACCCAGTGACGTAACGCCCGAGAAATCCGGACGGGTGGCGGAGGAATCCCGTAACGGAGCGGTTTGAAGCACGGACGCAAGCAATCAGCGGGGACAAGTTGAGGCAAGTGGTGTTCCATTAGGTCTCATCCCGGATTGGAGGAATAGCGTCAGATCGTGCTAGCCCCAAAGTAGGGGTGAATTTCTCTCTGCCTCCACACCTATAGTTCGCGGAGTTCATCTTCTACCATATTGGTGAGTTGCTCTCTAATCTTGCTGGGACCTCATTTGGGACTGTTTTCTTTGCAAGGCTGCACAGGTTTCTGTTTTGTATGAATATTCTATTATTGTTGTGCACTTTATGTGACACTGGGTTTCTCTTTTTATGACTTTGGGCCTTAATAAAGGCAGACCATTTTAGAAAAAACTTCTGAACTTGCACTTCTTCATACATTGGTGTATCAAACTGCTCTATAATCAACTGTTTTTTAATGAAGTCCAGCCACTCACTTAGCTTAGGTTCCTGTTTTCCTTTCCACTTTTTCCTAATTAAATTTCTGGCGGACAAAATTGCCACGTTTATCATCTTACAATCAGAGCTTTATCTGTCTTTGTCCACCAGAAATAATATCTGTTCTAACGTGAGGTGAATCTTTTTCTCTTGTAAGATGTATCAAGTCCACGGATTCATCCCTACTTGTGGGATATTCTCCTCCCCTACAGGAAGTGGCAAAGAGAGCACCCACAGCAGAGCTGCCTATATAGCTCCCCCCTTAGCTCCACCCCCAGTCATTCTCTTTGCCTACTCTAAGTAACTAGGACGTGCAGAGCGAGTGTGGTGACAAAAATGTTAGTTTTTTATTTCTCAAGCAAAAGTTTGTTATTTTAAATGGTGCCGGTGTGTACTATTTACTCTTTGGCAGAAAAGAGATGAAGATTTCTGCAAGGAGGATTATGATCTTAGCACTTTGTAACTAAGATCCACTGCTGTTCTCACAAGGGCTGAAGAGTACAGGAAAACTTCAGTTGGGGGAACGGTTTGCATGCTAAGCTGCATATGAGGTATGTTCAGTCTATGTTTTTCTAGACAGACTGTGTTTATTCTAGAAAAGGCTGGCAATATCCCCATGGGGAAAGGGTAAGCTGTATTCAGACACTTGGATAGGAATTTCAGCTTGCTTGAAGGGCTCATTTGTTACTGGTGACACTGTTAGGAAAAAACGTTTTTTGAAGGGACTAAAGGGGTCATGGTGGCTTGTATTAGGGTTTTTTAACCCACATGGTTAATTAAGAGACACTCAGGTGTTTTTCTAATAGGCCTCAAAACATCAAGTGAGGTGGGAGGGGCCTATTTTCGCGCCTCATTTGCAGTTTCTTTTCCTTAGAGTCATCCAACTGCTTCTCTAGAGGTTCCTGCTGTGTTTGAGGGCTGTAAAGGAGGTTCCCCCCCCCCCCACAAATCGTTCTGAAGGGCAGGTAGGCACCACGGCAGAGCTGTGGCAAGGTGCTGATAGTCTTTTTTACCGGTTTTGACGTTTTTTCAATCCGGTTTTGCTATTAAGGGGTTAATTGTTTATTTGCATAGTTGTGCAAAGTTACTAAGGCTGTAAGATACTACTGTAAAAATTTCGTTAAGTTTACTGCTTTTTTACACTGTTTTGCAGAACTTGTGCAGCTTTTTTTCTCTTAAAGGCACAGTACCGTTTTATTTCTAAGTGTTATTTACTTTGATTACAATGTTTTCAAAGCTTGCTTGTTACATTACTAGCCTGTTTAACATGTCTGATACCAAGGAAAATCCTTGTTCAATATGTTTGGAAGCCATTGTGAAATCCCCTCTTAGAATGTGTCCCAAATGTACTGATATGTCTATAAATTATAAAGAATATATATTAGCATTTAAAAATAGAGCAATAGATGATTCTCAGTCAGAAGTAAATGAGGGTTCGCCATCTAGCTCTCCCCAAGTGTCACAACCAGTAACGCCCGCACAAGTGACGCCAGGTACCTCTAGTGCGTCACATCCATTTACTTTACAAGACATGGCCACAGTTATGAATACAACCCTCACTGAGGTTTTATCCAAACTGCCTGGTTTACAAGGAAAGCGGGACAGCTCTGGGTTAAGGAAAAATACTGAGCCGTCTCACGCTTTAGTAGCCGTTTCTGATATGCCCTCACAATGCTCTGAAGGGGCGAGGGATTTGTTATCTGAGGGAGAAATTTCTGATTTAGGAAAGACGCTTCCTCAGTGAGTTTCTGATATGACGGCCTTTAAATTTAAGCTTGAACACCTCCGCTTATTGCTTAGGGAGGTATTAGCAACTCTAGATGATTGTGACCCTATAGTGGTCCCAGAGAAATTGTGTAAAATGGATAGATACTTAGAGGTTCCTGTTTACACTGATGTTTTTCCAGTCCCTAAGAGGATTGTGAATATTTTTGCTAAGGAGTGGGATAGACCAGGTATTCCGTTCACTCCCCCTCCTGTTTTTAAGAAAATGTTTCCCATATCTGAAACCATAAGGGACTCATGGCAGACAGTTCCTAAGGTGGAGGGAGCTATTTCTACTCTGTCTAAGCGTACAACTATACCTATCGAGGACAGTTGTGCTTTCAAAGATCCTATGGATAAAAAATTAGAGGGTCTCCTGAAGAAAATTTTTGTTCATCAAGGTTTTTCTCTCCAACCTATTGCGTGCATTGTTCCTGTAACAACTGCAGCTGCTTTCTGGTTTGAGGCTCTAGAAGAGGCTCTTCAAATGGAGACTCCATTAGAGGAAATTATGGACAGAATTAAGGCACTTAAGTTGGCTAATTCTTTTATTACAGATGCCGCTTTTCAACTGGCTAAATTAGCGGCAAAGAATTCAGGTTTTGCCATTTTAGCACGCAGGGCGTTATGGCTTAAGCCCTGGTCTGCTGATGTGTCATCTAAATCTAAACTTTTGAACATTTCTTTCAAAGGTAAGACCCTATTCGGGCCTGAACTGAAGGAGATCATTTCAGACATCACTGAAGGGAAAGGTCATGCCCTCCCTCAGGATAGATCAAATAAGATTAGGGCCAAACAAAATGATTTTCGTTCCTTTCGGAACTTTAAGAGTGGTCCCGCTTCAGCTTCCTCTGCTACAAATCAAGAGGGGAATTTTGCCCAATCCAAGTCAGTCTGGAGACCTAACCAGGCTTGGAACAAGTGTAAACAGGCCAAGAAGCCTGCAGCTGCCTCTAAGACAGCATGAAGGGGTAGCCCCCGATCCGGGACCGGATCTAGTAGGGGGGGAGATGTTCAGAATCCCTGGGCTTTAGAAATTGTGTCCCAGGGATATCTTCTGGAATTCAAGGGCTCCCTTCCAAGGGGGAGATTTCACATTTCTCGATTGTCTGTAAACCAGAAGACCTACATACCATGGGGGTGATTCGCCCAGTCCCAAAGGAGGAACAGGGGCTAGGGTTTTATTCAAACCTGTTTGTGGTTCCCAAGAAAGAGGGAACTTTCAGACCAATCTTGGATCTCAAAATTCTAAACAAGTTCCTCAAAGTTCCATCATTCAAGATGGAGACTATTCGGACTATTCTACCTCTGATCCAGGAGGGTCAATATATGACTACCGTGGACTTAAAGAATGTGCATCTACACATCTCTATTCACAGAGATCATTATCAATTCCTCAGATTCGCCTTTCTAAACAGGCATTACCAGTTTGTGGCCCTTCCTTTCGGGTTGGCCACGGCTCCCAGAATTTTCACAAAAGTGCTAGGGTCCCTTCTGGCGGTTCTACGACCACAGGGCATAGCAGTGGCGCCTTATCTAGACGACATCTTAATTCAGGCGTCGACTTTCCAGCTAGCCAAGTCTCACACAGACATCGTGTTGGCTTTTCTGACATCTCACGGATGGAAGGTGAACATAAAATAGAGTTCTCTCTTCCCTCTTACAAGAGTTTCCTTCCTAGGGACTCTGATAGACTCAGTAGAAATGAAAATATTTCTGACGGAGGTCAGAAAGTTAAAACTCTTATCCACTTGCCGAGCTCTTCATTCCATTCCTTGGCCATCAGTGGCTCAGTGTATGGAGGTAATCGGACTCATGGTAGCGGCAATGGACATAGTTCCTTTTGTCCGTCTGTATCTCAAACCACTGCAACTATGCCTACTCAAACAGAGGAATGGGGATTATGCAGACTTATCGCCTCAACTGCATCGGGACCAGGAGACCAGAGATTCTCTTCTCTGGTGGTTGTCTCAGGACCACCTGTCTCAGGGAATGTGCTTCCGCAGGCCAGAGTGGCTCATTGTAACGACAGATGCCAGCCTGCTAGGCTGAGGTGCAGTCTGGAACTCCCTGAAAGCACAGGGCTTATGGTCTCGGGAGGAAGCTCTCCTCCCGATAAACATTTTAGAACTGAGAGCGATTTTTAATGCACTTCAGGCGTGACTGTAGCTTATATCAATCATCAGGGAGGAACAAGGAGTTCTCTAGCGATGATGGAGGTAACCAAAATAATCCGGTGGGCAGAGGATCACTCTTGCCATCTCTCAGCAATCCACATCCCAGGAGTAGAGAACTGGGAGGCGGATTTTCTAAGTCGTCAGACTCTTTATCCGGGTGAGTGGGAACTCCATCCAGAGGTATTCGCCCAGCTGATTCAGCTATGGGGCACACCAGAATTGGATCTGATGGCGTCTCGTCAGAATGCCAAACTTCCTCGTTACGGGTCCAGGTCCCGGGATCCCAAGGCGTTACTGATAGATGCTCTTGCAGTGCCTTGGTCCTTCAATCTGGTTTATGTATTTCCACCGTTTCCTCTCCTCCCACGTCTGGTTGCCAGAACCAAGCAGGAGAGAGCTTCGGTAATTCTGATAGCTCCTGCGTGGCCACGCAGGACTTGGTATGCAGACCTAGTGGACATGTCCTCGGTTCCACGGTGGACTCTGCCAATGAGGCGGGACCTTCTAATCCAAGTCCCGTTCACGCATCCAAATCTAATTTCTCTGCGTCTGACTGCTTGGAGATTGAACGCATGATTTTATCAAAGCGTGGTTTCTCTGAATCAGTCATTGATACCCTGATTCAGGCTAGAAAGCCTGTCACCAGGAAGATTTATCATAAGATTTGGCGCAAATATCTTTATTGGTGTGAATCCAAAGGTTACTCGTGGAGTAAGATTAGGATTCCTAGAATATTGTCTTTTCTCCAGGAAGGTTTAGAGATGGGATTATCTGCTAGTTCTCTTAAAGGTCAAATATCTGCTTTGTCTATTCTACTTCACAAACGTCTGGCAGATGTCCCAGACGTTAAAGCATTTAGTCAGGCTTTGGTCAGAATCAAGCCTGTATTTAAACCTGTTGCTCCGCCATGGAGCCTAAACTTAGTTCTTAAAGTTCTTCAAGGGGTTCCGTTTGAACCTATGCATTCCATAGATATTAAGTTTCTATCTTGGAAAGTTTTGTTTTTAGTAGCTATCTCTTCGGCTCGAAGAGTTTCTGAACTATCTGCTTTACAATGTGATTCCCCTTACCTTGTTTTCCATGCAGATAAGGTGGTTTTGCGTACCAAACCTGGGTTTCTTCCTAAGGTTGTTCCTAATAAGACTCCAATGTCTTTGTTTCTGCTTGTGTTTTTAAAAATTATTTATAAAAAAAAAAAAAAAAAAGAATATCAATCAAGAGATTGTGGTTCCTTCTTTGTGTCCTAATCCTTCATCTAAGAAGGAACGTCTGTTACACAATCTTGATGTGGTTTGTGCTTTAAAATTCTACTTACAAGCAACTAAAGATTTCCGTCAAACATCTTATTTGTTTGTTGTTTATTCTGGTAAACGGAGAGGTCAAAGGGCTACGGCTACCTCTCTTTCCTTTTGGCTGAAAAGCATCATCCGTTTGGCCTATGAGACTGCTGGACGGCAGCCTCCTGAAAGGATTACTGCTCATTCTACTAGAGCTGTGGCTTCCACATGGGCTTTTAAAAATGAGGCTTCTGTTGAACAGATTTGTAAGGCGGCGACTTGGTCTTCGCTTCATACTTTTTCCAAATTTTACAAATTCAATACTTTTGCTTCTTCGGAGGCTATTTTTGGGAGAAAGGTTCTACAAGCAGTGGTGCCTTCCGTTTAAGGTCCCTGTCTTGTCCCTCCCTTCATCCGTGTCCTAAAGCTTTGGTATTGGTATCCCACAAGTAAGGATATATCCGTGGACTCGATACATCTTACAAGAGAAAACATAATTTATGCTTACCTGATAAATTTATTTCTCTTGTAATGTATCGAGTCCACGGCACGCCCTGTTTTTTAAGACAGGCATATATATTTTTATTTTTAAACTTTCAGTCACCACTGCACCCTATGGTTTCTCTTTTTTCTTCCTAGCCTTCGGTCGAATGACTGGGGGGTGGAGCTAAGGGGGGAGCTATATAGGCAGCTCTGCTGTGGGTGCTCTCTTTGCAACTTCCTGTAGGGGAGGAGAATATCCCACAAGTAAGGATGAATCCGTGGACTCGATACATCACAAGAGAAATAAATTTATCAGGTAAGCATAAATTATGTTTTTTTCTAAATGTATATTCAACCAAAGCTCTATTTTTCTCCAGAATTGGTTAATCTTTGGACATTGCCAAATTAGATGCACAAGGTCAGCCGCTAATAATTGACATTTACAGCATTTATTAAATTGATTATTTTTTCCATAAAAAGTATTTTTCAGGAGTATAATAAGTTTTATATATAAGTTTTAAATGTGCTTCTCTCCATATAGCGGAGAGTGTATTTCTCTCAACCCTACTTATCGATTTTTTAATTATATCAATGTTAATATTAATATCCGTATCTACTATAGTACCAATCCATTTATTGGCAAGGTATATCATATTTTCTCTTGTTAAGTGTATCCAGTCCATGGATCATCCATTACTTATGGGATATTCTCCTTCCCAACAGGAAGTTGCAAGAGGATCACCCACAGCAGAGCTGCTATATAGCTCCTCCCCTCACTGCCATATGCAGTCATTCTCTTGCAACTCTCAACTAAGATGGAGGTCGTAAGAGGACTGTGGTGTTTTATACTTAGTTTATTTCTTCAATCAAAAGATTTCTGCCTAGAAACAGTTTCCTGAAGCTTTCCACTGTTGCAATATGAGTGGGAAGGGCCTATTTTAGTGCTTTTCTGTGCAGATAAAAATACTGACAGAGACATTCAGCTTCCCTCTGCATGATACAGGACATCTCTGAAGGGCTCAAAAGGCTTCAAAGTCGTGTTTGAGGAGGGTAACAATCACAGTAGACTGTGGCAGTTGTTGTGACTGTGTTTAAAAAAACAAAAACAAAAAAAAAAATCTAATTTCTCTGAGACTGACTGCATGGAGATTGAACGCTTGATCCTATCAAGGCGTGGCTTCTCCGAGTCAGTCATTGATACCTTAATACAGGCACGAAAGCCTGTCACCAGGAAAATCGACCATAAGATATGGCGTAAATATCTTTTTTGGTGTGAATCCAAGAATTAATCAGGGAGTAAGGTTAGGATTCCTAGGATATTGTCCTTTCTCCAAGAGGGTTTGGACAAAGGATTATCAGCTAGTTCTTTAAAAGGACAGATTTCTGCTCTGTCTATTCTTTTGCACAAGCGTCTGACAGAGGTTCCAGACGTCCAGGCTTTGGTTAGAATTAAGCCTGTGTTTAAAACTGTTGCTCCCCCGTGGAGCTTAAACTTGGTTCTTAAAGTTCTTCAAGGAGTTCTGTTTGAACCCCTTCATTCCATTGATATTAAACTTTTATCTTGGAAAGTTCTGTTTTTGATGGCTATTTCCTCGGCTCGAAGAGTCTCTGACCTATCTGCCTTACAATGTGATTCTCCTTATCTGATTTTTCATGCAGAGTTCTGCGTACCAAACCTGGGTTTTTACCTAAGGTGGTTTCTAACAAGAATATCAATCAAGAGATTGTTGTTCCATCATTGTGTCCTAATCCTTCTTCGAAGAAGGAACGTCTCTTACATAATCTGGACGTAGTCCATGCCTTGAAGTTTTACTTACAAGCTACTAAAGATTTTCGCCAAACATCTTCCCTGTTTGTCGTTTACTCTGGACAGAGGAGAGGTCAAAAAGCTTCGGCAACCTCTCTTTCCTTTTGGCTTCGGAGCATAATTCGCTTAGCCTATGAGACTGCTGGACAGCAGCCCCCTGAAAGGATTACAGCTCATTCTACTAGAGCTGTGTCTACCACCTGGGCCTTTAAAAATGAGGCCTCTGTTGAACAGATTTGCAAGGCTGCGACTTGGTCTTCGCTTCACACCTTTTCAAAATTTTACAAATCTGACTACTTTTGCTAGTTATCAAAAAACTAGCAGGTACGCTCGCCACTATTCCGGCCCAGCGTACCTAGTTTTCAATCCGCCGCCCTGGAGGCGGCAGATGCCATAGGAATCAATGGGAGTCTGACAGCAGCGAAAGCTCATGTTCGCTGCTGCCCAATATCCCATTGATTCCTATGGGAACGTCTACACCTAACACCCTAACATGTACCCTGAGTCTAAACACCCCTAATCTGCCCCCCTACACCTTTGCCACCTACATTATACATATTAACCCCTAATCTGCCCCCCTACACCTCCGCCTCCTACATTATACATATTAACCCCTAATCTGCCCCCCTACACCTCCGCCACCTACATTATACATATTAACCCCTAATCTGCCCCCCCCCCACACCTCCGCCACCTACATTATACTTATTAACCCCTAAACCGCTGCTCCCGGAGCCCGCTGCAACTAAATAAAGTGTTTAACCCCTAAACCACTGCTCCTGGAGCCCGCCGCAACTAAATAAAGTGTTTAACACCTAAACCGCCGCTCCAGGACCCCGCCGCCACCTACATTAAATTTATTAACGCCTAATCTGACCCCCCTACACCGCCGCCACCTACATTAAATTTATTAACCACTAATCTGACCCCCTACACCGCCACTACCTACATTAAATTTATTAACCCCTAAACCTAAGTCTAACCCTAACCCCCCTAATTTAAATATCATTTAAATAAATCTAAATAAATATTCCTATCATTAACTAAATTATTCCTATTTAAAACTAAATACTTACCTATAAAATAAACCCTTTGCTAGCTACAATATAACTAATAGTTACATTGTAGCTATTTTAGGATTTATTTTAATTTTACAGGCAACTTTGTATTTATTTTAACTAGGTAGAATAGTTATTAAATAGTTATTAACTATTTAATAACTTCCTAGTTAAAATAAATACAAAAGTACCTGTAAAATAAAACCTAACCTAAGTTACAATTACACCTAACACTACACTATAATTAAATGAATTCCCTAAATTAAAATAAATTAAATACAATTAAATACAATTAACTAAAGTACAAAAAAAAACAAACACTAAATTACAGAAAATAATAAAATAATTACAAGAATTTTAAATGAATTACACCTAATCTAATCCCCCTAATAAAATAAAAAAGCCCCCCAAAATAATAAAAATCCCTACCCTACACTAAATTACAAATAGCCATTAAAAGGGCCTTTTGTGGGGCATTACCCCAAAGTAATCAGCTCTTTTATCTGTAAAAAAAATACAATACCCCCCAACATTAAAACCCAACACCCACACACCCAACCCTACTCTAAAACCCACCCAATCCCCCCTTAATAAAACATAACACTACCTCCTTAAAGATCACCCTACCTTGAGATGTCTTCACCCAACCGGGCAGAAGTGGTTCTCCAGACGGTCCGAAGTCTTCATCCAATTTGGGCAGAAGAGGACCTCCAGGCAGGCAGAAGTCTTCATCCAGGCGGCATCTTCTATCTTCATCCATCCGGAGCGGAGCTGGTCTATCTTCAAGACATCCGACGCGGAGCATCCTTCAAGACATCCGACGCGGAGCATCCTTCCAGGCCGACGACTACCAGATGAATGAATATTCCTTTAAATGACGTCATCCAAGATGGCGTCCCTTGAATTCTGATTGGCTGATAGAATTCTATCAGCCAATCGGAATTAAGGTAGGAAAAATCCTATTGGCTGATGCAATCAGCCAATAGGATTGAGTTCGCATTCTATTGGCTGTTCCAATTAGCCAATAGAATGCAAGCTCAATCCTATTGGCTGATTGGATCAGCCAATAGGATTGAACTTCAATCCTATTGGCTGATTGCATCAGCCAATAGGATTTTTTTCTACCTTAATTCCGATTGGCTGATAGAATTCTATCAGTCGATTGGAATTCTAGGGACGCCAACTTGG
The DNA here is from genome assembly GCF_027579735.1 of Bombina bombina. NCBI lineage: Eukaryota > Metazoa > Chordata > Amphibia > Anura > Bombinatoridae > Bombina > Bombina bombina. The sequence continues at coordinate 1,203,914,739 of NC_069500.1, read as the reverse complement.
ATGACATCATTTAAAGGAATATTAATTCGTCGGGTAGTCGTCGGCCTGGAAGGATGCTCCGCGGCGGATGTCTTGAAGATGGACCCGCTCCACTCCGGACTTGGTGCGCGGCTTTTTGACCGCTTTCTTGATCATTTTGGCGAATGCAAGAAAGTCGACGGCTTGATAACTAGAGGCCAGAGTGTCTAATTTGCAAATACGCATAATCTCTATTAACTAAATTAAATTCCTGCTTAAACTCTGAGTAGGATTTAACCTCAGCATTATCTGGAGTAATAAATTGCATTATTACTGAAAGGCTTTTTTCTTTCCATTTTGTGAATACTTTATTTCTGGGAAATCAGGATTACCATTTATTGTTAAATATTTTTAAATCATGGGCGATTGAATGTAAGGAGAAAGGTTTTATTAATTATTTTTCTATTTCTAAAACGGAATAATAAGAGCTCTCTCCAAGCCATTCTACAACTATTTTAGCTAAATTAATTGTGTTATATAATTCCAAGTTAGGGAGGCCCATACCACTGAATTCTTTGGTTAGACTTAATTTTTTACTTGCTATCCTTGGTTTTTTAGAAGCCCATAAAAATCTTGTTTATACTTTCTGTAGGTCAAATAAATCTTTTTTCTTCAATAGAAAGGATATATTTTGAGTAATATACAAGATTTTTGGAAGAGCTATCATTTTAAAGATATTTACTCTGCCGGATAGTGAAAGCGGTAATTTAATCCAATTCGCAAAATTTTCCTTTATCTTGCTAAAAATTGGAGGAACGTTCAATGCATACCATTTATCTATATCTACCGCAATTTGAATTCCCAAATATTTAAATGAGGAAGTAACTATATTAAATGGATTATTAGTATTGGATTCTTTACCTCTATGTATCCATAATATATCTGATTTTGATGTATTAACCTTATACCCAGATAAAGAACTATATTCGCTTATTATCTCAAGAATATTAGGAATAGTTTCTTTTGTATTTCTTACAAACAACAATAAATCATCATCATAGAGTGCCAGTTGAATTTCTCTACCTTCAACTGGGATACCCTGAATTTTCTTTCTAATCATAATAGCCAATGATTCTATTGCAATATTAAAAAGTAAAGGCGACATGGGGCAGCCTTGTCTCGTTCCTCTTCCCAAACTAATTCTTCTAGATAATATACCATTTACTAATATATGCGCATAGGGTGCATTATATATCTTTTTTATCAGTACAAGACAGTTTCCCGTAAAATCAATTTTTTTTTAAAGAAAAGAATAAATGATCCCAATAAATAGAATCAAAGGCTTTTTCAGCATCTACCAAGATGATTGCCTTATCAACCGTTGCTAATTCCAACCCTGTTTTAGCCTGGTTTTTATAGTAATCTAAAATTAACGTAACCTTTCTAATATTAGCAGCCGAGTTTCTTCCCTTCATGAAACCTGTTTGGTCAGCATGTATCACTACTTTTAATGGGAGTTGAAAACGTGTGACTATAATGTTTTTCAATAACTTATAATCAGAGTTTAGTAATAATATAGGCCTATATGAATCTTTTGACTCTGGGTGTTTATTTTGTTTCAATATGAGAGTTGTCCAAGATACTGTAAAATTTTTAGACATTTCATTTCCTTCTGTATAATAACGATTAAATAATTTTGTTAACACCAGAGATAACTCTGTACTCAATAATTTATAAAACTCATTTGGGAGAAGATCAGGACCTGGTCTTTTATGACCTGCCAGTTTACCAATAGCTTTAACAATTTCCTCCCCCTGAATGGGTGCGTTTATCAAATCAAGGGATTCTGTATTTATCTTACTGTTCTCAATTTTAGACCAAAATACTTCCATTTTATTCTTGTTGCTTTTTCTAGGTAAATATAACTCTTGAAAGTGCTCAGTAAATGCTTCTAAAATTTCCTCCGTGTTTGATACTAGTTTAGCTTTATGTTTTAAAGAATTAATCTCATGTGTCTTATTTCTAAATTTTATAATATTTGCCAATAGTTTCCCTGATTTATTTCCAAACCTGTAAAATTTGGCTTTCAATTTTAGGTCCATTTGTGTTGCCTTATGTATCAACAGCGTGTCTCTTTCTTTTCTTGCTTTATTATACTTATCCCAATTTTTTTTACCGACGGTTTACTGGTATAATTATTGAATGAGTTAGTCTTATAGCTTCTTCCTCTCTTTTTTGCTTTTTCTTTATTATACTCATATATGCTATAATTTTGCCTCTCAGAACCGATTTTGCTGCTTCTCATAGGATTTCTGGTTTACTTAGATACTCGTTATTAAGTTCTATATAATCTTCCCACTTACGCTTAAGAAAAGATTTAAATTTAAAATCATTAACTAGATATACAGGAAATCTAAATATTCTAAAATAATTTTTTATATTAGGAATTGCAATTTTCAGAGATATGGGAGCATGGTCCGAAAGTGTAATTTTATTAATTTTTATAGATATATTTTCAGTCTGTAGTCTCTCTGATATTAAAAAAAAAATCAATCCTAGAGTAGGATCTATGCACTTTAGATAGACAAGTAAATTGCATCAGTGTATTTCATTCTCCATATATCCTTAATTTTTAGGTAACTAGTTATTTTCCTAACTAACCTTTCTTCTAATTTATCTCTTCTTGTTTTAAACGTAGACTTCTTATCCGGTCTAAATCTATCTAACGGGACTTGGGGAGCCATGTTAAAGTCACCACCCATAATAAGGATACCCTCTGATACTTACATTATTTTTTATTGTATATGTAGCCAAAAATGTGGGGGGAAATTATTAGGACCATATACGTTGCAAATTGTGTATATTTTTTCCTCAATTTTTAATTTTTAGGTAACTAGTTATTTTCCTAACTAACCTTTCTTCTAATTTATCTCTTCTTGTTTTAAACGTAGACTTCTTATCCGGTCTAAATCTATCTAATGGGACTTGGGGAGCCATGTTAAAGTCACCACCTATAATAAGGATACCCTCCGATACTTCCATTATTTTTGATTGTATATGTAGCCAAAAATGCGGGGAAAAATTATTAGGACCATATACGTTGCAAATTGTGTATATTTTTTCCTCCAATTTTTATTTTTAAAATCAAGTATCGTTCTTCTTTATCTATAAATTTATCAATTAAAATGTATTTCAGATTTTTCTCCATTAATATTGCTACTCCTTTCTTCTTACATACGCACGGTGTTGCAAAGACCTCCTCTACCCAACCTGTCTTAAGTTTTATAATTTCACCCTCTTTAAGATTTGTTTCTTGAAGTAGTGCAATATTTACTCCTAAATCTTTTAAGTGTTTTACGATTGCTTTTCTTTTCATGGGTGAAGTTATTCCCCATGTAACAAATTTTAATTCCCTATCCATATTATATAAATTTCAAAAATAAAAATAAAGTCCTCAGAGAGGAGTGAGAGAGGGAAAAACAAACAAACCCCCCCCCCCCCCCCCAAAACAAAGCACGTCCTGGCTTAAATTTCCAAACATTTTACATAATTTCTATATTTTATCAGTCTTAACAACCAAATTATCCTTTTAAATGTTGTAAAAAATTCTGGGCTTCATGTGGATTATTAAAATTTTTAACCCCTCCTTCTTGATATACTTTTATTTTAGCGGGATAAATTATTGTTGCATTATAACCCCTATTTATCATTTAGGTACATATAGGAGCCATTTCTTTCCTCTTATTGGAGACTTCTGATGAAAAATCTTGAAAAATGAGCAACCTTTTCTCCTTGTATAATTTTTTTTTTTCCCCTATGGTACTGTAGAATTCTAACCTTATCCTGATAATTCAGGACTTTGAAAATAACAGGCCTGGGGTTTAAATTATTTTGCCTTTTTTGGCCTAGCCTGTGTGCTCTTTCAACTACCAATGTCTGCTCCCTGATTGGAAATTCTAGAATTTTAGGTAGGTCTTCTGTGACCCACTGGATTACATTTTCATGGTCTTTTTCTGCTAAGCCTATGATTTTTAAATTATTTCTCGAGGTCTTAAATTTTTAACTATAAGGCCAATACTGTCTTCTCATTCATTTCTGGATAGTTTTTCTGTACTATAGAATTGTCCTCTAAATCTGAAATACGCTGTTCCGCTTCAGCTAATCTTTAAGAAAATTGTCTCACTTCCATTGTGAGCGACGATATTTCAGATTTTATTTCTTTAAATTGGAGTAAGTATCTGACATTTCTTTAACCAATAACTGCATATCAAATTGATTTGTGGGTAAATTTCGACTCCCGCTACTTATGTCCAAGGCGTCTACACTGCCTTTAGTCTTTTTCTCTGGCCGCCATCCCTAGAGATTGTTTCTTATTGTGAATTAAATACTTGTCCATACACAACCGTGTAGGACCACACCAAGTGAATTCCCTTTTTCCTTTAGTTTAATATAGTTTAATGTAATTTTAGTATAATAGTTTAGGTTAATTAATAGTTTAATATAGTTTAATGTAATTTTAGTATAATAGTTCGGGTAGGTTAATTAGTAGTTTAATATAGTTTAATTTAATTCTAAAGGTAAGTTTAAATTTATTATAAGATAGGGATGTTAGGTTTAGGGGTTAATAGCTTAATTTAGTTTATGGCGATGTGGGGGGCTTGCGGTTTAGGGGTTAATAGGTTTAGTAATTGGTAGTGATGTGGGAGGCCAGGGGTTTAGGGGTTAATACTTTTATTTAGTTGCGGTGGGCTCCGGGAGCGGCGGGATAGTGGTTAATAATTTTATTTAGTTGCGGTGTGGTCCGTGAGTGGCAGGGAAAGGGGTTAATTCATTATTTAGGTGACGGCGGGGTCAGGGAGCGGCGGAATAGGGGTTAATAACATTATGTAGGTGGCGGCGATGTCGGGGTGGCAGATTATGGGTGTTTAGACTCGGGGGGTTATATTAGAGTGTTAGGTATAAACGTAACTTTCTCTTGTAAAGGTGTATCCAGTCCACGGGTTCATCCATTACTTGTGGGATATTCTCCTTCCCAACAGGAAGCTGCAAGAGGACACCCACAGCAGAGCTGTCTATATAGCTCCTCCCCTAACTGCCACCCCCAGTCATTCTCTTGCAGCTCTCGACAAGAAAGGAAGTATCAAGAGAGATGTGGTGACTTAGTGTAGTTTTTACCTTCAATCAAAAGTTTGTTATTTTTAAACGGTACCGGCGTTGTACTGTTTTTACTCTCAGGCAGAAATTGGAAGAAGACTTCTGCCTGGAGGTTTGAAGATCTTAGCGGTTTGTAACTAAGGTCCATTGCTGTTCTCACACATAACTGAAGAGTATGGAAAGAAAACTTCAGTTGGGGGGACGGTCTGCAGATTACCTGCTTTGAGGTATGTTCAGTATATTTTTTTCTAGAGAGATGATAAGGTCTAGAAAATGCTGACAGTGCCTGGTATATTTAAGGTAAGCCTGATACAGTGATTTAACAACAACTGGGATCATGCTTGCAAAAAGGGATAATATTCATGTTAATACCTATATTACTTAGTGTAAAAACGTTTGTATGATTTATAAATAAAAACGTTTTTTCTCTGAGGGTGATAAATCTTTATTTGGGGCCTAGTTTCCACATGGCTTGTTAGATTACTCCTAGGAGTACTTTTTTAAGGCCCTCTGACTTTGAGTGCATGGTGGGAGGGGCCTATTTTCGTTTTCAGTCTGAGACATCCAGCTTCCCTGAAGGAGTCCTCTGGCTTATAGGACCTCTATAGAGGGTTTTGTTCCTGCAAAAATCGTTTTTAAGGGCAGGTAGGAGCCACAGCAGAGCTGTGGCAGTGTGTTTGACTGTTTGTTAACAGGTTTAATGTGTTTCTAATTCGTTTTTTGGGCCTGAGGGGTTAATCATCCATTTGCAAGTGGGTGCAATGCTGCTTTAGTCCCTTATACACACTGTAAAAATTTCGTAGAGTTTACTACTTTCTCTTGTTAAGTGTATCCAGTCCATGGATCATCCATTACTTGTGGGATATTCTCCTTCCCAACAGGAAGTTGCAAGAGGATCACCCACAGCAGAGCTGCTATATAGCTCCTCCCCTCACTGCCATATCCAGTCATTCTCTTGCAACTCTCAACTAAGATGGAGGTCGTAAGAGGACTGTGGTGTTTTATACTTAGTTTATTTCTTCAATCACAAGTTTATTTTTAAATGGTACCGGAGTGTACTGTTTATCTCAGGCAGTATTTAGAAGAAGAATCTTCCTGCGTTTTCTATGATCTTAGCAGAAGTAACTAAGATCCTTTGCTGTTCTCACATATTCTGAGGAGTGAGGTAACTTCAGAGGGGGAATAGCGTGCAGGTTTTCCTGTAATAAGGTATGTGCAGTTAAAATATTTTTCTAGGGATGGAATTTGCTAGAAAATGTTGCTGATACCGCAGTAATGTAAGTAAAGCCTTAAATGCAGTGATAGCGACTGGTATCAGGCTTATTAATAGAGATACACACTCTTATAAAAGTGTATTTTAAAACGTTTGCTGGCATATTTAATCGTTTTTTTACATATGTATGGTGATAAAACTTATTGGGGCCTAGTTTTTTCCACATCGCTGGCTTGAATTTTGCCTAGAAACAGTTCCCTGAGGCTTCCCACTGTTGTAATATGAGTGGGAGGGGCCTATTTTGGCGTTTTTTTGCACAGCAAAAATTACAGACACAGACATCCAGCTTCTTCCTGCATGATCCAGGACTTCTCTGAAGGGCTCAAAAGGCTTCAAAAGTCGTATTGAGGGAGGTAAAAAGCCACAGTAGAGCTGTGGCAGTTGTTGTGACTGTTTAAAAAACGTTTTTGTCATTTGTCCGTTTTTGGTATTAAGGGACGGCCCCCTATCCGGAAACGGATCTAGTGGGGGGCAGACTTTCTCTCTTCGCCCAGGCGTGGGCAAGAGATGTTCAGGATCCCTGGGCGTTGGAGATCATATCTCAGGGATATCTTCTGGACTTCAAAGCTTCTCCTCCACAAGGGAGATTTCATCTTTCAAGGTTATCAGCAAACCAGATAAAGAAAGAGGCATTCCTAAGCTGTGTGCAAGACCTCCTAGTAATGGGAGTGATCCATCCAGTTCCGCGGACGGAACAAGGACAGGGATTTTATTCAAATCTGTTTGTGGTTCCCAAGAAAGAGGGAACCTTCAGACCAATCTTGGATCTAAAGATCTTAAACAAATTCCTCAGAGTTCCATCATTCAAAATGGAAACTATTCGGACCATCCTACCCATGATCCAAGAGGGTCAGTACATGACCACAGTCGACTTAAAGGATGCCTACCTTCACATACCGATTCACAAAGATCATCATCGGTTCCTAAGGTTTGCATTTCTAGACAGGCATTACCAATTTGTAGCTCTTCCCTTCGGGTTGGCCACTGCCCCGAGAATTTTTACAAAGGTTCTGGGCTCACTTCTGGCGGTTCTAAGACCGCGAGGCATAGCGGTGGCTCCGTATCTAGACGACATCCTGATACAGGCGTCAAGCTTTCAAATTGCCAAGTTTCATACAGAGATAGTTCTGGCATTTCTGAGGTTGCATGGGGGGAAAGTGAACGTGGAAAAGAGTTCTCTATCACCACTCACAAGAGTCTCCTTCCTAGGGACTCTTATAGATTCTGTAGAAATGAAAATTTACCTGACGGAGTCCAGGTTATCAAAACTTCTAAATGCTTGCCGTGTCCTTCATTCCATTCCACGCCCGTCAGTGGCTCAGTGCATGGAAGTAATCGGCTTAATGGTAGCGGCAATGGACATAGTGCCATTTGCGCACCTGCATCTCAGACCGCTGCAATTATGCATGCTAAGTCAGTGGAATGGGGATTACTCAGATTTGTCCCCTCTACTAAATCTGGATCAAGAGACCAGAGATTCTCTTCTCTGGTGGCTTTCTCGGGTCCATCTGTCCAAGGGTATGACCTTTCGCAGGCCAGATTGGACGATTGTAACAACAGATGCCAGCCTTCTAGGTTGGGGCGCAGTCTGGAATTCCCTGAAGGCTCAGGGATCGTGGACTCAGGAGGAGAAACTCCTCCCAATAAATATTCTGGAGTTAAGAGCGGTATTCAATGCTCTTCTAGCTTGGCCTCAGCAACACTGAGGTTCATCAGATTTCAGTCGGACAACATCACGACTGTGGCTTACATCAACCATCAAGGGGGAACCAGGAGTTCCCTAGCGATGTTAGAAGTCTCAAAGATAATTCGCTGGGCAGAGTCTCACTCTTGCCACCTGTCAGCAATCCACATCCCAGGCGTAGAGAACCGGGAGGCGGATTTTCTAAGTCGTCAGACTTTTCATCCGGGGGAGTGGGAACTCCATCCGGAGGTGTTTGCTCAACTGGTCCATGGTTGGGGCAAACCAGAACTGGATCTCATGGCGTCTCGCCAGAACGCCAAGCTTCCTTGTTACGGATCCAGGTCCAGGGACCCGGGAGCAACGCTGATAGATGCTCTAGCAGCTCCTTGGTTCTTCAACCTGGCCTTTGTGTTTCCACCGTTTCCTCTGCTCCCTCGACTAATTGCCAAAATCAAACAGGAGAGAGCATCGGTGATTCTGATAGCGCCTGCGTGGCCACGCAGGACCTGGTATGCAGACCTAGTGGACATGTCATCTCTTCCACCATGGACTCTGCCTCTGAGGCAGGACCTTCTAATACAAGGTCCTTTCAATCATCCAAATCTAATTTCTCTGAGACTGACTGCATGGAGATTGAACGCTTGATTCTATCAAGGCGTGGCTTCTCCGAGTCAGTCATTGATACCTTAATACAGGCTCGGAAGCCTGTCACCAGGAAAATCTACCATAAGATATGGCGTAAATATCTTTATTGGTGTGAATCCAAGAGTTACTCATGGAGTAAGGTTTGGATTCCTAGGATATTGTCCTTTCTCCAAGAGGGTTTGGACAAAGGCTTATCAGCTAGTTCTTTAAAAGGACAGATCTCTGCTCTGTCTATTCTTTTGCACAAGCGTCTGGCAGAAGTTCCAGATGTCCAGGCATTTTGTCAGGCTTTGGTTAGGATTAAGCCTGTGTTTAAAACTGTTGCTCCCCCGTGGAGCTTAAACTTGGTTCTTAAAGTTCTTCAGGGAGTTCCGTTTGAACCCCTTCATTCCATTGATATTAAACTTTTATCTTGGAAAGTTCTGTTTTTGATGGCTATTTCCTCGGCTCGAAGAGTCTCTGAGTTATCTGCCTTACATTGTGATTCTCCTTATCTGATTTTTCATTCAGACAAGGTAGTTCTGCGTACCAAACCTGGGTTTTTACCTAAGGTGGTTTCTAACAGGAATATCAATCAAGAGATTGTTGTTCCATCATTGTGTCCTAATCCTTCTTCAAAGAAGGAACGTCTTTTGCATAATCTGGACGTAGTCCGTGCCTTGAAGTTTTACTTACAGGCTACTAAAGATTTTCGTCAAACATCTGCCCTGTTTGTCATTTACTCTGGACAGAGGAGAGGTCAAAAAGCTTCGACAACCTCTCTCTCCTTTTGGCTTCGGAGCATAATACGCTTAGCCTATGAGACTGCTGGACAGCAGCCCCCTGAAAGGATTACAGCTCATTCTGCTAGAGCTGTGGCTTCCACCTGGGCCTTTAAAAATGAGGCCTCTGTTGAACAGATTTGCAAGGCTGCGACTTGGTCTTCGCTTCACACCTTTTCAAAATTTTACAAATTTGACACTTTTGCTTCTTCTGGATATGGCAGTGAGGGGAGGAGCTATATAGCAGCTCTGCTGTGGGTGATCCTCTTGCAACTTCCTTTTGGGAAGGAGAATATCCCACAAGTAATGGATGATCCGTGGACTGGATACACTACAAGAGAAATAAATTTATCAGGTAAGCATAAATTATGTTTTTTTTCACTGTTTTGCAGTTTATGTGGTAGTTTTTTTCTCTTAAAGGCACAGTACCGTTTTTTATTATTGCTTTTTTCACATTTATTAAAGTGTTTTCCAAGCTTGCTGGTCTCATTACTAGTCTGTTAAACATGTCTGACATAGAGGAAACTCCTTGTTCATTATGTTTAGAAGCCATTGTGGAACCCCCTCTTAGAATGTGTACCAAATGCACTGACCTTTCTATAAGTTATAAAGACCATATTATGGCTTTTAAAGATTTATCACCTGAGGTTTCTGAGACTGACAAAAGGGAGGTTATGCCATCTAGCTCTCCCCACGTGTCAGAACCTATAACTCCCGCTCAAGGAACGTCAAGTACATCTAGCGCGTCCAATGCGTTTACTTTACAAGACATGGCGGCAGTTATGAATCATACCCTCACAGAGGTATTGTCCAAACTGCCAGGGTTACAAGGAAAGCGGGACAGCTCTGGGGCTAGAACAAATACAGAGCTCTCTGACGCTTTAGTAGCTATGTCTGATATACCCTCACAATGTGCAGAAGTTGAAGCAGGAGAGCTTCTATCTGTGGGTGACTTCTCTGATTCAGGGAAGGCGTTACTTCAGTCTGACTCTGAAATGACAGCATTTAAATTTAAGCTTGAACACCTCCGCGTGTTGCTCAGGGAGGTTTTAGCGACTCTGGATGACTGTGACACCATTGTAGTCCCAGAGAAATTGTGTAAAATGGACAAATACTTTGCAGTGCCTGTTTACACTGATGTTTTTCCAATCCCTAAGAGGTTTTCAGAAATTATTACTAAGGAATGGGATAGACCAGGTGTGCCGTTCTCTCCCCCTCCTGCTTTTAAGAAAATGTTTCCTATAGATGCCTACATGGGACTTGTGGCAGACGGTCCCTAAGGTGGAGGGAGCAGTCTCTACCCTAGCTAAGCGTACAACTATTCCTGTCGAGGACAGTTGTGCTTTCCTAGATCCTATGGATAAGAAATTAGAGGGTTTCCTTAAGAAAATCTTTATACAACAAGGTTTTATTCTCCAGCCTCTTGCATGCATTGCCCCAGTCACTGCTGCAGCGGCTTTCTGGTTCGAGTCTCTGGAGGAGGCTTTACAGGTAGAGACCCCGTTGGATGATATCCTTGACAGGCTTAAAGCTCTTAAGTTAGCCAATTCATTTATTTCTGACGCCATTTTTCATTTAACCAAGCTAACGGCTAGAAATTCAGGTTTTGCCATTCAGGCACGTAGGGCGCTATGGCTTAAATCCTGGTCAGCTGATGTCACTTCAAAGTCTAAACTTCTCAAGATCCCATTCAAAGGGCAGACCCTATTTGGGCCTGGACTGAAGGAGATCATTTCTGATATTACTGGAAGAAAAGGCCACGCCCTTCCCCTGGATAGGTCCAACAAGTTAAGGACCAAACAGACTAATTTTCGTTCCTTTCGAAACTTCAAGAGTGGCACAGATTCATCTTCCTCTTCTACAAAACAAGAGGGAAATTTTGCCCAGTCCAAGCCAGTCTGGAGACCTAACCAGGCTTGGAACAAGGGGAAACAGGCCAAAAAGCTTGCTGCTGCCTCTAAGACAGCATGAAGGAGTAGCCCCCGATCCGGGACCGGATCTAGTGGGGGGCAGACTTTCTCTCTTCGCCCAGGCTTGGGCAAGAGACGTCCAGGATCCCTGGGCTCTGGAGTTTGTTTCCCAGGGATATGTTCTGGATTTCAAAGCCTCATCTCCAAAGGGGAGATTTCATCTCTTACAATTATCTGCAAACCAGATAAAGAGAGAGGCATTCTTACATTGCGTTCAAGACCTACTAGTTATGGGAGTGATCCACCCAGTTCCAAAGGAGGAACAGGGGCAGGGCTTCTATTCAAATCTGTTTATAGTTCCCAAGAAAGAGGGAACTTTCAGACCAATCTTGGATCTCAAGATTCTAAACAAATTTCTCAGGGTCCCATCCTTCAAGATGGAGACTATTCGAACCATCCTACCTATGATCCAGGAGGGTCAATATATGACTACCGTGGATTTAAAGGATGCTTATCTACATATTCCGATACACAGGGATCATCATCAGTTTCTCAGGTTCGCCTTCCTAGACAGGCATTACCAGTTTGTGGCTCTTCCCTTCGGGTTAGCCACGGCACCAAGAATCTTTACGAAGGTTCTAGGGTCCCTTCTGGCGGTTCTAAGACCGCGGGGTATAGCAGTAGCCCCTTACCTAGACGACATCCTGATACAGGCGTCAACTTTTCATATCGCCAGGTCCCATACGGACATTGTTCTGGCATTCCTAAGGTCTCACGGGTGGAAGGTGAACGAAGGAAAGAGTTCTCTCTCACCTCTCACAAGAGTTTCCTTCCTAGGAACTCTGATAGATTCAGTAGAAATGAAGATTTATCTGACAGAGGTCAGGTTGTCAAAACTTCTAACTTCCTGCCGTGCTCTTTATTCCATTTCTCGTTTGTCAGTGGCTCGGTGTATGGAGGTAATCGGATTAATGGTAGCGGCAATGGACATAGTTCCGTTTGCCCGCCTACATCTCAGACCACTGCAACTTTGCATGCTCAATCAGTGGAATGGGGATTACACAGATTTGTCCCCTCTACTAAATCTGGATCAAGAGACCAGGGATTCTCTTCTCTGGTGGCTATCTCGGGTCCATCTGTCCAATGGAATGAGTTTCCGCAGGCCAGAATGGACTATAGTAACGACAGATGCCAGCCTTCTGGGCTGGGGTGCAGTCTGGAACTCCCTGAAGGCTCAGGGTTCGTGGACTCAGGAGGAGGCCCTCCTTCCGATAAACATTCTGGAACTAAGAGCGATATTCAATACTCTTCAGGCTTGGCCTCAGCTAGCTGCGGTCAGGTTCATCAGATTTCAGTCAGACAACATCACGACTGTAGCCTATGTCAACCATTAGGGGGGAACAAGGAGCCCCCTGGCAATGTTGGAGGTTTCAAAGATAATTCTATGGGCAGAGGTTCACTCTTGCCATCTCTCAGCTATCCATATCCCAGGAGTAGAGAACTGGGAGGCGGATTTTCTAAGTCGGCAGACTTTTCATCCGGGGGAGTGGGAGCTCCATCCGGAGGTATTTGCCCAGTTGATCCAACTTTGGGTCAAACCAGAACTGCATCTCATGGCGTCTCGTCAGAACGCCAAGCTTCCTTGTTAAGGGTCCAGGTCCAGGGATCCCAAGGCAGCGCTGATAGATGCTCTAGCAGCGCCCTGGTCCTTCAGCCTGGCTTATGTGTTTCCACTGTTTCCTCTGCTCCCAAGATTTTGACTTGGTATGCAGATCTGGTGGACATGTCATCCTTTCCACCATGGACTGTGCCGCTAAGGCAGGATCTTCTACTTCAAGGTTCCTTCAAACCTCCAAATCTAATTTCTCTATGTCTGACTGCTTGGAGATTGAACGCTTGATTCTATCAAAGCGTGATTTTTCCGAATCAGTCATTGATACCTTAATTCAGGCTCGAAAGCCTGTCACCAGGAAAATCTATCATAAGATATGGTGTAAATATCTTCATTGGTGTGAATCCAAGGGTTACTCATGGAGTAAGGTCAGGATTCCTAGGATATTATCTTTTCTCCAAGAAGGATTGGAGAAGGGATTGTCAGCTAGTTCCTTAAAGGGACAGATTTCTGCTCTGTCTATTCTTTTGCACAAACGTCTGGCTGAGGCTCCAGACGTTCAGGCGTTTTGTCAGGCTTTAGTTAGAATCAAGCCTGTGTTTAAACCTGTTGCTCCGCCATGGAGTTTAAATTTAGTTCTTAAAGTTCTTCAAGGGGTTCCATTTGAACCTTTGCATTCCATAGATATTAAGCTTTTATCTTGGAAAGTTCTATTTTTAATAGCTATCTCCTCGGCTCGAAGAGTTTCGGAGTTATCTGCTTTACAGTGTGATTCCCCTTATCTGATTTTCCATGCAAATAAGGTAGTGTTACGTACTAAACCTGGGTTTCTGCCTAAGGTGGTATCTAATAAGAATTTCAATCAGGAGATTGTTGTTCCTTCCCTATGTCTTAATCCTTTTTCAAAGAAGGAACGTCTATAACACAATCTTGATGTGGTTTGTGCTTTAAAGTTTTATTTACAAGCTACGAAAGATTTTCGTCCAACATCTGCTTTGTTTGTTGTCTACTCTGGACAGAGGAGAGGCCAAAAGGCTTCGGCAACTTCTCTTTCCTTTTGGCTAAGAAGCATAATTCGCTTAGCTTATGAGACTGCTTCTACTAGAGCAGTAGCTTCCACATGGGCTTTTAAACATGAGGCCTCTGTTGAACAGATTTGTAAGGCGGCGACTTGGTCTTCACTTCATACCTTTTCTAAATTCTATAAAATTTATACTTTTGCTTCTTCGGAGGCTATTTTTGGGAGAAAGGTCTTACATGCAGTGGTGCCTTCCATTTAAGTTTCCTGCCTTGTCCCTCCCTTCATCCGTGTCCTAAAGCTTTGGTATTGGTATCCCACAAGTAATGGATGAACCTGTGGACTGGATACACCTTTACAATAGAAAACAAAATTTATGCTTACCTGATAAATTTATTTCTCTTGTGGTGTATCCAGTCCACGGCCCGCCCTGTCATTTTAAGGCAGGTGTTTTTTATTTTTAAACTACAGTCACCACTGCACCCTATAGTTTCTCCTTTTTTTCTTGCTTGTCTTCGGTCGAATGACTGGGGGTGGCAGTTAGGGGAAGAGCTATATAGATAGCTCTGCTGTGGGTTTCCTCTTGCAGCTTCCTGTTGGGAAGGAGAATATCCCACAAGTAATGGATGAACCTGTGGACTGGATACACCACAAGAGAAATAAATTTATCAGGTAAGCATAAATTTTGTTTTTATTCTACCATAGAAATCAATCGGATATCTGGCAGCATCGAACATAAGCTTTCGCTGCTTTCAGACTCCCATTGATTCCTATGGCATCCGCGGCCTCCAGGGTGCCGGATTGAAAAGCAGGTACGCTGGGCCGGAATAGTGGCGAGCGTACCTGTTAGAAGTTTGATAGCTAGCAAAAGTTGTCAGATAGTGCCGAATTTGTATTCGGAACATCTGTAATGACGTAAGCATCGATCTGTGTCGGACTGAGACTGGCGGATCGTATGTTACGTCACAGATTTCAACTTTTGCCGGTCTGTAGGCTTTGATAAATAGGGCGAATCAGGCTCGCCACAATTAGGCTGCGAAGTTTCAGCGTATTTGCGGTTGACGGCATGATAAATAGGCCTCTATGTGTTTCTTGGTCGTGTATATGCAGGTTTATATAAAAATATATACATATTTCTTTTGGGGTAAACCCCCCCCCAAAAAAAAACGAACATGGCCCCCGATTCCAAATGATTTGAGTCCAATGGTTAAGAGATATTTTAAAATGTTTTTTTTTTCTTAAAGGACCAGTCAACACAGTAGATTTGCATAATCAACAAATGCAAGATAACAAGACAATGCAATAGCACTTAGTCTGAACTTTTAATGAGTAGTAGATTTTCTTTCTGACAATTTTAAAAGTTATGTCTTTTTCCACTCCCTCTGTACCATGTGACAGCCATCAGCCAATCACAAATGCATACACGTACCATGTGACAACCATCACCCATTCACAAACGCATACACACTTATTCTTGCACGTGCTCAGTTGGAGCTGGTGACTCAAAAAGTTTAAATATAAAAAGACTGTGCACATTTAGTTAATGGAAGTAAATTGGAAAGCTGTTTAAAATGGCTGCTCTTTCTGAATAATGAAAGTTTAATTTTGATTGAGTGTCCCTTTAAGTTCTCATGTATTTTGCTTTTGTAGTCCTTTTAGTAATGCTTGTAGTGTTAACTGTTTAAGCACTTTGATAAGAGTTAAATGTCCTTTATTTATGTTATCTTAATATTTTACTTCATCTTTCATTGTCAAGTAAAAACAAAGATGTGTATAACCAAATGGTTTGCTGACGATTTGCCTTGGAATTAGAGGAAGGTTAAACCTGTTAAGAAATTATTGTATTCCCTGCAAAAATCATAAAAAAAAACATAAATCAAAACTTAAAATCATAGCAAATAATAAAATAAATATTTTAATTTAATTGATTCATATACAATTATCATTATTGTCATCAAACATTCAGGGCCGGTGCAAGGATTTTTGGCCACAAAGGCGAGGATACATTTTGCGCACCACTTCCCCCCAATTACATACCATATACCTAAAGATAATTAATATATATATATATATATATATATATATATACACACTATATATAACAAGGTATGGGTATATACATATATAAGTAAGGTAACCTTGCCATCCCACAGCAGGTACTCACTGACACAGCTCGAGTTCCCTAACAACCCGGTACTCTCACAGTGCTGCCAGGAAAGAATGCTTGAGGAGTGGGGTTACACAATAACCAGACTGTCTGTACACACACTGTCTGCTCAGTAGTGTACAGTGAAAGCTGGTGTGCCTTCCTGGGATGAAAGAGGGATGAGTGGTGGGCCGTGGGAAGGACGTTAGGAACGGTACTCCAGGGCCCGGTGGCCGCAAATGGTTTGTGACCTTTGGGACCCTGGAAGTTCCGCCAATGATAAAGTGGGGGAAAAATTATTATTATTATTTTTTTAAAACACTGCTCTTCAAGCGCCTGCAAACATTACAATAAATGTTTTTGAAGCTGTTCTGTCCTTAAATGAAAGGATTTATAGATTCCTCCAGTTTCTTTGTTATTATATGTACATACATTTGTCAATATAATCTTGATACTATTCTTACATGTAATTTTGCTAAGGAATAATAATTGTACCTTAAACTGGACATCTGGGGATTTTAAGTGCAGAGAGTACTTGAAACATGCTCTCTTACCATTCTATTACATTTTCTATTTGTCACAGATGTGCTCCTTGATTTATATTGATGCTTGATGTAAGTCACTGTTGTGGCATTGTCTAATTGAATTTTGCCCAGCAGTCTGTCATGTAACCTGATCAAGCCTTCAAATCAGTGAATTCTGCTCATATTTCTTGAAGATTGATTGAAAGTGTGGCCTGCTGTTTAGCATCACTGGAACCAGTGAGCTGCAGGCTACTTTCAAGATTTAAAGACATAGATACAATTCACAGGGACACTAGAAAAGTAGACAGAAAAGAAACAGAAATAGAAGTTTGAGTAAATCCTTTTGAAAATAATATGAGAAAACTCATCTGCTTCCTCTCTCTCTGGGCCAGATTATCTAAATCTCACTGCTTAGACGAGATGATCTAAATGTGCACGTCTGTCCATGACAGGTGATGTTAAAGGGACACTAAACCCAGCATTTTTCTTACATGATTCCGATAGAGAAAACAATTTTAAACAACATTCCAATTTACTTCTATTATCTAATTTGCTTCAGTCTTTAGATATCCTTTCTAGAAGAAATAGCAATGCACATGGGTGAGCCAATCACACGAGGCATCTGTGTGCAGCCACCAATTAGCTGCTACTAAGCCTATCTAGATATGCATTTCAGCAAAGGATAACAGGAAAATTAAGCAAATTAGATAATAGAAGTAAATTAGAAGTTTGTTTAAAAATACAAGTTCTTTCTAAATCATGAAAGAAAAAAGAAAAAAAATGTGGGTTTTATGTCCCTTTAAACTTGATATATTGATCAGTGGCAGCTCGAGGGTTATTCAAATGGGGGTTCACAATATATAAATTGTGAAAATTAAATAAAATACCATATAAAAAAAAAATGTAAGCTTACATTCCTGCTTTTTCAAGTAAAGATTCCAACAGAACTGAGAAAATGTGATAATAGGAGTAAATTAGAAAGTTGCTAAGTGTCATCTGTGCTCAAAAGTAATGAAAGTGATGTCCCACTGTTGAGAGCTGGGAAGTGTAATGCTCTCAAGTCTACCTATCTATGTGCTCTTATATGTTAAAGGGACACTGAACCCACATTTTTTATTTTGTGATTCAGATAGAGCAGGCAAAATTAAGCAACTTTCTAATTTAATCCTATTATCAATTTATCTTCGTTCTCTTGCTATCTTTATGTGAAAAAGAAGGGATCTAGGCTTTTTTTGGTTCAGACTCTGGACAGCACTTTTTTATTGGTGGATGGGTTCAGACTCTGGACAGCACTTTTTTATTGGTGGATGGGTTCAGACTCTGGACAGCACTTTTTTATTGGTGGATGAATTTATCCACCAATCAGCAAGAACAACCCAGGTTGTTCACCAAAAATAGGCCGGTATCAAAACTTACATTCTTGCATTTCAAATAAAGATACCAAGAGAATGAAGAACATTTGATAATAGGAGTAAATTAGAAAATTGCTTAAAATTTCATGCTCTGGGGCCTAGTTATCAAGCCGTCAACCTCAAATACGCTGGAATTCCGCTGAAGAAGTCTTCGATCCGGCCGATGTCATCTTCCAAGAGGCGCTGAAGAGGTCTTCTATCCGGGCGAAGTCATCTTCCAAGCCGGGTCTTGAATCTTCCTTCCGCCGACGCGGAACCACCTTCTTCACCGACGGACTACGACGAATGACGGCTCCTTTAAGGGACGTCATCCAAGATGGCGTCCCCTCAATTCCGATTGGCTGATAGGATTCTATCAGCCAATCGGAATTAAGGTAGGAAAAATCTGATTGGCTGATGGAATCAGCCAATCAGATTGAGCTCGCATTCTATTGGCTGTTCCGATCAGCCAATAGAATGCGAGCTCAATCTGATTGGCTGATTGGATCAGCCAATCGGATTGAACTTGAATCTGATTGGCTGATTCCATCAGCCAATCAGATTTTCCTACCTTAATTCCGATTGGCTGATAGAATCCTATCAGCCAATCGGAATTGAGGGGACGCCATCTTGGATGACGTCCCTTAAAGGAGCCGTCATTCGTCGTAGTCCGTCGGTGAAGAAGGTGGTTCCGCGTCAGCGGAAGGAAGATTCAAGACCCGGCTTGGAAGATGACTTCGCCCGGATAGAAGACCTCTTCAGCGCCTCTTGGAAGATGACATCGGCCGGATCGAAGACTTCTTCAGCGCCGCCTGGATGATGACTTCATCGGATGGAAGATTTCTTCAGCGCCGCTTGGAGGATTAACTTCTTCCGCTCCGGATGTCCTCTTCAGTTCCATCGGTGGCTCGGCTGAGTGAAGACGACTCAAGGTAGGATGATCTTCAGGGGATTAGTGTTAGGTTTTTGTAAGGGGGGTTTGGGTTAGATTAGGGGTATGTGGGTGGTGGGTTTTAATGTTGGGGAGGGGTTGTATTTTTCTTTTACAGGCAAAAGAGCTGAACTTTTTGGGGCATGCCCCCACAAATGGCCCTTTTAAGGGCTGGTAAGGTAAAAGAGCTTTGAAATTTATTTAATTTAGAATAGGGTAGGGATTTTTTTTATTTTGGGGGGGTTTGTTATTTTATTAGGGGGCTTAGATTAGGTGTAAGTAGCTTAAAATTGTTGTAATATTTTTAACATGTTTGTAACTTATTTTTTTATTTTTTGTAACTTAGCTTTTTTTATTTTTTGTACTTTAGTTAGTTTATGTAATTGTATTTAATTGTAGTTATTTGTATGTAGTTTATTTAGTTAATTTAATGATAGTGTAGTATTAGGTTTAATTGTAACTTAGGTTAGGATTTATTTTACAGGTAATTTTGTATTTCTTTTAGCTAGGTAGTTATTAAATAGTTAATAACTATTTAATAACTATTCTAACTAGCTAAAATAAATACAAAGTTACCTGTAAAATAAATATAAATCCTAAGATAGCTACAATATAATTATTAATTACATTGTAGCTATCTTAGGGTTTATTTTACAGGTAAGTATTTATTTTTAAATAGGAATAATTTATTAAAGTATAGTGTAGTGTTAGGTGTAATTGTAACTTAGGTTAGGATTTATTTCACAGGTACATTTCTCTTTATATTAGCTAGGTAAGCTATTAAATAGTTAATAACTATTTAATAGTTATTGGACATGGTTAAAATAAATTGAAAGTTACCTGTAAAATAAATATAAATCCTAAGATAGCTAGAATATAATTATTATTTATATTGTAGCTATATTAGGGTTTATTTTAAAGGTAAGTATTTAGTTTTAAATAGGATTCATTTAGTTAATAAGAGTTAATTTATTTAGATTTATTTAATTAATATTTAAGTTAGGGGGGCGTTAGGGTTAGACTTAGGTTTAGGGGTTAATAATTTTATTACAGTGGCGGCGGCGTAGTGGGGGGCAGGATAGGGGTTAATAAATTTATTATAGGTGGCGACGGTGTAGGGGGGGCAGGATAGGGGTTAATAAATTTATTATAGGTGGCTACGGTGTAGGGGGGGCAGGATAGGGGTTACTAGGTATACTGTAGGTGGCAGCGGTGTCCGGGAGCGGCGGTTTAGGGGTTAATACATTTATAAGAGTTGCGGCGGGGTCTAGGAGCGGCGGTTTAGGGGTTAGTAACTTTATTTAGTTGCGGGGGGCTCCGGGGGCGCCGGTATAGGGGGTAGAACAGTGTAGTTTAGTGTGAGTGCTTAGTGACAGGCTAGCAATAAAGCTGGGAAAAAGCCGAAGGGCAGCGAGATCGGATGAGTGATAACTGTCACAGTCCGCTGCTCATCGCCCCGCGGCTTTTTGACAGCTTTATTTGATAACTTAGGCGAACATATTCAAGGTCCGCGGCGGCGAAGGTAGGCGAGCTTAGGCGGACGTATTGGGCCGGCGAAGCCAGAAAAGTAGACGGCTTGATAACTACCCCCCTCTATCTGAATCACAAAAGAAAAAAATTGGGTTCAGTGTCCCTGGCATTTATGCAGAGGAACAAGTACAATGTTCTGGAATGGCCATCCCAGTCCCCAGACCTGAATATTATTGAAAATCTGTGGGGTGATTTGAAGCGGGCTGTCCATGCTCGGCAACCATCAAACCTAACTGAGCTGGAGATGTTTTGCAAGGAGGAATGGTCCAAAATACCCTCATCCAGTTTCCAGACACTTATTACAGGCTATAGGAAGTGTCTAGAGGCTGTTATTTCTGCTAAAGTAGGCTCTACTAAATATTGATGCAATATTTCTGTTGGGGTGCCCAAATGTATGCACCTGTCTAATTTCATTTTGATGCATATTGCACATTTTCTGTTAATCCAATAAACCTCATTTCACTACTGAAATATTACTGTGTCCTTCAGTTATTTGATAGATCAAAATGAAATTGCTGATCCAAACACCCAATTATTTATAAATGAAAATCATGGAAATTGTCAGGGGTGCCTAAACTTTTGCATACAACTGTATATACTGTATATAGATACATAAACATATTTAGACAAAATCTCATAATTTTGAGTCCTTATAACTTTTGTATGCAAAATTTTTTGGAAATAATTTTTATTAGACAGTGTTATTATGAGTGTAACTGTACTTTGTAATGTATTTTTGATGTGTTTTGTGACACTTTTTAGAGTTTCCATCCAGTACGAGAGGGAGGAACTGATTTTTTCCAATGTCGCGGTATTAATTGCTTAGCGCTATTTTGATAAAATCCTAAATAATTTACTTTTTATTTGCATGGGAGTCGTGGTGGAAGCTTTGTTATAAAGTGTGAAAAGTCATATTGACTATTTAAAATCACGTTGATCAAATTGACCAAGTCGTTCCAGAAATTTGTTATGATTGGTCATGTCCACCAAATGTGATACAAGGTACTTGTCTCACCTCAACTCCTCCAACAAAGGTCAGGAGCCCTGGGGAATAAATGCTTTAAACGTTATGGATTCAGATAACATTAATAATTTGCAATTAGTCTCAAGAATACTTGATGAGACAGAGGATTTGGCAGCATGATAAAACATTTGTTGCCATTGTTTTTTGGTGAATGTGCGAGGTCGTTCTTTGTGCCAAGAATTAACGTAAGTGGGTTTAGAAGTAATGGAGGCTTGTAGAAGTAGTTTATATGTCAGGGAAAGAGTACAGTGGGTATTGAAAAGAATCACCCCCCTTGAAAATAATAAAATTTTGTTGATTTGCAGCCTGAAATAAAGACAGACACAGTTTTTGTTTATCCAGTTGTATTTACTCAGTGCAACTTATAATATCCAAGTGATAGATATAACATCAGACAAAAATAAAGACAATTCAAAAACAGAATCACTGAATTGGAAAAAGGATCACCCCCTTGTGTCAGTATTTTGTTGGACCACCTTTTGCTTTAATTACAGCCTTTAGTGTGTTGGGATATGTCTCTACTAACTTTGCACATCTAGACTGTGCAATATTTGTCCACTCTTCTTTGCAGAACTGCTCCAGTTCCGTTACATTTGATGGTGATCATTTGTGGACTGCAGTCTTCAAGTCATGCCACAGATATTCAATTGGGTTTAAGTCTGGGCACTGACTAGGCCATGCAAGGGCATTCACCTTTTTCTCCTTCAACCACTGTGTGGTCATGTTTGCTGTGTGCTTTGGGTCATTGTCATGTTGGAAGGTAAACCTTCCCATTGGCAACTTCATTGCAGAGGGCAGCAGATTGCCTGCTGCAGAGAAACAACCCCATAACAGGATAGTACCACCTCCATGCTTTACTGTAGGTATGGTGTTTTGGATTTCCTCTAGACATATCGTTTGGTGTTGAGGCCAAATAATTCAATTTTCGTCTCATCTGACCATAACACCTTTTTCCATGTGGCCTCAGAAACTCCTAGGTGTGTTATGGCAATGCTCAGTCGTGCCTGCATGTGGCCTGCCTTGAGGAGAATTTGTGATATTGTTGTCACATGCACACATTGACTACACTTTGTCATAAATTCCTGTAACTGCTTCAGAGTTGCTGTGGGCCTCTTGGTAGCCTCTCTGGCCAGTTTACTCCTGGCTCTTTCATCCTTTTTATTTAATTGTAGGTTTAGGTTAGGTGTTATTGTAACTTAAGTTAGGTTTTATTTTACAGGTACTTTTGTATTTATTTTAGCTAGGTAGTTATTAAATAGTTAATAACTATTTAGTAACTATTCTAGCTAGTTAAAATAAATACAAACTTGCCTGTACAATAAAAATAAACCCTAAGCTAGATACAATGTAACTATTAGTTATATTGTAGCTAGCTTAGGGTTTATTTTATAGGTAAGTATTTAGTTTTAAATAGGAATTATTTAGGTAATAATATTAATTTTTATTTAGATTTATTGTAATTATATTTAAGTTAGGGGGGGTTAGGGTTAGGTTTAGAGGTTAATACATTTAGTATAGTGGTGGCGACATTGGGGGCGGCAGATTATGGGTTAATAAATGTAGATAGGTGGCGGCGATGCTAGGGACGGCAGATTAGGGGTTAATAATATTTAACTAATGTTTGCGAGGTGGGAGTGCGGCGGTTTAGGGGTTAATTTTTATTATAGGTGCGGCTATGTCCGGAGCGCCAGATTAGGGTTAATCATTTTATTATAGTGCTTGCGATGCTGGAGGGCCTCGGTTTAGTGGTTAATAGGTAGTTTATGGGTGTTAGTTTACTTTTTAGCACTTTAGTTATGCGTTTTATGTTACGGCGTTGTACCATAAAACTCTTAACTACTGACTTTTAAATGTGTTAGGACTCTTGACGGGGTAGGGTGTACTGCTCACATTTTGGCCTCCCAGGACAGACTCGTAATAGTGCGCTATGGAAGTCTCATAGAAAAAAGACTTTACAAAGTTTACGTAAGTCGTTTTGCGGTAAGGCCACAAAAGTGTGCGGTGACCCTAAACATTCAAGACTCGTAATACCAGCGGGCATAAAAAAGCAGCGTTAGGACCTCTTAACGCTGCTTTTTTACCCTAACGCACAACTCGTAATCTAGCTGATAGTGTGTTAACATTGTAGGGTTAAATCAGAATCCAATCCTCGGTCAGAAATTGCACGCGCTTGCAATTTCTGACCAAGGATTGGATTCTGATTGGCTGATCATTTGAAGAAGAAGGTAGCTACGTAACGGTGGGGGGAGTTAGGCTGCCATATTTACATCATATTATAGAAGTTATCGATGATGATTACTAGGAGAAGCAAGTAGGTAAGACAAAAGGGGTACGGTGTGGGTGGATCTTCGTTTTTTATTTTTAAATATCGGATAATGTTATCTCGAGTGTTGACTGTCCCTTTAAAATATAGTTATATTTGTGTATTTGTAGAAGAAATAAAGCTGATTTTTAAAATAAAGTCACAATAACATATTTTAGATGACATAATGGTTGTCGGTTGTTTTAATGTGCTGAGAAATTATACAACTGGATGTTAAACAATATTTAAATTTATTGTATAAAACATTTGGATGGATTTATTGGTATAAAATGTTGATCACTCTATTTTTCTTAAAGTGAAAATAACGTTTGAGTAAAAATAAAAACAAATAATAGTTTTTTTTCTTTTGTTTCTCCTTTTGCAGTGTCCATGGACAATGTTGGTGAGAAAGGTGAGTTACATTTTTTCTTCAGCCTGATATATAGACATAGGGGCCTATTTACCAAAGTCTGTCGGACCTGATCCGACAGTGCGGATCAGGTCCGACAGACCTCGCTGAATGCGGAGAGCAATACGCTCTCTGTATTCAGCATTGCACCAGCAGCTCTTGTGAGCTGCTGGTGCAATGCCGCCCCCTAAAGATTCGCGGCCAATCGGCTGCCACCTGGGGGTTGTCAATGGCGGCGATGTCTGTCCGCCTGCTCAGAGCAGGCGGACAGGTTATGGAGCAGCGGTCTTTAGACTGCTGCTTCAAAACTGGTGTTTCTAACGAGCCTGCAGGCTTGCCAGAAACACGGGCCCTCAAGCTCCTTCCGGAGCTTGATAAATGGGCCCCATAGAGAGAGAGATACATAGATAAACAAATAGATAGACAGAGAGAGAGAGAGAGGGGGGAGGAGAGATAGACAGACAGACAGATAGATAGAT
Source organism: Bombina bombina (assembly GCF_027579735.1). Classification (NCBI taxonomy): domain Eukaryota; kingdom Metazoa; phylum Chordata; class Amphibia; order Anura; family Bombinatoridae; genus Bombina; species Bombina bombina. Next base: position 1,203,889,988 of record NC_069500.1, on the reverse strand, counting down.
AGATAGATAGATAGATAGATAGATAGATAGACACAGAGAGAGAGAGGGGGAGGAGAGATAGATAGATAGATACAGAGAGAGAGAGGGAGGAGAGATAGACAGATAGACAGACAGACTGATAGATAGATAGATAGATACAGAGAGAGAGAGGGAGGAGAGATAGACAGATAGATAGATAGATAGATAGATAGATAGATAGATAGATAGATAGATACAGAGAGAGAGAGGGAGGAGAGATAGATAGATAGATAGATAGATACAGAGAGAGAGAGGGAGGAGAGATAGACAGATAGATACAGAGAGAGAGAGGGAGAGAGACAGATAGAGATAGATACAGAGAGAGAGAGGGAGGAGAGATAGACAGATAGATACAGAGAGAGAGAGGGAGGAGAGACAGATAGATAGATAGATAGATAGATAGATAGATAGATAGATACAGAGAGAGAGAGGGAGGAGAGATAGACAGATAGACAGATAGATAGATACAGAGAGAGAGAGGGAGGAGAGATAGATAGATAGTTAGATGATAGATAGATAGATAGATAGATAGATAGATAGATAGATAGATAGATACAGAGAGAGAGAGAGGGAGGAGAGAGAGACAGACAGATAGATAGAACCTAGGTTCTTTACGGCTCTTGAGCGTACCTAGATAAACCTTTCAGCAAAGGATAACAAAAGAAGGAAGCAAATTAAATAATAGAAGTAAACTGGAAAGTTGTTTAAAATTGAATTATCTATCTGAATCAGAAAAAAAATATATTTTGTTGTTGTATGCTGTTAGATGACCTTACAATTTTATTAAATCTGTTTCTTGACTCATGATTGCAAAAGATCCTAATTTAGTGTAATACAACAGACTCTAGATGATAAACTGAAATTGTTTTAAAGGGTAAGAGGTAACCCATATATAGTTCTCTTTGTCTCTTATTAATTTTATTTTGTTTACCATCTGCTTATTTTAACACATTGCTCAATGTCTTGCAATGTATATTTCATATACAATATATACAGTTGTGCTCATAAGTTTACATACCCTGGCAGAATTTATTATTTCTTGGCCATTTTTCAGAGAATATGAATGATAACACAAAAACTGTGTTTACTCTTTTTAAATCATAATGACAACACAAACTACCCAAATGACCCTGATCAAAAGTTTACATACTGCAGTTCTTAATACTGTGTATTGCCCCCTATAACATCAATGACAGCTTGAAGTCTTTTGTGGTATTTTTGGATGAGGTTCTTTATCTTCTCAGATGGTAAAGATGCCCATTCTTCCTGGCAAAAAGCCTCCAGTTCCTGTAAATTCTTGGGCTGTCTAGCATGAACTGCATGTTTGAGATCTCCCCAGAGTGGCTCAATGATATTGAGGTCAGGAGACTGAGATGGCCACTCCAGAACCTTCACTTTATTCTGCTGTAGCCGATGACAATTCGACTTGGCCTTGTGTTTAGGATCAAATTAGCACTGCAAAACCTGTTGGCGCTCTACAAATACCTGATAATAATAATAATAATAATTTTCATGTTGAAATATCCAAGTACGTCCCATGCGCAGCTTCTGGGCTGAAGAATGCAAATTTTCCTCCAGTATTTTTTGATAACATACTGTATTCATCTTGCCATCAATTCTGACCAAATTTCCTGTGCCTTTATAGCTCACACATTCCCAAAACATCAGCGATCCACCTCCGTGTTTCACAGTAGGAATGGTGTACCTTTCACCATAGGCCTTGTTAACTCCTCTCCAAATGTAGCGTTTATGATTGTGGCCAAAAAGCTAAATTTTGGTCTCATCACTCCAAATGACTTTGTGCCAGAAGGTGTGAGGCTTGTCTCTGTGCTGTTTGGCGTATTGTAAGCGGGATACTTTGTGGCATTTGCGTAGTAATTGCTTTCTTCTGGCGACTCGACCATGCAGTCCATCTTTCTTCAAGTGCCTCCTTATTGTGCATCTTGAAACAGCCACACCACATGTTTTCAGAGAGTCCTGTATTTCTTTGCATCCCGAACACTTTTCCTGGCAGTTGTGGCTAAAATTTTAGTTGGTCTACCTGACCGTGGTTTGGTTTCAACAGAACCCCTCATTTTCCACTTCTTGAATAGAGTTTGAACACTGCTGATTGGCATTCTCAATTCCTTGGATATCTTTTTATATCCCTTTCCTATTTTATACAGTTCAACTACCTTTTCCCACAGATCCTTTGACAATTCTGTTGCTTTCCCCATGACTCAGAATCCAGAAACATCAGTGCAGCACTGGATGAAAGATGAAAGGGTCTGTCCGGAGTCCAAAAAATCATTGACCTTTTATACACACACACTAAGTACAAGCAAACAGATCACAGGTGAGGATGGTTACCTTTGTTAGCCATTCAAACCCCTTTGTGTCAACTTGTGTGCATGTTATCAGGCCAAAATCACCAGGGTATGCAAACTTTTGATCACGGTCATTTGGGTAGTTTCTGTTGTCATTATGATTTTAAAAGAGTAAACACAGTTGATTTATAATAAATGGCTTTAGTAAAACACTAACCAAGAGTGAAAGAAGCGTTTTTGTGTTATCAATCATATTCTCTGAAAAATGGCCAAGAAATCATACATTTTGCCAGGGTATGTAAACTTATGAGCACAACTGTATTTCATATACAGTATATTAAAACTCTTCTTGCTATTTATAATTGTGAAAAATAGTTTAATTTCATAAGCAAACATATGAACAATAAAATAACAGGTTAAATAGACTTAAAAGTGCAAAGGAAAATGCTGTAATGTGTCAGAGGTTAAACAAATAGTTAAAGTAATCTGGTGAGCCAATCACAAGAAGCAATGTGTGTAGCCGCCAATCATTAACTATCTCCTGATTCTATTTAGTTTTGCTTTTCAACAAAGGATGCCAAAAGAACAAAGTACATTTGTTAATAGAAGTACATTGAAAATCAGTCTACTCCAAAATTATTATATATTTTTTCTCTTGTAAGGTGTATCCACTCCACGGATCATCCATTACTTGTGGGATATTCTCTTTCCCAACAGGAAGTTGCAAGAGTACACCCACAGCAGAGCTGTCTATATAGCTCCTCCCCTCACTACCATATCCAGTCATTCTCTTGCAACTTTCAACAAGCATGGAGGTAGTAAGAGATAAGTGGTGAAATGTAGCTGTTATTTTGCTTCAATCAAGAGTTTATTATTTTTAAATAGTACCGGAGTTGTGCTATTTTGTTCCAGGCAGGAAAAAAGAAGAATCTGCCTGGGATTTCTATGATCTTAGCAGGTTGTAACTAAGATCCATTGCTGTTCTCACACATGTCTGAAGAGAGAGATAACTTCAGCGGGGTAATGGCGTGCAGGTTATCCTGCTATGAGGTATGTGCAGTTAATATTTTTCTAGAAGATGAAATGAAGGCTAGAAAATGCTGCTGATACCAAATTTATGTAAGGTAAGCCTGAATACAGTGATTTAATAGCGACTGGTATCATGCTTACTTTCTGCGGTAAAACTCTTTTATATTTACAATATAAAACGTTTGCTGACGACATGTTTAAACGTTTTTATATATACTTTGGTGATAAAACTTTATTGGGGCCTAGTTTTTTTCCACATGGCTGGCTTAAATTTGCCTAGAAACAGTTCCCTGAGGCTTTCCACTGTGTTACTATGAGTGGGAGGGGCCTAGTTTAGTGCTTTTTTGTGCATTAACTATTACAGACTGAGACATCCAGGAGTTCCCTGAATGCTACAGGACATCTCTAAAGGGCTTTTAGGCTTCCAAAATCGTTTGTTGGGGAAGGTAGGCCCACAGTAAGGCTGTGGCAGTTTGGTGTGACTGTTAAAAAAGTCTATATCGTTTTTTTGATCCGGTTTTTGAACTAAGGGGTTAATCATCCATTTGCAAGTGGGTACAATGCTCTGTTAGCTTATTATACACAAAGATCATCATCGGTTTCTCAGGTTTGCCTTCCTAGACAGGCACTACCAGTTTGTAGCTCTTCCCTTTGGGTTAGCTACAGCCCCAAGAATTTTTACGAAGGTTCTGGGTTCGCTTCTGGCGGTCCTAAGGCCACGGGGCATAGCAGTGGCCCCTTATTTAGACAACATCCTGATTCAGGCGTCAAACTTCCAAATTGCCAAGTCTCATACGGACATAGTGTTGGCATTTCTGAGGTCGCATGGGTGGAAGGTGAACGAGAAAAAGAGTTCTCTATCCCCCGTAAAAAGAGTTTCCTTCCTAGGGACTCTAATAGATTCTGTAGAAATGAAAATTTACCTGACGGAGTCCAGGTTATCAAAACTTCTAAATTCCTGCCGTGTTCTTTATTCCATTCCTCGCCCTTCGGTGGCTCTGTGCATGGAAGTAATCTGCTTAATGGTAGCTGCAATGGACATAGTGCCGTTTGCACGCCTACATCTCAGACCGCTGCAACTATGCATGCTCAGTCAGTGGAATGGGGATTACACAGATTTGTCCCCTTTACTGAATTTGGACCAAGAGACTAGGGATTCTCTTCTCTGGTGGCTATCTCGGGCCCATCTGTCCAAAGGTATGACCTTTCGCAGGCCAGATTGGACAATTGTAACGACAGATGCCAGCCTTCTAGGTTGGGGTGCAGTCTGGAACTCCCTGAAGGCTCAGGGATTGTGGACTCAGGAGGAGTCACTCCTTCCAATAAACATTCTGGAACTAAGAGCGATATTCAATGCTCTTCAGTCTTGGCCTCATCTAGCGACAATGAGGTTCATCAGATTTCAGTCGGACAACATCACGACTGTGGCTTACATCAACCATTAAGGGGGGACAAGGAGTTCCCTAGCGATGTTAGAAGTCTCAAAGATAATTCGCTGGGCAGAGATTCACTCTTGCCACCTATCAGCTATCCATATCCCAGGTGTAGAGAACTGGGAGGCGGATTTTCTAAGTCGTCAGACTTTTCATCCGGGGGAGTGGGAACTCCATCCGGAGGTGTTTGCACAATTGGTTCTTCGTTGGGGCGAACCAGAACTGGATTTCATGGCGTCTCGCCAGAACGCCAAGCTTCCTTGTTATGGATCCAGGTCCAGGGACCCCAAGGCAACGCTGATAGATGCTCTAGCAGCGCCTTGGTCCTTCAACCTGGCTTATGTGTTTCCACCGTTTGCTCTGCTCCCTCGTCTGATTGCCAAAGTCAAGCAGGAGAGAGCATCAGTGATTTTGTGGTATGCAGATCTGGTGGACATGTCATCCTTTCCACCAGGGACTCTGCCGCTGAGACAGGACCTTCTACTTCAAGGTCCTTTCAACCACCCAAATCTAATTCTCTGAGGCTGACTGCCTGGAGATTGAACGCTTGATTTTATCAAAGCGTGGTTTCTCCGAGTCAGTCATTGATACCTTGATTCAGGCACGGAAGCCTGTCACCAGGAAAATCTATCATAAAATATGGCAAATATGGTAAATATCTTTATTGGTGTGAATCTAAAGGCTACTCATGGAGTAAGGTCAGGATTCCCAGGATATTATCTTTTCTCCAAGAAGGATTGGAGAAAGGATTGTCAGCTAGTTCCTTAAAGGGACAGATTTCTGCGCTATCTATTCTTTTGCACAAGCGTCTGGCGGATGCCCCAGACGTTCAGGCATTTTGTCAGACTTTAGTTAGAATCAAGCCTGTGTTTAAACCTGTTGCTCCACCTTGGAGCTTAAATTTGGTTCTTAAAGTTCTTCAGGGGGTTCCGTTTGAACCTCTTCATTCCATAGATATCAAACTTTTATCTTGGAAAGTTCTTTTTTTGGTAGCTATTTCCTCGGCTCGTAGAGTTTCCGAGTTATCTGCCTTACAATGTGATTCTCCTTATCTGATCTTCCATGCAGATAAGGTAGTTCTGCGTACCAAACCTGGGTTTTTACCTAAGGTGGTATCTAATAAGAATATCAATCAAGAGATTGTTGTTCCGTCTTTGTGTTCTAATCCTTCTTCAAAGAAGGAGCGTCTATTACACAATCTGGACGTGGTTCGTGCTTTAAAGTTTTACTTACAAGCTACTAAAGATTTTCGTCAAACATCTGCTTTGTTTGTTGTCTACTCTGGACAGAGGAGAGGTCAAAAGGCTTCGGCAACTCCTCTTTCTTTTTGGCTAAGAAGCATAATCCGCTTTGCCTATGAGACTGCTGGCCAGCAGCCTCCAGAAAGGATTACAGCTCATTCTACTAGAGCTGTGGCTTCCACATGGGCCTTTAAAAATGAGGCTTCTGTTGAACAAATTTGCAAGGCGGCGAATTGGTCTTCGCTTTATACTTTTTCAAAATTCTACAAGTTTGATACTTTTGCTTCTTCGGAGGCTATTTTTGGGAGAGGTTTTACAGGCAGTGGTACCTCCCGTTTAAGTACGTGCCTTGTCCCTCCCTTCATCTGTGTACTTTAGCTTTGGTATTGGTATCCCACAAGTAATGGATGATCCGTGGACTGGATACACCTTACAAGAGAAAACATAATTTATGCTTACCTGATAAATTTATTTATCTGGTGGTGTATCCAGTCCACGGCCTGCTCTGTCATTTTAAGGCAGGTATTTTTTAATTTTAAACTACAGTCACCACTGCACCCTATGGTTTCTCCTTTCTCTGCTTGTTTTCGGTCGAATGACTGGATATGGTAGTGAGGGGAGGAGGTATATAGACAGCTCTGCTGTGGGTGTCCTCTTGCAACTTCCTGTTGGGAATGAGAATATCCCACAAGTAATGGATGATCCATGGACTGGATACACCACAAGAGAAATACATTTATCAGGTAAGCATAAATTATGTTTTTTCATTTTTTTTTTATTTGTGAACACAAGGGTGAGGACAAAACCTAATGGTGAAGGAACAGAAAATACAGTTTTTCTTCATAAACATAAAACTACAGGAAAAACCATTAATGTAGGGTGGATATTTTCAATCTTTTCCATAATAAACTTAACACTTTCACATTGACCCAACTTCTCTTCACTCAAGCACATAGCATCCTGTATATGCATAACAATGATATTAATCAATAGTCCATATGGAGAACAGACCATAAACAGGCATACATTTGTTTAAAAACCTTGTTTCACCTTTTCTCAATTTTTTCTGCTTTCCCATTACCTTTATTCCCTCAACTTAAAAGTACAAGTGCTCAAATCACTTTTCCCCATTTGAATAAAAAGGCCTTCATTCTATTATCTGAAAAAAAAAATCTCTGATCACCCTGATCTATTATCATTTGTGAATACATGCTTTTGGTAAATGCAACAAAACTAGGACTGCCCTTATATTTCCATGACCTAAGAATCATCTGTCTAGCCAGCAGAATAGCTGTATTTATTAAACACCGTTCTGATAATTATGTTTCTTGAACAAAAGAAAATATGTATTTCTTTCCTAAGATATGGTGAGTCCATGGCATCCTCAATTACTGTTGGCAATAGCACTCCTAGCCAGCAGGAGGAGGCAAAGATCGCCACAGCAAAGCTGTTAAGTATCCCTCCCCTTTCCACAATCCCCAGTCATTCTCTTTACCTTCGGTGCAAGGAGGAAGTGACGTTTGGTGTCTGTAAAAGATTTTTCAAGCATGGATACGAGATGTTCCAGATCTGTGGGCCGTGCACATAGTATTTCAAGGTTACAAATTAGAATTCAAGACCGTTCCTCCCAGAGGCAGGTTCCACCTCTTAAGATTATCTGCAGACCAAATATGGGAGTGATAGTTCCAGTTCCAGTACAAGAACAGGGTCTAGGGTTCTATTCCAATCTGTTTGTGGTTCCCAAAAAGAAGGGAACTTTCAAGCCTATTCTAGATCTAAAATGTCTCAACAAGTTTCTCAGAGTGCCGTCCTTCAAAATGGAGACTATACGTTCCATTCTTCCTTTAGTGCAAGAGGGTCAGTTCATGACAACCATAGACATGAAGGATGCGTATCTCCATGTTCCCATTTACAGGGATCATCACAAATTTCTAAGATTTTTTCTGGACTGACACTTTCAGTTTCTGGCTCTTCCTTTTGGCCTTGCACAGCTCCCAGAATTTTTTCAAAGGTCCTAAGGGCTCTTTTGGCAGTGATTCGTTCTCGGGGAATTGCAGTGGTGCCTTATCTGGACGACATTCTGGTTCAGTCGCCATCTTTTCAACTTGCAAAATCTCACACAGAGATATTGTTGTCTTTTCTTCTCGCTCACGGATGGAAGGTGAATTTGGGAAAGAGTTCCCGTGTTCCGGCTACAAGGGTGGTCTTTCTAGGAACAATGATAGATTCCCTTTCAATTAAGATATTCCTGACGGAAGTCAGAAAAACCAAGATTCTTTCCTCTTGCCTATCTCTACAGTCTGCTGTATGGCCATCAGTGGCCCAATGTTTGGAGGTAATTGGTCTGATGGTGGCTTCCATGGACATAGTTCCAAAAAAGAATGATTACCCTTCCGAAAAAACTGAAGTTATTTTCTCAAATATTCACAGCTATTGCTGTTAATGTTTCAACCGGGATCAAAAACACAGTTACACAGCTATATTCCTGCTGCTGATAAAGTTGCACCTAGGGCCAGTGAGGACCCCAAAAAACACTCTTTGTCTCCTACACCGTAGTAAAAGTCACAGTCAAAATAGACAATATAATTCAGAGAACAGTCTTACCCGGGTCCACAGAGAGAGACAGAAATTATCCAAGGACTCCGTCGTCCGCTGCTGCTCTCCTCTCCTCCTCAGGGTAGACCGCAGTGAATGGCGGCTTCCTCGCTCCTATAGAGTGCATAGATCCTTCTTTTCCAGCTGTGCCGTGTTCCTTTAGACTCCACCCGGTATCAGGCAAATGTTTCAAGTTCACAGTAAAAATGGAAAACCAGGGAGTCTGTTTCAATAAAATCAACTTTTTTTTTTATTTCCTTTGCATATTAAAACGTTAAACAACGATTCCTCCTTCCACACTAATTTCACAGGCATCCGGATTGTGTCGGCAGCGTCACAGGTCAGCTGACACATTTCGGCCAATGGCCTTAGTCTTGGCTGTATGACCTGCCTATCCGGACTTAAAACTTATACCACATGTCCGTCTCTGTGATAGGTTACAATCTTAATGACGCTGCCGACCCAGCCCCTTTACCATATTGTTTGAATTGATACATTTATATAGATCGCTGCTTACCTACATGTAAATACATTTTTCAAAACAAGCAGGTCTATGTGATTCATTCATATTTGGGCTGGTTACATGCCTCAGCAGTGTGGATTATGTATTTGCATAAAAGCATGGGAATACTTCATCACATTCTCTTTTCGTATTAAATATCAATAACAGTTATGAATGCTTAGTGACTTCTCCCAAATTATCTAACAAAACACAATATCATTTTGCTAATACCCAATATCATTATCCTTATTAGTATTCTTATTGAACCTCTCATAGTTGCTCAGTATCAAACATATATGTCCTTCCTTTGATGGACTTCCACTATACATCATACTCCACCTAGGACCCTATTAAGTGCAACTCAAGTTGTGTAGCCTTCTAGTTAAAAAGAGGGGCAAAATTTGCATGAACTCTCTTAGAAGGTTGATCTGAACTCCCTGTCTGATGACTTCAATGATGTGACAGCAATAAAGTGATACACCCTGGAAAATGGAAAGCATCACTGTGTAAATTACTATTGTATTATTTCCTTCATATTAACATATATACATTGGATTGTATAACCATAAACAAATTAAGTTAAACAAATTAAGATAGAAAGTCTTTTTGGGATTTATCAAAGTATTCCTATCTCTAAAATGGGGAGATTAGAGTCTAAACTTCAATCAACAACAAACTTACGGCTAGATTTAGAGTTTTGCGTTAGAAGGGGTGCGTTAGCTACGTGTGCTTTTTTTCCCCGCACCTTTTAAATACCGCTGGTATTTAGAGTTCACAGAATGGCTGCGTTAGGCTCCAAAAAGGGAGCGTAGAGGCATATTTACCGCCACTGCAACTCTCAATACCAGCGGTGCTTACGGACGCGGCCAGCTCCAAAAACGTGCTCGTGCACGATTCCCCCATAGGAAACAATGGGGCCGTTTGAGCTGAAAAAAAACCCCCTAACACCTGCAAAAAAGCAGCGTTCAGCTCCTAATGCAGCCCCATTGTTTCCTATGGGGAATCACTTCCTAAGTCTGCACCTAACACCCTAACATGAACCCCCGAGTCTAATCACCCCTAACCTTACACTTATTAACCCCTAATCTGCCGCCCCCTGCATATTATTATTAACCCCTAATCTGCCGCTCTGTACACCGCCGCATCCTACATTATACCTATGTACCCCTAATCAGCTGCCCCTAACACCGCCGACCCCTATATTATATTTATTAACCCCTAATCTGCCGCCCCCAACGTCGCCGCCACCTACCTACAATTATTAACCCCTAATCTGCTGACCGGACCTCGCCGCCACTATAATAAATGTATTAACCCCTAAACCGCCTCACTCCCGCCTCAATAACCCTATAATAAATAGTATTAACCCCTAATCTGCCGACCGGACCTCACTGCTACTCTAATAAATTGATTAACCCCTAAAGCTAAGTCTAACCCTAACACTAACACCCCCCTAAGTTAAATATAATTTTTATCTAACGAAATAAATTAACTCTTATTAAATAAATTATTCCTATTTAAAGCTAAATACTTACCTGTAAAATAAACCCTAATATAGCTACAATATAAATAATAATTATATTGTAGCTATTTTAGGATTTATATTTATTTTACAGGCAACTTTGAATTTATTTTAACCAGGTACAATAGCTATTAAATAGTTTAATAACTATTTAATAGCTACCTAGTTAAAATAATTACAAAATTACCTGTAAAATAAATCCTAACCTAAGTTATAATTAAACCTAACACTACACTATCAATAAATTAATTAAATAAACTACCTACAATTATCTACAATTAAACCTAACACTACACTATCAATAAATTAATTACATAAAATACAATTAAATAAACTAACTAAAGTCCAAAAATAAAAACAGAACTAAGTTACAAAAAATAGAAAACAGCTCTTTGCCTGTAAAAAAACATACAATACCCCCCCACCCCAACATTACAACCCACCACCCACATACCACTAATCTAACCCAAACCCCCTTAAATAAACCTAACACTAAGCCCCTGAAGATCATCCTACCTTATCTTCACCACGCCGGGTATCACCGATCAGTCCAGAGGAGTCTCCGAAATCTTCATCCAAGCCCAAGCGGGGGCTGAAGACATCCATCATCCGGCTGAAGAGGTCCATCATCGGGCTGAAGTCTTGATCCAAGGGGGCGCTGAAGAGGTCCATCATCGGGCTGAAGTCTTCTTTCAAGCGGCATCTTCAATCTTCCGGATCCATCTTCATCCCGCCGACGCGGAACATCCATCCTGGCCGACGACTTCCCGGCGAATGACGGTTCCTTTAAGGGACGTCATCCAAGATGGCGTCCCTCGAATTCCAATTGGCTGATAGTATTCTATCAGCCAATCGGAATTAAGGTAGGAAAATTCTGATTGGCTGATGGAATCAGCCAATCAGATTCAAGTTCAATCCGATTGGCTCATCCAATCAGCCAATCGGATTGAACTTGAATCTGATTGGCTGATTCCATCAGCCAATCAGAATTTTCCTACCTTAATTCAGATTGGCTGATAGAATCCTATCAGCCAATCGGAATTCGAGGGACGCCATCTTGGATGACGTCATTTAAAGGAACCGTCATTCGTCGGGAAGTCGTCGGCCAGGATGGATGTTCCGCGTCGGCGGGATGAAGATGGATCCGGAAGAAAGATGCCGCTTGATTGAAGACTTCAGCCCGATGATGGACCTCTTCAGCGCCCGCTTGGATCAAGACTTCAGCCCGATGATGGACCTCTTCAGCCGGATGATGGATGTCTTCAGCCCCCGCTTGGGCTTGGATGAAGATTTCGGAGCCTCCTCTGGACTGATCGGTTATACCCGGCGTGGTGAAGATAAGGTAGGATGATCTTCAGGGGCTTAGTGTTAGGTTTATTTAAGGGGGGTTTCGGTTAGATTAGGGGTATGTGGGTGGTGGGTTGTAATGTTGGGGGGGGTATTGTATGTTTTTTTTTTACAGGCAAAAGAGATGTTTTCTTTGGGGCATGTCCCGCAAAAGGCCCCTTTAAGGGCTGGTAAGGTAAAAGAGCTTTTCTATTTTTATTTTAGAATAGGGTAGGGCATTTTTTTATTTTGGGGGGCTTTGTTATTTTATTAGGGGGCTTAGAGTAGGTGTAATTAGCTTAAAATTGTTGTAATATTTTTCTAATGTTTGTAAATTATTTTTTTATTTTTTGTAACTTAGTTCTTTTTTTATTTTTTGTACTTTAGTTAGTTATTTATTTGTAGGTATTTTATGTAATTAATTTATTGATAGTGTAGTGTTAGGTTTAATTGTAAATAATTGTAGGTATTTTATTTAATTAATTTATTGATAGTGTAGTGTTAGGTTTAATTGTAACTTAGGTTAGGATTTATTTTACAGGTAATTTTGTAATTATTTTAACTAGGTAGCTATTAAATAGTTATTAACTATTTAATAGCTATTGTACCTGGTTAAAATAAATACAACGTTGCCTGTAAAATAAATATAAATCCTAAAATAGCTACAATATAATTATTCGTTATATTGTAGCTATATTAGGGTTTATTTTACAGGTAAGTATTTAGCTTTAAATAGGAATAATTTATTTAATAAGAAATAATTTATTTCGTTAGATAAAAATTATATTTAATTTAGGGGGGTGTTAGTGTTAAGGTTAGACTTAGCTTTAGGGCTGAATAAATTTATTAGAGTAGCGGTGAGGTCCGGTCGGCAGATTAGGGGTTAATACTTGAAGTTAGGTGTCTGCGATGTTAGGGAGGGCAGATTAGGGGTTATTAATATTTATTATAGGGTTATTGAGGCGGGGGTAAGGCGGATTTGGGGTTAATAACTTTATTATAGTAGCAGTGAGGTCCAGTCGGCAGATTAGGGGTTAATAATTGTATGTAGGTGGCTGGCGACGTTGGGGGCGGCAGATTAGGGGTTAATAAATATAATGTAGGTGTCGGCAGTGTTAGGGGCAGCAGATTAGGGGTACATAGGGATAATGTAGGTTGCGGCGGTGTGCGGTTGGCAGATTAGGGGTTAAAAAAATTTAATAGAGTGGCGGCGATGTGGGGGGGCTTCGGTTTAGGGGTACATAGGTAGTTTATGGGTGTTAGTGTACTTTAGAGCACAGTAGTTAAGAGCTTTATGAACCGGCGTTAGCCCAAAAAGCTCTTAACTCCTGACTTTTTTCTGCAGCTGGAGTTTTGTCGTTAGAGTTCTAACTCTCACTCCAGCCAAGACTCTAAATACCGGCGGGACTTAATTAGGGAACCTAGTGATGACGTATAGATTGAGAAGAGAAGGGGACAGAGGACAGAGCCTTGCGGTACTCCGACAGAAAGTGGTGACGGGGCAGAGGAGGCCCCAGAGAAGGTTACACTGAAGGTACGGTTTGACAGATAGGAAGAGAGCCACGAAAGGGCTGTGTCACAGATGCCGAAGGATTGGAGGGTTTGGAGCAGAAGAGGGTGGTCGACAGTGTCAAAGGCTGCGGACAGATCAAGGAGGATAGGCAGAGAGAAGTGGCCTTTTGATTTAGCTGTAAGTAGGTCGTTGGTGACCTTAACAATAGCTGTCTCTGTGGAGTGATAGGGACGAAATCCAGATTGCAACGGGTCAAGAAGGGAGTTTAATGTAAGGAAATGGGATAGGCGTGCATATACTAGTTTTTCGAGAAGCTTTGAAGCAAGAGGGAGGAGGGAAATTGGGCGGTAGTTGGATGGGGAGGTAGGATCAAGGGAAGGTTTTTTGAGGATAGGTGTGACCAGCGCATGTTTCATCGATGAGGGAAATGTACCAGTGCTGAGGGAGAGGTTGAAAATGTGTGTTAGTATAGGGGTAAGGGTAGCAGAGAGAGAGGGGAGGAGCTGTGAGGGGATAGGGTCAAGGGGACAGGTAGTGAGGTGAGAGCGCAGTATAAGTGCTGAAACTTCATCCTCAGTAACAGGGGAGAATGAACTAAGTTTCAGGTTATGAGGGTTGTGGTTGAGTGAGAGTATTTGAGGGGGGGAGAGAATGGAATTGTGTTGAGAGCTGATTTCATGTCTGATGGAGTCAATTTTGTTAATGAAGTGACTGGCAAAGTCTTGGGCTGACAGAGAAGTTGTATTAGAAAGTGGTGGAGGGCAGAGGAGAGTATTGAAAGTGGAGAACAGACGTTTTGGGTTTGAAGAAAGATTAGAGATAAGGGTAGAGAAGTAGTGTTGCTTGTGGAGATTAAGGGCAGAGTAGTAGGAGTTCAAGATGAATTTGTAATGAAGAAAATCAGCTGAACTCTGTGATTTTCTCCAATGCCGTTCAGCAGTACGGGAACATCTGCGTAGGTACCGTGTCAGAGGAGTATGCCAGGGCTGGGGATGAGTGTGTGATTTCCTAGCAGTGGTAAGAGGGGCAAGATTGTCAAGGACGGATATAAGGGTGGAATTATAGTGGCAGATAGATTGTTCAGGCTAGGAAAAGGTGGAGAAGGATGAGAGGAGTGGTTGAAGGGAATTAGCAAGTTGTTGCTGATCTAAAGACCTAATGCTTCTGTGAAGTTTGGTGTGAGGAGTAGAAGGTGGGAGAGTTGTAGGAAGGGATGAAATGTTGCAGGTAAGGAGATGGTGGTCAGACAGAGGAAAAGGGGAGTTTGAGAAGTTTGAGAGAGTGCATCGATAGCTAAAGATCAGGTCAAGGGAGTGACCGTCTTTGTGAGTGGGAGAATCAGTCCATTGTGACAGACCGAAGGAGGAAGTGAGTTGCAGAAGTTGTTTAGCAGATGAGGCAGTGGGATTGTTAAGGGGGATGTTGAAGTCGCCAAGAATGAGGGCAGGGGTGTCTGAGGAAAGGAAGTAGGGTAGCCAGGCAGCCAAGTGATCTAGATTCTGCCCATATCCCTCAATACCTCGTCCCAAAATGGTCTGAGGCAGAGGCATGACCACCACACATGAAGCAATGTGCCTTCTTCTCCACAGCAGTATAAATCAAATTTTAAGGAAGGGTTGGACTCACTGTCCTTGATCAGGTTCCAGTCAGACAACGTAACCTCAGTGGCTTACATCAACCACCAGGGGGGAACTCAGTGTTTCTTAGCCATGAAGGAGGTGGCTCGAATTATTCAATGGGCAGAAGCTCACCATTGCTGTCTATCTTCCGATCCACATTCTTGGAGCGGACAACTGGGAAGCGAATTTCCTGAAAAGACAGACTTTTCATCCTGGGGAGTGGGAACTCCATTCAGAGGTGTTTTACAGGTTAACCATCAAATGGGGGGTACCGGAATTGGATCTGATGGCATCTCGGCGGAACGCCAAGCTTCCAAAGTACGGTTTGAGGTCAAGGGATCCTCAGGCCTTCCTGATAGATCTAGCAAAAATTAGCAAAAGCACTACACTGATAGACAAGGAATGCTCAATTTAGTGTTTGGATATTTACAGAAAATGGGTAGATTATTGACATTTAGGGTATCATTCTCAGTGAGTATATCTATATACCTCTATGAGTTTGTATACTTTCTGTATTTTTATCAATATGTAAATATATCCCTAATGAGCTCGAGTGCTTGTGCATAAAACTATACTAGTTACAAATATAGTCTGTACCTAGAGAAGGTGAAGACTAAAAGAATGCGCTTGGATAGCACTTCTGTTCCTAGAAGTAAGGTTAAAGTTGAAATAGGACTTAAACAACCACTGGAAGCCAAGGGGTTGATGGAGAAATTAAAACATAACTTTTATTAATTCTCTACTAGATTTTTATCTAGTAGAGAATTAATAAAAGTTATGTTTTAATTTCTCCATCAACCCCTTGGCTTCCAGTGGTTGTTTAAGTCCTATTTCAACTTTAACCTTACTTCTAGGAACAGAAGTTCTATCCAAGTGCATTCTTTTAGTCTTCACCTTCTCTAGGTACAGACTATATTTGTAACTTCCTGATAGATCCTCTGGCAGTTCCTTGGAGCTTCAGGTTGGCAAACCTATTCCTTCGTTTGCTCTCCTACGAGTCATTGCTCGTATCAAGCAGGAGAGAGCGTCTGTGATTCTAATAGCTCCTGCGAGGCCTCGCAGGATCTGGTATGCAGACCTAGTGGAAATGTCATCTCTACCACCGAGGAGACTTCCTCTGAGGAAGGACCTTCTACTTCAGGGTCCTTTTCCTCATCCAAATCTCGTTTCTCTGAAACTGACTGGAGATTGAACGCTTAATTTAACTAAGCGTGGATTTTGAGTCAGTCATTGAAACCATGATTCAGGCTCGTAAGCCTGTTACCAGAAATATTTACCATAAGATATGGCGTAAATATCTTTATTAGTGTGAATCTAAGGGATACTTTTGGAGTAGGGTCAGGATTCCAAGAATTTTATCTTTTCTCCAGGAAGGTCTGGAGAAAGGTTTATCTGTCAGTACTCTGAAAGGCCAGATTTCTGCTCTATCTATTTTGCTGCACAAGCGTCTGGCGGACGTGCCAGATGTGCAATAATTTTGTCAGGCCTTGGTCAGAATTAGGCCTGTATTTAAATCTGTTGCTCCACCATGGAGCTTTTACCTTGTTCTTAAAGTTTTACAACAGGCTTTGTTTGAGCCAATGCATTCCATAGATATTAAGTTGTTACCTTGGAAGGTTTTGTTTCTTATCTCTTCTGCTCGGAAGAGTTTCTGAGCTCTCAGCTTTGCAGTACAATTCGCCTTATCTCATATTTAATGCAGATAAGGCAGTTCTTTGTACAAAGTTTGGTTTTCTTTTGAAAGTTGTTTTGGATAGAAATATTAACAAGAGATTGTTGTTCCTTCTCTGTGTCCTAATCCTTCTTCTCATATGGAACGTCTGTTACATAACCTGTATGTTGTGCGTGCTCTTAAATTTTATTTGCAGGCATCCAAGGATTTTCGTCAGTCTTCTGCATTGTTTGTTTATTTTTGTGGGAAACTGAAAGGTCAGAAAGCTACAGCTACTTCTATTTCTCTCTGGTTGAGAAGTATTATTAAATTGGCATATGAGACTGCTGGACAGCAGCCTCCTGAGAGAATCACAGCTCATTCCACCAGGGCTGTTTCTTCTTCTTGGGCTTTCAAAAATGAAGCTTCTGTTGAGCAGATTTGCAAGGCTGCAACTTGGTCCTCTTTACTTACTTTTTCCTCGGCTGAGGCTTCTTTTGGGAGAAAGGTTCTTCAAGCAGTGGTGCCTTCTGTTTAGGCCAACCTGTCTTGTCCCTCCCTAGTCCTCCATGTCTTTTAGCTTGGGTATTGGTTCCCAACAGTAATTGAGGACGCGTGGGCTCACCTTATCCGGAAAGAAAGAAATTTATCAGGTAACCATAAATTTTGTTTTTATTTAGTCTCAGTTTAAAGGGCAAATATTACTTAACCAGAACTTAACTTTATCCAAATTCTTTGTATTTTTGGGCATTGCCACAAGCAGTGTATTAGATCTGCGTCTGGCGCTTTACACCTAGAGCATAAAACGTTTTCTTTCTTGTTCCAATTTGCAATAGCTGCTGGGGTGATGTATGATTTGTTTATCATTCTCATATGTGAATCCCTCCAAGCCATAGAGGGGGAAGTTTTGGCTACTTCAAAATCGACTAACAATTTTTGATATACAGTAGTTTGAGCATTTCAACATCACCCCTATATGAAATTATTGCTTTGTATACTTGGGATACAGAATGGTCTCCTGCTTGGTATAGTTTAATCCTGGAGTCCATGATCCATAAGGACCAGCTTTCCTTCTTAAATGATACTTTACTAGCTAAGTAATGCCTAAGCTGAAGGTAAGGATAAAAGTCTTTACGATTTAAATTAAATTCTTGCACTAGATTTTAAAAAGATTTCATAACATTTAAAGTGGCCAAGTTCAAGTTCAGGACTACCAATAATCGGTAAGATATTTGCCAATATTTTACTGAAGGCAGATACTTGACACATGAAGTAAAGCCCTTAATGAAAAGGGAGCTATCAAAAACTCTTCTTCTTTCCGACCGTTCAGTATAATTTTCCTTAGTGGGCCAGTCCAAAGCAATTTTGGCCAGGCAAGCATGATAATAGGCTTTAATATAAGGAAAGACTAAGCCTCCCTCATTATTTTTTGAACAGGAAAGCCTGGAAATAGAAATTTGTCGTTTATTTTTACCACAGAGAAATTTAGAACAATACGACTTAAATAATAAGTCTTTTTTTTTTACTAACGGCTAGATTACAAGTTGTGCGTTAAGGTAAAAAAGCAGCGTTAACAGGTCATAACACTGCTTTTTTACGCCCGCTGCTATTATGAGTCTTGCAGGTATAGGGGCACCGCACACTTTGTTGGCCTTAGCGCAAACCGACCTACGTAAAGTTCGTAAAGCCTTTTTTCTATGGGACTTCCCTAACGCTGGTATTACGAGTTTTTCCTGGGAGGCCAAAAAGTGAGCGGTACAGCCTATACCGACAAGATTCGTAATGCATTTTAAAGTCACTAGCCGTAGCATAAAACTCATAACTAAAGTGCTAAAAAGTACACTAACACCCATAAACTACCTATTAACCCCTAAACTGAGGCCCTCCTGCATCGAAAATAGTAAAATAAAATGTTTAACCCCTAATCTGCTGCTCTGGACATCGCCGCAACCTACATTATATTTATTAACCCCTAATCTGCTGCCCCCAACATCGCCGACACCTACATTATATTTATTAACCCATAATCTCCCGCCCCCAATGTCGCCTTAACCTACCTACACTTATTAACCCCTAATCTGCCGCCCCCAACGTCGCCGCCACTATATTAAATGTATTAACCCCTAAATCTAAGTCTAACCCTAACAGCCCCTAACTTAAATATAATTTAAATAAATCTAAATAAAATTAATATCATTACCTAAATTATTCTAATTTAAAACTAAATACTTACCTATAAAATAAACCCTAAGCTAGCTACAATATATCTAATAGTTACATTGTAGCTAGCTTAGGGTTTATTTTTTTTATTTTTTTTTAAATACTTTATTTATACCAGTGTGGCTTACAGCGACAAATCAACAAATAGCAAGATACAGAAAAACATTGAAATACAATATGTGAACATGACTCGTCCCCTCCACCACAATGGATTTTACTTTTTCAATCCCCTCTCCACAACCTCCATATCTTCACTCGAACCTTTCCTGTTCCACTCTCCCTCATCTCCTACCATGTATGTTATGTTTACACTGAGTAGCATCTGGATACTATTCTACTCCTATTGTCGTCAATCTCAGCCTCACTTATTTAACTATCTCCCAGCCTCAAATTCGTCAGCTCTCCCCCGGGTGCCGCCCAGAGGAACTTCCTTCTCAGAACTGGGCCCTATGTCATCTGTTCTCCCCCTCTCTGGGCAAAGATATTCCATTGTCCCCTCATTTGTGCATTTAGTATATAGTCCGAGTCTTTGAACGGGTAAATGATTTGTCTTTGGTGGTGAATATCTAGTGATCTAATGAATGGTTCCCATTTAGTCATAAACTTCTTCGTTCTCCGTGTTGTGTCTCCCTGAGTGTCTATTTGTTCATAAGTCATCTGTCATCTTAAGGCTTCCTTGAGTTGTGCTAAGTGCGGGGGGGCCTGAGCCAGCCACTGTTGTAGAATAAGTCTCCTAGCATGCAGTATAACATTGTATATGTACGCCCCATATTTTTTATGTCCTGTCTGTGTATATAAGAATATCACCATTTCGGGTGTAAATCTCATTCTTTCCCCAGTATGTCTCTCCAACCAACTTTGCGTCATGCCCCAGAATTTTGTAAGTTGTGGACATTGCCATATCATATGTATGATGTTTGGGTTGTCATTGGAGCATTTTGGGCACAGACCTGTTGTGTCATATTTCCACTTGAGAAATAGTTTTGGCGTAATATATGCATTGTGGATCAGTTTGGTGTGTGATTCTCTTATCTCATTTGACAGGGTGGCTTCTCTTACCTTTACGAAGCTTTGTTCAATACAGCTGTCTGGGACATCCTGCCCCAGTAGTTCAGTCCATGTTTTCGTAATGTGTGTTAAGTTGGCTTTGTTCGGTCGTTTTTGCAAAGTTTTATAGGTGTATGATATAGAGGTCAGTCCCCCCCCTTGTCAGAGTTAGTAATTGATATATGTCACAATTAGTGTCTGGCAATTTCCCTGATCTCAATAGGGTTTGTATGTAATGCCTCACCTGTAGATACGCAAAATGGTGCTTATTAGGGATACCATATTCTCTTTGCAGTTCTGCAAATGTGCGAACTGCTGTGCCCTCTATTGTGAGAATTTGTTTAATGCTTGTCACTCCCCATGTGTCCCATTGTTTAAAGGGTTTCGTAGTGAATCCTGCTGGGAAATATGGATTGCCCCCCAGTGGCAGGAAGATAGTGTGATTTGGTGAGACTTCTAAGGCCCTACAAACCTTTCTCCACACCTTTATCGGGCTACTGAATAATGTTTCCCCTCCCAGAATAGATTCTACCTGAGTGCGAGTCATGTGTGGTAACATCTTGAGTGACCACGGTTTGATGTGAACTGTCTCTAGTTTGCCATTAGTGAAATGTTCCCTATCCGTCAGCCAGCCCATTACGTATTTGACCCCTGCTGCCCAGTTGTAGAACTCAATATTCGGCAGTCCCAAACCTCCCATCTCCGGTCTGCCTGTCAATTTCTGATAACTTATTCTGTGCTTTTTCCCCCTCCATACAAAGTGCATAATGTCTCTATTTAGTATTTTTAGGTCCTGCTTGTGTAGAAGCTCCGGGGTCCTGACAGAGTTATTGGTAGTGTACTCCAGTTTATTAGCATTTGTTTCAATTCTTTCAGTAGGGGTTTAAAATTGACCCCATACCATTGAGTTGGGTCTCTAGTCAATGTGATTCCTAGGTATTTAAAAGTATGTGTGATTACTTTGAAATTATCCTCTAGGGGTAGAACTGGGTTATTATTAGATAGCCAGAGAAGCTCAGACATGTCTTTGTTTATCTGATATCCTGAGATTTTACTGAAGTCTTCAATGATCTTAGTTATAGTGGGAATGTTTCTTTGGGATCATCCGCAAATAGTGACAGATGTTGAACCTCCCCATTTATCTCTAAGCCCTCCATTTCCTTTCTTATTCTAATAGCCAGGGGTTCTAATGCAAGGTCAAAAAGGAGCGGGGAGAGAGGGCATCCCTGCCTTGTGCCTCTCTTGAGGTTAAACATTTTGGAAGGCGATCCATTTACCAGGACTGCCGCTTGGGGATTGCTATAAATTGTTTTGACGGCTTTCATAAAGGCTCCATGTATCCTAAATCTCTCCATAGTGGTAAATAAATGGTCCCATAAAATTTTATCAAATGCCTTCTCGGCGTCTACTAGAATCCGACAGGCCTCTTCCCTATCATGCTGTGTTTTTCCCCCTCCCAGTTTCCAGAAGTGTGCAAGTAGTAGCTGAAGTTTCCTCATATTTTTAACCGCTGACCTACCCTTCACGAAACCAGTTTGGTCTTCATGAACTAACAGGGGGATTAGTGCCGCTAATCGATTTGCTAGAAGTTTGGTTAAAATTTTGTAGTCCGAATTAAGAAGGGATATCGGCCTATAAGATTGGGTTAGAAGTGGATCTCTATCTGGCTTGGGGAGAACTGTGATGTTGGCTTCTGTGAATCTATTGGATAAGTTAGCTCTCCCTTCTAGAATGGCATTAAATAACAAGGCCAGTGTGTCAACCGTTTCTTCTTTAATCATTTTGTAGAACTCCCCGGGCAACCCATCGGGTCCCGAGGCTTTCTCGAGTGGGAGTGTGTCTATTACCCTTGCAATCTCTGAGGGCTGAATCTTGGCGCTTAATTTCTGCCGGTGTTCCTCATCTAGCTGTGGGAGTGTCAAGTCATTCCAAAACTTTTCCTTAGCATCTGAATCTACTCTTTGGGAGTTATAGAGGTTCGAATAGTAGTCCTGGAATGCTCTCTGTATTTCCTCTTCTGATGTGAGTAACCTTTCCTTTCCTTTGATGGCTACAATGGTGTTTGGTTTTCTATCTAACTTAGTAATCCTGGCCAATAGCTTCCCTGTACGATTCCCGTATCTATAATATTTTGCCTGGGAGCGATTCTGAGCTGTGACTGATGTCTGTGTGAGGTATGTGTCTCTAAGGCTTTTTACTTCTCTATATTTGACCCTGTTTTGTTCTGTGGGGCACCTCAAATACCGATTTCTAGCGTTCAGGAGCTGGCGCAAGAGCAGTTCCCCTTTGATTCTTCGAGATTTCTGCAACTTTGCCATATATGCTGTGATCACCCCCCTCAGAACTGCCTTTGCAGACTCCCAAAACAAAGATATATCAGTGATGTGCTGCGCGTTTAATTCCCTATAAGCCAACCATTCCCCAACTAAGTATTTTCGCAAGTTAAGATCATGAAAGAGGTGCACCGGAAATCTCCATCTATTCGCCTGCCTACGAGGTGGGTTAGTTTCTATGTGTAAGTTAACTGGGGCATGGTCAGATATAGTTATCGGGTCTATCTTGATGTCCGTTATGCATGGACATAGTGAGTTAGAAACTTGGAAGTAGTCTATTCGCGACAGTGTTGTTTTAGCTGGGTGCAGACAAGTGTAATCCTTGGCTTCCGGATTCCTATCCCTCCATACATCTGTTAGGGAGAGTGCATTCCTAAAAACTTTTAGTAAGCATGTTTCCCCTTTTGAGCCCTGCTCTCGTACTGTTTGTCTTATTGGCTGTTGTGGATTGTGGAATCTGTCTGCTGGTGTATATGGTGCAATATTATAGTCACCTCCCACTACAATGGGGAGATCTGAAAACTGTAGAAGTTTGGCCTGGAGTCCAGTCAGGAAAGCTTTCTTTTCCGTGTGCGGTCCGTATACCCCACACAGAATCATCCGTGTGCCTTCAATTCTGATGTCCACTATTATATATCTCCCCTCAGTGTCTGTGACAGATTGTAGTACAGAATAGTCCAGGCCCTTTCTGAAAAGTATTGCCACCCCTCTGGCTCTCTTCCCCTCGTACGGGGTATATAAAAATCTTCCCCTACCCATCCCTGTTTGAGTTTCTGGTGCTCTTTCTGAGAGAGGTGTGTTTCCTCTAGTATGGCAATGTGTGTTCTTTTAATGTTCAGTTGTCTAAGGATAGTTTTTCTCTTTATTGGGGATGTGATCCCTCCCACATTCCATGTAGTCAGTTTCATCTTAATCTAAAGTGTCGGAGTGCTCTATAGATTTTACGTGTATTTCAGGTAGAGATCCTGATCTGTGTGTTGTGTGTGCGGTACCTTACAGTATAGGTCCTTATGTCCAGGGCTCTCTGACGTTGTAGTTCCGGAGGACTGTAGCTCCCTTTCCCCCCCTAGAGGCACCCGGAGGAGAGACAACTCTGCCCTTTTTCTAGCACAAACAGTAAGTTAGTGTGTGAAACAGACAGCAAACAGGTCACAAAAATTATGCAAACAGGTAACAACAAAGATAGACTGAGTAAGCAAACTCCTGAACTATAAATTTGTAACTTTTGGTTAATACCTATTCCCTCCCTCCTTCCTCCAACTCTAAGGTACACAGCTAATAGCGTTTAGGCTCCCTCAAGCCCTTATAATCTCTGTCTCGCTTGCCTTGTTACCCCTATGCTTTCTATCTCTAGTTCATACAGCTAATCAATGCTTGAAATAACAGAGCTTAAAAACCTATGAACAAATAACAAGAAAACAGTCTTACAATGCATATAAACGTTTCAATTTTTAACCTGAAAACTTTAAACTGTCTCCCACTTTAGGGTTTAAGTGGATAATACTATGCAACCTTTATTTAGTAATAACCCCCCCCCCTCACTTAGCAAGGATACAAGTGTCCATGGTTATATTTGCAGACAACCATTACTTCTGGCATGCCCGGACCTAACCGGGTCTCTGGTTCATGGTACTGCTTCCTCTTCGTTTATTCTGCGTTGCTTTTCTCTTTCTCTTTGAAGATGTATTTTGAGTTGAGTTGGCGACTCAAAGAACAATGGGCCTTTCTCTGTATGTAGTCTGTCTCGCTGGAAACAACAAGGCCGCAGTTCTGCCCTGCTCATTGAGTTGCTTGCAAAATGGTGTGAATTCTCTTCTTTTAGCTGCTACAGTTGCTGAATAGTCCTGAAATATCAGGATTCTTCTTCCCTCATACTCCAGTGGGGTCGCCTTTCTATATGCCTGTAGTATTGTTATTTTATCTCTGAAATTAAGATATTTGACCATCACTTGGCGCGGTGGTTGATTATTATCTCCTTGTCTTCGTTGGTCTCCTACTCTGTGGGCTCTTTCTACTGTGCATGGCAGGGATTCTTTAGGGATATTTAACAGGTTGGGAAGGATGTTCCCGCAAATTCCACCAGCGGTGGGCCTGGCAGCGACTCCGGGACCCCCACCAATCTAAGGTTATTTCTGCGCGACCTGTTTTCCAGATCATCGATTTTTGCCCACAGCCTTTCATTTTGCTGCTGTAAGAAGTTGACTTGGGATTCTGTTACTCTATGTCTTGATTCCCCTTCCGCAACCTTTTGCTCTACCCTTGTCAATCTGCCATTAAAGGTTTTGACCTCCTCTGTGAGGGAGTCCATCCCCGACTGAAGCTGATCAATCTTTGGCAAAAACAGTGCAGAGATTTGTGTGACAATCGGGTGTGTGTCCATCATCACGTTATGAGATGTATCTTCTGCCAGCTCTGCGGCCTGCTGAGCCTCTGCCTGGTTTTTCTTCTTGTCTTCATTTTTTTGCCTAGCGTCCGTTTTTTTAATGTAGGAGTTATAATACTTTTGCATACAGGGCTAAGGTATTGACAGCTGAGGATACCAACTGTATTTGGTTAGTATAAACTTGTTCTTTTACCAAGATATGTATTTTTAGATTTGCCAGGCCCGTTACAGCCAGAACTTGTAAAGTATCAGGAGTATGATGGGTGAGTGGGGGTATAGGGATCTTTGTGTTTTAGCACTGCATGTTTGTGGCAGTTGTCAGTTTCTCAAAATAGTTCCAAAAAGGTCTCATAGAGTGTGTATATAGTTCTCCCCCCTTATGTTGATAAGTGCGTGATAATGTAGTAATGAGGCCTTTATGTGCACTCTTCCTCGCCTTCGTTCCTCTCCACAACCCAAGGAGATGTCCTTTATAGCAGTTTGTTATTGTCAGTTCAATTTGTCAAATCGGATCTATGTAGGGATGTGATAGTGAGCTTTATGTCCGCTTGTGTATATCCTCTCTGTCAATGGGTATGTGTAGATCTTCTATGCACCTTCCACAGGTTTATGAATTGGGGTTATAGAGTTTTGTATGTCTGTGCAGGACCTGCGCTTGGGGACTGTGCTGCCTAATTCTGCTGTGAGGTGTCTTTTTCCTAATCGATACTCTGTCCCCAGTTCCTTGCCCTCCGTGTCTCCTTTGCTGTCTGCGTGGATCGCCACTAGCACGGGCTTCTGCCCCCTGCTGTGTTATAATGTCTGTTGGGTCCTTCACACACACTTTCCCTTAATCTTTGGGACTATCTAGAGTTCTCTGCACTTACGCTGGATCTCAGTGCGTCACTGTTAACAGGTTAAAATGGCGGTTTCCCGCCTTAGACTATCTCACCCTCCAGCGCCGGTACGGCAGTCAGGGAACTCACTCCTCCTCTGTCGTGTCGTCCACAATCTGGTGGGCTTTGTTTTAGGCTCAATCTGTTGTAGCGCTGGCTTGAGTGGTATGGAGTGCGCCCCCGCCTTGGCGGCATCTGCCGCTGCTTTCCTCTTCAACTGTCTGCGCCTTCAACGGTGAGGGAATTTGCTGTTAAATTCCTTGCCGATTCAAATCCGGGCAGCCTCTCTGCTTCTGCCAAGGATATCGGCTGGTAATGGGCTAATTTTGGTGGTGAAAGGTCAGCTTAGGGTTTATTTTTATTTTACATGCAAGTTTGTATTTATTTTAACTATGTAGAATAGTTACTAAATAGTTATTAACTATTTAATAACCACCTAGCTAAAATAAATACAAATTGATCTGTAAAATAAAACCTAACCTAAGTTACCATAACACCTAACCTTACACTATAATTAAATAAATTCCCTACATTAAATACAATTAAATAAATTAAATAAAATTAGCTAAATTACAAAAAAACAACCCACTAAATTACAGAAAATAAAAAACAAATTACAGATCTTTAAACTAATTACACCTAATCTAATAGCCCTATCAAAATAAAAAGCCCCCCCAAATAAAAAAAAAACCCATAGCCTAAACTAAACTATCAATACACCCCCCACAACAGTAAAACACACCACCCACACAACCAACCCCCAAATAAAAGCCTAACTAAAAAAAACCTAAGCTCCCCATTGCCCTGAAAAGGGCATTTGGATGGGCATTGCCCTTAAAAGGGCATTTAGCTCTATTGCAGCCCAAAGCCCTAACCTAAAAAATAAACCCACCCAATACATCCTTAAAAAATCCAAACACTAACCCCCGAAGATTCACTTACCGCGAAGTCTTCATCCAAGCGGCAAGATGTCCTCAACAAAGAGCTGATTTCTTTGGGGCAATGCTCCGCAAAAGGCCCTTTTAAGGGCTATTGATAGTTTAGTTTAGGCTAGGTGTAAAGTTTAAAGTTTAAAGATCTTGTAATTTGTTTTTTATTTTCTGTAATTTAGTGGGAGGGTTTTGTGATTTAGCTAATTTAATTTATTTAATTGTATTTAATGTAGGTAATTTATTTAATTGTAGTGTAGTGTTGGGTGTTAGTGTAACTTGGGTTAGGTTTTATTTTACAGGTTAATTTGTATTTATTTTAGCTAGGTAGTTATTAAATAGTTAATGACTATTTAGTAACTATTTTACCTAGTTAAAATAAATACAAACTTGCCTGTAAAATAAAAATAAACCCTAAGATAGCTAGAATGTAACTATTAGTTATATTGTAGCTAGCTTAGGGTTTATTTTATAGGTAATTATTTAGTTTTAAATAGTAATAATTTAGGTAATGATAGGAATTTTATTTAGATTTATTTAAATTATATTTAAGTTAGGGGGGGTTAGGGTTAGACTTAGATTTAGGGGTTAATACATTTAATATAGTGACGGCGACGTTGTGGGCGTCAGATTAGGGGTTATTAAGTGTAGGTAGTTTGCGGCGATATTGGGGCTGGAGATTAGGGGTGAATAAATATAATGTAGGTGTCGGTGATGTTGGGGGCAGCAGATTAGGGGTTAATAAGTATAATGTAGGTGGCGGCGGTGTCCGGAGCGGCAGATTAGGGGTTAATAAGTATAATGTAGGTATCGGCGATGTCGGGAGCGGCAAATTAGGGGTTAATAAGTATAAGATTAGGGGTGTTTAGACTCAGGGTTCATGTTAGGGTGTTAGGTGTAAACATAAAATGTGTTTCCCCATAGGAATCAATGGGGCTGCGTTACTGAGTTTAACGCTGCCTTTTTGCAGGTGTTAGACTTTTTCTGAGCCGACATTGATGTTTATGGGGAAATCGTGCACGAGCACCTACGACCAGCTCACCGCTGACTTAAGCAGCACTGGCATTGGAGTGCGGTATGGAGCACAATTTTGCTCTATGCTCACTTCTTGCCTTTTAACGCTGGGTTTGTAAAAACCTGTAATACCAGCGCTGCAGGTAAGTGAGCGGTGAGAAAAAACTGCACGTTAGCACCGCACAGCTTATAACGCAAAACTCGTAATCTAGGCGTAACAATGCTAAATGTTGCAGCAAAAACAGATTTTTAGAAAAGAGAATCATTTTGATGAAAATATTGTTAGCGGACAGCGTAAGAGGTAATATTGACCAGCCTCCTAAAGTAGAAATATTTTTTCTCACAATTGTTTACAATTCAAACCATATCAGGAATTGTTTTTTTTGGCAAGGATAATTCCCAAGCATCTAAAGCTCTCCTTAGCTAGTCTAAAAAGATTGACTACTAAACTCTCCTGATTTTTACTGATACAAAGTATTTCAGATTAGCTTAAAATAATCTTGTACCCTGTAAAGGCACTATATTCCAGTATAATATTTAGAAATTAAATATTTAGAAATTGACTTTAGTATTTCCAAGGAATAGTATTATATCATCTGCATAAAGAGAGAGAACGAACTTCCTTTCGCCAATGTTTACCCCTTCTAATGTTTTCCTGCAAAGAATTGATAAAGTTTCTAACACTATGTTAAAACGAAGGGGGGGGGGGACAGTGGGCATCCTTGTCTTGTGCCTTTTTATAAGACTAGATTTAGTGACTTCCCCTCATTTATGCAAAGAGAGGAGAGAGGCTTTTTGTAAATTGGTCTAATAAAATTTGCGAAGTGGCCTGTCAGGCCAAACTTAAATAATACGGTAAACAAATGATCCCATGTTATGGAATCAAAAGCTTTCTCAGCTTCAATAGTGATCAGCGCAAAATCGAGCTTACGTTGCCTTTTATGAGCTAGTGTTGACAACCAGTAATGTTCTATTAAAACTGTTTTGAGCCGATTTGCAATAATGTCGGCAAGCAACTTGTAATCACAATTGAGAAGGGAGATTGGTCAATAAGAATCCATGAGTTCATGGTCCCTTCCCTTCTTGGGTATCAAAATAATATTAGACTTGGTGAAATTTTTGGATGATATGATATTATGAATAAAGTAAGCGCTAAATCGTAATGTGAGAATTGGAGTAACTTGAATGTGCAGGATTTGATAGAATTCTACTGGAAGCTGGTAAGGGCTTTATTATTAGTTGCTTTCAAGATAGCTTGATCTATCTCTTCCGGGGTGGGTTCCTGGTTTATTAAAGCTAATTGCTCTATCCTAATATTAGGAGGATTAATTTTCCCCCAGAAGGACTGTTTAGATGCTTCACCGATTTTTTTACTATTAGATATTCTCTGAAAGAATTCCTTTAGAATATCCTTGGACTGGGTATATCTGACACCACTGGATCTTATTGCATCAATTTGATTTTTTTTCTTCTATTCTTTACTACATCTGCTAGAAAATTAGTTGATTTAGGACCATGTTTCCCAAATAAAGCTTTGTTTCTGAGTTCTACTTGGGCCATTTGTTCTATGAGAACTATCTCCTTTTCAAGCTTAGCTTTTTGATATTCCTGCCAATGGGTATTATTATTCTATATGTGTCTACATATTTATTTCTGTGTTTATATGTGCATATGTGTCTGTAAATAAATATACACATATAAATACATAGATATATATAAAAGAGAGTCAATATCGGAAGGAATTCAGCGCTACAAAAACTTAAGAGACTATCTAGACATGCAGGAGGGTGAGGAGTCGAAAGGTCCAGATGGGGAGGATAATATATGGGAAGATGTCACGACTCTAGAAACACCATCTAATGACAACCCTTCAGCGAATACCCAGGACAAAACCAATAACAATAAAGAGAAAAATCTGAAGGGAACCAGAAACATCCATTTCCAACTCCCCTCCAAAGGTACCAAAAGAAGAAACAGTACCATAGATTCCACTAATCCTTTTACACACCAAGTACGAAGTAACAGAAATGACCCAGACACGTATCACTCCAATAGAAACCAACAAAATCAGTATCCAAATTACAACAAGAATAAAAATAAACACAATTATCATCACTTTCCATCTAAACAAACTCCTGGGTATTATAACAACCACTATGGGAGTCATAGGGGACAGGCTAGGAATATGGACCGAGTCCAAAATAAACAACCCCAACAAAACCCACACAATAAGAAAGACATTACATGCCAACAATATCATAACCAAAGACACAGGTATCATACAAATCACAAACAAGACTGGAGAAACTCTAATCCGGGTCCAAGTAACTACACCACACACAGACAAGAAGGCATGATGCACAGAACACAAAAAAACAGAGAGCACAAACAGAATTTTTTAGAGCAGGAATGGACAGGATACCATCATCCACAAAACAGACAAAATACTATAGAGATACCAAAAAGAGACAGGATAGAATCAAACGATTACGACATAAACCTCAGACCCCAATGGTCAAGGGACCAAACCAGGAAAAGAAAAGGACCAGAAGAGGACGAAGAGGAAGAGGCCTGGTGAGACCCAGAAGGAGGAAACAACATTCCAAGAACCCCAAAGAGAGGGAAACAGGAGAGGGATTTCTAAAAATATTTAACCTCTCCAACAGCAACTTTTCAAATACACAACTAGAGATCCTATCCAAAGGTCTCAGCTTTGCACCCACGAGAGGCCCAAATCCTTTTAACTTATTCATTGACTTTAATAAATTAATTCGCAAACTTACACATTGCAGACACTTCGAAAAAATCAAAGAGAATACAACTACGCTGGATCAACTGGAAGAAACTGATTATG
Source organism: Bombina bombina (assembly GCF_027579735.1). Lineage (NCBI taxonomy): Eukaryota > Metazoa > Chordata > Amphibia > Anura > Bombinatoridae > Bombina > Bombina bombina. Next base: position 1,203,859,578 of record NC_069500.1, on the reverse strand, counting down.
AAACATTGAACATCTTGGAAGAATTATACTCAAATAATGAAAACAATTCAGAAAATATTCTGTCCAGTACCCACAATAATTCCAACTTGAAACCCTCATCAATTTTTTACCCCATACAATCGAAGGGTAACTTCATTCCCACCTTTAATGATCTAGTAACCAAAGAACTAGACAATCTGTGCACTAATTTCAAAATAAGACATGATAACTTATGCAAAAAAGAAAAAGAAGCCTTAAAAAACCTGATGGATATGGATGACATTATCCTACGGGAGGCCGACAAAGGAGGGGGTCTCGTCATTCAAAATAAACCCAATTATATCAAAGAAGCATATCGGCTTCTGAATGATCCCCAGACTTATATCCAACTAAGAGGAGACCCCACAGAGTCATTTCAAAAAGAATATAATTCTCTTATAGACACAGCCCAGTTCAATAAACTCCTCAACATGAATGAACTGAAATTTTTAACTCGCCAATATCCCAGAAAGGCTATTTTTTACCACTTGCCCAAGATACATAAGGACCAAAAAAATCCACCGGGACGTCCTATTGTATCGGGGATTGACTCTTTGACAGCAAGACTGTCACAACTAACATCTTATATAAGAGATTCCACTGATCTTATTACAAAACTGGAACAAAGAAAATGGAAAGACACATACAAATGGATGACACTAGATGTGTCATCCATGTACACTTGTATTCCACACAATCTAGGAATACAGACCATGTCACAAGTACTGAAAGAGACATCCCTTACTGAGATACATCAACTCTTCATTTTGTATAGTATCAGATTTGTTCTGGAAAAAAACTATTTCCTATTCGATGGTAAATTCTTTCTACAAACCAGCGGGACAGCCATGGGGACCATTATGGCCCCCAGCTATGCGAACCTCTTTATGGGAGAATGGGAAAAAACATACATATATACCAACAACCCTTTTATGCACAATGTGATATGGTGGGGAAGGTATATTGATGACATTGTGGTCATATGGGAAGGAGATGAATAAACTAGCAGTGAATTCATCCAATATCTTAACACAAATATCTACAACCTTAAATTCACATCCAAAATTTCAAATACAAGTATTGAATATTTAGACCTAGTGTTATTCTACGAAAATGAGAAGATCCTAACAAAACTATACACTAAAGAAACCGACTGTAACGGCTATCTGAGAGCAGACAGTGGCCATTATCGACCTTGGATAAATAACATTCCGTTTGGACAATTTCAGAGAGTACGTAGAAATTGTTAGAAAATAAACGATTATAACACAGAATCAGAAATTTTACAAACCAAATTCATCGAAAAGAAGTACCCAAAGAAACTAATTGAAAATTCTCGAAACAAAGTGAGACTACTTGAAAGAAAAAATTTGTTACAAGGTCAAAATAAAAACAGTTCTGACAAACCACAAAAGATTTCTTTGATTACGACATACAACGAAGCCGCCCTGGAAATTAAAAAGATCTTAAGGAAGTTTTGGCCAATACTACAGCAGGACAAACTTCTGAAGAATGCTATAGGACCAGCACCGAAAATAATCTTCAGAAAAAATTTAAACTTTAAACAAATGCTGGCCCCTAGCCAAATTAGAAAAAAGTCTGGAGAAAATTGGCTAACAGAAAAAAGCAAAGGCTTTTTTAAATGTAATTGCTTGAATTGTAAAGGATGCGAGCACGCATATGACCCAAAAAAAACCACGAAATCGATACAGTCCAACACATTTCCACATAAAAAATGTAACATTAACAGACTTACTAACTGCAAGACCAGTTTTGTGGTATACCTACTAGAATGCCCGTGTAAACTTCAATACATCGGACGCACAAAAAGGACTTACAAAACTAGACTTTTGGAGCATCTGAAAAACATAGAAGAAGGCTACAAAGATCATAGCTTATCCAGACACTTCAAATATTTCCATAAAAAAAAAACCTCACTCCTAAGAGGCACTATACTTGAACATGACTAGAAAATATCAATTGCTGAAAGCAATTGAAAGGATGTACTTGGATAGCACTCACCAGCAAGCAATCAATTTAAGTCCAATGCTACCATAGGTAAAGAAGCCCAGAGAGGGGCGGATTTAAAACTTAACTTTTAATAGAATTATTAAAATCATTACAACACATTAAAAATCACAAACAGTGTGAGGTGAAGGAATGCTACTCCTAAAGAGGAATTATCAAAATGTATGTTATAGGTATATTCTCAGGAGGATATCCTCACTATTGTGGGGTGCTACATATACCTCATAGCTTATCCAGACACTTCAAATATTTCCATAAAAAAAAAAAAACCTCACTCCTAAGAGGCACTATCCTTGAACATGTTCTAGCCCCGGCTAGAGGAGGGGACAGATTCCAAAAATTGAGACAAAGAGAATCATACTGGATACATTACATGGGCACTATGACCCCAGGAGGAATGAATGAAGATATAGATCTAGTAGCTTTCCTCTAACCAGCTTCTCTTAAACACCATTGTGTTGCAAATTACCTTAAAAATGCGAATCACTAGCCATTTGCTCTCAACACAGGTTCCATTTGGACGTTACAGAAAAGACACATTACCAATTTTATTAATATTATTTTTAATAAGATTATCATTATTTTCTCCATCCAAAAATGGGAGCACTCAGGCCTTTTACCTTAAGATAATCAAAATACATACGCAGGGGGTACCCAAAGTCTAATATGTAGTATGTACCAAATAGTATAGTATATTCACATACTCTATATTCCTTATGCCCAGTCTACCTATATATATATTAGAAATCTCCAGCTCATCACTGGAGCATCCCACCGTTCTTGCAGAACAAATAGAACACTCCTCCAACCCTGTTTTTAAGAGATATCCCAATAGCGGTCTATATCAACCAACACAACACAGACAGTTACAGGTCCCACTAGAAATTAAACCTGTTTCTAGAACAAAAGCCTGTTCAAACACGAATTGATCATTTAGAATAGGGAAGTATTTAGTAGTACCCCACAGAGAAGTTACATCACCAGTGTCTAGCTTTGTTTCAGATAGCAAGACATACTTGTACTTTCAAGTTAAACTTTTCCTCGCTTCCAGCTAATACCATTTCCCCTCCTCACTTTTTTACGCTGACAGCTCCGTAAATATATACAAACCGTTACCATGACAACACACGCACACACTGACAATACAGAACAGCCGCGCCTCACGTCATCACGCTGAAGGAAAAAAGACGCCCACTCCAAGCCCTTTAAAATACAGCCATTTCCGTAATGCAAGCCACAACTTCCTCTGATGAAGAAGCACTTCTAACGCTTCGAAACGCGTAAGGATTATTTTTAGAGAGTGTGGCTTTGCTCTTTTTTCCTCAGCGGCTGTCTCACGAACCTTTTACTAACATGCCTTCAAAGCGGCTTTTCTAAGACTTGCAAACAGCACGCTTTATCTGACTCCTGTCAGCGGCACTTCTGAGTGCCTTCACACAACGCTATACTCTACATTTACAGTATTATCCAGAAAGGTAATATACTGTTATTGGCTTTACTTTTTTATATGCACACCTCGCTCTAAAAACTGCGACTGCCTATTGCACCTAGTTGCCACACGGGCCTAAATAGGGGATATATTCAGACTAACTAATACTGTCAGTCCATACATCTCCCATACAGATACGCCTAGACAGTATACTTACCATAGCCATTTCACTCGAGCTGGCAACACTTATATGCCTCAATTCTACAAAGTCCTTTTTTGTATATTGTATTATCCGCTCCTATTATAAAATAGGGGCAGAACCTTCTGTGGTCTAATTATTACCAGCACACAGCACTTTATAGCCACTAGCTGCTTCATTCATCCCAGCAGCAGGCTGTGTGTATATACACTCAGAGTCCTGGCACCATTGTTTCACTAACCTTGTACATACGTGCTGTGCTATTACCACCACATGATTCTTATTGACTTCTTTGGGACACTTTAAGATACTTTTGAGACCTGTTTACCTGCAGTTCTTACGCCTCAACTACTCAATCACAAGAAAGAAATACCTGCTCTAAGCAACACCTGTGTAAGGTGTATAAAAATATATCTACACATCTTTACTTACCTCATATTGATTGAGGTCATTTTATGTGAGTGCATTTCCTATTTGAGTTCTGAATATAATAAATTTTTACTTATACAGTATCACGCTATGTATTTCTCTTTTTTCCTCGCTTAAATTACATCGAATCCGGTGAGAGCCAAGATCCAAATTGAACTACCATACTGCGGGGAGACACCAAGCTAACAACCCCAAAGACCTGGAATTCTCCAAAGGGGGAAAGTGCCATACACAAGTCCGCACAGAAGACACCAGGCTTTCTTCCAGGACAGGAGGAGAAACCGTAACAGATCGGAGAAACTTAAACCACACGCGTAGACATTACCTCATATGATTGAGGTACCCTCTGGTAAGAGAATACCACTTGTCGTGTAGAGTCCTCAGCTGCAGTTTGACTACCACTATTTCTACTGACATTTTATGATATAGTTTGTGTGTCCGAAAGTGAAATTTACCAGGAACTTGTATACCTAAATAATCATTACTCTAATTGCCCTTTTTTTGCATTACATCTTGGTAATCCAGGACTCTTTTCTCCACTATTATTTAGAGACGTATACAGACTGTTTGTTACTAATATAACTGACACCTTTGATACATTTGACATAATATCACTCACAAACAATAACATTTGGTATTTTTTGTAGCGCTGAATTCCTTCCGATATTGACTCTCTTTTATATATATTTTTCACAGTGTCAGGGGTACACTGAATCGTATATTCAAGCTGCTCAATACCCACACCCATTTAGTCTCACGAGTGTGTAGGGAACATATACATCCCACATTTCTCATACTCCTTAAACAGACATCGAAATCCATTAGTATCAATCACTACAGGTACCATAGTAGGTCACATCGGTTTTGTTTGGTGGTAAAACTGAGCGCTGGTAACATCTCTTGATATTCTCCATATAAATACATAGGTACACATATATACAGTTGTAATCAAAATTATTCAGCCCCCATTGCAAATCAGGTTTATTGTCAAAATGTTCAGACTTTCAGCTGTTAGCAATAAACAAATCAAACAAAAGCAATTTAAATAGCTCAACACAATGAATGCTACAAGTGGTTTTCTCAAATTCAACTGAAAATGTTTCTTTTAATGAATTCTGCAGTCTTAAAATTATTCAACCCCCTGAATAGAATCCCTTACAACAGCACACATATGCAAAAAAGTTGTTGTCTCAAGCACACTTGTTAACTTATTAGTTAGACCAGGTGTGCTTGAGCTAGAACACATGAAATACCTGAGGTGACTAGGGTTTTGTTGAGTGTCACGTTCAACTGCATGTAAGAAATATGGCTAAGTCAAAAGAATGGTTCAAAAAGTTAAGAGAAGACATCATTGCCCTTCACAAACAAGGAACAGGATACAAAAAGATAGCAAAGGCACTGAATGTTCCTAGAGACACCTTTGGAAGCATAGTTTGCAAGTTCAAAGTTAAAAGAGCAGTGGTTACACTATATGGATGAGTCAGAAAAAGGAAGCTATCAACGGCTGCTCACAGATTTCTGAGAAGGCAGGTTGAGAAAAACCCATGAGTGACTGCAAAATACCTGAAGCAAGACTTGGTGGCAACAGGCACTGAAGTTTCAGTTTGCACAGTAGGGCACATACTAAACGCAGAATGTGTCCATGCCAGAACTCCAAGACGTACACCACTACTGACCCAAAAGCACAAGAAAAGTTGGCTCCAATATGCTCAAAATTATATATATAAGCCACAGAAGTTTTGAGGTTCTGTTCTGTGGAGCGATGAAACAAAACTGGAACTTTTCAGCCCGATGGATCAGCGGTATGTCTGGAGGAAAAAGAATTAAGCACACGCTGAAAAGAACATTCTGCCTACAGTTAAGCATGGTGGTGGCTCTTAGTGAACTGGAGGCCATTGCTCACGAGGAATGGGCTAAGATTTCTCAGGAACGCTGCCAGAAGCTGGTGTCTGGCTATGCATCTTGTTTTCAGCAGGCCATAACAGCAAAAGGGTGCTCTACTAAGTACTAAAGATGCTTGCCATGACGGGGTTGAATAATTTTGAGACTGCAGAGTTAATTAAAAGTTGTATTTTCAGTTGCATTTGGGGAAACCACTCTAAGCATTCATTGTGTTGAGCTATTTCAATTGCTTTTGTTTGATTTGTTCATTGCAAACAGCTGACAATAAACCTAATTTGCAATGGGGGTTGAATAATTTTGATTACAACTGTAGACATATATATATATATATATATATATATATATATATATATATATATATATATATATATATATATATATATATATATATATATATATAAACATCTTTATTTTTTAAAGCCCTTTGCCTACCTTTTTTTTTTCTAACACCTGAGACCTCATATCTTTGAGCCCTTATAACTTTTTTGTGCAATATTTTTTTTTTAATCATTTTTATTAGATGGTGTTATGATGAGTGTAACTGTACTTTGTAATGTATTTTTTATGTGTTTTGTGACACTTTTTTGTTTTCTATGGGTCTTAAATCGCCATAGAACAAGCCACTGAGCTGTTGTTCGTTCCTGGTAGAGCGCTTCTCTCTTTGTATGCAAATTATTATGACCCTGGGGAAGTCTCCCTATGGGTGATGGGGGAAACCAGACGTGGACTCCTTGCCCAGTGTGCTTAGAGAAATGTGGCTGCACCTCACTGACGAGGCCCATAGGAGGCCGAAACGATCGTCTGGGGTTGTCATGTTCCTTGTTCAGAGGAGAATTGCCTGGTATTTCGGGGCTGGACTGACCTTACTTGGCGGGATCAGACTGATATACTTCAGGAAAGTTTTCTTCTGTGAAAAGCACACTGGTCTAAAAGAGGCTGCTTCCGGGTGGTAAATCGCCATAGAACAAGCCACTCAGCTGTTGTTCGTTCCTGGTAGAGCGCTTCTCTCTTTGTATGCAAATTATTATGACCCTGGGGAAGTCTCCCTATGGGTGATGGGGGAAACCAGACGTGGACTCCTTGCCCAGTGTGCTTAGAGGAATGTGGCTGCACCTCACTGACGAGGCCCATAGGAGGCCGAAACGATCGTCTGGGGTTGTCATGTTCCTTGTTCAGAGGAGAATTGCCTGGTATTTCGGGGCTGGACTGACCTTACTTGGCGGGATCAGACTGATATACTTCAGGAAAGTTTTCTTCTGTGAAAAGCACACTGGTCTAAAAGAGGCTGCTTCCGGGTGGTAAATCGCCATAGAACAAGCCACTGAGCTGTTGTTCGTTCCTGGTAGAGCGCTTCTCTCTTTGTATGCAAATTATTATGACCCTGGGGAAGTCTCCCTATGGGTGATGGGGGAAACCAGACGTGGACTCCTTGCCCAGTGTGCTTAGAGGAATGTGGCTGCACCTCACTGACGAGGCCCATAAGAGGCCGAAACGATTGTCTGGGGTTGTCATGTTCCTTGTTCAGAGGAGAATTGCCTGGTATTTCGGGGCTGGACTGACCTTACTTGGCGGGATCAGACTGATATACTTCAGGAAAGTTTTCTTCTGTGAAAAGCACACTGGTCTAAAAGAGGCTGCTTGCGGGTGGTAAATCGTCATAGAACAAGCCACTGAGCTGTTGTTCGTTCCTGGTAGAGCGCTTCTCTCTTTGTATGCAAATTATTATGACCCTGGAGAAGTCTCCCTATGGGTGATGGGGGAAACCAGACGTGGACTCCTTGCCCAGTGTGCTTAGAGGAATGTGGCTGCACCTCACTGACGAGGCCCATAGGAGGCCGAAACGATCGTCTGGGGTTGTCATGTTCCTTGTTCAGAGGAGAATTGCCTGGTATTTCGGGGCTGGACTGACCTTACTTGGTGGGATCAGACTGATATACTTCAGGAAAGTTTTCTTCTGTTAAAAGCACACTGGTCTAAAAGAGTCTGCTTCCGGGTGGTAAATCGCCATAGAACAAGCCACTGAGCTGTTGTTCGTTCCTGGTAGAGCGCTTCTCTCTTTGTACGCGAAACAGTTAACCAGAGCTCTGAGGACGTGATAACCCAACTAGCATTAACTTCAATCATTAAAGGGTCACTAAACCCAAAAATGTTCTTTCATGATTCAGGTAGAGAATACAATTTTAAACAACATTCCATTTTACTTCTATTATCTAATTTCCTTCATTCTTTAGATATCCTTTGTTGAAGAAATAGCAATGCACATGGGTGAGCCAATCACACGTGGCATCTATGGTGCAGCCACCAATCAGCAGCTACTAAGCCTATCTAGATATGCTTTCCAGCAAAGGATATCAAGAGAATGAAGCAAATTAGATAATAGAAGTAAATTAGAAAGTTGATTAAAATTGCATGCTCTTTCTAAATCATAACCGTCACGATTGTGACGGTTATGGAATGTACAAAGTTCTGCTCTGCTTTGTTGATAACTTTAAACATTACATCATACATTACCTTGATCATAAATTACTTTTTCAACAACATCCTAAACTTAAAGTACCAGTATTTATAATATAATTTGACCTACTTTATTTTATATTGAAATGTGACTTAATTGCTCTGTGACCTTCCTCAGTCATTTTATTAAATTTTTGTTGGGGATAAATCATACAAAGGGGTTTGATGCATTCTCCCCACTGATGATAAAGAAGTATTATGGGGCTGGTTAAAGTTGTTGTCCAGATGACAAAAGCATAGACAGCTGATGCTCTATATAATTTTCTAGGGGTCCCTAGAGTATTGTAATTCCTCCAGTATATAGGGACAGTGCTGGTAATTTACCATGAGACTTCAGCCTCTAAAATTCCTCCCCCTTGCTTGATCTGACTTCAGCTCAATCCAGTCACTTCACTTGCTTACACTAAAGGGGTTGTGGTTGCCTGAATCCTCTAGATTTTGCTTGTCTTTAGATTGCACCGGCCTGCAAGTAGAAGTGCAGGGCAAGGGAGCAAGGTGTCAGGCTACATGTCTCTTTGAGCTGAGAAGAAGGAAACATAGATGCTTTGCTTTCTGGGATCTCTAATACACATACATTAGGGTTAAGTATGTTTCATTGCATTTCTTTATGCATACCTTAGAATATTATTGATATAATAAAATCTAAGGGGGTGCTTATAACAGGATAAAAATGTTTAGCAGTTAACAGTGTGCCATATACAATATACAACCAACTATGTTAGGCATACATACAAATTTCAAGAAATCAAAAAAGTCCCGAAGTAAATAGGATGCACTTCTTTGGTATAGGAGAATCCTCCTTATATAGGATTATCGAACACTTGCTGATCCGGTTAAACTGCAGAATATAAAAAAGAGCAGAGGGGCGCCTCATGTGCGGAATCACCCAACATATGTATAAACTCGATATAATAAGAGCCAAATGGATACTCACATGTTGATAAATCACCCTGATGTGCTAGTAGATGCAGGCTGTAAAAGTATAGGGTGTAACAGCTCACCCACAGCTGGAAATTGCTGTGTGTTGCAGTAAATATATGAAGCATAGACAAATAGCACTACATATGCAGATCAATCAGAGTATAACTATATGTAATTTTACTAATACCAAATGGGTATTTGAGGCATGTCAGCTCACCCCACTATGGTTCTCCAAATAGACCAGATCCAGGTACAGGAAAATACTAGTGGTTGTACTCCAATAGGTAGTCAGTGTATTTAGAGCTCTGTAAAATCCTTATTGCTGTGGAGACGCTTAAGTAGTAAGGATGTGATTAATGGTTTTAGATCGGCTCTTTAGTGTGATCTGCGTCTTATTGGGGTGATTATTTACTTTGGTTGGTATTAAGGGTCAAACATAAGCACTGTATTGGTTTATATTGCAGGTTGTTTTTGGAGACCAATCATACGGCAGTAATGGGGGGGCGTTGTGGTCAGTGGCCAATTGTATAGGTGCCAAGATTGAGTGGGTGGTAGTGAGGAGGAACACCCCCCGTTCTGATAGGTCTCACAGATCCACACATACCTCCTGTACCGGATAGAATACATGCTTATATATACAAAATGTATCAGATATGTAAAGTGCAATTCAGCACTTAGAGGTTGGCCAAATACAGCACAAACAAAACACGGAAGTGTGCTATGCTCAGTGTACAAACAATCCGCAATGTGCATATACAACCGAACCCTTACTTTTAATATTCTTCCCTTATATAAGGAGAATTGATGGGTGTTAAATGACAAGGAAATAAAGGTAGAATTTGTGTAGATAAACATAAGCTAGTTAAGAGAATTTAAAAACTATTGAAAATGGTAATAAATAAACAGAATGACTAGATTACCACTACTTTCGTTTGTACAAACACAAAGGGAGAATGTCACACATTGAGCCATATTTTACACATAGATCGAAGACTCATAAAGAGGGAAAACCCCACTATTTATTGAAAGAAAGAATGGTAATATTTGTGAGACAAAAATAGGTGTTATTTTAATTATTAAAACTGCTAATGATGATGCTGATGAGATGTAAAATTAAATGAAATTTACATTTATTATCTTTGTCATTTTGATGTGATAAGGTATATGATTGCTGTTTAATACATGCATATTTGGGTTAATGCAATATATACAACCTTGGATGTTTATACAGGTAGACTGAGTGTGCAGATGTATCAAATTAATTAGAGAACACGCCCCCTAAAAGAGAGGACTTGATTCATTTGTGTTAGGTAGTAGCTATATAAAGCAGGTTTACTGGTAAGGTGAATACTATGCCTGAGGAAACAGGCCGTTTAGTGCCGAGAAACGTGTTGCATGTCTAGGGAAATATTTGGATATCCCTATTCCACTTTTTGTACTTGTTTTTAACCTTTTTTTTAATAAATACTGTTTTTTACAAAATTCAAGTTGAGTGGAAACACCTTACCTGTTTGTGTTCACTGACTACCTATTGGAGTACAACCACTAGTATTTTCTTGCACCTGGATCTGGTCCATTGGGAAAACCATAGTGGGGTGAGCTGACAGGCCTCACATAAATCTGTCAGTCTGCCTCTACCAGCACATTGGTGTGCTTGGTCAGTATGTGAGTACCCATTTGGTATTAGTAAAATTACATATAGTTATACTCTGATTGATCTGCATATGTAGTGCTATTTGTCTATGCTTCATATATTTACTGCAGCACACAGGTGATTTATCAACATGGGAGCATCCATTTGGCTCATATTATATTGAGTTTATACATATGTTGGGTGATTCCACACATGAGGCGCCCCTCTGCTCTTTTTTATATTCTGCAGTTTACCCGGATCAGTCGGCGATGAGGCAGCCAGTGTTCGATAATCCTATATAAGGTGGATTCTCCTATACCAAAGAAGTGCATCCTCTGCTCTTTTTTTTATATTCTAACTTAGAATATTGTATGGCTTTTTAAAATGATTAACTAAAGCTTGTATTAATTCACTAATGGAGTGCCAGTGCAAATATATGTTATTGAACCATTGATACCTACTGAGGAACAATACATGCACTTCAGATGCTTTTGATTATGGCAGTTAGACAGAAGGCACATCCTACACAGCTGTGTTTACAAATATACTTTCAATGCAATCAATTTTCTTTTAAGATATGTTTAACCAATCACATAAGCCAAGCAAGATTAGTTAACTCATTATTGTCCAATACTTGTAAGTAAAGCCTGTCAGTCTTTAAATAACATGTATATAAAAATAAATAAATTATAAAACCTGGAAGGGAGGTTAAATCTCTGACAAGGTCTTGACCATTCCTTGTAAATGAGGTTAGAAAACTGAGGGAACAGAATAAACCGTATTATTAAATAATAATAATAATAATAATAATAATAATAAAATTACAGTGGGTATTAAAAAGAATCACCCCCTTTGAAAATAATCAAATTGAAAATTGTTGCTTTGCAGCCTGAAATAAAGACAGACACCATTTTGGTTTATCCAGTTGTAATTAGTGCAATTTATGACATCCAAGTGAAAGATATAACACCACAATGTCAGGCAAAAATAAAGACAATTCAAAAACAGAATCATTAAGTTGCAAAAGGATTACCCCTCCTAAAATTACTTGTAAACTCAATCAGGTGTAGCTAATCACCTTCTCAACGACGCACACAAAGCCATTTAACCTTCAACTGTGATCAGCTTTGGGCATATTGATTAGCTCAGCATGAAACAAGCTTTCCTGGAGCATCTCAGCCCCTGGTAGTGCAACTGAAGCAAACAATCAACTATGGGTGGAAAGGCACTGTCAAAAGATCTCCAGGATAATGTTGTGGACAGGCACAAGTCAGGAGATGGATACAAGAAAATATCAAAAGCTTTATCAATGCCTAGAAGCACAGTGAAGTCTATTATTAAGAAGTGAAAGGTATTTAGTACAACACAGACGCTCTCTGGATCAGGATGTCGCTCCAAACTGGATGAGCCAGGAGTAAACTGGTCACAGAGGCTACCAAGAGGCCCACAGCAACTCTGAAGCAGTTGCAGGAATTTATGACAAAGAGTGGTCATTGTGTGCATATGACAACATCACAAATTCTCCACAAATGTGGCTTGTAGAAAAAAGCCACTCTTCAAGACAGGCCACATACAGGCACGATTGAGCTTTGCCATAACACACCTAGGAGATTTAGAGGCCACATGGAAAAAGGTGTTATGGTCAGATAAGACTAAAATTGAATTATTTGGCCTAAATACCAAACGATATATCTGGAGAAAATCCAATACAGCTCACCATCCAAATAACACCACACCTACAGTAAAGCATGGAGGTGGTAATATCCTGTTATGGGGGTGTTTCTCTCTCAGCAGGCACTGGAGCACTTGTCAGGATAGAAGAAATAATGGATAGGGCAAACTACCGTCAAATTCTTGAGAAAAATCTTCTGCCCTCTGCCAGGAAGTTGTCAATGGGAAGAAGGTTTACCTTCCAACATGACAATGACTCAAAGCACACAGCAAAAATGACCACACAGTGGTTGAAGGAGAAAAAGATGAGTGGCCTTGCATTGCCTAAAGAAGAGTGGGCAAATATTGCACAGTCTAGATGTATCCCATACATATCCCAACAGACTAAAGGCTGTAATTAAAGCAAAAGGTGGTTCAACAAAATACTGACACAATGGGGTGATCCTTTTTTCAACTCAGTGATTCTGTTTTTGAGTTGTCTTTATTTTTGCCTGACATGTTGGTGTTATATCTTTCACTTGATGTTATAAGTGTCACTGAATAATTACAACTGGATAAACAAAAACTGTGTCTGTCTTTATTTCAGGCTGGAAAGCAACAAAATGTGATTATTTGCAAGGAGGGTGATTCTTTTCAATGCTCACTGTAACAGCCATATTTACAGTGGTGGTTAGCATACACATTAAAAGTTCTCATTAGCAGATTGTAATATAATTGTAAATTGTACTACTAATCACTGTGAAACAGTCACTTTTATGTCCATTACATTGTTATATGTTTCACAGAATCAAATGTATGCTTTATTAAACACACATGCTGTTCCTTTTTTTATTGTTTTATTATGTCTGAACACATCACAAGACTGTTCTTAAACAAAATATAATTTATGGAAATATAACATTAAAATTCTTTTGTTTTCTATGACTTCTGACTTGGTAACAACATTGATGTGAGGTAAAGAGTGTCACATGATCTCCTAATCTTACTCACAGCTAAATCTTCTGTTTGAACATCTGTTCATGTGTATGTCTGCCAAAACAGAGGTGTTATCGACAGTGGAGAATAACATATCTGATTCTTGACAAAGTATTTTATCTAATTATGTTTTGAATGGTAACAATTTGAGTGGGGTTTTATGTGTTTTGTGCAGGATAAAAGAGAAATTACAGAGCTAATGTTTAGAAATAAGCATTCGTATACCTACTTCCTCATGTCAATATTATACTGTACCCATGTTTAACCCCTTCACTACCAGGACTTTCAGAGAAAAACTTGCCCAAAATACCAGATTTTTTTTTAGAATTTCTGCTATCACTCCATTTAAACAGTCTCTCTCTCTCTCTCTCTCTCTCTCTCCCTCCCTATCTCTCTCCCTCTCCCTCTCTCTCTCTCTCTCTCTCTCCCTCTCTCTCTCTCTCTCCCTCTCTCTCTCTCTCTCTCCCTCTCTCTCTCTCTCTCTCTCTCTCTCTCTCTCTCTCTCTCTCCCTCTCTCTCTCTCCCTCTCTCTCTCCCTCTCTCTCTCCCTCTCTCTCTCCCTCTCTCTCTCCCTCTCTCTCTCCCTCTCTCTCTCCCTCTCTCTCTCCCTCTCTCTCTCCCTCTCTCTCTCTCTCTCTCTCTCTCTCTCTCTCTCTCTCTCTCTCTCCCTCTCTCCAAATTGCGCTATTTCAGTATTCTATAGTGATCTATAGTTATTTATTAAATAACATTAAACGAGCATCATATAAAATATAATTCACATATAATTGTGAGTGACCTGGTTAAAAACCGGGATTAACACACAGATAGTAAAAAGGTTGGCCAACCTATAAAACAGATAACATTTAGAAATCGATGCTTCTAAAGTAATAATGATAAGAGTAATAACAATAAAAGCATCAAAAATAGTCCATCTCTGATTAAAAAATGTGCCTATAATGCGGCTTTGTGACAATGTTTCCCACAAGCTCTTGTCCGTAGCGCTAGAAAGTGTTAGTAATGTAACGATAGGCAAAGTATCGGACGACGTATACATACGTGTATTTGGGTGAAGGGATTAAGGAACATATTAGGGTTATAATCTAAAATTTATGTGAAAATTAATGAAAATAAATATTTTCATATTTCTTCTACAAGATACGACGAGTCCACGGATTTCATCCTTACTTGTGGGATATTATCCTCCTGCTAACAAGAAGTGGCAAAGAGCACCACAGCAGAGCTGTATATATAGCTCCTCCCTCCACCCCCAGTCATTCTCTTTGCCTGTGTTTGTACTACGAAGAGGTAAAGTGAGGTGTTAGTTTTAGTTTCTTCAATCAAGAAGTTTTTTTATTTTAAATGGTACTGGTGTGTACTATTTCCCTCAGGGGGATATAGAAGAAGATTTCTGCCCTGAGGATTATGATCTTAGCAGTTTTAACTAAGATCCACGTTGGTTCCCACAGAGCTTCTGAAGGTAGTATAAGAGAGATCTTCAGTGTGGAGAACGGTGTCATGCTACAAGCAGCATTGAGGTATGTTCAGTCCTTTATTTCTTAGGAGACTTTGTGTATCAGAACTGGCTGACATGTTTTTCCCTACAAGGGAAGGGTTAAGCAGTAGACCTGAAAACAGATTTGTAAGGATGCGACTTGGTCGTCACTTCATACTTTTTCCAAATTTTCCAAATTTGATACTTTTGCTTCTTCTGAGGCTGTTCTTCAAGCAGTGGTGCCTTCCGTTTAGGTCTCTGTCTTGTCCCTCCCGTTTCATCCGTGTCCTGTAGCTTTGGTATTGTATCCCACAAGTAAGGATGAAATCCGTGGACTCGTCGTATTTTGTAGAAGAAAAGGAAATTTATGCTAAATTGATTTCTTCTACGATACAACAAGTCCACGGCCCTCCCTGTCATTTTAAGAGAGATTATATTTTATTTTTTCAACTTCAGTCACCTCTGCACCTTTTAGCTTTTCCTTTCTCTTCCTAAAACCTTTGGTTGAATGACGGGGGTGGAGGGGAAGGGAGGAGCTATTTATACAGCTCTGCTGTGGTGCTCTTCCCAACTTCCTGTTAGCAGGAGGATAATATCCCACAAGTAAGGATGAAATCCGTGGACTCGTTGTATCGTAGAAGAAATCAATTTATCAGGTAAGAATAAATTTCCTTTTTACATGAAGGAAAAAAATAGCCTTTGTAACATGACTGGTGGCGCCCTGTAGATGGCACATTATGTTGTTATGGCTGTTAAATGAGGTCACAGCCCAGTGTTAGACTTTAAATTATACTGTGACACAGGAAAGTGTATAAAATAAAAAGTTAGCAAACAAAAACCTTATATTGAAGGAAGCAAATCCAGAATAAAAAAATCCAAATAGTGAGAATGTTCCAAACTAATTTTCAAATTGATGTCATCCAAAGAAAAGCAATACAATTCATAGCGTAACACTGCACAACTAACTAAAGTCTTCAATGGTAGCAATATAATACTTACAGACTCCAGAGTTTAAATCCAGCTCTGAGATTTTTTGAGTTATTAGTAACCCACTGGAACAACAGGATCAACGTCTGAACAATTCGTTCTTTTAAGAAAAAAAAATTTGTTCAACAACACAATGTATACACTTCTTTAAACAAATTAAAAACTAAGTAACAAGCGGCTAGATTATGAGTTTTGCGTTAGAGGCTGTGCGGTGCTAACGAGCAGTTTATGCTCACCACTCACGTACAGACAGCGCTGGTATTACAGGTTTTTACAAACCAGACAAGAAGTGAGCGTTGAGCAAAATTTTTCTCATTACCGCACTCCAATACCAGTGCTGCTTACGTTAGCGGTGAGCTGGTGTAACGTGCTCGTGCACGATTTCCCCATAGGAATCAACGGGGAGAGCAGGCTGAAAAAAAGTCTAACACCTGCAAAAAAGCAGCGTAAAGCTCCTTAACGCAGCCCCATTGATTCCTATGGGGAAATAAAATTTATGTCTACACTTAACACCGTAACATGAACCCCGAGTCTAAACACCCCTAATCTTACACTTATTAACCCCTAATCTGCCGCTCCGGACACCGCCGCCACCTACATTATACTTATGAACCCCTAATCTGCCGCCCCCAACGTCGCCGCCACTATAAGAAACATATTAACCCCTAAACCGCCGCACTCCCGCATCGCAAACTAGTTAAAGATTATTAACCCCTAATCTGCTGTCCCTAACATCGTTGCCACCTACCTACATCTATTAACCCCTAATCTGCCGCCCCAACTATTCTAAATTTATTAACCCCTAAACCTAAGTCTAACCCTAACACCCCCTAACTTAAATATAATTTAAATAAATCTAAATAAAATTACTATAATTAACTAATAATTCCTATTTAAAACTAAATACTTACTTATAAAGTAAACCCTAAGCTAGCTACAATATAACTAATAGTTACATTGTATCTATCTTAGGGTTTATTTTTATTTTACAGGCATGTTTGTATTTATTTTAACTAGGTAGAATAGTTATTAAATAGTTATTAACTATTTAATAACTACCTAGATAAAATAAATACAAAAGTACCTGTAAAAAAAAAAACGTACCTAAATTACAATTACACCCAACACTACACTATAATTAAATTATTTCCCTAAATAAAATACAATTAATTAAAATTATCTAAAGTACAACCCCCCCCACTAAATTACAGAAAATAATAAACAAATTACAAGATTTTTAAACTAATTACACCTAATCTAATCCCCCTAAACAAAATAAAAAAGCCCCCCCAATATAAAAAAAAGCCCTACCCTACACTAAATTACAAGTTGTCCTTAAAAGGGCCTTTTGCTGGACATTGCCCAAAAGTAATCAGCTCTTTTACCTGTAAAAAAAATTACAAATCCTCCCCCAACATTGAAACCCACCACCCAAACAACCAACCCTACTCTAAAACCCACCCAATACCCCCTTAAAAAAACCTAACACTAACCCTTTAAAGATCACCTTACCGGGAGAAGTCTTCATCCAATCGGACCGAAGTCCTCAACGAAGCCGGGAGAAGTCTTCATCCAAGCCGGGTGAAGGGGTCCTCCAGACGGGCAGAAGTCTTCATTCAGACGGCATCTTCTATCTTCATCCATCCGGTGCAGAGGGGGTCCATCTTCAAGACATCCGGCGTGGAGCATCCTCTTCCAACGAAGTCTTCTTACTAAATGACGGTTCCTTTAAGTGACGTCATCCAATATGGCGTCCCTTCAATTCCGATTGGCTGATAGAATTCTATCAGCCAATCGGAATTAAGGTAGAAAAAATCCTATTGGCTCTATACCAGGCTCATGTGGTTCAGTGTAGGGGGTTGTAGGTCTGATGGTGGAAGCATAGGAGGCCATTGTGTTTTCTATATTTCTCTACATCTTTTACAGATGTGTATTCCACTTGGTGTACATTCCCTATTCGGGTGTCTCAGGAGTTGGTCTTCCTACGTCCGTTTTGGGAACTAATTTCCAAGTACGCTAGTTTGTCAAGTTGGATGCAGTTTGGGCCCCATTCAATGACATGGAACTCCACGTGATTTCGGAGTGCTTTAGGTTTGATCTATTCTCAACCTGGTTCTTTAACTCCTCGGCAGTAGCCTACATCATTAATTTACATAATTAATTTACATCATTCATCACAAGGGTACCCGTAGCTCTCTAGAGATGAAGGAAACTTTGTGTATCCGGATTTGGGCAATTGAACATTGGTTTAATATTGATATTTTTATTTTATAGTTATCTGTTTCATCAGATTTTTTCTTTCGTGGACTTCTTCCTCAATCAGCATATTTTTGTTCAGTTAAAGGGACACTGAACCCAAATTTTTTCTTTCATGATTCAGATAGAGCATGAAATTTTAAGCAACTTTCTAATTTACACCTATTACTCTTAAATTTTCTTTATTCTCTTTATATATATATATTTGAAATGCAAGAATGTAAGTTTAGATGCCGGCCCATTTTTGGTGAACAACCTGGGTTGTCCTTGCTGATTGGTGGATTAATTCATCTACCAATAAAAAAATTGCTGTCCAGAGTTCTGAACCAAAAAAAACAAACTTAGATGCCTTCTTTATCAAATAAAGATAGCAAGAGAACGAAGAAAAATTGATAATAGGAGTAAATTAGAAGGTTGCTTAAAATTGCATGCTCTATCTGAATCACGAAAGAAAAAAGTTGGTTTCAATGTCCCTTTAATACATTGATGGGGTCTCTCAGATAAGAATTTCTAGCTCTTTGTCTGCACCACACACTTCCCAGATATGGGTTGTGTTCAGTGTTCCTCAAGCGGAAGTTATAGAGACACTGGTAGTTCCTTGATTCTTTCCACTAGTTTGTTTTTTCCTTCCAAATATACTTCTGCCAAGGGCATCTGCTCGGTTAAGGCAGAAACAATTTTCTGTGATGATAGTTGTTGCTGTTTGGCTTTGCAGGGCTTGGGATGCAGATCTAGTCCAGATGGCCAGCTCTCTTCTGTGGCTTCTTTCTCTGTTTTCTCAAGGTCCATTTTTTTCTACATACCTTCAGTCTTTACTTTGACTGCTGGATGTGCAAGATGTGGATGGTATTTATTTTAGTGTGTAGATCGGGACTATCCATGGCATTTTATTAGATTACCATGAGTTTGTCAATTCCTTCTGGATGGCTTAGACAAGGGCTTATCAGTTAGCCTTCTGAGGGGTCGTATTTCAGCCTTCTCAGTTTCATTGCATAGGTAACTTGCTCATCTTCTGACATTAAGGCGTTCTTTGAGGCCTTAGTTGAATCAGATCTGTATCCAAAATTATTTTCTCTCTAGGTGTTTGAACCTCTGAAGTTTTTTTACCTAAGGAGTCCTCGAGGAGATTGTGATGCCCTGATTATGCACAAATCTGAGATTTGCAGAGGAGAGCTTCCTGCAGAATCTACCTGTGGTGAGGGCACTTAAAATCTGCTTACTAAGAATTTTTTTACCTAATCTCGGGCATCATACATTTCAGAAGTATACTTCTGGAAGGTTCTTCGGGCATTGTTCCTGGTAAGTAAGTGCCTGCTTTTCCTTATTTTATTACCCGTTTCCTTTGTCGACTCCACAGCTTAGATATTAGTTTCCACAAGTAAGAATTTTTGAAAAAATCATTTATGCTTACCTGATAAATTCCTATTTTCTTTTACAAGATATGACGAGTCCAGGGATTTCATCCTTACTTATGGGATTACACCTCCTGGTCAGCAGGAAGTGGCAAAGAGCACCGCAGCAGAGCTGTATATATAGCTCCTCCCTTCCCTCCCACTCCAGTCATTCTCTTTGCCTGTGTTAGTGATAGGAAGAGGTAAAGTGAGGTGTTAGTTTAGATTCTTCAATAAAGAAGTTTTTTATTTTAAAATGGTGCCAGTGAGTACTATTTTTCTCAGGGAGAAATTATCAGTCACTTAATCCCTAAGAGGAGTGGAGACATCTTATTTTTCTGCCCTGATGTTAATGTTCTTAGCAAACATTATCTAAGATCCGGCTGGTTTTCCACTGAGCAGTTGAAGGTAGTGTAAAGAAATATCTTCAGTGTGGAGAACCGTATCATGCTACAAGCAGCATT
The DNA here is from genome assembly GCF_027579735.1 of Bombina bombina. Taxonomy (NCBI): domain Eukaryota; kingdom Metazoa; phylum Chordata; class Amphibia; order Anura; family Bombinatoridae; genus Bombina; species Bombina bombina. The sequence continues at coordinate 1,203,839,287 of NC_069500.1, read as the reverse complement.
GAGGTATGTTCAGTCATTTGTTTCTGGGGAGACTTGATACATCAGAACAGGCTGACATTTTTCCCTAACTGGGGAAGGATATTCAGTAGGTACTATAGGAATGGAAATGGTGTACCTGGAATTTCCTTTTATCTTGATATTTATCAGTGTGTTTGATTTTTCACTTATTCATATGTGGGCTAACGCTGGGAGATGCGGTTTGCTGTGGGCTGGCGTTTTTAATGTCAAGAAATAACAGGCCTGGGAGAAAGCAATATTTCATGGTTTTTGCGCTTTTATTATTTAAAGTGTGTATTATGAGGGGCACATGGCGTTTTTAACATTTGAGTTGGGATAACCGACATGTTGTTTTCGGCCCATGCGGGCCTCAGTACGGCTCAAGTACTCCCATGGTGGGAGGGGCCTAATTTCACGCGCTCAGCCACGCAATATTCATCCGGATCAAGCAGCAAGTTCATGGGCTCCGGTGGGGCCTAAGTTGTTTTGTACTCGAAGGGTACAGAGAGACTTAGGAGCGCTATTTAAGCCGAAGCAGTGTGATCTGGGGGCAGGTAGACGCCACAGCAGAGCTGTGGCGAGGTGCAGGGGCCTAAAGTGTTGATAAATTTGATAAACTTCATAAAAGTTGATAAAAATTGATAAATAACATTACCAAACAAGCGGTGCAATATTGTCAAGTCTATTTGGGCACATAAGGGCATTTTTTATTGCCGCAAACGTTGTTTTGCTGATAACAGAAAAATTGTTGCGCTTTAATTATGTTAAAGGCGCAGTACACTTTTTAGTTCAAACCTTTTGTCTATGTAATATGACTTCAGAGCTCAATATATCAAGTAAAGAACGACTATTATTGCTATTGCTAGTCTGTTTAACATGTCTGAACTTGAGGAAACTACTTGTTCTATGTGTTTAGATGCCATTGTGGAACCCCCTCTTACTTTTTGTCTCTCAAGTACTGAAAGGCCCTTACAATGTAAAGGGCAGATTTTCTTTAAGGAAAGTGTGTCTAAGGATGTTTCTTAGTCTGATGAGAATCAGGGTATGCCGCTACTTACTCTCCAAGCGTCACAATCTTTAACGCCCACCCAAGCGACGCCTGGTTCTTCAACCGCGTCTACTTCATTTACTCTGCAGGATATGGCGGCAGTTATGTCATCTACCCTTACAGAGGTTTTATCTAAGTTGCCAGTGTTACAGGGCAAACGCAGCAGGACAGAAGTCAATTTGACTAATGCGACCTCTGATGCTTTGTTGGCTATTTCCGATGTACCCTCACAGGGATCTGAATTGGGGGTCAGGGAACTTCTGTCAGAGGGGGAACTTTCTGATTCGGGAAGTGTGTTGACTCAGACGTCATGTCCTTTAGATTTAAGCTTGAACACCTCCGCCTGTTACTTCGGGAGGTTTTAGCAACTCTGGAAGTCTGTGACTCTATTGTGGTACCACCATAGAAATTGTGTAAGATGGACAAATACTTAGAAGTGGCTGCTTACCCTGATGTTTTTCCGGTTCCTAAGAGAATCTCAGAAATTATAACGCGGGAATGGAAAAGACCGGGTATCCTGTTCTCACCTTCTCCTAATTTTAAGAAAATGTATCCCATATCTGACACTGTTAGGGACTCTTGGCAAACAGTCCCTAAGGTGGAGAGAGCTATATCTACCCTGGCTAAGCGTACAACTATTCCTATTGAGGACAGTTGTGCTTTCAAAGACCCTATGGATAAGAAATTGGAGGGTCTTCTAAAAAAGTTATTTATTCATCAGGGTTTTCTTTTACAACCGATGGCCTGCATTGTGCCAGTTACACTGCGGCAGCCTTCTGGTTTGACGCCTTAGAAGAGTCTCTTAAGACTGAGACTCCTTTAGAGGAAATTTTAGATAGAATTAAGGCTCTTAAGCTAGCTAATTCTTTTATTACGGACGCCGCCTTTCAGATTGCCAAGTTGGTGGCTAAGAATGCCGGATTTGCTATTCTATCGCGTAGAGCGTTATGGTTAAAGTCTTGGTCTGCTGATGTGTCATCTAAGTCAAAGCTTTTGGCTATTCCTTTCAAAGGGAAAACCCTATTCGGGCCTGACTTGAAAGAAATCATTTCTGACATTAGGGGAGGTAAGGGTCATCTCCTAACTCAGGATAAAGTAGCTAAACTGAGGGGTAAACAAAATAATTTTTGTTCCTTTCGGAACTTCAAAGGAGTCCCCGCGTCTTCTTCCGCTAAACAGGAAGCAAATTTTGCTCAAGCCAAGGCCGTCTGGAGACCCAACCAGGCTTGGAACAAAGGTAAACAACCTAAGCAGCCCACTGCTGCTCCCAAGACAGCATGAAGGGGCGGCCCCCAATCCGGGACCGGATCTAGTAGGGGGCAGACTTTCTCTCTTTACCCAGGCTTGGATAAGAGATGTTCAGGACCCCTGGACACTGGAAATCGTGTCCCAAGGGTATCAACTGGAATTCAAAAATTCTCTCCCAAGGGGGAGGTTTCTTCTTTCACGATTGTCTGTGAACCAGATAAAAAGAGAGGCGTTCTTACGTTGTGTAAAAAAACCTCTCTAGTATGGGAGTAATTCGTCCCGTTCCAGTACTGCAACAGGGGTAGGGGTTTTACTCAAATCTTTTCATGGTCCCAAAAAAAGAGGGAACGTTCAGACCTATTTTAGATCTCAAGAGTCGAAACAAGTTTCTCAGAGCTCCATCCTTCAAGTTGGAGACTATTCCAACAATTCTACCTTTGATCCAGGAGGGTAAATATATGACTACCGTGGACTTGAAGGATGCTTACCTTCATATTCCTATCCACAAGGATCATCATCAGTTCCTAAGGTTTGCCTTCCTGGACAAACATTTTCAGATCGTGGCTCTTCCCTTTGGGTTGGTTACAGCACCCATGATCTACATGAAGGTTCTAGGGTCCCTTCTGGCGGTTCTAAGGCCGCGGGGTATTGCAGTGGCGCCTTATCTAGACAACATGCTGATCCAGGCATAGTCTTACCATCTGACAAAGTCTCCTACAGACATGGTTCTGTCCTTTCTGAGGACTCATGGGTGGAAGGTGAATCTAGAAAAGAGTTCACTAATTCCACAGACAAGGGTTCCCTTCTTGGGAACTCTGATAGATTCCATATCCATGAAAGGTTAAAGATTCTGAATACATGCCGAGCCCTTCAGTCCAATCCTCGGCCATCAGTGGCTCAATGCATGGAGGTAATTGGATTGATGGTGGCGGCAATGGACATCATTCCGTTTGCTCGTTTTCATCTCAGACCGCTACAACTGAGCATGCTCAGGCAGTGGAATGAAGATTATGCAAATTTGTCTCCTCAGATAGATCTGGATCAGGAGACAAGAGATTTTCTTCTTTGGTGGTTGTCACAGGATCATCTGTCCCAAGAGACGGGCTTCCGCAGACTCTCATGGGTGATAGTGACAACGGACACCAGTCTACTAGGTTGGGGTGCAGTCTGGAATTCACTGAAGGCTCAGGGTGTGTGGACTCGGCCGGAGTCTCTACTTTCAATCAATATTCTGGAACTGAGAGCAATATTCAATGTGCTTCAGGCTTGGCCTCAGTGGCTTCGGCCAAATTCATCCATTTTCAGTCGGACAACATCACGACTGTGGCTTACATCAATCATCAGGGAGGAACGAGGAGTTCCTTAGCGATGACAGAAGTATCCAAGATAATTCGGTGGGCGGAGGCTCACTCTTGTTATCTGACAGCAATCTACATCCCAGGAATGGACAACTGGGAAGCGGACTTTTTAAGCAGACAGACATTTCATTTGGTGGAGTGGGAACTCCATCCGGAGGTCTTTGCCGCCCTGATTCTCAGATGGGGCAGACCGGAATTGGATCTGATGGCGTTTCGTCAGAATGCCAAGCTCCCAAGATACGGATCCAGGTCAAGGGATCCTCAGGCCGAACTGATAGATGCCTTGGCAGTGCCTTGGTCGTTCAACCTAGCCTATGTGTTTCCACAGTTTGCTCTCCTTCCCCGAGTGATTGCACGGATCAAACAGGAGAGGGCTTCAGTAATTGTAATCGCACCTGCATGGCCTCGCAGGACTTGGTATGCTGATCTAGTGGACATGTCCTCTCTGCCGCCGTGGAAGCTTCCATTGAGGCAGGACATTCTCATTCAGGGACCCTTCCAACATCCGAATCTAGTTTCTCTGCAGCTGACTGCTTGAAGATTGAACGCTTGATTTTATCTAAGCGGGGGTTCTCTGATTCGATCATTGATGCTTTGATTCAGGCACGTAAGCCTCTTACTAGAAAGATCTACCATAAGATATGGCGAAAATATATTTATTGGTGCGAATCCAAGGGCTACTCATGGAGTAGAGTTAGGATTCCCAGGATTCTATCTTTTCTCCAAGAAGGATTGGAGAAAGGGTTATCAGCAAGTTCCTTAAAGGGACAAATCTCTGCTTTGTCGATTTTACTACACAAACGTTTGGCAGATGTTCCAGATGTTCAGGCTTTTTTTCAGGCTCTGACCAGAATCAAGCCTGTGTTTAGACCAATTGCTCCACCCTGAAGTTTGAATTTAGTTCTTAATGTTCTTCAAGGGGTTCCGTTTGAACCCATGCATTCCATAGATATTAAGTTGTTATCTTGGAAGGTTTTATTTTTGGTTGCTATTTCTTCTGCTCGTAGAGTTTCTGAGCTTTCAGCGTTACAATGTGACTCGCCTTATCTTATCTTTCATTCTGATAAGGTGGTTTTACGTACCAAACTTGGTTTCCTTCCTAAGGTTTTTTCAAATAAGAATATTAATCAGGAAATTGTTGTTCCTTCATTATGTCCTAATCCTTCTTCTAAGAAGGAACGTTTGTTGCATAATTTGGACGTGGTCCATGCCCTGAAGTTTTACTTGCAGGCGACTAAGGAATTTCATCAATCATCTTCATTATTTGTTGTTTTTTTCTGGAAAGCATAGGGGCCAGAAAGCTACGGCTACCTCTCTTTCTTTTTGGCTGAAGAGTATCATCCATCTGGCATATGAGACTGCTGGACAGCAGCCTCCTAAAAGAATTACGGCTCATTCTACTAGGGCTGTGGCTTCCTCATGGGCATTTAAAAATGATGTTTCTGTTGAACAGATTTGCAAGGCTGCAACTTGGTCGTCTTCATACTTTTTCCAAATTTTCCAAATTTGATACTTTTGCTTCATCTGAGGCTGTTTTTGGGAGAAAAGTTCTTCAAGCAGTGGTGCCTTCCGTTTAGGTTCCTGTCTTGTTCCTCCCTTTCATCCGTGTCCTATAGCTTTGGTATTGTATACCATAAGTAAGGATGAAATCCGTGGACTTGTCATATCTTGTAAAAGAAAAGGAAATTAATGCTTACCTGATAAATTTATTTCTTTTACAATATGACGAGTCCACGGCCCACCCTGTCATTTCTAAGACAGGAATTTACTTGTTTTTTGTTACACTTCAGTCACCTCTGCACCTTTGGCTTTTCCTTTCTCTTCCTAACTTCAGTCGAATGACTGGAGTGGGAGGGAAGGGAGAGCTATATATACAGCTCTGCTGTGGTGCTATTTGCCACTTCCTGCTGACCAGGAGGCGTAATCCCATAAGTAAGGATGAAATCTGTGGAATCGTCATATCGTAAAATAAATACATTTATCAGGTAAGCATAAATTTCCTTTTTTCTTAGTTGGTGGTAGTTCTAGTTTGCACCTCTTTGACCTACTATCTTTCTTACTTCTTCCTCTTATCCTTGGCTATACGTACTACTGGGAGGGAAATGGAAGTAGGAGGGATACTAAAAGCTTTGGTGCGGGGTATCTTTGTCTCCTACTGTTGGCCAGGAGAAGAATTCTCACAAGTAAGGATTTTAGTGGACTATCACCACCAAGAAAGAAATGAATTTATCAGGTAAGCATATATTATGTTTTTTTAGTCAGCCAATCTATTATGAATTTAACCATCAAAACCCAGTTCTAGTATTTGATATTTGAGAAGGCAAGACGACCATATATTTTAAGCTGGGAAAATTTTTCATGCTCTTCCCCACAATCCCCCATAGAAACTTTGTACAACCATTATTAAATGCTTTAAGTGATGGTTAATCCGAGCATTTAATGCTCCAATTTACCATCACTAAAAGCAAGTGGATGTTCAGTGATCATATAGGTAAAAAAAGGGTGCTAAACTCACCCTTTCTGTGCTGATGCACATAGCTAAACTCAGCTCCGGCTGCCCACGGCACATGAGGTGACGTTTGCACCTATAAACCAATAGCCGTGCATGTCAACTGACAGGTTTCTGTATGCACGCACAGCTATTGGTTTAGAGGTGCAGGCAGCACCTCATTGGTAGAAGATCAATGTGCCATGGGCAGCCGGAGCTGCTGAGTTTATCTGTGTACATTGGCACAGAAAGGGAGAGTTTAGCACCCTTTTCTTTTACAAGATAAGATGAGTCCGCAGATTTCATCCTTACTTGTGGGATATCACCTTCTGCTCAGCAGGAGGAGGCAAAGAGCACCACAGCAGAGCTGTATATATAGCTCCTCCCTTCTCTCCCACTCCAGTCATTCTCTTTGCCTGCATTAGTGATAGGAAGAGGCAGAGTGAGGTGTTAGTTATAGATTCTTCAATCAAGATTTTATTATTTTTAAAGTAGTGCCACAGTGTGCTACTTTGTTCTGGGGTGTAGCCTAGACCAGATCAGTCTTTTCAGCAAACAGAGAAGCATTTGGTGGCTTTAAAGCAATGGGAACTTGTGGGACATTATTCTCACTGCGCCTCCCATACATGTTTTGCTACCCTACCTGCAAAAGTCTGAGGGAAGAGAGAGACTCAGTACTTTTTGTTATTCCCACAGGCCAATGTGAGGAGATTTTGAGGGCCTCGCAAGCCTGGTGGACTGCCTTACTGCCGGCCAGGATTATCAGGTAAGTGCTGAATTTTGTTTTCTGGAGTAGATACACAGAAATATTTGGCACTGTATATATATCTATATTTATGGATACCTGTATCCCTAAGAGGGGGTAAGTTATTGGGCAGTTACTGCTAGGACGTAAGGAGTGGCTCTATGTTTTACACTTTCACCATACTCCCTGCTCCCTTCGGCTTGTGTTACTAAAGAAGGCAGCCGACAGGGCGGGTTAGTCTGTTTCAGCAGTTATACATGTTTAGGTTCATGTCCCTGCTCCTAATGACTGGCATTACTACAGGTAACAGCCATAAGGGAGATTTATGTTTGTTCAGCATGACAGGGTGGAACATGCATGCTGCGTGTCCCAACTCCCGTCAGCGTCCTTTCTAAGTTAATGGCTGACAGGGAGGTTTATTTATCTTCAGTATGGGTGTTCAGTTTGAATGAATGTCCCTACTCGCAAGGGCTTACGGTCCTAAGATCACGATCGATTGACAGGGTATTTTTATTCAATATGCACAATGTCTGAATGTTATATGTTCCCGACGGCTTACAATGCTAAAGGTAGCAGCCGTCAGGGAGGCTATGCTAATTCGAGTTTGTGATGCCGAATGCATGTTTCTGCTCCCTTCGGTGTATAATACTAAATCAGTAGCCTACAGAGAGGTTTTTTTCTGTTCAGTACTATGGTGTGCATGACTGTTACATGTCCTTGTTCCCAATGGAAGATTGGTGCATGTTTAGTTTCCTACGGCTTACACTGGAAGTTAACAGCCGACTGGGAGATTTATACTGTTCCCACATGATAATGTTATGGTGGGTGTTGACTTCACTCCCTATGGCTTCTAATACTACTTTTAGCAGCCGAATAGGGAAGTTTTTATTATCTCTGCATGAGTATGTGTTGCTTAAACGGTATATATCCCTGCTCCTCACGGCTCTCATTAATAAGCTAGTAGCCGATGGGAGGGTTCTTCTCTTCATAGTCCTCTTTGGTAGTCAACAGGGAGATTTTTGATAATTTATTCTAACTGTGTAATTTAACATTCAAGGTTCCCAATGGCTTGGTTTCACTTTGGAGCCTACTGGGAGATTTGTTTATTACTCTTATATGCCCACGTGGGGTGTTCATTTTCTTATACTTGAGCCTCCCGGGAGATTTAGTAGCATACGCCCACGATGGGCGGGGCTAAGATCCGCGCCTTGGTTTGCGGGCCTTTTTGGACTAGGAAGTTAGTCTTCAGATGTCTTCTCTGCGTCTACAGCAGAGAAATTTTTGACTCGATTTGGAACAAATTTCTTAGGTGGGATATGCCCACGATGGGTGGGACTACGATCCGTGCCTTTTGTTTAAACACCTTTGGCTTCGGTTGATAGTCGCCAGCTGTCTTCTCTGCTTGTTCAGCAGAGAGGCTCTTGGCACTGTTTAGAAAGTATTTTTTTTTTAGGTGTTTGGTTCAGCAGCTTCGCAAGCAGCTCTTCTATGGGACGCCTTCTTGCTGCGTTAGATTAAGTTATGCAGCAGAAACGTTTGCACAAGCACTCAGAAATTAAAAGTGTTCTTTTCTAATTAGGATCCTGTTACTGATTAGTGTTCCATTCGGTGGCAGAGAGACCCTTCTAGGATTGGTTGAAGTCTGGAGATTTTTTATTATATGTTACATACAGTATGACATTTAAGATTCTCAGATACCATCTCATATATTTTTGATATATCATTTTCAGTCACAGTACTTCAATTTGTTTTGACAATGAGTGAATTGGAGGTGACTTGATGGTTATGTCTTTATTCTAATGTGGAGTATGCAAGGAATTTTTCTGTTCCACATGTATTTAGAGATATCTTTTTTCATATCCATTCTTGTCTCAGCGGCTACAAGAAGTGTTCTGACAAAGTTTAATATTTTAAGCAGGTTTATTATCTGCACTTGTCCTAAGAACTTAGCATCCTTTTCCAGGGGCCTTGCTTTTCCTCCATATTCTCTTTTTGGAGTTATCCTACTGGACATCGCTGCCCTTTTTTTTGAGTAAGCGTTCTTGGTTTCTCCCTTGCTACAGGGAAAGCGCAAGGGGAACTATAAAAGTTTTGTGAGTGAGTTTTCTTTCACAGTGGTTGCTATTTCAGGATATAAGTACCCAACAGAAATGGTCTAGTTTACTTGGGAGTCCCCACCAAGTTTTGATCAGGGGTAAGCACTCCAAGAAGTCTGCTGCTGCTTCCAAGTCAGCATGAAGGGGTTACTGCCGGCCCAGGTCCGGATAAGAAGTGAGGCGTTCTTACCTTGTGTAAGAGTCCTCTCTTACATGAGTATAATTGGTCCCGTTCCCATTCAAAAACAGGGGCGGGGGGCTTCTTCACATCTGTTTTTGTATTTGCAGAAAGGAGGGAGCCCTCAGACCTATTTTAGGCCTCAGGAGTATAAGGAGTTCCATCATTCTGGATGGATACTATTCGCTCTATCCTTCCATTGACCCAGGAGAGTCAATTTCTGACGTCTTTGGATCTAAAAGATGCATATCTGCATGTGTCTATCACAGGGTTCTTTACTGGTTCCTGAGATTTACCTTTCTGGACAGACATTTTCAGTTTGTGGCTCGTCCTTTCAGTCTAGCCACGGCTCCCAGAATTTTCTCGAAGGTTCTGGGGTCTCTGCTGGCGGTTCTGAGACCACGGGACATTGCAGTGGCGCCTTATCTGGATGATATTCTGATCCAGGCATCGTCCTATCTTCTAGCAAAGTCTCATACCGACGTTGTTCTGTCCTTTCTGAGGACTCACGGGTGGTAAGTGAATCTAGAAAAGAGTTTGCTGGTTCCACAGACAAGGGTTCCTTTCTTGGGAACTCTAATTGACTCTCTATCCATGAAGATCTTTTTGCCGGAAGTCAGAAAGTTACAGATTCTGACTGCATGCCGATTTTCTTCAGTCCAGTCCTCGGCCGTCAGTGGCTCGGTGCATGTTGGTAACGGCAATGGACATCATTCCGTTTGCTCGTGTTCATCTCAGACCTCTGCAACTGAGCATGCTCAGGCAATGGAATGGAGATTATACAAATTTGTCTCCTCAAATAGATCTAGATCAGGAGACAAGGGACTCTCTTCTATGGTGGTTGTTTCTGGATCATCTGTCCCAGGGGACATGCTTCCGCAGAGTCTCATGGGTGATAGTGACAACGGACACCAGCCTGATGGGATGGGGCACAGTCTGGATCTCCCTGAGGGCTCAGGGTATAGGGACTCGATCGGAGTCTCTGCTTCCCATCAATATACTAGAGTTGAGAGCAATATTCCATGCGCTTCAGGCTTGGCCTCTGTTGGCTTCGGCCAAATTCATCAGATTCCGGTCGGACTACATTACGACTGTAGCTTACATCACTCATCAGGGAGGAACAATTTGTTTTGACAATGAGTGAATTGGAGGTGACTTGATGGTTATGTCTTTATTCTAATGTGGAGTATGCAAGGAATTTTTCTGTTCCACATGTATTTAGAGATATCTTTTTTCATATCCATTCTTGTCTCAGCGGCTACAAGAAGTGTTCTGACAAAGTTTAATATTTTAAGCAGGTTTATTATCTGCACTTGTCCTAAGAACTTAGCATCCTTTTCCAGGGGCCTTGCTTTTCCTCCATATTCTCTTTTTGGAGTTATCCTACTGGACATCGCTGCCCTTTTTGTCCTCTCTTACATGAGTATAATTGGTCCCGTTCCCATTCAGGAACAGGGGCGGGGGGCTTCTTCACATCTGTTTTTGTATTTGCAGAAAGGAGGGAGCCCTCAGACCTATTTTAGGCCTCAGGAGTATAAGGAGTTCCATCATTCTGGATGGATACTATTCGCTCTATCCTTCCATTGATCCAGGAGAGTCAATTTCTGACGTCTTTGGATCTAAAAGATGCATATCTGCATGTGTCTATCACAGGGTTCTTCACTGGTTCCTGAGATTTACCTTTCTGGACAGACATTTTCAGTTTGTGGCTCGTCCTTTCAGTCTAGCCACGGCTCCCAGAATTTTCTCGAAGGTTCTGGGGTCTCTGCTGGCGGTTCTGAGACCACGGGACATTGCAGTGGCGCCTTATCTGGATGATATTCTGATCCAGGCATCGTCCTATCTTCTAGCAAAGTCTCATACCGACGTTGTTCTGTCCTTTCTGAGGACTCACGGGTGGTAAGTGAATCTAGAAAAGAGTTTGCTGGTTCCACAGACAAGGGTTCCTTTCTTGGGAACTCTAATTGACTCTCTATCCATGAAGATCTTTTTGACGGAAGTCAGAAAGTTACAGATTCTGACTGCATGCCGATTTTCTTCAGTCCAGTCCTCGGCCGTCAGTGGCTCGGTGCATGTTGGTAACGGCAATGGACATCATTCCGTTTGCTCGTGTTCATCTCAGACCTCTGCAACTGAGCATGCTCAGGCAATGGAATTGAGATTATACAAATTTGTCTCCTCAAATAGATCTAGATCAGGAGACAAGGGACTCTCTTCTATGGTGGTTGTCGCTGGATCATCTGTCCCAGGGGACATGCTTCCACAGAGTCTCATGGGTGATAGTGACAACGGACACCAGCCTGATGGGATGGGGCACAGTCTGGATCTCCCTGAGGGCTCAGGGTATAGGGACTCGATCGGAGTCTCTGCTTCCCATCAATATACTAGAGTTGAGAGCAATATTCCATGCGCTTCAGGCTTGGCCTCTGTTGGCTTCGGCCAAATTCATCAGATTCCGGTCGGACTACATTGCGACTGTAGCTTACATCACTCATCAGGGAGGAACAAGGAGTTCCTTAGCGATGACAGAACTAGCCGAGATAATTCAGTGGGCGGAGGCTCACTCTTGTTATCCGTCGGCAATCCACATCCAGGTGTGGAAAACTGGGAAGCTGATTTTCTGAGCAGACAGACTTTTCATCCTGAGGTATTTGCCAACCTGATTCTCAGATGGGGCAGGCCGGAGTTAGATCTTATGGCATTTTGTTAGAATGCCAAGCTTCCGAGTTACGTATCCAGGTCCAGGGATCCCCAGGCCGAGTTGATAGATGCTTTGGCGGTGCCTTGGTTGTTCAGCCTAGCTTATGTGTTCTTTCCATTTGCTCTCCTTTCCCGGGTGTTTGCTCGAGTCCAACTGGAGAGGGCTTTGGTGATCCTCATCGCTTCTGCGTGGCCTCGCAGGACTTGGTGTGCCGATTTGGTGGACATGTCATCTCAGCCACCATGGCAGCTTCCATTGAGGAAAGACCTTCTCTTCAAGGACCTTTCCATCAAATCAAGGGAGATGTGGCGTTGTGGTTAGCTCAACCACACCTGAAGCAGGAGGTTGTGGGTTTGAACCCAGGTAAAGCTCCTGATTTCTCTTGAGTTTCTGGTGACAGCTAGCATTCCTAAGCAGTAGTTTGTTTTCTGAATCTAGTTTCTCTGCAGCTGTCTGCTTGGAGATTGAACGCTTGATTTTATCTAAGCGAGGGTTCTCTGATTAGAATCAGGCCTTTGTTTAGACCAATTGCTCCTATTTGGAGTTTGGATTTAGTTCTTTATGTTCTTCAAGGGGTTCCGTTTGAACCTATGTATTCCATAGATATTAAGTTGTTATCTTGGAAAGTTTTATTTTTGGTTGCTATTTCTTTTGCTTGCAGAGTTTCTGAGTTTTCGGCATTACAATGTGATTCTCCTTATATTATTTTCCATTCCGATAAGGTGGTGTTACGTACCGAACCTGGTTTCCTTCCTAAGGTTGTTTCTAATAAGAATATTATTCAGGAAATTGTTGTTCCTTCCTTGTGTCCTATCCTTCTTCCTAGAAGGAGCGGCTGTTACATAATTTGGACATGGTCCGTACTTTACAGTTTTCCTTACAGGCCACTAAGGATTTTCGTTGATCATCTTCCCTGTTTATTGTGTTTTCTGGGAAGCGTAGGGGTTAGAAAGCTTCGGCTCCCTCTCTTTCTTTTTGACTGATGAGTATCATCCGGTTTGCATATGAGACTGCTGGACAGCAGTCTCCTACACGCTTTACGGCTCATTCCACTAGAGCTGTGGTTTTCTCATGGGCATTCAAAGAGGATGCTTCTGTTGAAGCTGCAACTTTTTCAAAATGTTTCAAATTCAATGCTTTTGCTTCGTCTGAGGCTGTTTTTGGAAGGAAAGTTCTTCAAACAGTGGTGCCTTCCGTTTAGGTTCCCTGTCTTGTCCCTCCCGTTTCATCCGTGTTTCATCGTATCTTATAATAGAAAATGGAAATTTATTCTTACCTTACAAATTTGTTTCTTATACGATACGATGAGTCCACGGCCCACCCTGTTTTTCTGAGACAGGTCTTTATTTTTGTTAAACTTTAGTCACCTCTGCACCTTGGCTTTTCCTTTCTCTTCCTATCTTTGGTCGAATGACTGGAGTGGGAGGGAAGGGAGGAGCTATATATACAGCTCTGCTGTGGTGCTCTTTGCCTCCTCCTGCTGACCAGGAGGCGATATCCCACAAGTAAGGATGAAATCCGTGGACTCATCGTATCGTAAAAGAAACAAATTTATCAGGTAAGAATAAATTTCCCTTTTTACCTATATAATCCCTTAGCCTCCACTTAATTTTTAGTGATGGTAAATCCTAGCGTTTGTTATACGCTTGGATTTAACATCACTTTAAGTATAATATATGGTGAATTTCTCTTGTAAAGGTGTATCCAGTCCACGGGTTTATCCATTACTTGTGGGATATTCTCCTTCCCAACAGGAAGTTGCAAGAGGACACCCACAGCAGAGCTGTCTATATAGCTCCTCCCCTAACTGCCACCCCCAGTCATTCTCTTGCAACTCTCGACAAGAAAGGAAGTATCAAGAGATATGTGGTGACTTAGTGTAGTTTTTACCTTCAATCAAGAGTTTGTTATTTTTAAACGGTACCGGCGTTGTACTGTTTTACTCTCAGGCAGAAATTGGAAGAAGAATCTACCTGGAGGTTGATGATCTTAGCGGTTTGTAACTAAGTCCATTGCTGTTCTTACACATAACTGAAGAGTATGGAAAGAAAACTTCAGTTGGGGGGACGGTTTGCAGATCACCTGCTTTGAGGTAGGTTCAGTATATTTTTTTCTAGAGAGATGATAAGGTCTAGAAAATGCTGACAATGCCTGGTATATTTGAGGTAAGCCTGATACAGTGATTTAACAATGACTGGGATCATGCTTACAAGATAAGGGTAATATTCATGTTAACTCTCATATTACTTAGTGTAAAAACTTTGCATAACTTACAGAAAAAACGTTTTTTCTCTGAGGGTGATAAATCTTTATTTGGGGCCTAGTTTGCCACATGGCTTGTTAGATTACTCCTAGGAGTACTTTTTTTAGGCCCTCTGACATTGAGTGCATGGTGGGAGGGGCCTATTTTTGTGCACTTTATGCGCAGGTGATATTCAGACTGAGACATCCAGCTTCCCTAAAGGAGTCCTCTGGCATCTAGGACCACTATAGAGGGTTTTTTCCTGCAAAAATCGTATTTAAGGGCAGGTAGGAGCCACAGCAGAGCTGTGACAGTGTGTTTGACTGTTTTTTAACGGTTTTACCGTTTTTCTAATCCGGTTTGGGGCCTAAGGGGTTAATCATCCATTTGCAAGTGGGTGCAATGCTGCTTTAGTCTCTTATACACATTGTAAAAATTTCGTAGAGTTTCCTGCTTTTTAACACTGTTTTGCAGTTTATGTGGTAGTTTTTTTTCTCTTAAAGGCACAGTACCGTTTTTGTTTAATTGCTTTTTCACATTTATTAAAGTGTTTTCTAAGCTTGCTGGTCTCATTACTAGTCTGTTAAACATGTCTGACATAGAGGAAACTCCTTGTTCATTATGTTTAGAAGCCATTGTGGAACCCCCTCTTAGAATGTGTACCAAATGCACTGACCTTTCTATAAGTTATAAAGACCATATTATGGGTTTTAAAGATTTATCACCAGAGGTTTCTCAGACTGACAAAAGGGAGGTTAAACCACCTAGCTCTCCCAATGTGTCAGAGCCTATATCTCCTGCGCAAGTGACGCCAAGTAAATCTGGCGCGTCCAATGCGTTTACCTTACAAGACATGGCAGCAGTTATGAATCATACCCTCACAGAGGTATTGTCCAAACTGTCAGGGTTACAAGGAAAGCGAGACAGCTCTGGGGCTAGAACAAATACAGAGCTTTCTGACGCTTTAATTGCTATGTCCGATATACCCTCACAATGTACAGAAGCCGAAGCAGGAGAGCTTCTATCTGTGGGTAACATTTCTGATTCAGGGAAGGCGTTACTTCAGTCTGACTCTGAAATGACAGCATTTAAATTTAAGCTTGAACACCTCCACTTGTTGCTCAGGGAGGTTTTAGCAACTCTGGATGACTGTGACACCATTGTAGTCCCAGAGAAATTGTGTAAAATGGACAAATACTTTGCAGTGCCTGTTTGCACTGATGTTTTTCCAATCCCTAAGAGGTTTTCAGAAATTATTACGAAGGAATGGGATAGACCAGGTGTACCGTTCTCTCCCCCTCCTGCTTTTAAAAAGATGTTTCCCATAGATGCCGCTACATGGAACTCGTGGCAGATGGTCCCTAAGGTGGAGGGAGCAGTCTCTACCTATCCCCATCAAGGACAGTTGTGCTTTCCTAGATCCAATGGATAAAAAATTAGAGGGTTTCCTTAAGAAAATCTTTATACAACAAGGTTTTATTCTCCAGTCTCTTGCATGCATTGCCCCAGTCACTGCTGCAGCGGCTTTCTGGTTCGAGTCTCTTGAAGAGGCTCTACAGGTGGAGACCCCGTTGGATGATATCCTAGACAGGCTTAAAGCTCTTAAGTTAGCCAATTCATTTATTTCTGACGCCGTTTTTCATTTAACAAAGCTAACGGCTAAGAATTCAGGTTTTGCCATTCAGGCGCGTAGGGCACTATGGCTTAAATCCTGGTCAGCTGACGTTACTTCAAAGTCTAAGCTTCTCAATATCCCCTTCAAAGGGCAGACCCTATTCGGGCCTGGACTGAAGGAGATCATTTCTGATATTACTGGAGGAAAAGGCCACGCCCTTCCCCAGGATAGGTCCAACAAATTAAGGACCAAACAGACTAATTTTCGTTCCTTTCGAAACTTCAAGAGTGGCGCAGCTTCAACTTCCTCTACTGCAAAACAAGAAGGAAATTTTGCCCAGTCCAAGCCAGTCTGGAGACCTAACCAGGCTTGGAACAAGGGAAAGCAGGCCAAAAAAACCTGCTGCTGCCTCTAAGACAGCATGAAGGAGTAGCCCCCGATCCGGGACCGGATCTAGTTGCGGGCAGACTTTCTCTCTTCGTCCAGGCTTGGGCAAGAGACGTCCAGGATCCCTGGGCTCTGGAGATTGTTTCCCAGGGATATCTTCTGGATTTCAAAGCCTCATCTCCAAAGGGGAGATTTCATCTCTCACAATTATCTGCAAACCAGATAAAGAGAGAGGCATTCTTACGTTGCGTTCAAGACCTTCTGGTTATGGGAGTGATCCACCCAGTTCCAAGGGAGGAACAGGGGCAAGGATTCTATTCAAATCTGTTTATAGTTCCCAAAAAAGAAGGAACTTTCAGACCAATCTTGGATCTCAAGATCCTAAACAAATTTCTCAGGGTCCCATCCTTCAAGATGGAGACTATTCGAACCATCCTACCTATGATCCAGGAGGGTCAATATATGACTAGCGTGGACTTAAAGGATGCTTATCTCCACATTCCGATACACAGAGATAATCATTGGTTTTCCTAGACAGGCATTACCAGTTTGTGGCTCTTCCCTTCGGGTTAGCCACGGCACCAAGAACCTTTACGAAGATTCTAGGGTCCCTACTGGCGGTTCTGAGGCCACGAGGCATAGCGGTGGCTCCTTACCTAGACGACATTCTGATTCAGGCTTCGAATTTTCAAATCGCCAAGTCCCATACGGACATTGTTCTGGCATTCCTGAGGTCTCATGGGTGGAAGGTGAACGAAGAAAAGAGTTCTCTCTCCCCTCTCACAAGAGTTTCCTTCCTAGGAACTCTGATAGATTCAGTAGAAATGAAGATTTTTCTGACAGAGGTCAGGTTGTCAAAGCTTCTAACTTCCTGCCGTGCTCTTTATTCCACTTCTCAGCCGTCAGTGGCTCAGTGTATGGAAGTAATCGGCTTAATGGTAGCGGCAATGGACATAGTTCTGTTTGCCCGCCTACATCTCAGAACACTGCAACTTTGCATGCTCAATCAGTGGAATGGGGATTACACAGATTTGTCCCCTCTGCTAAATCTGGATCAAGAGACCAGGGATTCTCTTCTCTGGTGGCTATCTCGGGTCCATCTGTCCAGGGGAATGAGCTTCCGCAGGCCAGAATGGACTATAGTGACGACAGATGCCAGCCTTCTGGGCTGGGGCGCAGTCTGGAACTCCCTGAAGGCTCAGGGTTCGTGGACTCAGGAGGAAGCCCTCCTTCCGATAAACATTCTGGAACTAAGAGCGATATTCAATGCTCTTCAGGCTTGGCCTCAGCTAGCTGCGGTCAGGTTCATCAGATTTCAGTCGGACAACATCACAACTGTAGCCTATATCAACCATCAGGGGGGTACAAGGAGCCCCCTGGCGATGTTGGAGGTTTCAAA
Organism: Bombina bombina; assembly: GCF_027579735.1. Classification (NCBI taxonomy): domain Eukaryota; kingdom Metazoa; phylum Chordata; class Amphibia; order Anura; family Bombinatoridae; genus Bombina; species Bombina bombina. The sequence continues at coordinate 1,203,821,785 of NC_069500.1, read as the reverse complement.
GATAATTCTATGGGCAGAGGTTCACTCTTGCCATCTCTCAGCTATCCATATCCCAGGAGTAGAGAACTGGGAGGCGGATTTCCTAAGTCGGCAGACTTTTCATCCGGGGGAGTGGGAGCTCCATCCGGAGGTATTTGCCCAGTTGATTCAACTATGGGGCAAACCAGAACTGGATCTCATGGCGTCTCGTCAGAATGCCAAGCTTCCTCGTTACGGGTCCAGGTCCAGGGATCTCAAGGCAGCGCTGATAGATGCTCTAGCAGCGCCCTGGTCCTTCATCCTGGCTTATGTGTTTCCACCGTTTCCTCTGCTCCCTCGTCTGATTGCCAAGATCAAGCAGGAGAGAGCTTCAGTGATTTTGATAGCTCCTGCGTGGCCACGCAGGACTTGGTATGCAGATCTGGTGGACATGTCATCCTTTCCAACATGGTCTCTGCCGTTGAGGCAGGACCTTCTACTTCAAGGTCCTTTCAAACATCCAAATCTAATTTCTCTGCATCTGACTGCTTGGAGATTGAACGCTTGATTCTATCAAAGCGTGGTTTTTCTGAGTCGATCATTGATACCTTAATTCAGGCTCGAAAGCCTGTCACCAGGAAAATCTATCATAAGATATGGTGTAAATATCTTCATTGGTGTGAATCCAAGGGTTACTCATGGAGTAAAGTCAGGTTTCCTAGAATCTTATCCTTTCTCCAAGAGGGATTGGAGAAAGGATTGTCTGCTAGTTCCTTAAAGGGACAGATTTCTGCTCTGTCTATTCTTTTGCACAAACGTCTGGCTGAGGTTCCAGACGTTCAGGCGTTTTGTCAGGCTTTAGTTAGAATTAAGCCTGTGTTTAAATCTGTTGCTCTGCCATGGAGTTTAAATTTAGTTCTTAAAGTTCTTCAAGGGGTTCCGTTTGACCTTTGCATTCCATAGATATTAAACTTTTATCTTGGAAAGTTCTGTTTCTAGTAGCTATCTCCTCGGCTCGAAGAGTTTCTGAGTTATCTGCTTTACAGTGTGATTCTCCTTATCTGATTTTCCATGCAGATAAGGTAGTTTTGCGTACGAAACCTGGGTTTCTTCCTAAGGTAGTATCTAATAAGAACATCAATCAGGAGATTGTTGTTCCTTCATTATGTCCTAATCCTTCCTCAAAGAAGGGAACGTCTTTTACACAATCTTGATGTGGTTCTTGCTTTAAAGTTTTATTTACAAGCTACGAAGGATTTTCGTCAAACATCTGCTTTGTTTATTGTCTACTCTGGACAGAGGAGAGGCCAAAAGGCTTTGGCAACTTCTCTTTCTTTTTGGCTGAGAAGCATAATCCGCTTAGCTTATGAGACTGCTGGCCAGCAGCCTCCTGAAAGAATTACAGCTCATTCCACTAGAGCGGTGGCTTCCACATGGGCTTTTAAAAATGAGGCCTCTGTTGAACAGATTTGTAAGGCGGTGACTTGGTCTTCGCTTCACACTTTTTCTAAATTCTACAAATTCGATACTTTTGCTTCTTCGGAGGCTATTTTTGGGAGAAAGGTCTTACAGGCAGTGGTGCCTTCCGTTTAAGTTCCTGCCTTGTCTCTCCCTTCATCCGTGTCCTAAAGCTTTGGTATTGGTATCCCACAAGTAATGGATGAACCTGTGGACTGGATACACCTTTACAAGAGAAAACAAAATTTATGCTTACCTGATAAATGTATTTCTCTTGTGGTGTATCCAGTCCACGACCCGCCCTGTCATTTTAAGGCAGGTGTTTTTTATTTTTAAACTACAGTCACCACTGCACCCTATAGTTTCTCCTTTTTTCTTGCTTGTCTTCGGTCGAATGACTGGGGGTGGCAGTTAGGGGAGGAGCTATATAGACACCTCTGCTGTGGGTGTCCTCTTGCAACTTCCTGTTTGGAAGGAGAATATCCCACAAGTAATGGATGAACCCGTGGACTGGATACACCACAAGAGAAATAAATGTATCAGGTAAGCATAAATTTTGTTTTTGCAATAGGTACAGTAATTGGGGGAATTTCTGATTTGTTTGACACAATAAATTTCTGATAATTTTGATAAAAAGCAAAATCAGAAACATTGGAGCATTTTCTTTTTGCCCCTTTATGCCCCATTTACTATAATTATGTAAAAACTGAAACTAAAATATATAAATATGAAATAGAAATTTTGTTAATAAAATAAAAATTAAACTCTAACAAAACCATTGCTGAGACATACTAAAACTAAACAGACACTTGATTGAAAAACTAATAAAATAAAAACTAATTTGCAAATCCAAAACTATTATATCCCTGGTTCATAGTTGTTGAGGACTAGATTACATGTAGCACGCTAACTGCTACGCGCAAGCTAAAAGGGGTTTATCACGGTTGTTTCAGAGTGTCGGAAGTAGCGCGTGTATTACAAGATGAAAGTAAACGCGTTCTCTCGAGGGCAATTAAATTTAACACACGTAGAGACTTCCAAGAGTACACTCTTGAAGAAGTCTGCTCATACACACCAAACACATAGAGATTGTCACAGATTCTCAGGGATTTCCGGCATTCCACCGTTTCTTTTGCACGGCTTGGCAGCTAGATCATAGACAGGGATTTTTGGAGACATCAGACGAACAACGCTACCACCAGAGGAACACTGCATTTTAAAATGTTTCACATATGTTTAACACATTTTGTAAGTAGCCATTTGTTTGTGAACTTACATGTTATTAAAATTCTGCACTTAAATCGGATTGTATTCCTTTTGTTTCCTCTTTTCCAGATATGAAGATATGAGGTCTCAAAGAACTGCAAAGGGCTTTAACAGAGATACATACATGCACATGTCTAAGTATATGTATATATATATATATATATATATATATATATATATATATATATATATATATGTGTGTGTGTGTGTGTGTGTGTATATATATATGTGTGTGTGTGCAGATGTATTTATGTATTTTTATGTATATATGTATTTACAGACATATATACACATATAAACACATAAATAATGTGTAAAGTGCATTGGAGCCCTTGACAGTCAAGTAGCTGAAAACATGTAAAAGCATATTTATGCAATATTCATATTTAATAAAGGGTTTAACTGTGTATTTACTGTAAATATTTTACACTTGGGAATATGCAATAAGTATTTTTAAATGGATATTCCTATATATATATAATCATCTATATACATATATTCATTTGTGAAATATTAATATTTCATGTCGCAGCTTTTTGCACGCATAAGGTTAGCATGCAAACAAATTTTTACTTATTTTTTACTATCAACTTGTAATACGCGCAATACTAACGCACGCAAAAAGCTTACTTCTAGTATAGAGTTAGTGTGCGAGTAGGAGCAATAAATAGGGCTCCACTCGTAATCTAGCCCTTATTCGTGCTCACTGGCTGACACTATGTAAATAGTTACCAAAAGCCTGAGATCCATTCTTTAAAAAGAGAAAAAAACACTAATGCATTATGAAACATATACTTTTAGATTTAATAAAAACTGCATAAAGGTAGGGATATAGCCAATATTTTCAAAACATACTTCTCTATGGTTTATAACCTTTCTAATAACACACCCTACATTGGAGAATATTTATGATTACCATATTGATATTAAAGTCCTTTCTTCATCAGAGAAAGAATCCCTGATGCCTCAATAATACCAGAAGTGTCTTTGCAGTAATTCATCAAATGCCAAAAGGGAAAGCCCCATCTCAGGTTGGCTTCTAAATACTACCATTTATATATTTTTTTTTTTTTAAATTAACTTTTTATTGAGGATGTAGGAGGTGAAATACATATTACAAACATTGCGGTTTCAAGTGTACCAATCAGTAAGGTTTGCAATAAAATGTACAGATAGATTTCACAATTAGCAGTTTATCATTGGTGAGGACAGTAGATTCCATTGCATCATGCTTCAGTAATTAGCAAGAGATTGCCTCACTTTGCATACAAATTTCTGTGTTTTTTAGTGACTGAGCTTCATTGGTGACTATAATATACCTCCTCCTCATTTAACTTTGTAAACAATAACAAACATAATCGTTTAGTATAAGTCTACTGTTGACAATAGTATGTCTTCTAGTTACACCGTTGTGGTCACACTTCCCTGGCCTTGATGATGGCGGGAATAAAAAAAAAAAAAAAAGGGGAAAGCACCTTGGTATGTCTTAATCCCTCCCTCCCCCTCCACCGCCTATTTGTTGGTATAGAAATCCCCATTCCCCCCTCAGGGAGGCTGTTAGCATGAGTTCAGTATGGGCAAAGGGTGTCAAGATCCGCCTCTGATTTTCAATACTCAGTGTAGCTATATAAACCCGCCATTTGTTCAGAAAATGCTTTAGGCGCTTGCTAGTGTCCATCTTAGTATCTAGTTGTTCTATGAGAAGCTGCCTAAAGAGACTATGTCTAAACGTCACAAAAGAGGGCGCTGTTTTTTCAGTCCAAACCTTCAGTATAACTTTTCTTGCGACTAGTATTACTGTCGTTAGTAAGGGGCTCATTTTGGGGTTCTGCTCTCCCCAATTCAAAAAGCATACCTGTTCTATTCCAATTTCAACTCTGGTCATCAAGGTATTGGTGATCCAGTAAGCAATGCGTCCCCAAAACTGTCCAATCCTAGGACACATAAGAAAATAGTGAAGAAAATCAGGGTCTGTCAGTCTACATTTACTACACTCATTCACTACCATAGAATTCCATTTAGATGTCCTTCGGGGAGTCAGGTAATCTCTGTGTAGCATTCTGACCTGGGACTCTCTGAATGTCATAGATAGGGTCGCCCTTCTCACATTCTCTAAGCTTTGTAGAATTGTTTCCGGCAGGCCTTCCCTACTCAAGTCCGTGCTCCACCTATCCACCAGTGTTTCCAGATTTTTTGTCTCAATCTTGCCAAGTAGTGTTTTGTATAGTCCTGAAAGTGTGAATTTACCTAACTTAAACGATACCATAGAAGGGTTAAGTGCATGTGGTTCCCAAAAATGTGAGTCAGTTTTAATCAGTTGGTCTATATAGTGTCTCATTTGTAGGTAAGCATAAAAATGCCTCCTCGGTAGTCCATACTGGTGCTGCAGGTCAGTGAATGTTTTAACTCCCTTCATAGAGTAATCCAGAGCATCTCCCACCAAGCGTAAGCCCGCACCCTCCCATACAATTAAGGGGGAGGTGTCGACTCCCGGGGGGAAGTCACTGTTGTACCTTAGCGGTATCATCCTGGAGGACACACAAGTGCGTCCTAGATGACGGAGCGTCAACCTCCACGCCCTCAGTATGTCTCTATATAGAAAGTTTCCTCGAATCCCTGCAGGGATATCACCAAAGTGAGCAAAGGGCAGGAAAGCTATACTATAGTCCCCCAGCGCCGAGCCCTCCAGGTCATTCGTGCAGAAGTGCTCCGTGTTAAGCTGCCAATCCAGTACCAAGCGACTCAGTGCCGCCCAATTATATAACCGCAGGTTGGGCAGACCCAATCCTCCCTGAGAGGGAGGCGCATATAATTTATTAAGGGCTATCCACGGTCTGCCCCCCTTCCATAAGAAGCCTATTATAGCTCACGTGTATGAGGCCAGGTCTTTCTTTGATATTAATAGGGGTAGCATCAATAATGGATACAAAATTCACGGTAGAATCACCATCTTTATCAGGCTGACTCGCCCCGAGAGAGACACAGGAAGCTTCTTCCAGCCCTCCAAAGTCTGCTCGACCTCTCTACTCACCCGTGTGATATTGGTTTTGTATAAAGTATCCATGTCCGTGGATAGTCGAATCCCTAAATAAGTCAAGGTGGGAGCAGCCTCCCGGAACGGAAAAGTATTCGGTTTGGTACGGTGTCTACGGAGCCACAAGATCTCCGACTTGGTTTCGTTTACCCTGTAGCCCGAAAAGGACCCAAAGGCCTCAATGGTCGCCAAGATTTTGGGGATATACTTTACCGGTTGTTCTACAAATAGGAGCATATCGTCCGCGTACAGCGCCAGGTGTAACCTGGCGCTCCCTACGACGATGCCCGGGTATATTTTACGCAGCTTAATTGCTAAGGGCTCCAAGGCCAGGTTAAAGAGAAGGGGGGAGAGGGGACATCCCTGACGAGTTCCCCTCTGTAGGGTGATACATGGTGAAAACAAGCCATTGGCCATAACATGAATCCAGGGAGCAGTGTATATGTTGCTGATATAGGCTAGGAAGGCACCCTCGAAACCAAAACGCCTCATGGCGTCAAATAAATGGCTCCAGACCACTCTGTCGAAGGCCTTCTCCGCATCCAAGGAAGCAGGAAGGCCTCCGACTGTGCTCCCGCGGTGTTTGACTCACTTGAAAAGTGTGCCATAGCATGTAATACCCGTCTCACATTAGTCACTGAGGTTCTGTTACACATGAACCCCGTCTGATCAGGGTGGATGATGTCAGTTAATATTAGTTTTAGTCTGTCGGACAGGATTTTCATGAGCACCTTGTAGTCCGAGTTGAGAAGAGATATCGGACGGTATGACTCGGGCAACTCGGGGTCCTTCCCTGGCTTTGGAATCAGAGATACATGTGCCATAGTGAAGGTCTTGGGAGGGAGGATCAGATCCTTATAATATATATTGTATAATTTGGTGAGGGTGGGAGTAACCTGTGCCTTCAACAATTTGTAGAATTCAATCGGCAGCCCATCAGGTCCTGCCGCCTTACCATTAGACATGGAGGAGATCGTCCTCGTAACCTCCTCTGGGGTGATGGAGGCGTTCAAAACCGCCAATTGTTCCGCACTGATCTGTGGTAGGTCAAGGTCCTTCCAAAATGCAGAGATTGTCTCCTCAGGGGGCAACACCTGAGTGGCATATAGGGTGGAGTAATACTCCGCCAAGGCCTTCACAATAGATTCCGGGGTCTTGTGGGTGATATTATGGTATTTAAGGGCAGCAATCGGCTTGCGTGCCTCGCAATGTTTTGTCAGCGAGGCGAGCAGTTTGCCCGACCTATCTCCCCCTCTATAGTATCTAGCACTGGATTTAAGGATTTGCGTGACCGCCTGGTGGTGAAGGAAGATATCCAACTCACCCTTACTAGTAAGATATTTGTCCCGTGACAAGGGGTTCGGGTCATGACAGTATTCTTGGTAAGAATCTGTCAGGGTCTCTTGTAATTTCTGCAGCTTAGCTTGCAGATTCCTTCGTAGCGTGGCTACATAGGATATGATATCCCCAGTGAGCACTGCTTTAGCAGTGTTCCAAAACAGCTCCGGAGTACTCGTATGTACTTGATTATCAGTGTAATAATCGTTCCATGCATGAGTCAGATGTTTTACAAAGGCATCTGAAGTGTACAGATAGCCAGGAAATTTTAGCGTGTTTTTATTAGAGATAAAGGGGCCTATAGAAATCTCTAACTCCACAGGGGCGTGATCCGAGATCACTACATTGTGGATCTTTGTCTTGGTTACGCTCGGGATGAGGTTGGGAGATAACAGGAAAAGGTCTATGCGCGAGAGTGTTGGTGTTGCCCTAGATATGCATGTGTAATCTCTGCTTTCAGAGTTTCGCAGTCTCCAAATATCAACCAGACGCAGAGAGTCAGAGAGTCTAGTGAACACTTTCTTTTCGAAGGTTCCCTTGCTCTTTGGCCTAGGCCCCGTCCTAGAGCGTTCTGCATCTTGCATCCTATCACACATGGGATTAGGAGCCAGGTTAAAGTCCCCCCCCCAGTATTATGTCTGTCCCCAAATACGGTGTCAGTGTTTGAATGAGTGTGGTCCAAAAAGCTATGGATTTGCAGTTTGGGGCATATATATTACAGATTGTCATCACTTTGTGGTTGATCCTAATCTTCGCAATTAAGTACCTCCCCTCACTATCTTTGTGTGTTGCTAGTACCTCAGCCTTCACCCGTTTCCCAATCAGGATCGCAACCCCTCTGCTTGAGCTAGTGTGCGAAACATACTCTACCGCTCCCACCCAGTCTCTCTTAAGTTTTTCATGTTCAACCTCCGAGAGGTGGGTCTCTTGTAGTAGTGCTATGCCAGCCCCTAAGCGTCTTAAATGTGTCAGGATCATGCTCCTCTTAGTTGGGGAGTTAATCCCCCCTACATTCCATGTAAACAGTCTAACCGTCATTTATGTGTTGATAGTGCGTCCCAGCAGCCACCCTCTTTGACAAGGTGAGTGTAAGAGAGAGAAAAAAAAAAAAAGCAAACCCACCTACCATCCCGGTTCAGAGAGTGATCCCCATGGTCTGGTGATGTATCAATTTGGATTGGTGTGACCTCTGCCAGAGAGAGAAGATATTTGTCAACAGGTATACATGAACTAATACATTGCATCAATAACAAACATGTGCTTAAAATTAAGCACTCACTAGGTTGAGTAGTACCGTCTACCTTTAAATTAACCTGTAGATCTGAGCTACATACCTTTAACTGGTCCGCACCTTCGTGCCAAACCTGTGCCTCAAACCTGTGAGGGTTGCATTTTGGTAGAGTTATGATTATAAATAATAAACACTTCAATAATTTGATTAATTTCATTGCTAGTCCCTGATATGGCAATAATTGGGGAGGTTTGTTTTCATCATTTCTGGTTGGATTATCTAAACTAACGTTCACCATCTGCTCTGTACCGAAGCACAGAGTGTTTGTCCCAATATTGCAAGAGTTCAGCAAATGTAATGCATTTATAACACTTAGAAACCAACCTATAAAAAACAGGATATAAACATCAACATATAAAACTGTAACATAATTTTCAACAGCCACACTGTCTCCTTGCCTGCATAAAAAAATCATTCCACCTGATCATTAAAGATTTCTATTATCTATGCTATTTGATAGTAATAGACCTGAAGTATGCAGTACTCAGTGTTTCTCATCCTGGGTCTGAACGTGAGGATCTGGGCGAACCTGCTGCTGACCTATCTTGCTCCCTACCCAGAAATTCAGTGACCTCCCTTGGTGTGTCAAAAAACTTGGGGCCTGAGGGGGTTAGGAGTTTTAGTTTGGCGGGATACAAAAGGTATACTTTCCTGCCTTCCCCATTGAGCCTAGAGCATAAGGGAGACAATTCTTTACGTTTCCTCATAAGTTCAGAGGAGTAATCCTGAAAAATGAGTATCCTTGAGTCTTCGTACATAGTTGGGGAAGTTTTCCTATAGGCACGTAAGATCTCAACTTTAAGCTGAAAATGTAAAAGTTTGACCATCACCTGTCTGGGTTGTGTATTGCCTCTCTCCTGCTGCCTATCCGGGCCCACCCTATGTGCCCTCTCTACACTGCCCCTGAACACCATGGGAGTAAGTTTAAGTAATAGAGGCAAGGTGTTTTCTACAAAGTGGATGAGGTCTTTAGGTTTCACACTCTCAGGGATCCCTAGTATACGCAAGTTATTGCGACGGGACCTATTTTCTAGGTCCTCTAGTCGCTGGTGTAGGATTACATTTTGTTTCATTAAGACATCTATCTGGGTGCTATGCGTGACTGATGTGTCCTCAAGCCCTGATACTCTGTTTTCCATCTCAGTAAACCTAACAGAAAACTGTTTCATCTCCCCTGTTAAGTGATCAAGGCCTTTTTGCAAGCATTCCATTTTAGGGAGAAAGATGGAGGAGAGCTGCTGCACCACCACATGTGTGTCCATAGACATCGCAGGGGTGTCCTGTATAGTAGATGTCATATCCTGTGAGTGGTCAGCAGCTCCCCTAGTCTTTCCTGGGCCTTTATTTTTCCCAGACATTTTACCTCCCGCCAGAAATTTATCCATAAAACCCAGGCAGTCAGATTACAGCAATATCACACCTAACTGTACCAATATAACACTGTAGTAGTGCAAAACAAACTGATAAAAGCATTAAACATCAAGGCAATACTACTGAGTTTATCCTCCTATCTTGGGTCTGTTTGATGCCAAGGGCAAATGTTGCAATTCCTCAATAACAGTCCCACAATGTCCGCCTGAAAGGTGCTGCCAATAGGGGACACAAAAGCAGAACAATTTCCAAGATTGTCACAGTGTTTGTGCCTATAGCGGTGGGGTTCAAGTGTTGCAGTCCCTAAGTAGTGGTCCCACAATGTCTGCTTGAAATGTGATATCAATAGAGTATAAAACAGCAGGTTAAGCCTCAGGTCTGTCTCAGGGTTCCGTGCCTATAGTAATGGGGTTGGCTGATTCTCATTTGTCTCAACAAAGTCTCACACCAGCCTGGCTTTTAGCAGTTCATTCAGGCTTATACACCCCAGACAGCCCCCGGCAAGACAGGGGGGGAGTAACAGGCACTGCGTTTTATAGTTGGGGAATTAGTCTAGTGAGGAAGATAGTATTAGGCTGTCCTTTTTCCTCCTTCTCCTCTCCCCAAACACTCATGCAATAGATGTCCCTTTTACCTGCGCAAGTGGCTGAAGGCAGAGACAGTCTTCCCACTAACCGTCAGGGCAGTGTTCCTATGGTCTGCCGTTAGAAGTGGGCCGTGTCCCCTCTGGGATCCGAAGCAAGAGTCAACTCTGTTGGGGCCGGGTAATCGCAGAGTCCCAGTCTCCTATTAGCTGTTCTTCCCTCAGCGCCCTAAGAAAGATGGCGGCTGTCCTCTTACCGCTGTTCCGGTTTTCGCGCCACCAGGGGCTGTCAGCTCCACACTGCCCGTAGTCAGCCTCGTGTGTTCCCGGCCCGGCTCTGCAAGGCAATCTGTGTGCGTTCTTCTGAGGCCCCCTGCAGAAACTGTAGCGGTGTATCTGACGCCTCAATGCGCCACGTGTCTGGACCTCAGGGGTTAAGTCTGTGTCCGCTCGGGTCTCCGCGGTTGTGTCCTTGTCGCCCTGCAGGACCGGGGGGACCAGTCATCCGGCCGTGAGCAGATGTCTCCCAAACGTGATCAGGTGCTGTAAGCTAATCCACACTCTGGATCCTGTCGTATGCAGGCGTACTTACATGTGCCGATGTGCTTTCAGTGGGGGCAAGGTGATTTTCGCCTGTGCTGGTGGCAAGTTGCCGGACACCTGCTGTGTCAAGGCTGAGATGCACACGGGCTATTGTGGGAGGCAGAGGCAGTGGTTTAAGGCTGAAAAAAAACTTGTTTTAAGCTCTGTTATTCCGGAGCTCACGGCTCTTGCTGCCTACTCCTTAGCCCGCCCACCGGAAGTCAAGCCCATTTATATTATTTTTTATTATACTTTATTTATTAAGCGCCAACATATTCTGCAGCGCTGTCCATGGATACAATTCATTTAAATAAAACAACACAAGACTTGTAAGATACAGGACAAAATTTACAAACACATACAGGAGGGAATGAGGGCCCTATTCCCGTGGGAATTTATAATCTCGATGCTCTGTTTCTGCTGCACCTCTCTGTGAGTCGCCTTCACTGGCTCCCCATTCACAGCAGAATTAAATTAAAAATGTTTACCCTGACCTACCAAAGCCCTTACCAATGCTGCCCCACCCTACCTGTCCTCACTCATCAACAAATATACTCCAGCCCGCCCCCTAAGATCCAACAATGACCTGCTTCTTGCGTCCTCTACCATCACCTCCTCTGATGCTAGACTACAGGACTTCTCTCGTGCGGCACCAACCCTCTTGAAGGCACTTCCTCGAGCTGTCAGACTTTCCCCTAACCTCTCCTCCTTTAAACGTTCCCTAAAGACCTTTTTGTTCAGGGAAGCTTATCTCCCAACTCATTAACAAATTAACTTCACTTACCTAACAGTTGCCCTCATCTATCTCCTCACTAACATCATTCTCACCTTTGCAGTCCTCACCTCCTGTTTCCCATCCTCCTACCCATCTAGATTGTAAGTTCCCATGGGAATAGGACCCTCAATTCCCCCTGTATTTGTCTGTAAAATGTTGTCTCTTATTGTATTGTTTCTCCATTGTACTTAAATCCTTGTACCCATGGGCAGCGCTGCGGAATCTGTTGGCACTTTATAAATAAAGAATAATAATAAATAATAATAATATAGTGAGATACTCTCTACACACTTAGCATTACTTTTCAATTCATTAGAAGGACATACTTTTACATGAACATGTTAGAGGCTCGCGTCACTGTTTTGCCTAAGCCCGGGAAACCACTAGATTATCCCCAACAATTTCCTTCTGATTTCCCTGTTAAATATAAATGTCAAATTTTACACTTTTTGCATTAAAAACATTTTTAATATCATTAATGACATAAGACAGGAATTTCCTCAGCCCACGTTGTTATTTGACATCAGTATAAAAGTTTAGCCCAGACAATAAGAGATAAACCAATAACTCATAAGAACTGACTCTATACAGATTGACGTCCTTTTTACTCTTGCTTCTTCTCTCACCTCAATCCCAGCGTAACAAATGAAAATTACTAGATACATCTGCTTATTTAATTTTTTTACTTACTATAACCAAATCTAAGACACTTAACATAAATATCCCTATAGGGTTACACAAACAGATTTCAGGTTCATCAGGTTATAGGGTCATGAACACTAAATTTAAATACCAGGGGCCCCATCCGATATGCAGCGTCGCCCGCAGAAGCCGGGGATGCCAAATTTTGTGCGAGTTTGGTATCACATATACGGTGTAACATAGAAGTTACGCTCGTATATTTCTGCCTTCGCCCGTAGTTTTTTGCCCCATAGAGTGATACAGAAAACACGTGCAATTTGGTATCCAATATACAGCGTAAGGACTTACGTGGCGAAAATGGAGAAATCTTACTCCATTTTCACCTTGCCACAAAATGCTTACGCTGAGTATTGGAGCCCCGTAACTCCCTAAAATGCCTGCAAAATAAAACCTAACGCATGCGCAATATCTATCTACCTGTCAACCGCAATCCCCCACCGCAATACCTAATAAAGTGTTTAACCCCTAAACCGCTGATCCCGGACCCAGCTGCCACCTACATTAAATGTATTACCCCCTAATCTGACCCCCCTACACCGCCGCCACCTATATTAAATATATTACCCCCTAATCTGATCCCCTACACCGCCGCCACCTATATTAAATATATTAACCCCTAATCTGATCCCCCTACAATGCCGCCAATTATATTAAATATATTAACCCCTAATCTGATCCCCCTACACCACCGCCACCTATATTAAATATATTAACCCCTAATCTGATCCCCCTACACCGACGCCACCTATATTAAATATATTAACCCCTAAACCTAAGTCTAACACCCCCCTAACTTAATTATTATTTAAATAAATCTAAATAATATTAATATTATTAACTAAATTATTCCCATTTAAAACTAAATACTTACCTATAAAATAAACCCTAAAATAGCTACAATATAATTAATAATTACATTGTAGCTATTTTAGGGTTTATATTTATTTTACAGGTAACTTTGTATTTATTTTAACTAGGTACAATTGCTATTAAATAGCTAATAACTATTTAATAGCTACCTAGTTAAAATAATTACAAAATTACCTGTAAAATAAATCCTAACCTAAGTTACAAATACACCTAACACTACACTATCAATAAATTAATTAAATAAACTACAATTATCTAAACTAAAATACAATTAAATAAACTAAACTATATTACAAAAAAAAACCAAACACTAAATTACAATAAATAAAAAAATATTAAAAGAATTTTAAGCTAATTACACCTAATCTAAGCCCCCTAATAAAATAAAAAAGCCCCCCAAAATAATAAAATTTCCCTATTCAAATCAGCCAATAGAATTACAGTAGCTCTCATTCGATTGGCTGATTTGAATTTGAAGGCTCAAATCAGCCAATAGGAATTCAAGGGACGCCATTTTTAATCGCGTACCTTGAATTCCTATTCAGTGTACGGCGGAGATCGTATGAAGAGGATCCTCCACGCTCCATGGCTCCGCGGTCTTCAGTTCCAGAGTCGACGGTCTTCAGCTCCGCGGTCATCAGTCTTCAACTCCTTCACTCCGCGCCGGCTGGTTCCTGGAAGAAGAAGAGGTCGCCGCTTGGAAGAAGACTTCACTGCCTGGAACAGGACCTTCTCCGTCGGTCTTCAGGACAGGTAAGGACCACTTGGGGTTTAGACTTAGGTTAGACTTAGGTTTCTTTAAGGGGGGGATTGGGTGTTTTTTTTTTTTTTACAGGTAAAAGAGCTGATTACTTTGGGACAATGCCCCGCAAAAGGCCCTTTTAAGGGCTGGTAATAGAGCTGATTACTTTGGGACAATGCCCCGCAAAAGGCCCTTTTAAGGGATGGTAATAGAGCTTTGGGGCAATGCCCCGCAAAAGGCCCTTTTAAGGGCTATTCGTAATTTAGTTTAGGGTAAGGAAATGTTATTATTTTGGGGGGCTTTTTTATTTTATTAGGGGGCTTAGATTAGGTGTAATTAGCTTAAAATTCTTGTAATATTTTTTTATTTTTTGTAATTTAGTGTTTGGTTTTTTTTGTAATATAGTTTAGTTTATTTAATTGTATTTTAGTTTAGATAATTGTAGTTTATTTAATTAATTAATTTATTGATAGTGTAGTATTAGGTGTATTTTACATGTAATTTTGTAATTATTTTAACTAGGTAGCTATTAAATAGTTATTAACTATTTAATAGCTATTGTACCTGGTTAAAATAAATACAAAGTTACCTGTAAAATATATATAAACCCTAAAATAGCTACAATGTAATTATTAATTATATTGTAGCTATCTTACGCCTAGATTTAGAGTTCTGCGGCCAAAGGGGTGCGTAGCTAACGCTGGCTTTTTTCTGGCCGCACCTTTTAAATACCGCTGGTATTGAGAGTTCACAGAATGGCTGCGTTAGGCTCCAAAAAAGGAGCGTAGAGCATTTTTAACGCAACTTCAACTCTCGATACCAGCGGTGCTTACGGACGCGGCCAGCTTCAAAAACGTGCTCGTGCACGATTCCCCCATAGAAAACAATGGGGCTGTTTGAGCTGAAAAAAAACCTAACACCTGCAAAAAAGCTGCGTTCAGCTCCTAACGCAGCCTCATTGTTTGCTATGGGGAAACACTTCCTACATCTGCACCTAACACCCTAACATGAACCCCGAGTCTAAACACCCCTAACCTTACACTTATTAACCCCTATTCTGCCGCCCCCGCTATCGCTGACCCCTGCATATTATTATTAACCCCTAATCTGCCGCTCCGTAAACCGCCGCTACTTACATTATCCCTATGTACCCCTAATCTGCTGTTCCTAACACCGCCGACCCCTATATTATATTTATTAACCCCTAATCTGCCCCCCACAACGTCGCCTCCACCTGCCTACACTTATTGACCCCTAATCTGCCGAGCGGACCGCACCGCTATTATAATAAAGTTATTAACCCCTAATCCGCCTCACTAATCTTATAATAAATAGTATTAACCCCTAATCGGCCCTCCCTAACATCGCCGACAAAGTTGCCTGTAAAATAAATATTAATCCTAAAATAGCTATAATATAATTATAATTTATGTTGTAGCTATATTACGGTTTATTTTACAGGTAAGTATTTAGATTTAAATAGGAATAATTTATTTAATAAGAGTTAATTAATTTTGTTAGATTTAAATTATATTTAACTTAGGGGGGTGTTAGTGTTAGGGTTAGACTTAGCTTTAGGGGTTAATACATTTATTAGAATAGCGGTGAACTCCAGTCGGCAGATTAGGGGTTAATGTTTGAAGTTAGGTGTCCGCGATGTTAGGGAGGGCAGATTAGGGGTTAATAACTTTATTATAATAGCGGTGCGGTCCGCTCGGCAGATTAGGGGTTAATAAGTGTAGGCAGGTGGAGGCGACGTTGTGGGGGGCAGATTAGGGGTTAATAAATATAATATAGGGGTCGGCGGTGTTAGGGGCAGCAGATTAGGGGTACATAGCTATAATGTAGCTGGTGGCGGCGTGCGGACGGCAGATTAGGGGTTAATAAGTGTAGGTAGCTGGCGGCGACGTTGTGGGGGGCAGATTAGGGGTTAATAAATATAATATAGGGGTCGGCGGTGTTAGGGGCAGCAGATTAGGGGTACATAGGGATAACGTAGTTGGCGGCAGTGTATGGAGCGGAAGATTAGGGGTTAAATAAATTTTATAGAGTGGCGGCGATGTGGGGGGGCCTCGGTTTAGGGGTGCATAGGTAGTTTATGGGTGTTAGTGTACTTTAGAGCACAGTAGTTAAGAGCTTTATAAACCGGCGTTAGCCCAGAAAGCTCTTAACTACTGACTTTTTTCTGCGGCTGGAGTTTTGTCGTTAGATTTCTAACGCTCACTTCAGCCACGACTCTAAATACCAGAGTTAGAAAGATCCCATTGAAAAGATAGGATACGCAATTGACGTAAGGGGATCTGCGGTATGGAAAAGTCGCGGCTGGAAAGTGAGCGTTTGACCCTTTCCTGACTGACTCTAAATACCGGCGGTAGCCTAAAACCAGCGTTAGGAGCCTCTAACGCTGGTTTTGACGGCTACCGCCAAACTCTAAATCTAGGCCTTAGGGTTTATTTTATAGGTATTTAGTTTTAAATAGGAATAATTTAGTTAATAATATTAATATTATTTAGATTTATTTAAATAATAATTAAGTTAGGGGGGGTGTTATGGTTAGACTTAGGTTTAGGGGTTAATATATTTAATATAGGTGGCGGCGGTGTAGGGGGATCAGATTAGGGGTTAATATATTTAATATAGGTGGCAGCGGTGTAGGGGGATCAGATTAGGGGGTAATATATTTAATATAGGTGGCGGTGGTGTAGGGGGGTCAGATTAGGGGTTAATATATTTAATATAGGTGGCAGCAGTGTAGGGGGATCAGATTAGGGGTTATTATATTTAATATAGGTAGCAGTGGTGTAGGGGGATCAGATTAGGGGGTAATATATTTAATATAGGTGGCGGCGGTGTAGGGGGGTCAGATTAGGGGGTAATACATTTAATGTAGGTTGCGGCGGGCTCCAGGAGCGGTGGTTTAGGGGTTAATACTAGGATAGGTTTTTTTGCAGTGTGGGCTATGGCGGTTTAGGGATTAATAATTAGGCTTATTGCGTTGTGGGGGGTTGTCGGTCTAGGGGTTAATACATTTATTGTTAGGAGTGAGAGGGGGGATTGCGGATAGAGTGATATACGTGTCTTGCTATTTTTGGGAGGCGTGTTAGACAGTTACGGGAGATTTAAAAGTTTAGTTAGTTTTTGTAGGCGACGGCAGTTTCTAAAGTGCCGTAAGTCACTGGCGACTCCAGAAATTTTTAGTTACGCTCGTTTCTGGACATCGCTAGTTTGTCTGACTTACTTTAGCAACTGCCGGCGGGGTATATTGGATACCCCGATGTGCGAGGTGAAACTACGGGAGGCGCGGGTTACCTCGCTTGCACCGAAAAGTATGCCGTATATCGGATCGCGCCCCTAGTGACTGAGTTTACAAATCATTCTAATAGTTTATTTTATCATAATTATATATTTCTTTATGAGATTATAAAACAAGAATGAACTACGTCATTTAAATTGTACATTGTCTTGATGCCTTGAAAGTAACCCAAATGTTGTATCTCTTTCAAACTCTTCCTTAAGAGGTTCCCCAAAGCTATACTCTCAATATGCCAGCTTTATATACGCTCACCGTATTCTGCATTGCACCAGCAGCTCACAAGAGCTGCTGGTGCAACACCACCCCCTGCAGACTCGCGGCCAATAGGCCCGCCAGCAGGGGGTGTCAATCAACCCGATCATACTCGATCGGGTTGATTTCAGCCGATATCTGTCCGCCTGTTCAGAGCAGGCGGACAGGTTATGGAGCAGCGGTCTTTGTGAACCTGCAGGCTCGCCAGAAACACGGGGCATCAAGCTCCATTCGGAGCTTGATAAATATGCCCCAATGTCTTATCTTTACTTTCATTTTGAAATCTTCCTTTGATTGTTAAATTAATAAAAAAAAATCCTAACCAGGTTGTACCTAACCCCTACTCGATTGCACTATATCAACACTAATTCACATTTATGCTGGAGCGGATGTGGGGAGGGAGGAACCCTAATGCATATCAAGTGGCACTTCCCTCTTATGCAATACTTTTGAAATAATTAAATTTATGGAACTTGCCCTAAATACTTCACTTGACGGAGTCCCCCAAATTTTTTTTTTTTAATACTGCATTGTATTTTTATTATGCATTTGTTGATTATGTAATTCTACTGTACTTAATGATCATTTAATGACAACTGGAGAAAAATGAATACATGCAAAATGCTAGTGAGACAACCTTTTCTTTCTTTGTTTCTCTGTCAACAGTCTCTTGTTATTATTCATATTTAGCTTTTTTTCCCCAAAAAATATTTTTAATTAATGGACCTATAGAAGTTCCTTGTCCTTACAGGGCATCACTGTTAAAACTTATTAACAATTGTGTTACGAGACCCTCAATATTTAAAAAACACACACATAATGGCTTAATCTCTTATACTGTACCTTCTCTTTGGAGAGACCACATTAAAGGGATACTAGACCCATTTTTTTCTTTAATGATTGATAATAGGAGTAAATTAGAACGTTGCATAACATTGCATGCTCTATCTTAATCATGAAAGAAAAACATTTGGGTCTAGTATCCCTTTAAGTTTTTTAATGGGAACTCAGACCATATTGAAATGGTTTAATATTTTTTTGGGGGGGATCTCCATGTAATTTGAATGCCTGCGATAGTTCCTGTATCCCTCTTGTAAGTACATACTGTACATTATGAGCATTTTTATATCCATTGTCCTTGCACCTCTTCTTTGACGTACTGGTGACACCACCTGTCTGCTATGTAAAATATACTTAGATTTACTAAGCTTAGTAAATCTAAATACCTTTTTGTATTTCCTTACTACACCTTTGTTCCTTCAATTAAAATTGATTTTTTTTGAAGGTTCACAGGAAACCTTCAATTGGTGCAGTCTCCTTCCCAACATTTAAGGGACACTGACTGAACCCAATTTTTTTCTTTTGTAATTCAGATAGAGCATGCAATTTTAAGCAACTTTCTAATTTACTCCTATTATCAATTTTTCTTCATTCTCTTGTTATCTTTATTTGAAAAGCAAGAATGTAAGTTTAGATGCCGGCCCATTTTTGGTGAACAACCTAGTTTGTTCTTGCTGATTGGTGGAAACATTTACCCACCAATAAACAAGTGCTGTCCAGGGTCTGAACCAAAAATTGGCTGGCTCCTTAGCTTAGATGCCTTCTTTTTCAAATAAAGATAGCAAGAGAACGAAGAAAAATTGATAATAGGAGTAAATTAGAAAGTTCCTTAAAATTACATGCTCTATCTGAATCATGAAAGAAAAAAATTCAGTGTCCCCTTGTTGGGAAGGAGACTGCACCAATTGAAGGTTTCCTGTAAATTTGGGTTCAGTGTCCCTTTAAGGAAAACTGCTATGTAAAATGTTATCTGTTTTCTTTCCTTCTCATCTACAATGTGCATATACAATATAGAGGAGTCCTCTATTGATAATAGAGGGCTCCTCTTAGATTTTATTCAACTTCACTGTATTATTCTAAACCAGGGGTATCAAAATTATTGTATTCGGGGGCCACTGGCCAAATGTTTTTCTCCCATGGGGGCAACTTGAACAGAATGAGTGCTCTGGAACGGCATATGCGAGAAACTGGAAGTGACATTTACCCAGTAGTAGCGCATGGTAGGAGCTGTAGTTCATAATAAACACACACAGTGTATATTTATCTTGTGAGTGCCAAGTGAAGTGATCATTCTGGAACTGAATAAAAAGTGTAATTTATCCAAGCAGGGCCTAATGGGAGTCTACACTGGACAATGCTTGTTTGTTTATTTATTTTCTCAGTGCCTATATAGAACATCAACTTGTTACACCTCTTAGAACCCTAAAAAAATTGATGGGACCAAATTAATAATTTACCTAATAAACAAGGGAGGGCCAGATTAAACTATCTTGAGGGCCGCATATGGCACCAGGGCCGGTACTTTGAGTCCACTGTTCTAAACCTTAGGATAAAATGGAGTACATACCCTCTCATAATTACATTTTATGTACATGTAAGGAATGGTGTATTACCATATTTTTGTTTTCATTATTTAGTTGTAATGTAATGCAGTTTGTATACTTATTATTGTTTTTTATTTTTTGCTTTGTTATGCATTTCTAAATTTGTAATGCTTTTGAAAAAAAAAATGAAATAAAACAAGTTACTAAAAAATGCTTTTAGTAATAACTAACCCCACAAGTTCATTGTTAGACCTGAAGCTGTAATGTTGCAGAAGGAAGGAGGCTATTAAACATATGTAGTTAATGATTATATAGAGTTTGGAGCCATTGGTGTCTTTAAGATACATAAAAGATTCATATACTCCTGTGAAGAGCTTTTATCTTCACGTTTCATTCCACAACAACCAACTTTAACCCATTTAACCCCTTTACTGCCGGGAAAAATAGAAATGTGGTGCGCAGCTGCAGTTAGCGGCGTTCTAATTACCAAAAAGCAATGGCAAAGCCATGCATGTCTGCTATTTCTGAACAAAGGGTATCCCAGAGAAGCGTTTACAATCATTTGTGCTATAATTGCCCAAGCAGTATGTAAATAATTTCAGTGAGAAACCCAAAGTTTGTGAAAAAGTTAACATTTTTTTTTATTTTGATCGCATTTGTCGGTGAAATGGTGGCATGAAATATACCAAAATGGGCCTAGTTCAATACCTTTGGTTGTTCACTTAAAATATATATAGTTTTGACAGGTAAATAGAAAATAACAAGGCTCTATTTCTGTTTAAATGTGTGTTCCTTCAGCAAAGGATAACAAGATAATGAAGTCATTTTCAAATTTGATAATAGAAGTAAATTGGAAAGTTGTTTAAAATTGCATGTTCTATTCAAATCATGAGAGAAATGTCGTGGTTTCCTGTCCCTTTAATGCAGCATTTAAAGGGACATTCCAGCCAATAATAAAATCTATATGGATGCATTTCAGTTTTGATTAGAAACATTTTTGTAATGTACATGTATTAGCAAAAATGTTTCTAATAAAAGCTATAGCTGTTTCAAAAGTGTATTTAAGTATGCACTGTGCACCAGCATTTTAAACAAAGCATTTGCTCAGAGAGCCTAAGTGCTTGTTCCCTCTGTTAATGACTCAATTTGTAAATTGCCAACATGATACAAGCCCCACTGGTGCTCTGAGCAGCTGCAATATTTAAAATGCTGGTGAACTAAGAATATCTAGCTATCCTTCACATGCACGTGCAGAGAAAAATGTTAACACTAAAACATTGATAAGTTTTTTATTAGAAGCATTTTTGTCAATACATCTATATTGCAAATATGTTTCTAAACAAAGATGTAATTCATCTACGTGCATTTCAATTTTGACTGGAATGTCCCTTTAATAATAGTGACAGTAATGTCAAAATGTAACTTTCATGATTCAGATAAAGCATGTCATTTTAAACAAGTTTCCAATTTACTTCTATTATCAAATTTGCTTTGTTCTCTTAATATATTTTGTTAACATTAAAGCTAAGTAGGCTTATAGAAGCTCAGGAGAGTGCACGTGTCTATAGCAGTCTATGGCAGCAGTGTTTCTATCTATGTATAAACAATGTTGCACACACTGCTGCCTGGTGGCTAGAGACACATGCACACTCCTAAGTTCACCTAGAAGTATTCTTTAACAAAGAATATCAAGAGAACTAAGCAAAATTGATAACAAAAGTACATTGGAAAGTTGTTTAAAATGTCAGTTCATCTTGACTTTACTGTCCCTTTAATGTTTCTGCAGAAATATTATTTTTTTAATGTAGCAATAATCTTGCATCAGTATCATTTGACGATGCAAACCCTATTAAACTTCACACAATGCAATTTAATAAAGGGACTTACTGTGGTGAACTCATAATTCTGTACATCAGTAAGTTTCAATTAATATCTAAGTCTAATAAATGAAGTCATTTTTTTTTCTTTCTTCTTCACAGTGTTGTGTCTAATATCGTATCACTTCTTTGTTCTGCTTTTTGTCTGGTCCTACTGGAAAACCATCTTTACTTTACCAATGAATCCAGCAAAAGAGGTTTGTTGAATCATTATATAACAGATAAAGTTACTCATGTCAAAATGATCTGTTGTCTTTGTTGTTCCATTGGTCAATTGAAATGGCCATAAGAATAAGATTGTGCCTTGTCATATATGTCTAAATGAGACTGTGTAGATGTTTTCATGCCTTAATAATAATTATTGATGATATATTTATATAAAAACTGTAAACCTTGCAAATTTAAAGTAAATCAGTACAGTATTTTTGAGTTGTTAAAATATGAAATAAATACATATTTCTCTTGCAAATTTCCCTACAGGAAGTGGCAAAGAGAGCTGTCCATATAGCTCCCCCTCTAGCTCCGCCCCCCAGTCATTCTCTTTGCCGGCTCTGGCAGCAGGGCCACTCTACGGAAGGGTAAAGTGAATGTGGTGTTAGATTTGTAGTTTTATATCTTCAATCAAGAGTTTGTTATTTTTAAATGGTACCGGTTTGTACTATTTACTCTATAGCAGAAATGTGATGAAGAATTCTGCTGAGAGGAAAATGATTTTAGCATGTTGTAACTAAAATCCACTGCTGTTCCCACACAGGACTGAGGAGTACCAGAAAACTTCAGTTGGGGGGAACAGTTTGCAGGCTTAACTGCAATAAGGTATGTTCAGTCATCTTTTTCTAGACAAGATTCAGTTAATGCTAGAAGACTGACAAGAATCCCCATGTGGGGAAGGTAAGCTATGTTCTGAGACTCAGTATAGAATTGAAGGCTTACTTAACAGGGCTCAATAGGCTGATGGACACTGTTACAGGGCAATCGATTATTTATTTGGAAAAAATACTCGTTATAGACACTTTTTAAGCACTTTTGTGGGCTTATTATGGGGTTATCTTCCACATGGCATATGTTTAGTCACCTAATTGGGATTTTGAAGGCCCCACAACTGGAGTGGAGGGGGAGGGGGCCTAATTTCGCTCCTCAGTTGCGCAGTTAGTATTAGCAGACAGTTCATGCAGCTTCACATGGAGGGTCCAGAGACTGCGTGAGGACTTTAAAGAAGCTGGTTTTCCCCAAAACTAATCCCTAAGGGCAGGTAGGGCCACAGCAGTAAGCTGTGGCAAGGTGCTGTAGTTTATTAACCGGTTGTCAGCTTTAGGTTCCTCCGGTTTGGGCGTTAAGGGGTTAATCGGGCTGAAAATTGTTGTGCAATCATTTCAAAGCCTTAGGCTCATACGGTACACAGTTCAAAAAGATTGGTTAATTTTTCATGTTTTTTTGTAAAATTGTGTGCGCTTTTTATTTCTTAAAGGCACAGTAACGGTTTTTTTCAAATGGTAATTTTTATTTGAATAAAGTGTTTCCAAGCCTGCTTGTGTATAATACTAGTCTGTTAAACATGTCTGACACTAAGGAAAGGCCTTGCTCTATGTGTTCAGAAGCCATGGTGGAACCCCCTCTAAAATTGTGTTCCAAGTGCACTAATGCGTCTATACACTTTAAAAATCATATTATGTCACTTAAAAATGTAGCCCTAGATGATTCTTTGACTGAAGGTAACGAGGATAGTCCGCCTTCCTCTCCCCATGTGTCGCCACCAGTTACGCCAGCGCAAGCGATGCCTAGTACCTCTAGTGCATTGGCCCCTATTACATTACAACAACTAGCGACAGTCCTGGATAATTCCCTTGCGGCATTTCTATCCAAACTGCCAGTTTTTCCTACAAACTGGCAGTTTGGATAGGAAAAGGTTTCTCAGGAAAGGTTTCTCAGCGGGCAGAATCAGATTCACTAGCGTTTAAATTTAATTTGGAACACCTCTGCGTATTGCTTTGGGAGGTTTTATCCACTCTGGATGATTGTGACCCTATGGTGGTTCCAGAGAAATTGTGTAAGATGGACAAATACCTAGAAGTCCCGGTATACACTGATGCGTTTCCGATCCCTAAAAGGGTGGCGGACATTGTTTCTAGGGAGTGGGAGAGACCAGGTGTCCCTTTTGTCCCCCCCCCCCCCCTATTTTTAAGAAAATGTTCCCCATAACTGACCTCAGACGGGACTCGTGACAGATGGTCCCTAAGGTAGAGGGGGCAGTTTCTACACTGGCTAAGCGCACAACTATTCCAATTGAAGACAGTTGTGCTTTTAAAGATCCTATGGATAAAAAGTTAGAAGGTTTACTGAAGAAAATTTTTGTTCAACAAGGTTTCCTTCTCCAACCCATTGCCTGCATTATTCCTGTAACTACTGCAGCGGCTTTTTGGTTTGAGGCGCTGGAGGAGTCGCTCCAGAGGGAGACCTCATATGACGAAGTCATGGATAGAATTAAAGCTCTAAAGCTGGCTAATTCTTTTATCACAGATGCCGCTTTGCAATTGGCTAAGTTAGCGGCAAAAAAATCAGGTTTCGCCATTATGGCGCGCAGAGCACTTTAGCTCAAGTCATGGTCGGCCGATGTGTCGTCAAAATCCAAATGACTAAATATCCCTTTCAAGGGCAAGACCCTTTTCGGGCCAGAATTGAAAGAGATTATTTCAGAAATCACAGGGGGAAAGGGCCATACTCTCCCTCAGGATAGGCCCTTTAGGGCTAAAAACAAGGCTAATTTTCGTTCCTTTCGTAATTTCAGGAACGGTCCCGCTTCAGCCTCTACAGTTGCAAAGCAAGAGGGTAGCGCTTCACAGCTCAAGGCAACCTGGAAGCCTTTACAGGGCTGGAACAAGGGTAAACAGGCCAAGAAGCCTGCAGCTGCTACTAAGACAGCATGAAGGGGTAGCCCCCGATCCGGGACCGGATCTGGTAGGGGGCAGACTCTCTCTCTTCGCTCAGGCTTGGGCAAGAGATGTTCACGATCCCTGGGCAGTAGAGATTGTTACCCAGGGATATCTTCTAGAATTCAAGGACTCCCCCCCCCCCCCCCCGAGGGGAAGGTTTCACATTTCTCGTCTGTCTTCAGACCAGACAAAGAAAGAGGTGTTCTTACGCTGTGTAGAAGATCTACTCACGATGGGAGTGATATGTCCAGTTCCAATTGCAGAACAAGGAATGGGCTTTTACTCAAACTGTTTGTGGTCCCCAAAAAAGAGGGAACTTTCAGACCAATCCTGGATCTAAAAATCCCACAAACAAATTCCTCAGAATCCCATCATTCAAGATGGAGACCATTCGAACAATCTTACCAATGATCCAGGAAGGTCAATTTTTGACTACCGTGGATTTAAAGGATGAGTACCTATATCCCTATCCGCAAAGATCATCACCAGTTTCTCAGGTTCGCTTTTCTGGACAAACATTACCAGTTCGTGGCTCTTCCTTTCGGTTTGGCCACTGCTCCCAGAATTTTCACAAAGGTGCTAGGTTCCCTTCTGGCGGTGCTAAGACCGCGGGGCATAGCAGTAGCGCCTTACCTAGACGACATCCTAATTCAGGCGTCATCTTTTCCCAGAGCCAAGGCTCACACAGAGATTGTACTGGCCTTTCTAAGGTCTCACGGGTGGAAGGTGAACATCGAAAAGAGTTCTCTGTCCCCGTTCACAAGGGTTCCCTTCCTGGGAACACTAATAGATTCGGTAGAAATGAAGATATTTCTGACGGAGGTCAGAAAGTTAAAGCTTTTAACTACTTGCTGAGTACTTCATTCTACTCCTCAGCCATCTGTAGCTCAGTGCATGGAGGCAATCGGATTAATGGTGGCGGCAATGGACATAGTCCCTTTTGCTCGAATAATTCTCAGACCACTGCAACTGTGCATGCTCAAACAGTGGAATGGGGATTACGCAGACTTGTCTCCTCAGATACAATTGGACCAGGGGACCAGAGACTCTCTTCTCTGGTGGTTGTCTCAGGATCATCTGTCTCAGGGAACATGTTTCCGCAGACCAGAATGGATCATTGTAACGACCAATGCCAGTCTGTTAGGCTGGGGTGCAGTCTGGGACTCCCTGAAAGCTCAGGGCTTATGGTCTCAGGAAGAATCTCTTCTCCCGATAAACATTTTGGAACTGAGAGCGATATTCAATGCGCTTCAGGCATGGCCTCAACTAGCTGCGGCCAAGTTCATCAGATTTCAGTCGGACAACATCACGACTGTAGCTTACATCAATCATCAGGGGGGAACGAAGAGTTCCTTAGCGATGAAGGAAGTCACCAAAATAATCAGGTGGGCGGAGGATCACTCCTGCCATCTCTCAGCAATTCACATCCCAGGAGTGGACAACTGGGAAGCGGATTTTCTAAGTCGTCAGACTTTTCACCCGGGGGAGTGGGAACTCCACCCGGAGGTTTTTGCTCAGCTGACTCAGCTATGGGGCACTCCAGAATTGGATCGGATGGTGTCCCGTCAGAACACCAAACTTCCTCTCTACAGATCCAGGTCCAGGGACCCCAAGGCGGTATTGATAGATGCTCTAGCAGCGCCTTGGTCCTTCAATCTGGCTTATGTCTTTCCACCGTTTCCTCTTCTCCCTCGTCTGGTCGCCAGAATCAAGCAGGAGAAGACTTCGGTGATTCTGATAGCGCCTGCGTGGCCATGCAGGACTTGGTATGCAGACCTAGTGGACATGTCATCTGTTCCACCATGGACACTGCCAATGAGGCAGGATCTTCTAATACAGGGTCCATTCAAGCATCCAAATCTAGTTTCTCTGCGTCTGACTGCTTGGAGATTGAACGCTTAATTCTATCAAAGCGTGGTTTCTCTGAGTCAGTTATAGATACTCTGATTCAGGCTAGAAAGCCTGTCACTAGGAAAATCTACCATAAGATATGGCGAAAATATCTTTGTTGGTGTGAATCCAAGGGTTACTCATGGAGTAAGATTAGGATTCCCAGAATATTGTCTTTTCTCCAAGAAGGATTGGAGAAAGGATTGTCAGCTAGTTCCTTAAAGGGACAGATATCTGCTCTGTCTATTCTCTTACACAAGCGTCTGGCAGAGGTACCAGACGTTCAAGCGTTTGCTCAGGCTCTAGTCAGAATCAAGCCTGTTTATAAACCTGTGGCTCCGCCTTGGAGTCTAAATCTAGTTCTTTCAGTTCTTCAAGGGGTTCCGTTTGAACCTTTACATTCCATAGATATTAAGTTATTATCTTGGAAACTTCTGTTTTTGGTAGCTATATCTTCTGCTCGAAGAGTTTCAGAATTGTCTGCTTTACAGTGTGATTCACCTTACCTGGTGTTTCACGCAGATAAGGTTGTTTTGCGTACCAAACCTGGTTTTCTTCCTAAGGTTGTTTCTAACAAGAATATTAACCAGGAAATAATAGTTTCTTCTCTGTATCCTAACCCATCTTCAAAGAAGGAACGCCTGCTACACAATCTTGATGTGGTTTGTGCTTTAAAATTCTATTTACAAGCAACTAAAGACTTCAGACAAACATCATCCTTATTTGTCATTTATTTTGGAGAGGTCAGAAAGCGACTGCTACCTCTCTTTCCTTCTGGCTGAAAAGCATCATCAGGTTGGCTTACGAGACTGTTGGCCAGCAGCCTCCTGAACGAATTACTGCTCATTCTACTAGAGCTGTGGCTTCCACATGGGCTTTCAAGAATGAGGCTTCTGTTGAACAGATTTGTAAGGCAGGGACTTGGTCCTCACTGCATACTTTTGCCAAATTTTATAAATTCGATACTTTTGCTTCTTCGGAGGCTATTTTTGGGAGAAAGGTTTTGCAAGCGGTGGTGCCTTCCGTTTAAGGTACCTGTCTTGTTCCCTCCCTTCATCCGTGTCCTAAAGCTTTGGTATTGGTATCCCACAAGTAAAGGATGAAGCCGTGGACTGGATACACCTTGCAAGAGAAAACAGAATTTATGCTTACCTGATAAATTACTTTCTCTTGCGGTGTATCCAGTCCACGGCCCGCCCTGGCAATTAAGTCAGGTAAATAATTTTTTTGCTTAAACTACAGTCACCACTGCACCCTATGGTTTCTCCTTTTTCTCCTAACCTTCGGACGAATGACTGGGGGGCGGAGCTAGAGGGGGAGCTATATGGACAGCTCTGCTGTATGCTCTCTTTGCCACTTCCTGTAGGGAATGAGAATATCCCACAAGTAAAGGATGAAGCCATGGACTGGATACACCGCAAGAGAAAGTAATTTATCAGGTAAACATAAATTCTGTTTTTCCAAATGACCACATAAGGCATTTTAAAGTGAATGTCAATTTTGATGCTAAAGTGCCCGGTTTTTAAAAATTTGATTAAAATTTACATTTCACTCCTGTTGAGAAAAAAAACTTACCTTTTAATCTTCACAGCAGCTCCAGCTTCCTCCGGTCGTTGCAAGCCATTTCTGACGTCAGAAATGATGGATAGGTCATCCTCCAATCCCGGCTTCCCCAACCCCCAACCCTCAACCCTGTGATTGGAGGAAGCTGGATTCCTCATTTTTAGACCCAGGAAGAGGCTTTGCGACAGGCGGAGGAAGCTGGAGCTGCTGTGTAGATTAAAAGGTAAGTTTTTTTTTCTCAACAGGAGTGAAATATAAATTTTGATGAATTAAGTGCCCCTGTTTTTAATCGAAATTTTAAAAACCAGGCACTTTAACATCAAAATTGACATTCACTTTAAACAAAACTGCAGCCAAAAGTACTGTACTAATCTGTTTGACATTTGGCTTAGAAATAAATCCAATAGGGAGTTGAGTATTTCTTGCTTTGTTTTCTGAAAAAAAAAACACTCAATAGATTCAGATTTATAAATTCAGTAATACATTATTACAATGTTATTTAGGTATGAGGTACAGAAAATAAAGAAAAAAATATTGTGAGCATATACAAATTGTGCTCCATACAGAGATTTCAAAGTGATCGTTTACAAAATTCTCTTCTAAAGTATTTATCTACGTACAATATTGCCCCAAATTATATACATAATTCCTAGTGTAACCTTAACACTTTTATTTATTACACCTATATTAAATGGAAAATTCATTAGGGCAAGAGTTTTAGTTGAACTATTTAAATAGTTTCTTTGATTTTCTTACTTAAAATGAACTTGCATAAATCATTTTATATGACTCTTAATAGTGTTTTTCTTTCTGTTTTCAACTAAAATTGAAGTATGTTAGTAATATCTCTTTGTCTAGAAGTCAGATGGATTTCTAGTGATATTGTGCAACAGCACATAGCAAGTGCACATTATAACCTTCTTGTTTAGCATCATGCAATTAAAAAAAGTTGGTATTTTTGTTATTTTATGTTGTTTTGTTTTTTGTATCTGTTAAACCCTGCTTCACCCAGCCAATTCCAGTCAAGTATACACCCTCTTTCATATGCCCTGTATTTATTTAAACATTACTAGATTTTCTTCTGACCAAGGCATATGGGAGAAATATTTTATTCTTTTTCATCTTTCTTCAACCACACTTGATCTTTCTTTTTTATTTCTCATTAAGGAAGCTGTTAAAATGGGATCCTTTGGGGCTACAAACAGGGTTAGATTTCATTATCAATCTGCTTGAGCATGGGTGATGTAATGGGCTGAATCCTGAGATGAATAAGGCTGGTGAGTGGTAGCTATGCATATTTGCTGCCCATTATTGGCTCAACAGTCTTGTTCAGCTCTGGACCATTATTTCCAATTTGGAGCTATCTTGAAATATGTGTTTGATGCCTTTTGTGAGGGCGAAATAAATATTTATAGGCAAGTACAAAGTTCTAGGGCAATACATAGTCATAGGAAAGTTATAGGCCAGTACATAGTAATAGGAAAGTTATAGGCCAGTACATAGTTATAGGCCAGTACATAGTTATAGGAAAGTTATAGGCCAGTACATAGTAATAGGAAAGTTATAGGCCAGTACATAGTTATAGGCCAGTACATAGTTATAGGCCAGTACATAGTTATAGGCCAGTACATAGTCATAGGCTAGTTATAGGCCAGTACATAGTCATAGGTATGTTATAGGCCAGTACATAGTCATAGGCAAGTTATAGGCCAGTACATAGTTATAGGCCAGTACATAGTCATAGGCTAGTTATAGGCCAGTACATAGTCATAGGTATGTTATAGGCCAGTACATAGTCATAGGCAAGTTATAGGCCAGTACATAGTTATAGGCCAGTACATAGGCAAGTTATAGGTCAGTACATAGTCATAGGCAAGTTATAGGCCAGTACATAGTTATAGGCCAGTACATAGTCATAGGTATGTTATAGGCCAGTACATAGTCATAGGCAAGTTATAGGCCAGTACATAGTTATAGGCCAGTACATAGTCATAGGCAAGTTATAGGCCAGTACATAGTCATAGGCAAGTTATAGGCCAGTACATAGTTATAGGCCAGTACATAGTCATAGGTATGTTATAGGCCAGTACATAGTTATAGGAAAGTTATAGGCCAGTACATAGTCATAGGAAAGTTATAGGCCAGCACATAGTTATAGACAAGTTATAGGCCAGTACATAGTTATAGACAAGTTATAGGCCAGTACATAGTTATAGGCCAGTACATAGTCATAGGCCAGTTATAGGCCAGTACGTAGTCATAGGAAAGTTATAGGCCAGTACATAGTTATAGGCCAGTACATAGTTATAGGAAAGTTATAGGCCAGTACATAGTCATAGGCCAGTACATAGTTATAGGAAAGTTATAGGCCAGTACATAGTTATAGGCCAGTACATAGTTATAGGCAAGTTATAGGCCAGTACATAGTCATAGGCAAGTTATTGGCCAGTACATAGTTATAGGCAAGTTATAGGCCAGTACATAGTTATAGGCCAGTACATAGTTATAGGCCAGTACATAGTCATAGGCAAGTTATAGGCCAGTACATAGTTATAGGCCAGTACATAGTTATAGGCCAGTACATAGTTATAGGCCAGTACATAGTCATAGGCAAGTTATAGGCCAGTACATAGTTATAGGCCAGTACATAGTTATAGGCAAGTACATAGTTATAGGAAAGTTATTGGCCAGTACATTGTTATAGGCCAGTAAATAGTTATAGGCCAGAACATAGTTATAGGAAAGTTATAGGCCAGTACATAGTTATAGGCAAGTTATTGGCCAGTACATATTTATAGGCCAGTACATAGTTATAGGAAAGTTATAGGCCAGTACATAGTCATAGGTATGTTATAGGCCAGTACATAGTCATAGGCAAGTTATTGGCCAGTACATAGTTATAGGCAAGTACATAGTTATAGACACGTTATAGGCCAGTACATAGTTATAGGCCAGTACATAGTTATAGGCAAGTTATAGGTTAGTACATTGTTATAGACCCCCTACATAGTTATAGGCCAGTACATAGTTATAGGCAAGTTATAGGCCAGTACATAGTTATAGGCCAGTACATAGTTATAGACACGTTATAGGCCAGTACATAGTTATAGGCAAGTTATAGGCCAGTACATAGTTATAGGCCAGTACATAGTTATAGACACGTTATAGGCCAGTACATAGTTATAGACACGTTATAGGCCAGTACATAGTCATAGGCAAGTTATAGGCCAGTACATAGTTATAGGCAATTACATAGTTATAGGTAAGAACATAGTTATAGGCAAGTTATAGGCCAGTACATAATCATAGGCAAGTTATAGGCCAGTACATAGTTATAGGCAAGTTATAGGCCAGTACATAGTCATAGGCAAGTTATTGGCCAGTACATAGTTATAGGCAAGTTATTGGCCAGTACATAGTTATAGGCAAGTTATGGGCCAGTACATAGTCATAGGCAAGTTATTGGCCAGTACATAGTTATAGACAAGTTATGGGCCAGTACATAGTCATAGGCAAGTTATAGGCCAGTACATAGTTATAGGCAAGTTATTGGCCAGTACATAGTTATTGGCAAGTTATAGGCCAGTACATAGTCATAGGCAAGTTATTGGCCAGTACATAGTTATAGGCAAGTTATTGGCCAGTACATAGTTATAGGCAAGTTATAGGCCAGTACATAGTTATAGGCAAGTTATAGGCCAGTACATAGTTATAGACAAGTTATAGGCCAGTACATAGTCATAGGCAAGTTATAGACAAGTTATAGGCCAGTACATAGTTATAGGCAAGTTATAGGCCAGTACATAGTCATAGGCAAGTTATTGGCCAGTATATAGTTATAGGCAAGTTATTAGCCAGTACATAGTTATAGGCAAGTTATAGGCCAGTACATATTTATAGACAAGTTATAGGCCAGTACATAGTCATAGGCAAGTTATAGGCCAGTACATAGTTATAGGCAATTACATAGTTATAGGTAAGTACATAGTTATAGGCAAGTTATAGGCCAGTACATAGTCATAGCAAAGTTATAGGCCAGTACATAGTTATAGGCAATTACATAGTTATAGGCAAGTTATAGGCCAGTACATAGTTATAGGCAAGTTGTATGCCAGTACATAGTTATAGGCAAGTTATAGGCCAGTACATAGTCATAGGCAAGTTATAGGCTAGTACATAGTCATAGGCAAGTTATAGGCCAGTACATAGTTATAGGCAATTACATAGTTATAGGCAAGTTATAGGCCAGTACATAATCATAGGCAAGTTATAGGCCAGTACATAGTCATAGGCAAGTTATTGGCCAGTACATAGTTATAGGCAAGTTATAGGCCAGTAAATAGTTATAGGCCAGTACATAGTTATAGGCAAGTTATAGGCCAGTACATAGTTAAAGGCCAGTACATAGTTATAGGCCAGTACATAGTTATAGGCAAGTTATTGGCCAGTACATAGTTATAGGCAAGTTATAGGCCAGTACCTAGTTATAGGCCAGTACATAGTTATAGGCCAGTACAAAGTTATTGGCCAGTACATAGTTATAGGCAAGTTATAGGCCAGTACATAGTTATAGGCAAGTTATTGGCCAGTACATAGTCATAGGCAAGTTATTGGCCAGTACATAGTTATAGGCAAGTTATTGGCAAGTACATAGTCATAGGCAAGTTATAGGCCAGTACATAGTTATATGTAAGTTATAGGCAAGTACAAAGTTATAGACCCATACATAGTTATAGGCCAGTACATAGTTAAAGGCCAGTACATAGTTATAGGCAAGTTATAGGCCAGTACATAGTTATTGGCCAGTACATAGTTATAGGCAAGTTATTGTCCAGTACATAGTTATAGGCAAGTTATTGGCCACTACATAGTTATAGGCCAGTACATATTCATAGTCATAGGCAAGTTATACACCTTTACATAGTTATAGGCAAGTACATAGTTATAGGTAAGCTATAGACAAGTACAAAGTTATAAACACGTTATAGGCCAATACATAGTTATAGGCAAGTACATAGTTATAGCCAAGTACATAGGCATAGGCAAATTATAGGCCAGTACATAGTTATAGGCAATTACATTGTTATAAAGCAGTACATATTTTTTATAGGCAAGTACATAGTTATAGGCAAGTTATAGGCCAGTACATAGTTATAGGCCAGTACATAGTTACAGGCAAGTTATAGGCCAGTACATAGTTACAGGCAAGTTATAGGCCAGTACATAGTTACAGGCAAGTTATAGGCCAGTACATAGTTACAGGCAAGTTATTGGCAAGTACATAGTTGTTATAGGCAAGTACACAGTTATAGACACGTTATAGGCCAGTACATAGTTATAGGCCAGTACATAGTTATAGACCCATACATAGTTATAGGCAAGTTATAGGCAATTACATAGTTGTAGGCCAGTACATTGTTATAGGCAAGTACATAGTTATAGGCAAGTAAATAGATTAGGGCTGCAACTAACGATTATTTTCATAATCGATTAATCAGACGATTATTTTTTTGATTAATCGACTAATCGGATAAAAAAAGAATGAATAATTGTTTCCTATATTTTAAATAGAATCCACATACTGAGTGTTACAAATATAAACTTCAGACTAAGACTTTACATTAACACAACTGTTTGTCCAATTTTTAAGCAGCAGAGCACAGTTTTATAATTAAGCAAAACAAAAACTGTTTGAAAAGAGGTAGAACTCCCAGCTTGGCAAGGGGCCTCTCAATAAAGTAACCATTGACTTCATTCTAACATAAAAATATCTTGAATATCTATATGCAATGGTAAATAACCAGCTATAAGGTTAGGGGAAAATATCTAGTCCGCTCTAAAAATAACAGATATATACTTATAAAGGATGAATCTGGTACATATTGATTAAAAATATAAAAAAACAAAATCTCTAAGGACTATATATCAATAACAGGACAAAGCCTTACACATTTATTTATACAGTACATATAATCAGCAATAGCAAGCAATCCACTAATAATTGTGCAAACTGATAATAGTGCACGTCAATTTAAATAACTCCCATCAATGTAGGGGCTAGGTGTAAATAACAAGCTGGGCACTATATCATGCAAAGCATAGTTCCAAATCCCCCGATTTAATATAAACAATCCAAATGATGACTCCTATTATATCTGGGTTGCACATAAGCCAGGGTTAGTTGTAAACTTATACTGTCCTGAAAAAGTGAAAAGTATACGTCTGTAGACATCCTTTAGGCTAAGGACATAACCATAAAACACAATGCCATGTGCAGGAGCTCAGTGGAGTTAGGCAGCTGGTGTTGTGCACAGACCAACTAATTGCAAACCAACTAATCGATTATGAGATTCGTTGACAACTATTTTCATAATCGATTATGCCGATTAGTTGTTGCAGCTCTAAAATATATATAGGCAAGTACTTAGTTATAGGCAAGTGCATAGTTATAGGCAAGTGCATAGTTATAGGTAATTTATAGGCAAGTACATAGATATAGGCAAGTTCATAGTTATAGGCAAGTGCATAGTTATAGGTAAGTTATAGGCAAGTACATAGAGTAGGCAAGTTATAAGCAAGTACATAGTTATGGGCAAGTGCATAGTTATAGGCAAGTACATAGTTATAGGCAAGTTATAGGCCAGTACATAATTATAGGCAAGTTATAGGCCAGTACATAGTTATAGGCAAGTTATAGGCCAGTACATAGTTATAGGCAAGTGCATACTTATAGGTAAGTTATAGGCCAGTACATAGAGTAGGCAAGTTATAAGCAAGTACATAG
The DNA here is from genome assembly GCF_027579735.1 of Bombina bombina. Lineage (NCBI taxonomy): Eukaryota > Metazoa > Chordata > Amphibia > Anura > Bombinatoridae > Bombina > Bombina bombina. Next base: position 1,203,786,822 of record NC_069500.1, on the reverse strand, counting down.
TTATAGGCAAGTGCATACCTATAGGCAAGTTATAGGCCAGTACATAGTTATAGGCAAGTGCATACCTATAGGCAAGTTATAGGCAAGTGCATACCTATAGGCAAGTTATAGGCCAGTATATAGTTATAGGCAAGTGCATACTTACAGGGAGTGCAGAATTATTAGGCAAATGAGTATTTTGACCACATCATCCTCTTTATGCATGTTGTCTTACTCCAAGCTGTATAGGCTCGAAAGCCTACTACCAATTAAGCATATTAGGTGATGTGCATCTCTGTAATGAGAAGGGGTGTGGTCTAATGACATCAACACCCTATATCAGGTGTGCATAATTATTAGGCAACTTCCTTTCCTTTGGCAAAATGGGTCAAAAGAAGGACTTGACAGGCTCAGAAAAGTAAAAAAATAGTGAGATATCTTGCAGAGGGATGCAGCACTCTTAAAATTGCAAAGCTTCTGAAGCGTGATCATCGAACAATCAAGCGTTTCATTCAAAATAGTCAACAGGGTCGCAAGAAGCGTGTGGAAAAACCAAGGCGCAAAATAACTGCCCATGAACTGAGAAAAGTCAAGCGTGCAGCTGCCAAGATGCCACTTGCCACCAGTTTGGCCATATTTCAGAGCTGCAACATCACTGGAGTGCCCAAAAGCACAAGGTGTGCAATACTCAGAGACATGGCCAAGGTAAGAAAGGCTGAAACACGACCACCACTGAACAAGACACACAAGCTGAAACGTCAAGACTGGGCCAAGAAATATCTCAAGACTGATTTTTCTAAGGTTTTATGGACTGATGAAATGAGAGTGAGTCTTGATGGGCCAGATGGATGGGCCTGTGGCTGGATTGGTAAAGGGCAGAGAGCTTCAGTCCAACACAGACGCCAGCAAGGTGGAGGTGGAGTACTGGTTTGGGCTGGTATCATCAAAGATGAGCTTGTGGGGCCTTTTCGGGTTGAGGATGGAGTCAAGCTCAACTCCCAGTCCTACTGCCAGTTTCTGGAAGACACCTTCTTCAAGCAGTGGTACAGGAAGAAGTCTGCATCCTTCAAGAAAAACATGATTTTCATGCAGGACAATGCTCCATCACACGCGTCCAAGTACTCCACAGCGTGGCTGGCAAGAAAGGGTATAAAAGAAGAAAATCTAATGACATGGCCTCCTTGTTCACCTGATCTGAACCCCATTGAGAACCTGTGGTCCATCATCAAATGTGAGATTTACAAGGAGGGAAAACAGTACACCTCTCTGAACAGTGTCTGGGAGGCTGTAGTTGCTGCTGCACGCAATGTTGATGGTGAACAGATCAAAACACTGACAGAATCCATGGATGGCAGGCTTTTGAGTGTCCTTGCAAAGAAAGGTGGCTATATTGGTCACTGATTTGTTTTTGTTTTGTTTTTGAATGTCAGAAATGTATATTTGTGAATGTTGAGATGTTATATTGGTTTCACTGGTAAAAATAAATAATTGAAATGGGTATATATTTGTTTTTTGTTAAGTTGCCTAATAATTATGCACAGTAATAGTCACCTGCACACACAGATATCCCCCTAAAATAGCTATAACTAAAAACAAACTAAAAACTACTTCCAAAACTATTCAGCTTTGACATTAATGAGTTTTTTGGGTTCATTGAGAACATGGTTGTTGTTCAATAATAAAATTAATCCTCAAAAATACAACTTGCCTAATAATTCTGCACTCCCTGTATAGGTAAGTTATAGGCAAGTACATAGAGTAGGCAAGTTATAAGCAAGTACATAGTTATGGGCAAGTGCATACTTATAGGCAAGTTATAGGCCAGTACATAGTTATAGGCAAGTTATAGGCCAGTAAATAGTTATAGGCAAGTACATAGTTATAGGCAAGTAAGTACATAGTTATGGCAAGTTATAGGCAAGTACATAGTTATAGGCAAGTTATAGGCAAGTACATAGTTATAGGCAAGTTATATGCCAGTACATAGTTATAGGCAATTAAATAGTTATAGGCCAGTACATAGTTATAGGCAAGTTATAGGCCAGTAAATAGTTATAAGTTATAGGCAAGTACATAGAGTAGGCAAGTTATAAGCAAGTACATAGTTATGGGCAAGTGCATACTTATAGGCAAGTTATAGGCCAGTACATAGTTATAGGCAAGTTATAGGCCAGTAAATAGTTATAGGCAAGTACATAGTTATAGGCAAGTAAGTACATAGTTATGGCAAGTTATAGGCAAGTACATAGTTATAGGCAAGTTATAGGCTAGTACATAGTTAAAGGCAAGTTATAGGCCAGTACATAGTTATAGGCAAGTTATATAGCAGTACATAGTTATAGGCAATTACATAGTTATAGGTAAGTACATAGTTATAGGCAAGTTATAGGCCAGTACATAGTTATAGGCAAGTTATAGGCCAGTACATAGTCATAGGCAAGTTATAGGCCAGTACATAATTATAGGCAAGTTATAGGCCAGTACATAGTTATAGGCAAGTTATAGGCCAGTACATAATTATAGGCAAGTTATAGGCCAGTACATAGTTATAGGCAAGTTATAGGAAAGTACATAGTTATAGGCAAGTAATAGGCAAGTACATACTTATAGGCAAGTTATAGGAAAGTACATAGTTATAGGCAAGTAATAGGCAAGTACATAGTTATAGGCAAGTGCATACTTATAGGCAAGTTATAGGCCAGTACATAGAGTAGGCAAGTTATAAGCAAGTACATAGTTATAGGCAAGTGCATACCTATAGGCAAGTTATAGGCCAGTACATAGTTATAGGCAAGTGCATACCTATAGGCAAGTTATAGGCAAGTGCATACCTATAGGCAAGTTATAGGCCAGTATATAGTTATAGGCAAGTGCATACTTATAGGTAAGTTATAGGCAAGTACATAGAGTAGGCAAGTTATAGGCCAGTACATATTTGCTCTAATGCATTTATGTCTTTATGTCTCTTTAGTTTACTTTTGCTTAGCTGGTGACATCCTGAAATGTAGGCCTGTTTAGATCATTGAAAGCTATATTTGGACACTTTTGCTCTATATTGCCTTAAAGCAGCAGTTCAATGTTGCCTCAGAATCCTACTGAATGACTAGACAATTACTTCAAAGTAGTATATATCATCTCTTATATTTCATTCCTACTCACTGGACCCCATTTAAATGCAGCATGTAGTGCTGTGCAGAAACTTACGGCTAGATTTAGAGTTTTGTCGGTAACGACCCGCGTAGCTAACGCTGGCTTTTTCCCCCCGCACCTTTTAAATACCGCTGGTATTGAGAGTTCACAGAAGGGCTGCGTTAGGCTCCAAAAAAGGAGCATAGAGCATAATTTACTGCCACTGCAACTCTAAATACCAGCGGTGCTTACAGAAGCGGCCAGCTTCAAAAACGTGCTTGTGCACGATTCCCCCATAGGAAACAATGGGGCCGTTTGAGCTGAAAAAAAACACCTGCAAAAAAGTAGCGTTCAGCTCCTAACGCAGCCCCATTGTTTCCTATGGGAAAACACTTCCTATGTCTGCACCTAACACCCTAACATGAACCCCGAGTCTAAACACCCCTAACCTTACACTTATTAACCTCTAATCTGCCGCCCCCGCTATCGCTGACACCTGCATATTTTTTAACCCCTAATCTGCCGCTCCGTACACCGCCGCAACCTACATTATCCCTATGTACCCCTAATCTGCTGCCCCTAACCCCTATATTATATTTATTAACCCCTAATCTGCCACCCCCAACGTCGCCTCCACCTACCTACAATTATTAACCCCTAATCTGCCGACCGGACTTCACCGCTATTCTAATAAATGTATTAACCCCTAAAGCTAAGTCTAACCCTAACACTAACACCCCCCTAAGTTAAATAAAATTTTATTCTAACTAAATAAATTAGCTCTTATTAAATAAATTATTCCTATTTAAAGCTAAATACTTACCTGTAAAATAAACCCTAATATAGCTACAATATAAATTGTAATTATATTGTAGCTATTTTAGGATTAATATTTATTTTACAGGCAACTTTGTATTTATTTTAACCAGGTACAATACCTATTAAATAGTTAATAACTATTTAATAGTTACCTAGTTAAAATAATTACAAAATTACCTGTAAAATAAATCCTAACCTAAGTTACAATTAAACCTAACACTACACTATAATTAAATTAATTAAATAAACTACCTACAATTAAACCTAACACTACACTATCAATAAATTAATTAAATACCTACAAATAAATACAATTACATAAACTAACTAAAGTACAAAAAATAAAAAAAGAACTAAGTTACAAAAAAATAAAAAAATATTTACAAACATTATAAAAATATTACAATAATTTTGAGCTAATTACACCTACTCTAAGCCCCCTAATAAAATAACAAAGCCCCCCAAAATAAAAAAATGCCCTACCCTATTCTAAAATACAAATAGAAAAGCTCTTTTACTAATCGGAACAGCCAATAGAATGCAAGCTCAATCTGATTGGCTAAGAATAAACAGAAGTTAGATGTGCGCTTAGGAACTAATACCAAGCACCTCTCTAAGAGACACTATCCCTAAAGAGTGTCAGAATATAGTGAAAGTGGATTGTTAAGCTTTTTACGGCTTACAGATAGAGAGGGCGCCAAGGGCTAAAGGTATCAGACACCAATGTAGTGTAAAAAATATATTTAATAAAAATCAATATACAATCATAAAATCAGTACAAATTAGGGACGTCTCCCTAGATATTAAAAATCCTAAGTCACAGTTAATTGCTACAATGTGGTAGACAAATATGAAAAATAAAAAATAAAGTGCATATACGATCTAATTTAAATGCATTAATCAGTAGAAAATGAGCAAAGGTTACTAAAATATAAAACAATACACGTTGTACTAGAGTCTTAAATATGTATATTTCACAGGGGATACGGCAGTTATTCCCAAGTATACTGAGGGATATATGATAGCGTGGGACTTTCAAATGAAAGGAGGTTAGTCCTGAAAATGTTCCATACACTTGAAATCGTAGTATAATGCTTGTTTCAAAGAGTACAATAGTGCTAAAGCAGTACTTTACTTTACTTTACCGCCTGTGAAATCTTCAGTCACACCAAGGACCGCTACGTTAGCCAAGGCAGTCTCTCCCGAGCTGCAAACACAGATCACACACGTGTGTACGGACGGCGTCTGACGTCACTTCTCGTCCGTTTGTTTCCTCTGCTTCACCTTCCCATAGATCCTGGTCATGCTCTCCTGCAGTTTATCGTTAGTTGGATCATCACAAGAGAAGTCCCCAATCATCCGTATTAGTGAATCTAACACCTTTATTTTCTTATTGCAAGCTCTCAGCTAAGATTTAAAAGCAAAACTGGAAAGGTTAGTCACCGCATCTGGCCAAATGGGACAAGCTCAGGTACCACGTCAAGGTCCTCTCCAATACCTGAGACCCTAAAACAGCCACACAATGCAAGCTTTCAAATCCAAACAAACCAGTTTGTTTGGATTTGAAAGCTTGCATTGTGTGGCTGTTTTAGGGTCTCAGGTATTGGAGAGGACCTTGACGTGGTACCTGAGCTTGTCCCATTTGGCCAGATGCGGTGACTAACCTTTCCAGTTTTGCTTTTAAATCTTAGCTGAGAGCTTGCAATAAGAAAATAAAGGTGTTAGATTCACTAATACGGATGATTGGGGACTTCTCTTGTGATGATCCAACTAACGATAAACTGCAGGAGAGCATGACCAGGATCTATGGGAAGGTGAAGCAGAGGAAACAAACGGACGAGAAGTGACGTCAGACGCCGTCCGTACACACGTGTGTGATCTGTGTTTGCAGCTCGGGAGAGACTGCCTTGGCTAACGTAGCGGTCCTTGGTGTGACTGAAGATTTCACAGGCGGTAAAGTAAAGTAAAGTACTGCTTTAGCACTATTGTACTCTTTGAAACAAGCATTATACTACGATTTCAAGTGTATGGAACATTTTCAGGACTAACCTCCTTTCATTTGAAAGTCCCACGCTATCATATATCCCTCAGTATACATGGGAATAACTGCCGTATCCCCTGTGAAATATACATATTTAAGACTCTAGTACAACGTGTATTGTTTTATATTTTAGTAACCTTTGCTCATTTTCTACTGATTAATGCATTTAAATTAGATCGTATATGCACTTTATTTTTTATTTTTCATATTTGTCTACCACATTGTAGCAATTAACTGTGACTTAGGATTTTTAATATCTAGGGAGACGTCCCTAATTTGTACTGATTTTATGATTGTATATTGATTTTTATTAAATATATTTTTTACACTACATTGGTGTCTGATACCTTTAGCCCTTGGCGCCCTCTCTATCTGTAAGCCGTAAAAAGCTTAACAATCCACTTTCACAATCTGATTGGCTGATTGGATCAGCCAATCGGATTGAACTTGAATCTGATTGGCTGATTCCATCAGCCAATCAGAATTTTCCTACCTTAATTCCGATTGGCTGATAGAATCCTATCAGCCAATCGGAATTCGAGGGACGCCATCTTGGATGACGTCCCTTAAAGGAACCTTCATTCTGTGTAAGGACGTCGGAAGAAGAGGATGGATCCGCGCCGGAGGTCTTGAAGATGGAGCCGCTCGTCGTCGGATGGAAGAAGATAGAAGATGCCGCTTGGATGAAGATGTCTACCGGTCCGGATCTCCTCTTCTGCCCGGATAGGATCAAGACTTCAGCCGGATGATGGACGTCTTCAGCCCCCGCTTGGGCTTGGATGAAGACTTGAGCCTGGACCGATCGGTGATACCCGGCGTGGTGAAGATAAGGTAGGAAGATCTTCAGGGGCTTAGTGTTAGGTTTATTTAAGGGGGGTTTGGGTTAGATTAGGGGTATGTGGGTGGTGGGTTGTAATGTTGGGGGGGTATTGTATGGTTTTTTTTACAGGCAAAAGAGCAGAATTCTTTGGGGCATGCCCCGCAAAAGGCCCTTTTAAAGGGACAGTATACACTCATTTTCATATAACTGCATGTAATAGACACTACTATAAAGAATAAGATGCACAGATACTGATATAAAAATCCAGTATAAAACTGTTTAAAAACTTACTTAGAAGCTGTCAGTTTGGCTCTGTTGAAAAGGTAGCTGGAAAGCCCACTGCAAGTGGCAAATAAGACACTCCCCCCCTCCCCCTTCTTTTGCATATGAAAAGACCCTTTACACAAACAGCAGCAAGCTGGAGAAGGTAGCTGACAGTATTCACATAAAACTTTGGGGCTTGGTTAGGAGTCTGAAAATCAGAGCAATGTTATTTAAAAATAAGCAAAACTATACATTTATTTTTTTTAAAAAACTTTATGGGCTATATAAATAGATCATCTACAAAACATTTATGCAAAGAAAAAATGAGTGTATAATGTCCCTTTAAGGGCTGGTAAGGTAAAAGAGCTTTTCTATTTGTATTTCTCCTACATTGGTGTGTCCGGTCCACGGCTTCATCCTTACTTTTGGGATATTCTCATTCCCTACAGGAAATGGCAAAGAGAACACACAGCAAAAGCTGTCCATATAGCCCCCCCTCTGGCTCCGCCCCCCAGTCATTCTCTTTGCCGCTCTGAACAAGTAGCATCTCCACGGGGATGGTAAAGAGTATGTGATGTTAGTTGTAGTTTTATTTCTTCTATCAAGAGTTTGTTATTTTAAAATAGTGCCGGTTTGTACTATTTATTCTACAACAGAAAGTGATGATTGAACTATTAGCTCCGGTTTGCTCATTTAAGGGTTTAGAGACTTGAAATTTGGTGTGCACTACTTTCAAAGCATTAAGACACTGGGGTGTAAATTTCATAAAGATCGGATATTTCTTTGATAGTTTTTCAAACATTCAGAAATAAAGTGTGCTCTTTTTATTATTTAAAGAGACAGTAACGGTTTTGTTTAAATTTGTTTTTATTGCATTAATAGCCTGCCTAAATCTGTCTAACATGTCTGTACCTTCAGATAGCATATGTTCTGTGTGTATGGAAGCCAAGGTGGTTCCCCCTTTAAATGTATGTGCAAATTGTGCCATGGCGTCCAAACAAAGTAAGGACAGTACTGTCACATTTAATAAGGTTACCCAAGATGATTCTTCAAATGAAGGTAGTGGGGATAGTTCATCATCCTCTCCTTCTGTGTCAACACCAGTTTTGCCCGTGCAGGTGATACCTAGTACATCTAGCACGCCAATGCTTGTTACTCTGCAGCAATTAACAGCAGTAATGGATAATTCTATAGCAGCTCTTTTATCCAAACTGCCAGCATTTCCCAGAAAGCGTGATTGCTCAGTTTTAAATACAGAGGATGAGCAAGTAGGCGCTGATGATAATTTATCTGTTATACCCTCACATCAATCTGAGTTGGCAGTGAGGGAGGGTCTGTCTGAGGGAGACATTTCTGATTCAGGAAAAATTTCTCAGCAGGCAGAACCTGATATTGTGGCATTTAAAGAGGACAGTTGCGCTTTCAAAGATCCTATGGATAAAAAATTGGAAGGATTGCTTAAAAAGATTTTTGTTCAGCAAGGTTTCCTTCTTCAACCAATTTCGTGCATTATTCCTGTCACCACGGCGGCGTCTTTCTGGTTCGAGGAACTAGAAAATTCGCTCCAAAAGGAGACTCCATATGATGAAGTCATGGACAGAATTCACGCTGTAAAGTTGGCTAATTCCTTTATTTTGGATGCCGCTTTTCAATTGGCAAAATTAGTGGCGAAAAATTCAGGTTTTGCAATAGTGGCGCGCAGGGCGCTTTGGCTAAAATCTTGGTCGGCGGATGTGTCGTCCAAAACACCATTGCAAGGCTGGAACAAGGGTAAACAGGCCAAGAAGCCTGCTGCTGCTACCAAGACAGCATGAAGGGGTAGCCCCCGATCCGGGACCGGATCTAGTAGGGGGCAGACTTTCTCTCTTTGCTCAGGCTTGGGCAAGAGATGTTCCGGATCCCTGGGCACTAGAAATAGTCTCTCAGGGGTATCTTCTAGAGTTCAAGGAACTTCCTCCAAGGGGAAGGTTCCACATGTCTCGCTTATCTTGAGACCAGATAAAGAGACAGGCATTCTTACATTGCGTAGGAGACCTATTAAAGATGGGAGTGATACACCCAGTTCCAACAGTAGAACAAGGTCTGGGTTTTTACTCAAACCTGTTTGTAGTTCCCAAAAAAGAGGGACCTTTCAGGCCAATTCTGGATTTAAAAATTCTAAACAGATTCCTCAGAGTTCCATCATTCAAAATGGAAACCATTCGGACGATTTTACCAATGATTTAGGAGGGTCAATATATGACTACCGTGGACTTAAAGGATGCGTACCTGCATATTCCTATCCACAAAGATCATCATCAGTTCCTGAGGTTCACCTTTCTGGACAAACATTACCAGTTCGTGGCTCTTCCATTAGGTTTAGCCACTGCTCCCAGAATTTTCACAAAGGTGCTAGGGTCCCTTCTAGCGGTCCTAAGGCCGAGGGGCATTGCTGTAGCACCTTACCTAGACGACATTCTAATCCAAGCGTCGTCCCTTTCCAAAGCAAGGGCTCATACAGACATTGTTTTAGCCTTTCTCAGGTCTCACGGGTGGAAGGTGAACATAGAAAAGAGTTCCCTGTCCCCGTCCACAAGGGTTCCTTTTCTGGGAACAATAATAGATTCTGTGGAAATGAAGATTTTTCTGGCAGAGGTCAGAAAGTTAAAGCTTCTAAACGCTTGTCGAGTTCTTCAATCTATTCCTCAGCCTTCCATAGCTCAGTGCATGGAGGTAATAGGACTAATGGTTGCAGCAATGGACGTGGTTCCTTTTGCTCGAATTCATTTAAGACCAATGCAACTGTGCATGCTCAAACAGTGGAATGGGGATTATGCAGACTTGTCTCCCCAGATTCAAGTAGACCAGGTAACCAGAGACTCACTCCTCTGGTGGTTGACTCAGGATCACCTGTCTCAGGGAATGAGTTTCCGTAGACCAGAGTGGGTCATTGTCACGACCGACGGCAGTCTCTTAGGCTGGGGCGCGGTCTGGGACTCCCTGAAAGCTCAGGGTCTATGGTCTCGGGAAGAGTCTCTTCTCCCGATAAACATTTTGGAACTGAGAGCTATATTCAATGCGCTCCTGGCTTGGCCTCAACTAGCGAAGGCCAGATTCATAAGATTTCAGTCGGACAACATGACGACTGTAGCGTACATCAATAATCAGGGGGGAACAAAGAGTTCCTTGGCGATGAGAGAGGTATCCAAGATCATCAAATGGGCGGAGGATCACTCCTGCCATCTATCTGCAATTCACATCCCAGGAGTAGACAACTGGGAGGTGGATTATTTGAGTCGTCAGACTTTCCATCCGGGGGAGTGGGAACTTCACCCGGAGGTCTTTGCCCAGTTAACTCAACTATGGGGCACTCCAGATATGGATCTGATGGCGTCTCGTCAGAACTCCAAGGTTCCTCGCTACGGGTCCAGATCCAGGGATCCCAAGGCGACACTAGTGGATGCATTGGTGGCGCCCTGGTCGTTCAATCTAGCTTATGTGTTTCCACCGTTCCCTCTCCTTCCCAGGCTTGTAGCCAGGATCAAACAGGAGAAGGCCTCAGTGATTCTAATAGCTCCTGCATGGCCACGCAGGACTTGGTATGCAGACCTGGTGAATATGTCATCGGCTCCACCATGGAAGCTACCTTTGAGGCAGGATCTTCTAGTACAAGGTCCATTCGAACATCCAAATCTAGTCTCTCTGCAACTGACTGCTTGGAAATTGAACGCTTGATTCTATCTAAGCGTGGGTTTTCAGATTCGGTTATAGATACTCTGGTTCAGGCCAGGAAACCTGTGACTAGGAAAATTTACTCTTGGAGTAAAAATAAAATTCCTAGGATACTTTCCTTTCTCCAAGAGGGTTTGGATAAAGGTTTCTCAGCTAGTTCTCTAAAAGGACAGATATCTGCTCTGTTTGTTTTGTTGCACAAACGTCTGGCAGCCGTGCCAGATGTACAGGCGTTTGTACAGGCGTTAGTCAGAATCATGGAGTCTAAACTTAGTTCTTTCAGTTCTTCAAGGGGTTCCGTTTGAACCCTTACATTCCATAGATATTAAGTTACTATCTTGGAAAGTTCTGTTTTTGGTTGCTATTTCTTCTGCTAGAAGAGTTTCTGAATTGTCTGCTTTGCAGTGTACTTCACCCTATCTGGTATTCCATACAGATAAGGTAGTTTTACGTACCAAGCCTGGTTTTCTTCCAAAAGTGGTTTCCAACAGGAATATTAACCAGGAAATAGTTATTCCTTCTCTGTGTCCGAATCCAAGTTCGAAGAAGGAACGTTTGTTACACAACCTAGATGTGGTCCGTGCTTTAAAATTCTATTTAGAAGCAACAAAGGATTTCAGACAGACATCATCCTTGTTTGTCGTTTATTCTGGTAAGAGGAGAGGGCAGAAAGCTACTGCTACCTCTCTTTCCTTTTGGCTGAAAAGCATCATCCGATTGGCTTATGAGACTGCCGGACGGCAGCCTCCTGAACGAATTACAGCTCACTCTACTAGAGCTGTGGCTTCCACATGGGCCTTCAAGAACGAGGCTTCTGTTGAACAGATCTGTAAGGCAGCGACTTGGTCTTCTCTGCATACTTTTGCCAAATTTTACAAATTCGATACTTATGCTTCTTCGGAGGCTGTTTTTGGGAGAAAGGTTTTGCAAGCTGTGGTGCCTTCCGTTTAGGTTACCTGACTTGTTCCCTCCCTTCATCCGTGTCCTAAAGCTTTGGTATTGGTTCCCACAAGTAAGGATGAAGCCGTGGACCGGACACACCAATGTAGGAGAAAACAGAATTTATGTTTACCTGATAAATTTCTTTCTCCTACGGTGTGTCCGGTCCACGGCCCGCCCTGACTTTTAGTCAGGTTTAAAATTTTTATTTTCTGTACACTACAGTCACCACTGCACCTTATGGTTTCTCCTTTTTCTCCTAACCGTCGGTCCAATGACTGGGGGGCGGAGCCAGAGGGGGGGCTATATGGACAGCTTTTTCTGTGTCTTCTCTTTGCCATTTCCTGTAGGGAATGAGAATATCCCACAAGTAAGGATGAAGCCGTGGACCGGACACACCGTAGGAGAAAGAAATTTATCAGGTAAACATAAATTCTGTTTTTAGAATAGGTTAGGGCATTTTTTTATTTTGGGGGGCTTTGTTATTTTATTAGGGGGCTTAGAGTAGGTGTAATTAGCTTAAAATTGTTGTAATATTTTTATAATGTTTGTAAATATTTTTTTATTTTTTGTAACTTAGTTCTTTTTTTATTTTTTGTACTTTAGTTAGTTTATGTAATTGTATTTATTTGTAGGTATTTGTATTTAATTAATTTATTGACAGTGTAGTGTTAGGTTTAATTGTAGATAATTGCAGGTATTTTATTTAATTAATTTATTGATAGTGTAGTGTTAGGTTTAATTGTAACTTAGGTTAGGATTTATTTTACAGGTAATTTTGTAATTATTTTAACTAGGTAACTATTAAATAGTTATTAACTATTTAATAGCTATTGTACCTAGTTAAAATAAATACAAAGTTGCCTGTAAAATAAATATTAATCCTAAAATAGCTACAATATAATTTTAATTTATATTGTAGCTATATTAGGATTTATTTTACAGGTAAGTATTTAGCTTTAAATAGGAATAATTTATTTAATAAGAGTTAATTTATTTCGTTAGATTTAAATTATATTTAACTTAGGGGGGTGTTAGTGTTAGGGTTAGACTTAGCTTTAGGGGTTAATACATTTATTATAGTGTTGGCGAGGTCCGGTCGGCAGATTAGAGGTTAATACTTGAAGTTAGGTGTCGGTGATGTTAGGGAGGGCAGATTAGGGGTTAATACTATTTCTCTTGTTAAGTGTATCCAGTCCACGGATCATCCATTACTTATGAGATATTCTCCTTCCCAACAGGAAGTTGCAAGAAGATCACCCACAGCAGAGCTGCTATATAGCTCCTCCCCTAACTGCCATATCCAGTCATTCTCTTGCAACCCTCAACAAAGATGGAGGTCGTAAGAGGAGAGTGGTGTTTTATACTTAGTTTATTTCTTCAATCAAAAGTTTGTTATTTTTAAATGGTACCGGAGTGTGCTGTTTATCTCAGGCAGTATTTAGAAGAAGAATCTGCCTGCATTTTCTATGATCTTAGCAGAAGTAACTAAGATCCATGGCTGTTCTCACATATTCTGAGGAGTGAGGTAACTTCAGAGAGGGAATGGCGTGCAGGTTTTCCTGCAATAAGGTATGCGCAGTTAATATTTTTCTAGGGATGGAATTTGCTAGAAAATGCTGCTTATACCGGATTAATGTAAGTAAAGCCTTAAATGCAGTGATAGCTACTGGTATCAGGCTTATTAATAGAGATGCATACTCTTATAAAAATGTAATATAAAACGTTTGCTGGCATGTTAATCGTTTTTATATATGTTTGGGGACAAAACTTATTGGGGCCTAGTTTTTTTCCACATGGCTGGTTTGATTTCTGCCTAGAGACAGTTTCCTGAAGCTTTCCACTGTTGCAATATGAGTGGGAAGGGCCTATTTTAGTGCTTTTCTGTGCAGATAAAAATACTGACAGAGACATTCAGCTTCCCTCTGCATGATACAGGACATCTCTGAAGGGCTCAAAAGGCTTCAAAGTCGTGTTTGAGGAGGGTAACAATCACAGTAGACTGTGGCAGTTGTTGTGACTGTGTTTAAAAAACGTTTTTGTCATTTATTATTCTGGTTTTGTTATTAAGGGGTTAATCATCCATTTGCAAGTGGGTGCAATGCTCTGCTGACTTGCTACATACACTGTAAAAATTTTGTTAGTGTAACTGCCTTTTTTCACTGTTATTTCAAATTTTGTCAAAATTTGTTTCTCTTAAAGGCACAGTAACGTTTTTTATATTGCTTGTTAACTTGCTTTAAAGTGTTTTCCAAGCTTGCTAGTCTCATTGCTAGTCTGTACAAACATGTCTGAAACAGAGGATACTTGTTCATTATGTTTAAAAGCCATGGTGGAGCTCCATAGGAGAATGTGTACTAAATGTATTGATTTCACCTTAAACAGTAAAGATCAGTCTTTATCTATAAAAGAATTGTCACCAGAGGGGTCTGTCGAGGGGGAAGTTATGCCGACTAACTCTCCCCACGTGTCGGACCCTTCGCCTCCCGCTCAAGGGACGCACGCTAATATGGCGCCAAGTACATCAGGGACGCCCATAGCGATTACTTTGCAGGACATGGCTGCAATCATGAATAATACCCTGTCAGAGGTATTATCCAGATTGCCTGAATTGAGAGGCAAGCGTGATAGCTCTGGGGTTAGACGAGATACAGAGCGCGTAGATGCTGTAAGAGCCATGTCTGATACTGCGTCACAATATGCAGAACCTGAGAACGGAGAGCTTCAGTCTGTGGGTGACGTCTCTGATTCGGGGAGACCTGATTCAGAGATTTCTAATTTTAAATTTAAGCTTGAGTACCTCCGTGTATTGCTTGGGGAGGTATTAGCTGCTCTGAATGACTGTGACACAATTGCAGTGCCAGAGAAATTGTGTAGGCTGGATAAATACTATGCAGTGCCGGTGAGTACTGATGTTTTTCCAATACCTAAAAGGCTTACAGAAATTATTAGTAAGGAGTGGGATAGGCCCGGTGTGCCCTTTTCCCCACCTCCTATATTTAGAAAAATGTTTCCAATAGATGCCACTACACGGGACTTATGGCAGACGGTCCCTAAGGTGGAGGGAGCAGTTTCTACTTTAGCAAAGCGTACCACTATCCCGGTTGAGGACAGTTGTGCTTTTTCAGATCCAATGGATAAAAAATTAGAGGGTTACCTTAAGAAAATGTTTATTCAACAAGGTTTTATTTTTCAGCCCCTTGCATGCATTGCGCCTGTCACTGCTGCGGCGGCATTCTCGTTTGAGGCCCTGGAAGAGGCCATGCATACAGCTCCATTGACTGAAATTGTTGACTAGCTTAGAACTCTTAAGCTAGCTAACTCATTTGTTTCTGATGCCATTGTTCATTTGACTAAACTAACGGCTAAGAATTCCGGATTCGCCATCCAGGCGCGTAGGGCGCTATGGATCAAATCCTGGTCAGCTGATGTGACTTCAAAGTCTAAATTACTCAACATTCCTTTCAAGGGGCAGACCTTATTCGGGCCTGGTTTGAAAGAAATTATTGCTGACATTACTGGAGGTAAGGGTCATACCCTTCCTCAGGACAGGGCCAAATCAAAGGCCAAACAGTCTAATTTTCATGCCTTTCGAAATTCCAAGGCAGGTGCAGCATCTACTTCCTCCGCTTCAAGACAAGAGGGAACTTTTGCTCAATCTAAGCAGGCCTGGAAACCTAACCAGTCCTGGAACAAAGGCAAGCAGGCCAGAAAGCCTGCTGCTGCCTCTAAGACAGCATGAAGGAACGGCCCCCTATCCGGCAACGGATCTAGTAGGGGGCAGACTTTTTCTCTTCGCCCAGGCGTGGGCAAGAGATGTTCATGATCCCTGGGCGTTGGAGATCATATATCAGGGATATCTTCTGGACTTCAAAGCTTCCCCTCCACAAGGGAGATTTCATCTTTCAAGGTTATCTGCAAATCAGATAAAGAAAGAGGCATTCCTACGCTGTGTGCAAGACCTCCTAGTAATGGGAGTGATCCATCCAGTTCCGCGGACGGAACAAGGACAGGGTTTTTATTCAAATCTGTTTGTGGTCCTCAAAAAAGAGGGAACCTTCAGACCAATTTTGGATCTAAAGATCTTAAACAAATTCCTCAGAGTTCCATCTTTCAAAATGGAAACTATTCGGACCATCCTACTCATGATCCAAGAGGGTCAGTACATGACCACAGTGGACTTAAAGGATGCCTACCTTCACATACCGATTCACAAAGATCATCATCGGTTCCTAAGGTTTGCCTTTCTAGACAGGCATTACCAATTTTTAGCTCTTCCCTTCAGGTTGGCTACAGCCCCGAGAATCTTTACGAAGGTTCTGGGCTCACTTCTGGCGGTTCTAAGACCGCGAGGCATAGCGGTGGCTCCGTATCTAGACGACATCCTGATACAGGCGTCAAGCTTTCAAATTGCCAAGTCTCATACAGAGATAGTTCTGGCATTTCTGAGGTCGCATGGGTGGAAAGTGAACGTGGAAAAGAGTTCTCTATCACCACTCACAAGAGTCTCCTTCCTAGGGACTCTTATAGATTCTGTAGAGATGAAAATTTACCTGACGAAGTCCAGGTTATCAAAGCTTCTAAATGCTTTCCGTATTCTTCATTCCATTCCGTGCCCTTCGGTGGCTCAGTGTATGGAGGTGATCGGCTTAATGGTAACGGCAATGGACATAGTGCCATTTGCGCGCCTACATCTCAGAGCGCTGCAATTATGCATGCTAAGTCAGTGGAATGGGGATTACACAGATTTGTCCCCTCTGCTAAATCTGGATCAAGAGACCAGAGATTCTCTTCTCTGGTGGTTGTCTCGGGTCCACCTGTCCGAGGGTATGACCTTTCGCAGGTCAGA
This sequence comes from Bombina bombina, assembly GCF_027579735.1. Taxonomy (NCBI): domain Eukaryota; kingdom Metazoa; phylum Chordata; class Amphibia; order Anura; family Bombinatoridae; genus Bombina; species Bombina bombina. The sequence goes on along the minus strand of NC_069500.1, from coordinate 1,203,770,271 downwards.
TTGGACAATTGTAACAACAGATGCCAGCCTTCTAGGTTGGGGTGCAGTCTGGAACTCCCTGAAGGCACAGGGATCGTGGACTCAGGAGGAGAAACTCCTTCAGATAAATATTCTGGACTTAAGAGCAATATTCAATGCTCTTCTGGCTTGGCCTCAGTTAGCAACACTGAGGTTCATCAGATTTCAGTCGGACAATATCACGACTGTGGCTTACATCAACCATCAAGGGGGAACCAGAAGTTCCCTAGCAATGTTAGAAGTCTCAAAAATAATTCGCTGGGCAGAGACTCACTCTTGCCACCTGTCAGCAATCCATATCCCAGGCGTGGAGGCGGATTTTCTAAGTCGTCAGACTTTTCACCCGGGGGAGTGGGAACTCCATCCGGAGGTGTTTGCTCAATTGACTCATCGTTGGGGCAAACCAGAGTTGGATCTCATGGCGTCTCGCCAGAACGCCAAGCTTCCTTGTTACGGATCCAGGTCCAGGGACCCAGAAGCGACGCTGATAGATGCTCTAGCAGCGCCTTGTTTCTTCAACCTGGCTTATGTGTTTCCACCGTTTCCTCTGCTCCCTCGACTGATTGCCAAAATCAAACAGGAGAGAGCATCAGTGATTCTAATAGCGCCTGCGTGGCCACGCAGGACCTGGTATGCAGACCTAGTGGACATGTCATCCTTTCCACCATGGACTCTGCCTCTAAGACAGGACCTTATAATACAAGGTCCTTTCAATCATCCAAATCTAATTTCTCTGAGACTGACTGCATGGAGATTGAACGCTTGATTCTATCAAAGCGTGGCTTCTCCGAGTCAGTCATTGATACCTTAATACAGGCACGAAAGCCTGTTACCAGGAAAATCTATCACAAGATATGGCGTACATATCTTTATTGGTGTGAATCCAAGAATTACTCATGGAGTAAGGTTAGGATTCCTAGGATATTGTCCTTTCTCCAAGAGGGTTTGGACAAAGGATTATCAGCTAGTTCCTTAAAGGGACAGATTTCTGCTCTGTCTATTCTTTTGCACAAGCGTCTGGCAGAAGTTCCAGACGTCCAGGCATTTTGTCAGGCTTTGGTTAGAATTAAGCCTGTGTTTAAACCTGTTGCTCCCCCATGGAGCTTAAACTTGGTTCTTAAAGTTCTTCAAGGAGTTCCATTTGAACCCCTTCATTCCATTGATATTAAGCTTTTATCTTGGAAAGTTCTGTTTTTGATGGCTATTTCCTTGGCTCGGAGAGTCTCTGAGCTATCTGCCTTACAATGTGATTCTCCTTATCTGATTTTTCATGCAGATAAGGTAGTTCTGCGTACCAAACCTGGGTTTTTACCTAAGGTGGTTTCTAACAAGAATATCAATCAAGAGATTGTTGTTCCATCATTGTGTCCTAATCCTTCTTCAAAGAAGGAACGTCTTTTACATAATCTGGACGTAGTCCGTGCCTTGAAGTTTTACTTACAAGCTACTAAAGATTTTCGTCTTCCCTGTTTGTCGTTTATTCTGGACAGAGGAGAGGTCAAAAAGCTTCGGCAACCTCTCTTTCCTTTTGGCTTCGGAGTATTATACGCCTAGCCTATGAGACTGCTGGACAGCAGCCCCCTGAAAGAATTACAGCTCATTCTACTAGAGCTGTGGCTTCCACCTGGGCCTTTAAAAATGAGGCCTCTGTTGAACAGATTTGCAAGGCCGCTACTTGGTCTTCGCTTCACACTTTTTCAAAATTTTACAAATTTGATACTTTTGCTTCTTCGGAGGCTGTTTTTGGGAGAAAGGTTCTTCAGGCAGTGGTTCCTTCCGCTTAATCCCTGCCTTGTCCCTCCCATCATCCGTGTACTTTAGCTTTGGTATTGGTATCCCATAAGTAATGGATGATCCGTGGACTGGATACACTTAACAAGAGAAAACATAATTTATGCTTACCTGATAAATGTATTTCTCTTGTAGTGTATCCAGTCCACGGCCCGCCCTGTCATTTTAAGGCAGGTCTAAAATTTAATTAAACTACAGTCACCACTGCACCCTATGGTTTCTCCTTTCTCTGTTTGTTTCGGTCGAATGACTGGATATGGCAGTTAGGGGAGGAGCTATATAGCAGCTCTGCTGTGGGTGATCCTCTTGCAATTTCCTGTTGGAAAGGAGAATATCCCATAAGTAATGGATGATCCGTGGACTGGATACACTAGGTAAGGTAAGCATAAATTGTTTTATTATAGGGTTTTTGAGGCGGGAGTGAGGCGGATTAGGGGTTAATAACTTTATTATAGTAGCGGTGAGGTCCGGTCGGCAGATTAGGGGTTAATAAGTGTAGGTAGGTGGCGGCGACGTTTGGGGTGGCAGATTAGGGGTTAATAAATATAATATAGGGGTCTGCAGTGTTAGGGGCAGCAGATTAGGGGTACATAGGGATAACGTAGGTGGCGGCGGTGTGCGGTCGGCAGATTAGGGGTTAAAAAATGTTAATAGAGTGGCGGCAATGTGGGGGGACCTCGGTTTAGGGGTACATAGGTAGTTTATGGGTGTTAGTGTACTTTAGAGCACAGTAGTTAAGAGCTTTATGACCCGGCGTTAGCCCAGAAAGCTCTTAACTCCTGGCTTTTTGCTGCGGCTGGAGTCTTGTCGTTAGATTTCTAACGCTCACTTCAGCCAAGACTCTAAATACCAGCGTTAGAAAGATCCCATTGAAAAGATAGGATACGCAATTGACATAAGGGGATCTGCGGTATGGGAAAGTCGCGGCTGCAAAGTGAGCGTTAGACCCTTTCCTGACTGACTCTAAATACCAGCGGTAGCCCAAAACCAGCGTTAGGAGCCCCTAACGCTGGTTTTGACGGCTAACGCCAAACTCTAAATCTAGCTGTTAGTATTCAGCTAGTATGATTTCTGGCTTCTGCTTCTATGACATTCCATTCCAATAAAGTGCAGCTGTTAGAATTAAGAAAATGTATATGCCATATAACTAAAACGTTAGGGATTCTTACATTTGGTAAACAGGTGAAATTGTATAAGAAATAGGTATCAAATTGTACATGGCCAAAACAAAATAAAAATGTAGCTGCTAAAAGTGCAATTAAGAATTTACAAATTATTTAATGTCATTTTTTCATTTAAAACATCCAAATATTTCTTAAACATTCAGAAATGTAATTGCAATTACATATTAACTTTTTGATTTTAACTTATGGATCAGTAGTTTACATAGCAATAGATAAACATCAGGGTCCCCTATAATTGAAGCTTTTGCACATGTACCAGGACCCTGGTGTGAAGTTTGTTGGGTTTAAGTATTTAAAGAGATATGAACCTCAAATCTTGTTCTTTAATGATTCAGATAGAGCATGCAATTTTAAGCAACTTTCTAATTTACTCCTATCAATTTTCTTTGTTCTCTTGCTATCTTTATTTAAAAAGTAGGAATGTAAAGCTTAGGAGCCGGCCCATTTTTGGTTCAGAACCTGGGTTCTGCTTGCTTATTGTTGGCTAAATGTAGCCACCAATAAGCAAGCCCTATCCAGAGACACACAGATACCGGTTTCACCTTAATTTTTTTTTTACAAAACAAAATATTTTTTAACATATTTAAAGGTATAGTAAACACCAAAAATGTTATTGTTTAAAAAGATAGATAATCCCTTTATTTTGCATTCCCCAGTTTTGTATAACCAACACTGTTAGAGAAATATACTTTTTACCTCTGTAATTACCTTGTATCTAAGCTTCTGCTGACTGCCTCCTTAGCTCAGAACTTTTGACAGACTTGTATTTCAGGCAATTAGTGCTGACTCTTAAATAACTCCATGGGCATGAGCACAATATTATCTATATGAAACACATGAACTTATGCGCTATAGCTGTGGAAAACTGTCAAATGCTTTCAGATAAGAGGCGGTCTCCAATGGCTTAGAAATTAGCATATGAGCTTACCTAGGTTTAGCTTTTAACTAAGAATACCAAGAGAACAAAGCAAATTTGATGACATAAGTAAATTAGAAAATTGTTTAAAATTACATGCCCTATCTGAATCATGAAAGTTTAATTTAGACTTTACTATCCCTTTAACAGCTCCTCTTTCATATGCATTTTAAACAAAATCAGTAACATGTCACTTTAAGTAATTTCTCACTACACCAGAAACAATAAAAAAATTTAGCATGTGCACAATACAAAATAAAGGATATTCCATAAAGAAGACGCAAACATAGATTTTTGAGTGCTAAGTTTATAGATCCAAGAATAACGTAAAAACTGGTGTGAAAAGTATTTTCTGATGGATACTGTTAGTGAGGAATCTCAGTGTAAATTATCAGATAGGTTTTCATGGTGCTGTGTGAAAAAATAAATAGAAAAAAAACATGCAAAAAAAGTTTTCTAATTGACTTGAAGGGTTTGAAATCTGAAATCCCATGTAAACCACACAGTCCTTTTAACTGAATGTAAAGGAACCCACCACTAGCTGTCAAACGTGCAAAACACATTCAACTGAATTTATTTTCATTTTATCACTGAAAAAAAAGGTACTCTGTAATATTAAGGGCTAGATTACGAGTTGTGCGCATATTTGCGCTTTAGCTTTAGCGCACACTACTGAGCGCGAGATTACCGGTTGGGAGCACAAGTATAACTCCCTCACGATTTTATCCCCGTCCTCAACAGCGCGCATGATTGCAGATGATTACCCCTCCCATAGACTTGAATGAAGCCTCGTTTTCATGCTGACAGCCTCAAAGCCACAGCTTGCGTGACCCCGATCACAACAACACAGCAATAAATATGTATATGAATGTGTATATATATTTATGTGTTTATATGTATGTATATGTATGAATATACATATATATACGCATATACAGTAAATACATAAATATATATCACCTAGATTACGAGTTATGCGTTACGGCTTTTAACGCTGAAAAAATGTCAATTTCAGCGTAAAAGCAGTAACACAGCTATTGTGAGTTGTGTCAGTATAGCTATACCGCAAGCATTTTAGCCTGTAACGCAACGTCCATCCTGCACTCAAAAATATGACATTTTTGCGTGGGATTTTTATAGCGCCAGTATTACAGGTTTTGCGCTGAGGCTAAAATACTTGCGTTACAGCCTATACTGACACAATCCATACTGCCATCTGAGAGCAGTAGTTATGAGTTTTGCAGCACAAAAATGTTTCACAAAACCTATAACTAAAGTGTTACAAAGTACACTAAGACCCATAAACTACCTATTAACCTCTAAACCGCCACCCTTCCACATCACAAACACTATATTAAAGCTATTAACCCCTAATCTTCTGCCCACCCACATCACGACTATTAAATACATTTATTAAACCCTAATCTGCCGCTCCCGTCATCACCTGAACTAATAAAAATGTATTAACCCCTATTCCGCTGCTCCCAGACATCGCCACCACTAAATAAACCTATTAAACCCTAAACCTCTGGCCTCCCACATCTCCGCCACTAAATAAACCTATTAACCCCTAAACCTCCGGCCTCCCACATCTCCGCCACTAAATAAACCTATTAACCCCTAAACCTCCGGCCTTCCATATCTCTGCAACTAAATAAACCTATTAACCCATAATTCGCCGGCCCCCACAACGCAAAACACTAAATTAAACTATTAACCCCTAAACCTAACATCCCCCTAACTTTAAATTAAAATTACAATATAACTATTTAAATAAATAAAAACTTACCTGTGAAATAAAAATAAAGCTAACATTAAACTATAAATTAACCTAACCTTACTATTCTAATAAAATAAAAAAAACTACCAATTTAAAATATTAAATTTCTAATTTAAAGAAACCTAACACTACAAAAAAAAATTAAAAATCTAAAATAAAAAAAAAATATTAAACACTAAATTACGAAAAATAAAAAACACTAAGCTTACAAAAAATAATAAACTAAATTATCTATTCACGATTGCTAAAGTCCGGACATCCAGGCAGCGAGAAGTCTTCATCCAGGTGGCAACATCTTCATCGTGGGGGCGTCTTCTATCTTCATCCCGGCGGCGCGGAGCGGTGAAGACATCCAGCGCAGAACGTCCTCTTCATACGGTCCCCACCGTACACTGAAGCTTCAATGCAAGGTAGCCGTTTCAAAATGGCGTACCTTGCATTCCTATTGGCCGATTTGATTCTTTAAATTCAAATCAGCCAATAGGATGAGACCTTCTAAAATCCTATTGGCTGTTCAAAACAGCCAATAGGATGAGAGCTACTAAAATTCTTTTGGCTTTCAGTAGCTCTCAAAGCACATTTACTTCCCACTTTTAATATGATTAGAATTACGGGTGCACCCATAAAGGCACATTTCCGCACCAATGCGAGCGCACGGAGCGTTGCACTCCAACTGTATTCTAGCACTAATTACATAGCTTCATTTTTTTAAATGTTATACACTTTTAGAAATAAACTCTATTTATTTAAATATATAGATATTTTTGTTGCAGGAGACATTTTTAAAATGTAATTTCTATTATTCCACTATTCCTGTTACAAATTGCATGATAAAATCTACATCATATAAGAACTTTTACAATTTAAAATAAAATATCTATTGTGAGTACATAAACTGATGTACAGAGAGGTAGGGTAATTATGCTAATTTACAGTAAAGTAAAGTAGGGTAATTACGCTAATTACAGTAAAGTAAAGGATAATCATTGTATAAAAATAAATTTAAACAAACATTGATACATGACATTCAAACAGGTATTATCATTAACATTTGTATTATTATTTACTGATTACCTTAAAATTCTCCAAAGCAATTTAAGCATACAATAAATGTGTACAGAACAGAATGTACTAATACAAGGGGAGTATGCTAGACACATCTAACTGGGGCCTTAAACTTAAAAATTAAATATTATAAAAAATACTTAGGGCTAGATTACAAGCGGCGCGGTATTTTTGCGTGGGTGTGTGTTTGCGAAAACTCTGCTAGAGTTAAGCTAGCCGCCTTGCGTTCGTATTACAAGTTCCAAAAAAAACATATTTTGCCCAAACGGTAACCCGAATAAAGCGAAAAAAATAACTTAAGTTTTCGTTTGCTCATGCATGTGAATTAAATTCAACTATCTCAGAACAAGACATTTCAAGTGCGATTACTCTCACAAAAAAGACCCTTCATTGTGTCACTGTTTTAGAAACATACATGAAGGTTGTGCTGAAATGGCATAGAGTTCCGGTACGATTAGCGGTGATGTATCCATCAACTACCAGGAAATGCTGGAGACAATGTGATCTAGAAGGTACTGACCTCCATATATGGTGGGAGTGTCCGAAGGTGGCTTCTTTGTGGAGTGAGGTTGAAATGTTGTTGGGTTCCATGAATTTGGATGTTCATTTGACTCCCAAGATTCCTTTGCTTCATATACTCCCGAAGTCATTCTCCCAGAATGTCAAGAGTGTTGTATTTCATCCTTAGACCAGTGAAACGGGAATTGACCTCGCAGCCGGTGGATATCCCCATTTGATATGCTTACAGTATATGCCATAGTTTTGGAGATGTTAAGTTTGTAGCAGCTGACCTTAGTAAACTCATCTAATAGAGAAAAGAGGGCTGGGATGGAGGAAAGAGGGTTTAAAGTGACGACAGTTAAATCATCAGCAAATAACCCTACTTTAGGTAAAATACTGACACCTTCAATCTCTGGGGAGTGTCTGAGTGTTTCCGCCAGAGGTCCCATCACGAGAGCAAACAGTGGGGATAGGGGGCACCCCTGCCCGGTCCGGTGCCATTAGAGATCCTGAAGCTAGATGAACTAAAGCCAACGCCACTTACCTTCACCGAAGGATAGGAATACAGAGCAACGACCATGTTACAAAAATTTTGAGGGAATCAAAATCGTGCCAGTGTTTCTGTCATATAAAGCCAGTCGACCCGGTCAAAGGCATTCTCAGCATCAAGAGATAGTGTAACACACGGTTGACCGAATCGGCTGGCTTCAAGAAAAACATTGAGCAGCCGTCTGGTATTATCGGGGTCTTCGCGACCCAGGGGGAAACCTACCTGGTCGGGGTTAATTAAATGAGGGATAATCGTGTTCGTGCGATTTGCCAGGTCCTTGGCATATACCTTAGTATCTATATTCAGCAGGGAAATAGGTCAAAAATTAGGGCAGCTGTCTGGTGACCCTCCAGGTTTTGGGAGAGTAATGATCGTGGCCATGCAGGCATTTTTATATGCTGTCAGTACACTCTAATTCCCTACCACAATTGTCTGCCATTCAGAAATCAAACGTATAAAATATTTTGTTCAGTATAATTATATAATATTTTTTATAAAGGCTTTTTAACACAAATGCTATAAACAATACATGCATTCTTAGCATAAGGGGTTAGTTAAATGCTTGTAAAATAAATACTTTACCAAGGCTGTCCCTCCTTAGCACCTTCACATAAGAGCTGTCACAGCAGAAATAACTCTCTCAGCAAGGGATATAGCTTTAAGGAAATACAGTAGCAGGCCCAGGTCATATACCATAAAGACAGTCCATCAGCAAAGTACAAATGAGGTAAGGCAATATCATAATAAACTTCAGTTTTTTTAAGGGTTGTAAATATTGTACATTTAAAGGGACAGTCTAGTCCAAAAAAAACTTTCATGATTCAGATAGGGCATGTAATTTTAAACAATTTTCCAATTTACTTTTATCACCAATTATTCTTTGTTCTCTTGGTATTCTTAGTTGAAAGCTTGACTTAGGAGGTTCATATGCTAATTTCTTAGACCTTGAAGGCCGCCTCTTAAGAATGCATTTTAACAGGTTTTTTACCACTAGAGGGTGTTAGTTCATGTTTTTCATATAGATAACACTATGCTTGTGCACGTGAAGTTTCCTGGGAGCCATCACTGATTGGCTAAACTGCAAGTCTGTCAAAAGAACAAATAAAGGGGCAGTCTGCAGAGGCTTAGATACAAGATAATCACAGAGGTAAAAAATATATAAATATAACTGTGTTGGTTATGCAAAACTAGGGAATGGGTAAACAAGGGATTATCTATTTTTTAAAACAATAACAATTCTGGTGTAGACTGTCCCTTTAATAATGCTGCGTTAAGCTATGGTATTCTGAAATAAAATGTGAACTTTAAGGGTTTATTCTAATCTTTGTTTGTTTTTTTGAGTCTAATTCAATCTAACCTTCGTGAAGAAATCTAGTTTAAAAAAATATCTAGAATTTTAGGATGTTACAGTGAAGAAAAAAAAAATACAGTAACATTTTGTTTAGTAAAATAAGTTGTTCTGAACACTTTGGTATTTAGAGTAGCTGCAGCCAATTTAATTATTCAGAGAAAGGGCAGCAGGTAATGGGTCCTGACAGTCTGTAACATTCACAGTGATTGGTTACATCAGAGCACAATTTTATTTACATTTATCTAACTGGCCATAACAGAGGGAACCAGAATCATGGATTCCATTAGGCTTATTCTTTATATTACCATACCTATATTACATTTCTATGTATATACCATGGCAAAAATCAACAATATGCTTTACAATGTACTAAAAATTCATCAAATAATGAACCACCCCTTTACTTTGAAGGATCATCACCATTTTATTTGGAAAGATTATCTGAATAATCCACCTACGTGTTTTATAATAAACTTCATTTTTTTAAGGGTTGTAAATATTGTATATTTACTAATGCTGAAAGATTAAGCTATGGGGGCATATTTATCAAACTCCGAATGGATGACCTGTGTTTCTGGTGAGCCTGCAAGCTCACCAGAAACAGCAGTTATGAAGCAACGGTCACAAAGACCGCTGCTCCATAACCTGTCCGCCTGCTCTGAGTAGGGGGACAGACATCGCCGGAAATCAACCCGATCGAGTACGATCGGGGTGATTGACACCCCCTGCTGGCGGCCTGTTGGCCGCGAGTCTGCAGGGGGCGGCGTTGCACCAGCAGCTCTTGTGAGCTGCTGGTGCAATGCTGAATACGGCGAGCGTATTGTTCGCCGTATTCAGTGAGGTCTGTCGGACCTGATCCGCACTGTCGGATCAGGTCCAACAGACCTTGATAAATAGAGGCCATGGCATTCTAAAATGAAATGTGAGCTTTCAGGGTTTATTCTAATCTTGTTTGTTTTATTGAGTCTAATTCAAACTAACCTTAGTGAAGAAGAAATGTAGTTTAAAAATATCTAGAATTTTAGGATGTTGAAAAAAAAACATTTTAAAAACGGTAACATTTTGTTTAGTAAAATAAGTTGTTCTGAACACTTTGGTATTTAAAGTAGCTGCAGCCAATTGAATTAAATAGATGTCTAGCAATGTTCAAGCTACATAAAATATTTACACTGTTAGCTGAATCGTAATCAGATGCCAGGAAAGGAAACCAGAAAGCTTCCAAGTCATCAGTTTCTTTTGGATACATTTGTCAGCGGAAATGCAAATATTATCTCCTTATTGCCGTTATAAATTACTTTGGAGCTTTCTGTATGAATTATGTGAAATCTATTTTTATCAAAAATGTTTGTGTTAAATAGAATGTTGATCAAAATTTACTATGTTTATTTTACATATTGCCTTATTTAACAAAAAATGTATTGATATGCAAGATATGCAGTAGTTCAGCAGGGGTCGATGTTTTAATAAACACTGACTAGAATTTCTGGGCTACAAATCATCTCTACAGCACCCTATAGAAAAGAGTTCTTCAACAGCACTTGTCATGATCATTATTTATTATCCTATGATTTTCCTTGAAAACATAAATATGAAGTCCTTAAACTGTAATAGGTAAATTATATTTACATTTTCTTTGCAAGCGGTCTATTAAAGCCTATATTATCATATAGATATATTGAACTACAGTACCAGTTTGTTGATGCTAAAATAGATGTATCTTTATCTTCTAAATCTTTCTGAAATTGTTTATAAGCCCAATTTCGTAGTTCTTTGGGAATAAATCAAGTCCACCTATAGTTCTTAATCAGAATTGTAATTTTCTTTTGAAAATTTGTTCACAAATGCATGAGTATGTAGCTTATGTCTAATAATGCCCCAGGGCACAGCGGCATTGCTGCCATTGGCATTAATGTCTTTGCATTCTGTCATTGTACATATAAAAAAATCACTGCACCTTTTTGGCCACAAAAGTTGCCTTGCTTGAGGTGGCTTGCACTGAGATGTGCCAATCTTACAAACAGTACAAACATCATTACCTCTTTAGCAATTTTTTGCCATGATAAGCCACTTCTGTTAAAGAATTCAATATGTTAAATGTTGTCATTAAATATATTCAAGAACTTGCATATGGTCAAATAATCCACTGCAAATTAATAAAGAAATAATAATATATCACTCCAGTTTGTCTCTATGACTATAATTCTGCTTTTCTTTCATAAGGTGGTGAGAGTCCACGATCCATTTCACATGGGATGCAATTCCTAGGAGGAGGCAAAGATTCGCAAAGATTCCCGAAGTTTTAAGAGCACTCCCTCTTCACTGGTATGCCAATCTAAATCTTTACCTTTCAGGTGGTAGACAAAGAAATTAGGTGCTCATAATTTTACTTGAGAAGGGTTCTCAGACTGATGTGAGGCCCATTTTCCCCCTCAGAGAACTGCTGTCAAGAGTCAGAGGGGAGATTGGACTATGGGGCAGTGACACAATTACTCCTGGTGTAGAAGTAGGTCACAAGCCTACCACAGGTGTCATAGGGACGGGTCCCTAGCCTCTTCCTGTTGGGTTGTCAATAAACTCTTGCTTTATATCCTCTGCTGTATTGTGCTCAGCTCTGAACACAGTACTTTCTGCAGCTGAAACAAAGTACTCCATACAGATGGTAAGCTAAGGTCTGGGTGCTTGACAGGTAATTATATTTATTGTCACTCACATGCTATCAGCAGGTACATTTGGTAATGTTACATCATAGCCAAGGGTATAGCGGGATAATCACTGCCTAGGGGCTATGCTCATTATGGGGCAGTTGGGACCTTTATTTGACACACTGCAATTTGGCTCCTATAATTTTTATGTAACGTTTATTTGGATAGTGCGTCTTTAACTTTTATTCAGCGCTTTCAAAAGGGCTCTGCAGTCAGTGTTAAAATATTTATTTCTCACAAAGCATCAGCTTCCCTCACAGAGCAGAAAGAGCCAATTAGCACTTCTGTTTACATTCTTTTCTTAGCAAGCACCAGTTTCCTAGACTTGCGATTCTCTGTCTGGCATTACAGTGGGATCCTTCTCATAGTGATTAGGTGTTGCGGGGGTTAATGTTTTTTCCCGCCGTACCAGAGCCCATCTGCTTCTTCCATCAATGCTGAGGGATAACTGAACAGTGTCTCTGTATTGTCGCTAACGAGGGGGTAAGATTTCTGTAGTTTTCAAGAGCCTGGTTTATTGTTGTGTCAAACGGGTTCTTATAGTGCTTGCTAGCACAGCTATGGTCAACAAAGTGTAAATATATATGAATATGAATATATACATAAATATTTATGTATATACATATTAACACATAAATGTATATGTATATAGTCATATACATATATAATTACAGGGAACACACAGTACCCATAGACTGCTATGTAAAGGCACTTTTCAGTGCTGTTTTGTTTTTTCTAATACCCCTCACCCACACACTTTAAACCCTAAAAACTGTTTAGTGCAATTTTTTTAAAACAAATGCTATTTTTAAACAAAAAAAGGACCTGACTATTTTGGGGGCAAGTGGGGGATATTTTAAAAAAGGTTTGACCTCTGGTTAATTTTTGGAGCGCTAATTGCTACCCCCAAGCTAGTGGTAGCATTAACCAGCCATAAACGGGCAAATTTGCCTGTTTACAGGCGAACACTATAAATTAGCGCTCTAAACCATGAATTTGGGCTATATAAGCACTCACAAGATAAATATAAAGACAAGCGTCCAGTTTAGACTCCCAGCATGCACTGCTTGGATACATGATACTTGTTTTACATTGTTATGTACAGTTCCAGCATTAATTTGGTACTCAAAAGATACATATAGACAACTGTGTATGTCTATTGTGGGCTACAACTCCCACCATGCACTACTACTTGGGTAAATGTCACTTTCAATTCCTAGTATATCCAGTTCCGGAACACTTATTTAGTTCAAGCGGCCTCCATGGGAGAAGAACACTTGGCCAGTGGCCCCCAGATACATTGAGCTTGATACCCCTGCTTTAGAGGATAAATCATCAGATCAATTATTTAAATTCATTTACTGTGATGTATCTCCTATTACTCCTCCAGTTCATGTATGCAGCAATTGCATGGCCCTTTTTATGCACTCTAATAAGAAGTGTAATGCTGCCTATGAAGGATATTTTGTCCTCCCTTTGTCAGTACAGTACAGTACAAGAGAGTGCTTCAGATTTTGCTCCTGAATTTAAAGATTTTGTGCACTCACTGTGTCTGAGATATTGGTGGCCATGCCCCCTCCAAGTAAGAGCAAAAAGGTATCTGATAAACTTATTTAATCTATTTACCCAGTACTTCTGAATCTGTTAGCATCAGAATGGCTCAAAAGTTTCTTACAGACTCAGATTCTAACTCCTTAGACTAGTTGAGGGCCTGGTCTCAATGCGTTTAGGATCCTTGAGTGCTCAATATACTATCTCAGGGATACATAATGGGTTTCAGATCAAGGCTTCCCAGAGGAAGGTTTCTTCTGTCTCATGTTCCAAAGAACCCTGTGAAGGCTCAAGACTTTTTTATTGTGTTTGGGGCTTAGAATTCATGGGACTTATAGTTCCAGTTCTGATTTCTTTGCAGGTTTATAGATCATTGCCGGGGCATATGGCTCATATTGGATTATAAAAAACATAGCAGACATCACTTTAAAATAACAATAAATAAAAGTCTGCAGAAAAATAGCACAATATCAGGTTAAGGTTTCATATCAATTAGGTTTTTTTTCACTGGCACACAGATATGATGCTTGTTTCTGTCACATGCTGTCTGCTATAAAATTGGTTCTCATGTTTGGCATGTGCAGAAGTGTCACACTTTGAATATCACCTCTAAAGGCTGAATTAGTACAGCCGCTCTTTGGTAATACACACCCATAAGGCAAGTGTAAAACTGTTGCAGTAGGAGGAAAGAAAGAACTACAAAAGGATTAAACAGTTGATAAATGGTTATTATAGGATGATGTCATATTGATTTATATTAATATAAATCCAGGGAGGGCTGCAAAGCATTAATAAGACCATGGGATATACAGGTAATAAAAACTGAGTTACATATAATATGGGTTGTTATTATTGCAGTATATTTAAAATGCATTGTTTTTTTTATAAGTAATAATGATATGATAGAGTAAACATTTAGTAGTTTCTGAGACTGTATAGATTTAAAAATAGCATACACATACAGTTAATTATTGGTAGTTGTGTATAGAGTTATTATGGGCTGGACTTGTACAGTGTTGGATTTACATGGAAATAGAATTAATAGTTACTGTGGTTGTGCAGGATTTAAAGGACCTGGTCTTTTCAAGAAACATTTATTGGGCTGTACACTTACACGTCATGCAGTGCATGCTTTTATGGTACTGACATTTTTCAGTTTTTTTGTAAGTTTTTAGCTGCAAATGTTTCCATATATTTGACAAAAGATTTTTATAGCACCATATGGAAAATGTACATTACATTACTCTCTCTCTCTCTCTCTCTCTCTCTCTCTCTATATATATATATATATATATATATATATATATATATATACACATTCACACACTACACTCACACTTATCAAATGATTTGTTTTTTTGTTGTAGTTTCATCTGTCGTATGCAGACAAAGAGCTCCTAGAAAGGGAACCAAGAGGAGAATCCCAACAAGAGGTTTTGAGGAGACTAGCCAAGGACCTTCCAGTCTACACCAGGACAATGTCAGGAGGTACCTTCCTTAACAGGTTAACTCGTTGCAATGTTGATGTCAATATATTAGTATAAATAACCAAATATAATTGTTGTTTTAATAGGTTATGCAGAATTTTTGCTGTATCCTTTAGAACAAAACCCTCCACTATGGTGAGGTCAAAAATTTGGATTCTGATGGCTGTATTATTTGAAGTCCTGTCTTACTATTTAGCATCATTAACTTACATAAATAATGTGTGTATATATATATCAAGGACGTGCAGTCATAGGAGGCAGGGTAGGCAGAGCCTACCCTGCCATATGGGCCCAAAGTTTATTTAAATGTATAATATAAATAAAATTAAAAAATTGTGTTAAAAAAAAAAAATGTACTTTTTAATTTCTCCCCCATGTTACGCTATGGAGATGCAGAGCAGACATACTCCATAGCGCAACATGGGTGCATATTATGAACATTAGCGACACCTGCTGGCATAACACAACTATTCACTTTTTTTCCCCAAGTTACGCTATGGAGAGGCACTGTACTTTTGTACCTCTCCATTGCGTAACATCATGGCATTTTTCAAATAACCGGCGAAGGATCAAAACACCACCCACTGGCTGTCACAGGCTGACTGATTGTCAGCCAGGAAAATATTGGCCAATCGGAGGCATGACTCGTAATGCCTCTTAGAGAGGGAGCCAATCAGACGGTCATGTTCTCCTGTGATTGACAACACCAGGAGAACGTGACCGTTATTGATTGGCTCCCTGCGCATGCGCAAGAAAGAATCCAGAGCGCAGCGCAGAAGTACTGGAGACTTGTAGGCTGGCGGCAAAGTCTGTGAAGGAAGGGCTGTGTGTTGCCACCTGATCAGCTCATCCCTTCTGGTTCACTTGGACGCGGACGGAGCGACGGAGCACCGGAGCCTGGCCATATACTTAATTTGTTACGGGTAAGTCACAACAGAAAGGGTCTATGCTAATGCTTTCATTTTTAAAGCGGGAGAGCGCATCTAGGCAGAAGCAGGGGAGTTAGTACTATTTGTCCACATTATTTTTATTATAATATACCTTGATCATGAATCAAGGTATATTATAATAAAAAATAATGTGCACAAATAGTAGTTATGTAATGATGCAGCAGCAGGGGAGTTAATGAAATACATAGTTATACTACTATTTGTCCACATTATTTTTATTATAATATACCTTGATCATGAATCAAGGTATATTATAATAAAAAATAATGTGCACAAATAGTAGTTATGTAATGATGCAGCAGCAGGGGAGTTAATGAAATACATAGTTATACTACTATTTGTCCACATTATTTTTATTATAATATACCTTGATCATGAATCAAGGTATATTATAATAAAAAATAATGTGCACAAATAGTAGTTATGTAATGATGCAGCAGCAGGGGAGTTAATGAAATACATAGTTATACTACTATTTGTCCACATTATTTTTATTATAATATACCTTGAACCTCTCTGTCTCTCCCTCCCCCTCTGTCTCTCTCTCTCTCTCTCTCTCTCTCTCTCCCCTGTCTCTCTATTTCTCTCCCTCTCCCCCTCTGTCTCTCTCTAGCCATCTCTCTCTCCCTGTCTCTCCCACCCCCTCTGTCTCTCTCCTTACGTGTCTCATTCTCCCCCATGGTCTCTTTCTCTGTCTCTCTCTCCTCTGTCTCTATTTGTGTCTCTCTCTCCCCTCTGTCTCTATTTGTGTCTCTCTCTCCCACCCCCTCTGTCCAATTTACATCTAATATCTAATTTCCTTAATTCTCTTGATATCCTTTGTTGAAAATCATATCTAAATATGCTCAATAGCTGCTGATTGGTGGCTGCACAATCGATACCTCATGTAATTGGCTCACCCATGTACATTGCTATTTATTCAACAAAGGATATCTAAAGAATGAAGACATATCCTAGCCAGTGCCTCACCTGTCTCCGACCTCACTGCACGTCACTGATATATATATATATATATATATATATATATATATATATATATATATTAAAATAAGTATTTGGTTTTCATGACTCAATCTGATTTAAGAAATGAAAAAATTATGTGAATGCTGATGACTGTTAAAAACATCATCGATGACTATTAAGATGTTTCATTTTTTCAAATTTTTTTTTTTTAAATAAATATTTAGGTTCTGTGATTCAAGTTTTAACCCAGGTGAAAGTATATATATATAGCTGTACTTCAGGATTATTTTTATTATTCTCAATTTTTTCTTTATTTACTGATGGTTTTTGGATCAAATTAAAATAAAATTTCTCGTTAGAATATTTTAACATTTAGCTATATTTTTTGCAGTGACATGAATTCTCTGGTTATCATAATGTATGAAAAAAACTCAACATTTCTTTTGAATTGTTATAAGAATAGATGAAGATTACTCTAAAGCAGGTATTAAAGGGACAGTATAGTCAAAATTACACTTTAATGATTCAGACATGCACTTTTAAACAATTTTATAATTTACTTATATTATCAAATTAGCTTTTTTTTGTCATGATATCCTTTCTTTATAGTAAAGCTATGAAGGCCGATAGGAGCTTACGAGCATTAATATATCTATAACAGGCTATGGCAGCAGTGTTTGCAACTATATATAACATTGTTACAAACAATGTTGCAAACACTGCTGCCAGATGGCTAGAGACACATGAACGTTCCTAAACTTACCTAGGATTACTCTTTAACAAAGGATACCAAGAGAACTAACAAAAATTGATAATTTAAGTATATTGTAAAGTTTTTTAGTATTATATGCTCTATTATCATAGCCTATAGAGATAATGTCCATTCAGGAAGGACCCTCTGGTTAGGAAGTGAATATGAAAACACAGTGTCCCAGCACAAAGGGTTTAACCCAGAACGTGACCAGTATAAATAGACCAAGCTAAGTTGTTTAGGCAAAGTTGGCAACAAACTGGCAGAGAAAGTACCAAATCACAGTCCAGAAGGAATGGTCAGTTCAGGCAGAAGGATCAAAAACCAGATGGACGATAAACAGCCAAAATCACAAGACAGGAAAATAGTCAGAGAAGAGCCAAGGGTCAAGGAATCAAAATACCAGTCCAAATCGCAATACAGAAGAGCAGTTAAAATCCAAGCAAGAAATCGATACACAGAAAGAATTCTCAGTAGAATAAATCACACCCAGGAAAAATCCAATACATGGCCATAGACAGGAAGCAGGAAGCTGCTTATAAAGGCTGTTTATTAGGTTACTGCCTGCAGCTGACAGGCAGGTGGAGCTAGATAGTCAACCAGAGCAGACAGTAGGATTCAGCCATCTATACACAGACCCAGAGCCCTCCAGTGGCCCAGGAGGATAGGCAAACGGCCAGGGACTGGAGGTACCAGGACCATCTCTGGGTGCGCTCTGACAAAAGGATATGGGTTCAGAGTATAAAGCTATCATTTTTAGTAAATATAATGGGCTCCATTTGATAAGCTGCAAGAGCGGCTTTGAAACACCTTTCGACTGCAGATGAGAGTTACGTCGACCGCTACTTTTTAACCCTTCAATTCCCCCTGGCTTTTCCGGCCATGTTGCAATTGGCCGTGTGCGAGCAGGGAGCGGCATTGCACACTTCACCTCATATGCAATGATAAATGCGGGCAGTGTATTGCTGCCCACTAGCCATGATGCCGGGCAGACAAGGGCAGAGATCTTCACCCCTGTCTGTCCAACCCATGTTAAATAAAGGCAAATGTCCTTAAAACAATAGCAATAGTTTAAAGCAGACTAAGAAAGGCCAATGTACTTTCTCTTGCAAGGTGTATCCAGTCCAGGGATTCATCCTTTACTTGTGGGATATTCTCATTCCCTACAGGAAGTGGCAAAGAGAGCACACAGCAGAGCTGTCCATATAGCTCCCCCTCTAGCTCCACCCCCCAGTCATTCTCTTTGCCGGCTCTAAGCACTAGGGTCTCTCTACGGGAGGGTAAAGTGAATGTGGTGTTAGAATTGTAGTTTTATATCTTCAATCAAAAGTTTGTTATTTTTAAATGGTACCGGTTTGTACTATTTACTCTCTAGCAGAAAAGTGATGAAGATTTCTGCTGAGAGGAAAATGATTTTAGCATGTTGTAACTAAAATCCACTGCTGTTCCTACACAGGACTGAGGAGTACCAGAAAACTTCAGTTGGGGGGAACAGTTTGCAGGCTTGACTGCAATGAGGTATGTTCAGTCATTTATTTCTAGACAAGACTGAGATAATGCTAGAAGACTGACAAGATCCCCATGTGGGGAGGGTAAGCTGTGTTCTGAGACTTAGTAAAGAATTGAATGCTTACATAACAGGGCTAATTAGGCTGGTTGACACTAATTCAGGGCAATCGATTATTTGTTTTAAGAAATACTCGTTGGAGACACTTTTTTAAGCACTTTGGAGTGTTTTCTGGGGTTATTATCCACATGGCAAAAATTTAGTCACTTAGAAGTGATTTTTGTAGGCCTCACAACTCCAGAGTGGAGTGGGAGGGGCCTAATTTCGCACCTCAGATGCGCAGTTAGAATTGAAAGACAGTTCATGCTGCTTCACATGGAGGGTCCAGCTGCTGATTGAGGGCCTAAAAGAAGCTTTATTCCCCCAAAACTGATCCCTAAGGGCAGGTAGGGCCACAGTAGTAAGCTGTGGCAAGGTGCTGTAGTTATTTAACGGGTTGTTGGCTTTAGGCTGCTCCGGTGTGGGCATTAAGGGGTTAATCGTTCTGCAACTTGTTGTGCAAAATTTCAAAAGGATTGCTGCATTTTTCACTGTTTTGTAAAATTGTGTGCTCTTTTTAACTCTTAAAGGCACAGTAACGTTTTTTCAAATTGTGTTTTTTATTTGATTAAAGTGTTTTCCAAGCCTGCTTGTGTATGCTACTAGTCTGTTAAACATGTCTGACACTAAGGAAAATCCTTGTTCAATGTGTTTAGAAGCCATGGTGGAACCCCCTCTTAGAATGTGTCCCAATTGCACTAATATGTCTATACACTTTAAAGATCATATTGTTGCACTTAAAAGTGTGGCCCTAGATGATTCTCAGACTGAAGGTAATGAGGATAGTCCGTCTACCTCTCCCCATGTGTCACAACCAGTTACGCCCGCTCAAGCGATGCCTAGTACCTCTAGTGCGTCTGCCCCTATTACATTGCAACAACTAGCAGCAGTCATGGATAATTCCCTTGCGGCCTTTCTATCCAAACTGCCAGTTTTTCCTGCAAAGCGCAATAGCTCTGTTTTAAGAACAGATTATGAGCAGTCTGAAGCTTTGGTAGCCTTATCTGATGTGCCCTCACAACGCTCTGAAGTGGGGGTGAGGGATTTGATGTCTGAGGGAGAAATTTCCGATTCAGGAAAGGTTTCTCATCAGGCAGAGTCAGATTCATTAGCGTTTAAATTTAAAATGGAACACCTCCGCGTATTGCTCAGGGAGGTATTAGCTACTCTGGATGATTGTGACCCTATGGTGGTCCCAGAGAAGTTGTGTAAAATGGACAAGTACCTAGAGGTCCCTGTATACACTGATGCGTTTCCGATCCATAAGAGGGTTGCGGATATTGTTACTAGGGAGTGGGATAAGACCAGGTATCCCTTTTGTTCCCCCCCTGATTTTTAAGAAAATGTTCCCCATAACTGACCCCAGGCGGGACTCGTGGCAGACGGTCCCTAAGGTAGAGTGGGCTGTTTCTTCGCTTGCTAAACGCACAACCATACCAATTGAAGACAGTTGCGTACCTGCATATCCCTATCCACAAAGATCATCATCAGTTCCTCATGTTTCGCTTTTCTAGAGAAGCATTACCAGTTTGTGGCTCTTCCATTCGGTTTAGCCACTGCTCCCAGAATTTTCACAAAGGTGCTAGGGTCCCTTCTGGCGGTTCTAAGACCGCGGGGCATAGCAGTGGCGCCTTATTTGGACGACATCTTAATTCAGGCGCCGTCCTTTCACAGAGCCAAGGCTCACACGGAGATTGTATTGGCCTTTCTGAGGTCTCACGGGTGGAAGGTGAACATCAAAAAGAGTTCTCTGTCCCCACTAACAAGGTTTCCCTTCCTAGGAACACTAATAAAGTCGGTAAAAATGAAAATATTTCTGACGGAGGTCAGAAAGTTGAAACGTTTAACTACTTGCCGAGTTCTTCATTCCATTCCTCGGCCATCTGTAGCTCAGTGCATGGAGGCAATCGGATTAATGGTAGCGGCAATGGACATAGTCCCTTTCACTCGGATACATCTCAGACCACTGCAACTATGCATGCTCAATCAGTGGAATGGGGATTATGCAGATTTGTCTCCTCAAATACAGTTGGACCAGGAAACCAGAGTTTCTCTTCTCTGGTGGTTGTCTCAGGATCACCTGTCTCAGGGAATATGTTTCCGCAGACCAGAGTGGATCATTGTAACGACCGACGCCAGTCTGTTAGGCTGGGGTGCAGTCTGGGACTCCCTGAAAGCTCAAGGCTTATGGTCTTGGGAAGAATATCTTCTCCCGATAAACATTCTGGAACTGAGGGCGATATTCAACGCGCTTCAGGCATGGCCTCAACTAGCTGCGGCCAAATTCATCAGATTTCAGTCTGACAACATCACGACTGTAGCTTACATCAATCATCAGGGGGGAACAAAGAGTTCCCTAGCGATGAAGGAAGTAACCAAAATAATCAGGTGGGCAGAGGACCACTCCTGCCATCTCTCAGCAATTCACATCCCAGGAGTAGACAACTGGGAGGCGGATTTTCTGAGTCGTCAGACTTTTCACCCGGGGGAGTGGGAACTCCACCCGGAGGTATTTGCCCAGCTGACTCAGCTATGGGGCATTCCAGAGTTGGATCTGATGGCGTCCCGTCAGAACACCAAGCTTCCTCTCTACGGATCCAGATCCCGGGACCCCAAGGTGGCATTGATAGATGCTCTAGCAGCGCCTTGGTCCTTCAATCGGGCTTATGTTTTCCCACCGTTTCCTCTTCTCCCTCGTCTGATCGCCAGAATCAAGCAGGAGAAGGCTTCAGTGATTTTGATAGCGCCTGCGTGGCCACGCAGGACTTGGTATGCAGACCTAGTGGACATGTCATCTGCCCCACTATGGACACTGCCAATGAGGCAGGACCTTCTAATACAGAGTCCGTTCAAGCATCCAAATCTAGTTTCTCTACGTCTGACTGCTTGGAGATTGAACGCTTAATTCTATCAAAGCGTGGTTTCTCTGAGTCAGTTATAGATACTCTGATTCAGGCTAGAAAGCCTGTCACCAGGAAAATCTACCAGGAAATATCTTTGTTGGTGTGAATCCAAGGGTTACTCATGGAGTAAGATTAGGATTCCCAGGATATTGTCCTTTCTCCAAGACGGATTGGAGAAAGGATTGTCGGCTAGTTCTTTAAAGGGACAGATATCTGCTCTGTCTATCCTTTTACACAAGCGTCTGTCAGAGGTACCAGACGTTCAAGCGTTTGCACAGGCTTTAGTCAGAATCAAGCCTGTCTATAAACCTGTGGCTCCCCAATCGAGTCTAAATCTAGTTCTTTCAGTTCTTCAAGGGGTTCCGTTTGAACCTTTACATTTCATAGATATTAAGTTGTTATCTTGGAAAGTTTTGTTTTTGGTAGCTATCTCGAAGAGTCTCAGAATTATCTGCCTTACAGTGTGATTCACCTTACCTGGTGTTCCATGCAGATAAGGTAGTTTTGCGTACTAAACCTGGTTTTCTTCCTAAAGTGGTTTCTAACAAGAATATTAACCAGGAAATTGTTGTTCCTTCTCTGTGTCCCAATCCTTCTTCGAAGAAGGAACGTCTGTTGCACAAAGTTCTATTTGCAAGCAACTAAGGATTTCAGACAAACATCTTCCTTGTTTGTTATCTATTCTGGTAAGAGGAGAGGTCAGAAAGCGACTGCTACCTCTCTTTCCTTTTGGCTGAAAAGCATCATCCGTTTGGCCTATGAGACTGCTGGCCAGCAGCCTCTTGAAAGAATTATTGCTCATTCTACCAGAGCAGTGGCTTCGACATGGGCTTTCAAGAATGAGGCTTCTGTTGAACAGATTTGTAAGGCAGCGACTTGGTCTTCACTGCATACTTTTGCCAAATTTTACAAATTCGATACTTTTGCTTCTTCGGAGGCTATTTTTGGGAGAAAGGTTTTGCAAGTAGTGGTGCCTTCCGTTTAAGGTACCTGTCTTGTTCCCTCCCTTCATCCATGTCCTAAAGCTTTGGTATTGGTATCCCACAAGTAAAGGATGAATCTGTGGACTGGATACACCTTGCAAGAGAAAACAGAATTTATGCTTACCTGATAAATTACTTTCTCTTGCGGTGTATCCAGTCCACGGCCCGCCCTGGCAATTAAGTCAGGTAATTTTTTTTTGTTTAAACTACAGTCACCACTGCACCCTATGGTTTCTCCTTTTTCTTCCTAACCTTTGGTCGAATGACTGGGGGGTGGAGCTAGAGGGGGAGCTATATGGACAGCTCTGCTGTGTGCTCTCTTTGCCACTTCCTGTAGGGAATGAGAATATCCCACAAGTAAAGGATGAATCCGTGGACTGGATACACGCAAGAGAAAGTAATTTATCAGGTAAGCATAAATTCAGTTTTTTCTGCTGATTTTCTAAAGCTCTCTGGTCTGGTGATATTTTAAAAGATGTCTCATCAGTATTACGAGACCTCAGGGTCAGTTTTTATCTTGGGATTTGTATATATCATTAATGGGGAGTTCACTAATATGCTTTATGTTAAGGAGAGGCACTTATTTTACAATATAGTGGCAGTAAAATAAGCTGCGGCTGATTTCTCTCCATGCTGGCGAGTTTTTGAGAATCGGGCGCCAAGGAAGATATTATGTTATCTACATATATAATAAATCAAATACATTAACATTTTTTGCATCTATCTATGCAAAACAAAAACACATAATCAAATACCATTAAATTGGGCAGTGTAATGTTAAAATTACTGGCTAATGTATACATAAGAACATCTACATTAAGAAAGAGTTTTTGGTAACAATTTGGGAGGATGTAGGTGACTTGCTGGATTTTAGATTAACCACAATTAGGAAATCAAAGCAATAATTTAGGTTTAAATATTATATGGGTCCCTGGGTCAGGTAGCCATCTTGCACCATCTATAGATAATCTCTTCATTGTCTTTGGGTCAGTGAGAACATTTGTAGATCATTTGAAAAGCTTATCTAAAGGACTAGAATATACTGACTGAAGGTGCATTACACAGAGCCAACGTTCATATTTGGTTGAAGGCAGCACAGGTCTCACCAAACTATGGCAGTCACCAGAAAGCCCTTGTTAGTTTGTTTTTGTATATTCCTTATTTAATTGTTTGATTTCTAAATAACTATATAATGATATAAGCGTCTTTTAGTTGGGGAAACAGGGAAAGTTCTCCTTTGATTCTGCTTATTATTATTGATTCTTATATATAACCTTTTGTTCTTCTTATAGATGCATAGCTTGTTTCTCTGT
The DNA here is from genome assembly GCF_027579735.1 of Bombina bombina. Classification (NCBI taxonomy): domain Eukaryota; kingdom Metazoa; phylum Chordata; class Amphibia; order Anura; family Bombinatoridae; genus Bombina; species Bombina bombina. The sequence continues at coordinate 1,203,745,906 of NC_069500.1, read as the reverse complement.
GTAAGTGATGGTACTCAAAAGGCTTCAAGGAGAGAATTTCCTTATATAGAATTCTCTATTTTATTATATGTTGTCAAAGGTTTTTTGTCATTAATGAACAATTTGTAAAACAAAACAAACCTAGAGGGAACATGATAAAATAAAATATTACAAAATCTTAACACTGACTTTCCTGCCAAAATGGACATTAACTTCAGCTTTAATCTTTCCTTCTTAGCCATCAGATACTGTGACAGATGCCAGCTTGTAAAACCTGACCGCTGTCATCACTGCTCAGTCTGTGATAAGTATGTACTCCTTTTTCCTGTGATCATTTGTATAAGATTAGCAAAGTGTAGATAATACAGCTCAGTTTCTTTTTGTTTTCTAGTATAAATGATGTTCTTGTTTTAGACTTCAGCATGAGAACAGCCTTGCAAGTAATCAATTTTAAGTAACTAAACAAATGACAGAAAAATTTAATTATTCACAAAGTATAATTGTGTTATGGAAGAGTGAAAATCTATATTTAACACAAATAGAAGTAGGATTGCCAACCTTATTAAAGGGACAGTAAAGTCATAATTAGACATTTATGATTTAGAAAGAACATACAATTTTAAACAACTTTCCAATTGACTTCTTTTATTTCATTTGCTTCCTTCTCTGGTTATCCTTTGGTAAAAGGTTTATCTATGTAAGCTCAGGAGCAGCAAATAGCCTAGGTTCTAGCTGCTGATTGGTGACTGCATATATATACTGAATGTCATTGGCTCACCCATGTGTTCAGCTAGAAACTAATAGCACATTGCTGCTCATTCAACAAATGATACCAAGAGAATAAAACACATTTGATAATAGAAGCAAACTGGAAAGTTGTTTAAAATTGTATGTTTTACCTAAATCAAGAAAAAAATTGGGTTTCATGTCCCTTTAAGTATTATTAAAGGAAAACAAAAGTATTTTTTTCTGCTAAATATAAAAGAGAGCATTTTATATGCATCACTGTTTTTGTTTTATTTTTGTAAAGCAGATGTTTCTGTACTGATTAATATTTTTTTATACTCGTTGTAGCACTGTCAACCAATTCTGATTATCAGCCAGAAATCTGACCCTTCAGAGACCTGACTGATAAACCTTTATCTTTATCTAAGCCTTCCTGCAGGAACTGAAAAACTCTAGGAATTCTAAAAGAATTCCAATGGTAGCCTTTGTGAGAACACCACACAAAAAAAAAGCTTTTCCAGACCTTATGATAAATACGTTGAGTTGCGATGCCATCAAATTTAGAGATTTGAGATCTTGATAAAAGAAAGGGCCTTGACAAAGAAGATCCTTTTTTAGAGGAAGCTTCCTAGTTGGGCACAAGGACATCTGCCCCAGATATACAAACCAAATCCTGCTAGGCCACGCCAGAGCAATCAGAACTGATGAGGCTTCTTCTTGCTTGAATCTGCTTATCACCCTGAATAGCATAACAAATGGAGGAAACATATAAATAAGGTTGATGAGCAAAGGACCACTAGGGCATCTATCAGACTTTTCGGGGGTCCCGAAACCTGGCACAATACAAAGCCAGTTTGCGATGATGGGGGCCATGAGATCTATCTCTGGCAGACCCCAACACCTCACAATTTGGTTGAAAACTTTCTGTTTTAGAGGCCATTCCCCTGGGTGAAGAGACTGGTGACTTAGAAAGTCTGCTTCCCAATTGTCCACACCTGGAATATGAATGGCAGAAATCCTTCAATGGTTCTGCTCAACTGATGATGCAGAATACTTTTCTCATTGCTAAACAACAGAAAATTCCTCCCTGATGATTGACATAAGCCATTGTCATGAGATTTTTTTGACTAGACTCTCAGAAAAGCATTGTGTCTGAGGTTGGGCCAACTCTGAACATCCCTAAAGACTGCCAAACTCTCTGCGCTCACAGAGACCCCCAGGTTGCTTCCCAACCTAGCAAGCTGGCATCTATTGAAATTATATCTCACACTGGACGAAGAAAAGAGGCTTCCTGAACCAGGGACTAGTGAGTCTGCCACCAATTCAAGGACAAATCCTCATGGTCCCCATTCCATTGATGCATTTGCAATTGGAGGGCCCGAAGCTCAAATCTGGTAAATAGAACTGCATTTGAAGCAGCCACCATGAGACCCGCAACGTCCATGCACTAAGCTATGAAAGGAAGAGGATTCAGCTTGCAAAGAGCACAGACCTGTTGCAGCTTCATGCATTCAGAAAGAGAAGCGCTCTCCTAGGAATGAACAACAGCTCAGTAGCTTGTTCTTTGGCGAATTACTTCCCAGATGAGACACCCCCTCTCTGAGGGCATGGACAGAACCTGACCACTCCCCCAACTACCTGTTTCTAGGTAGCCTCTCTTCCATACACCTCTCCTACTTCTTGTTCTGGAGCAGCCTCTTTTTGCCCAATTGTGCTTTTTAGAGAGGAAAACTTTCCGAAGTATATTAGTCTGATCCTGTCTTGGAAGGTCAGTCCGGCCTGAAATACCAGGCAATCCTCCTCTGAACAAGGAACATTACAACCTCAGCTGTAGCAGCTTGAGTCTGTACTGCTCTATCAGAGACAAGGATATTATCATGGAATTATGAATCACAGAAAAGATACACAAGTCTGAGGGGTTAATGAACTCGTTGGATGATTTATTATCCAACCGTGACTTTGAAGCAACTGAAGAACCATCTGAGTGTGAGACACAGCCAGATAAAAAGGAGCCTGAACAAGAATGTCTTCCAAGTAAGGAAATTATTTAAACTCAAACTACAGACTCAATCTGCCCCCCCCCCCCCCCCACCACCACCACCACCAGAGACTGGTCTGGTATGGGTGCCGCACCCTTATGCAGGCTAAAGAGCTGAGGTAGACTTTTTGGACCAATTAGTGTGCATTTAAAAATCATATCCGCAGACCAAGAAATAAGCCACAAAGCTCGGCAAATGCAGCATTCTTAACATTGATGCAAATCGTTTCCACTGCTGCATCACAAAATAATAGCAGCGGCACAGGCTACACTGACTGCAGGCCTAAACAAAAAACCTGCAACTGTCCTTGAAAGGATTAGTAGTACGTCTACTAGTGGAAATAGCTGCATCTACCTTAGGAATAGTCTCCCGAATCCCAGTTTTATCAGAAAGGAAAATAAACATAGATTTAAATTTAGAAGATGGAACAAAAGAAATGCCTGGCTTCTGCTATTAGTAATAATTTCAGAAAATTAATCAGGCACGCGAAAAGAGGAAGGCTGCTTTGGAGCTGCCTTAAAAAATGTGTCAGTCCTCTAAACAGGTTGCTTGACTTAATATAGTATAGTGGCGCTTTTCAACAAAAACGCTAAAGGGAGTTGTAGAAACAATGTTATATATTAATAGAGTTCATATTCAGGATAATAGTTCTGAAAAATATCCTTCCAAGCATTAGTCAATATAGTATATGTATGCTTGATATCCAAAAAACGAATATTATTCATTTTATAGATTGTAATCCACATTCAATCCTTCTTGACTTTATTCGTGAGCCTTACCACTGTCAGCATTTCAGCATCTAGTAGCCGGTATTTCTTGGGTAATCACATGACCTACTTCTTACCAATCAGGAAACCGGTATCTATTGGGCTCCAAATTCAAATAGTTATCGATAGCTGGTTCTCTTTTCCTGTTATAATCTTCAAATCTAAGCTCTGTGTTTAAAATGGGTATGAATATCCCAACAAAGTTCCTCAATCTTTACAAGTCACTTTTCTACGTGTTTCGGCATAGACTGCCTTTATGGAGATTACTTGTTGCTGGTCTGATGCTTCACTTTATACCCATCCTCTTAAAGGCACAGATTGCACAGTGGCTGCTCCGGGTGGTCTATATGGGGACTGTCTGACAGAAGAACACGACAGAAAACCTCCGCCCGACACACTACAAGAAAAAAGATTACTCCGCTGCACCAGCCTCTGAAAGACCTTGTAGTGTGTAGTGTATACTATTAATATATACCTTTATTAGAAGTTCCAAATTTACTTTATATGATTCTGAGATTTATATTCAGATATCTGTATTTTATGATATATTTATTTTTAGGATGAATGTGATTTAAGAATAAATTAATGACAATATCTATTAAAAATTAAATATTTATACGTAGTATATACTGTTTTAATACATTGTTTCTACAACTCCCTTTAGCTTTTTTATTGAAAAGTGCCACTATACTATATTATTTTTTTCTAGCAGTATTTTGTAACCGTGTAGGAAAGAATCACAGTATATATCTTTTAGTTTGCTTAAAAGGGATAGATAAGTGTCTAGGATATATCGTCTATAGGTTGCTTGACTGTAGCAGGACTTTAATCTACCTCTATAGCAATTAAAACTTCCCACAATCATGCATGAATATGCTCAAGCCCCATTTCATCTGGGGAGGGCTGTGGATCCACAAGGAGCAGCTCATTGTAGACCATGGTATTGGTGGACAAGTCCACATTTCACCTGGGTGGACTGCGACATTTCTCACTGAGAAAAGACCCTTTACTGGCTAGCTAAAAAACTGCAGATGATTCAGACCTCAAATTGGTTAGAGGTTCTCCTTTCAAACAATGAGTAAATCTTGCACTTCATTTTCACCTCACTTCTCATCAAGGAGGCAAAAGAAAATAACTATCATGGGAAGTGGGAGGGATTTAAAGCTCTGGCGTGTTGGGGTCTTTTGCCTCCTCCTAGTGATCAGGAGGGGAATACTCCCACATGTGGTGGCTCATGGATTCTCACCATCTGATGAAAGAAAATGATTTGGCTAAACATTTCCCTTTGATTAAAATTAATTTTAACCAACAAATTCTAATACTTCCACATGTGTTATTGTTTGTGTCATCGTTTGCGCTTAATTTGTAATCTAGCCCAAAGCGATGCAATAGGAATGTGATAGATTAGTAGAACTGCGTCCCAAACAAATGGCTAGTGATAAAAGCATAAGACATGTGAAATTTGTTTTGAGACAGAAGCATGGCTATCCTTAGCAAATAAGAAGTAGAATGCTCAATCTTAGCTTTAAGAGTTAAACAATATAGGAAGCTTCCCCACTTTGATATCTGTGCCAGTTTTTCAGTTAGCAATTATTGCTAAAACTGTGAATGTTAGTATCCTATGTGTTTTTTTATATTGTTTTAAATTCTAATGATGAGATTATTATTCTTAGTAAATTATAAATAATATTTATCTTGGCTCTGCCTTGGGTAATACTTCCCAGGTGAGACACCCCCTCTCTGAGGGCATGGACAGAACCTGACCACTCCCCCAACTACCTGTTTATAGGTAGCCTCTCTTCCATACACCTCTCCTACTTCTTGTTCCGTCCAACCTGTTATGTGGATCAAGCAGGGGGGCTCTCTCTCACTCTCATTTTGTATTTGAGGCGTGTTTTTAGTTTAACAACGTTCCTGGGCAGTTTTATTTGTGTTCTTCAGATGGGATCTCGTTCCCTATATCTTCAGGCTTGTGGCAATTTTAATAATAATTGGCCTTCGGTTTTCTATGCATTTCAATGTGCACCGCCATTTTAATGAAGTCACCAGAAGTGACGATTCAGGGGTTACTTCCAGGGTTTGCGTGAGCTTGCGTGTGCACTCAAATAGTCGTCTTTTAAGAAGGCATCATATCCTTTCAGGCTACTGGAGCTAATTAAGCTGTCTTTTGCCCGTATTGTTGATATTCTAACAGCCTTATGAAAGCCACTGTTAGTTCTGCATTAGCATGTTTAATGCTATATATTTGCTGCGTGTACTACTAAGCAGCATTGATTGAGCCACCTCAGGCATAATTTATTTATTTCTATACCAGATGGATGCTAAATCTGAACAGCCTGCTGTGCTGGACACTAGCGATCAGAATTTGTTATAAAATGTTTTTTATATGCTTGGGCTTTTTCTTGCTTTAGATATATATTTGTGTGTGTATATATATATATATATATATATATATATATATATATATTATTTTTTATTTTTTTACAGCCTGTATGTGTATTATGTGACAGAGCCTGTTGGCAAGACAAAAAGCTTTGCAAGGTCAGTATCGACCATTTATTTGTTGGCAGTCTTTCTATGCCTGCACAAAGAAGAGATATCTCCAGCTGTGATGAATTAAAAGACCTTTATTTTTCACACAGGGTCCACAAATATACAGCAACGTTTTGGGCTAACACCTAGCCCTTACTCATGCCTGACAAAAGTGTCTAAAAGACAGTGTTTAAATAGCCATTTTAGGCGCCAAACAATTGTACTGTGCAAATCTATACTGCCACCTAGTGGTTAAATTTATACATAATTTCATTCAACATTGTTAAATAACAACATTTCTCTTCCCAATACTTTAATTGTGCAACTGCACCCTCTAGTGGTTATTAATGTATGTGTACAGGAGCCTATTCAAAGGCAATGTATTACAACAAACAATTCATATATCAATTATCTAGTGAAAAGTGAAAAAAAAATCTATATTTACAATATCACTTTAAAAAATAATTTACATAGATTATTCATGTCAGAAATTGGTTCTGACAAAAGTCCCTTTATACCCTCTACTTCTGGGAGTAATGTTAGTGTTAAACCTCACTATTTAGAATCTGATGGGGAAGTTTTTTTTTACTGATGAAGCAGGTAACTGTTGCAACACAGCAAAATTTATAATCAGAATTTATTAAGTCTATCAGAGAGACTCTTGGTTTTGAAGAAACTGAATTACCTAATACTTCAGATTGGTTTCTGTCTGAACCTAAGGTGTCTGAAGTTTTTCCTATATCTGACGCCATTAAACATTTATATTATAACATATTTTCCAGCAATAAGAAACAATTATATTTTTAGGTAGTATATATAAGAACTTTCCCATTCCATAATCATCTAATGTGATTTTTTTCTTACACTCCAAAGCTGGATGCTGCCATTACTCAGCTAACTAAGAAAAATTTGTTTCCAGTTGATGATGTATGATATAATGGAGAAAAAGATGGCACAAAATCTTTAAAAAATTGTTTATGCAGCAGGGGGTAATGTTTCATCCCTTATTATCAACCTTTTCTGTAATTAAAGCTGTTGAGGCTGGTCATCAAATGTTTCACAGTGACGATATCAGACGATTGGGTCCTGAATCTTTTATTAACAGGGTATCATCTGGAGTTCAAAACTCTTCCCCCTTTACCATGCTTTGTGATGTCACCACTCCCTCAAGATCAACAGAAATTGCCGGCAATTCACGACTTTGTCAGCAAGCTTCTAGTTCAATAAGTTATCCAGGAAGTTCCATTCAATCACAAATTTCAGGAATTATATTCTCCTCTGCTTCTTTTAAAGAAAAAAAAACAACTCATGGAGGTCTGTCCTGGACTTAAAAAAGTTAAATACTTACCTGGTTGAAAAAAAACTTTAAGATGAAGACCCTTCTGACTGTTATCAAAATTATTCCTGCAGGGGCATTCCTTCTATCCATAGACCTAAAGGACGCCTATTTTCATGTCCCAATAGCAGAATCTCACAGAAAGTTCCTACGCTTCTCAGTGGGGGACCGTCATTTTCAATTTACAGCTCTGTCTTTCGGTATTTCCACCGCACCTTGAATATTCACAAAGGTCTTGGTTACCCTTATTGCAATCTTCTTCAGCTAAATTTGGAAGAATAAATCTTTCTTCTGTTGTTTCTTCTAAATAAATGTATATTTTTTCCCCACCCATTGTCTTTTTTTTTGTACTGCTTTTCAGCCATCTCACTTGGGAAGTATTACCCAAGGTAGAGCCAAGATACTGTAACTAGAAATGAACAACCAATGTCTATATCTTACCAAGGTCCCTTCCCTTTTTTGTTGGTCCACCATTATTTTGGTTGGTCGCTCACAAGGAGTAGAAGGGTGGCATGGAAGAGAGGCTACCTATAAACAGGTAGTTGCGGGAGTGTTCAGGTTCTGTCAGTGCCCTCAGAGAGGGGGTGTCTAACCTGGTAAGTATTACCCAAGTGTGTGAGCCAAGATATAGAAATTTCTTATATTTGGTTGTTAATTTCATGCTTAAATTTACTTTATTTGGATAAATTGCAGCAGTATTTTTATCCCACTATAAATCAAATTTCAGTCTAACATGTACAAATATTAAAATATTAAAGGGACAGGAAACCGCAAAATTTTCTTTTATGATTTGGATAGAACATACAATTTTAAACAACTTTCCAATTTACTTCTGTTATCAAATTTGCTTCATTATTTTGTTATCATTTGCTGAAGTAACAGCATTGCACTAATGGCAGCAAGCTGAGCACATCTAGGTAGCCAATCACAATAGACAAATGTGATCAGGCACCAATCAGCAGCTAGCTCCCACTAGTGTAGGATATGTGCGTATTATTTTTCAGCAAGGGATACCAAGAGAACGAAGCACATTTGAAAATAGAATTGAATTTTAAAGTTTCTTAAAATTACATGTTCTATCTGAATCATACAAACATGAACCTTACTACAATTTGTAATTCTGTTTTTACCATGCAATAAAAGGGTCATTCTAGTAAAAAAAAAATTACATGATTTGATTCGTATGAGCATGTAATTTTAGCACCAACACTGCTGCAGGTCTATGTGTTTTACCACGGCATAAAAGTTAAATACATAGTTAAAGTATTGTTCATGAGCTGTAGAGAAATTCTGGTCCCAAGCGGATATGGCCAGTGAGCCAATAAGCAATGGCAGTTGCACAGATGGGATGTGTGACTTCTGCTGCTGAATGGTCACTGGCCATTTCCCCTGGAGGCCACCATTTCTTTCAGGTTTCCGAGTGGCACTTTAACCATGTGTATAACTTATTTGCAGGGGTTAACACATATTCTTGCAGCAGTAATTGTGTTAAAATGACATGCTTAAAGGGACAGTCAACACTAAAATTGTTATTTTAGTGTTGACTGTCCGCTTTGCACAACCAACATTGTTATGTTAATATACTTTATAACATTTAAACCTCTACATTTCTGCCTGTTTCTAAGCCACTACACACAGCCTCTTATCAAATGTTTTTTTTTATTAGCTTTTCACAACAAGAGTAGGCTAATTCATGTGTGTCATATAGATAACATTGTTCATTGCCCATGTATGCAGCATGATGTATATTTGTGGGGCTGACGTTTTATCTTTACTGCTCTCATTGTCTTCCTTTTCTGTTTAGGTGTATACTGAAAATGGACCATCATTGTCCTTGGTAAGTGCCAACAATTTTTGTATTTTTAGTAGGGAGCAGAAAGATGGGGGGAAGTATTTTGATTTTTAGTAGATTAAACAAACAGTAATATGCAGTTTTTAATCATGTGTAGTAAAACAACTTTGCACTATACTGTCCTTATTAATTTCCTCATTTAACCCCTTAGTGACCAGAGCACTTTTCCATTTGTTGACCGTTTGGGACCAAGGCTATTTTTACATTTCTGCGGTGTTTGTGTTTAGCTGTAATTTTCCTCTTACTCATTTACTGTACCCACACATATTATATACCGTTTTTCTCGCCATTAAATGGACTTTCTAAGGATACCATTATTTTCATCATATCTTATAATTTACTATTAAAAAAATTATAAAATAAGAGGAAAAAATGGAAAAAAAAAACATTTTTTTCAAACTTTGACCCCCAAAATCTGTTGCACATCTACAACCACCAAAAAACACCCATGCTAAATAGTTTCTAAATTTTGTCCTGAGTTTAGAAATACCCAATGTTTACATGTTCTTTGCTTTTTTTGCAAGTTATAGGGCACTAAATAAAAGTAGCACTTTGCTATTTCCAAACCACTTTTTTTCAAAATTAGCGCTAGTTACATTGGGACACTGATATCTTTCAGGAATCCCTGAATATCCCTTGACATATATATATATATTTTTAGAAGACATCCCAAAGTATTGATCTAGGCCCATTTTGGTATATTTCATGCCACCATTTCACCGCCAAATGCGATCAAATAAAAAAAAATGTTCACTTTTTCACAAATTTTTTCACAAACTTTAGGTTTCTCACTGAAATTATTTACAAACAGCATGTGCAATTATTGCACAAATGGTTTTAAATGCTTCTCTGGGATCCCCTTTGTTCAGAAATAGCAGACATATATGGCTTTTACGTTGCTTTTTGGTAATTCGAAGGCCGCTAAATGCCACTGCGCACCACACGTGTATTATGCGCAGCAGTGAAGGGGTTAATTAGGGAGCATGTAGGGAGCTTGTAGGGTTAATTTTAGCTTTAGTGTAGTAAACAACCCCAAGTATTGATCTAGGCCCATTTTGGTATATTTCATGCCACCATTTCACCGCCAAATGCGATCAAATTAAAAAAAACTTTAAATATTTCACAATTTTAGGTTTCTCACTGAAATTATTTATAAACAGCTTGTGCAATTATGGCACAAATTGTTGTAAATGCTTCTCTGGGATCCCCTTTGTTCAGAAATAGCAGACATATATGTCTTTGGCGTTGCTTTTTGGTAGTTAGAAGGTCGCTAAATGCCGCTGCGCATCACACGTATATTATGTCTAGCAGTGAAGGAGTTAATTAGGTAGCTTGTAGGGAGCTTGCAGGGTTAATTTTAGCTTTAGTGTAGAGATCAGCCTCCCACCTGACACATCCCACCCCCTGATCCCTCCCAAACAGCTCCCTTCCCTCCCCCACCCGACAATTGTCCCCGCCATCTTAAGTACTGGCAGAAAGTCTGCCAGTACTAAAATAAAAGTTTTTTGGGGGGTTTTAGGTTTTAAAAAAAAATAAAAAAAATGTGTCTGCTGTGTAGGACCCCCCTTAGCCCCCAACCTCCCTGATCCCCCCCAAACAGCTCTTTACCCCCCCCCCCCCCCTCTGCCTTTATTGTGCAGCATATTGGGTACTGGCAGCTATCTGCCAGTACCCAGTTTGAAAAATAATATTGCATTTTAATTTTTTTATTTTATTAAAAATGTTCTTTATTTCTGTAGTGTGGCTGCCCCCCCCAACATCCAACCCCCCACCCTCTCCCAGATGCATTGATTTTCAAATCCCACCCTCCCCAGTCCTCTCTCCCACCCTCCAGATCTACAGCGTATTGATGCTGAAACAGATCTCACGTGCACGCGCGTGCACGGCTCTCGTGCACGCACCCGCATAAGATCCCTCCCCCCTCCTCCACCAATGACTGCTCACCCGCCTCCCTGGATGAGCTCCCACCCACCAACGATAACGACCATCGATAGCCGATGCAGAGAGGGCCACAGAGTGTCTCTCTCTGCATCGGATGGCTAAAAACAGTTATTGCAGGATGCCTCAATATTGAGGCATCACTGCAATAACATGAAAGCAGCTGGAAGCTATCAGGATCGCTTCCACTGCTTTCAAAGACCAACGACGTATGGGGTACGTCCTTGGTCATTAACTGCATTTTTTTGCAGGACGTACCCCATACGTTGTTGGTCGTTAAGGGGTTAAAGGGATAGGAAAGTCAAAATTAAACTTGCATGATTCAGATAGAGCATGTAATTTTAAGACACTTTTAAATTCACTTCTATTTTCAAATGTGCTTTGTTCTCTTAGTATCCCTTATTGAAAAAGAATAGGCACATATCCTATGCTAGTGGGAACTAGCTGCTGATTGGTCCCTGCACACAGTTGACTGTTGTCATTGACTAACTAGATGTGTTTAGCCATCTGCCTTCAGCAAAGGATAACAAGTGAATGATGCAAATTTGATAATAGACGTAAATTGGAAAGTTGATTGAAATTGGATGTTCTATCTGAATCACAAAATAACATTTGGTGTTTTCTGTCCCTTTAAGTGTGAAAATTAAGAATTTTCTAATCATGACAACAGCAAGAGCACATTGCAGGCATTACATGCTTATCTCTGGCTCATATATGTCCCTGATTTGCTTCAGCAGAGTTTTAACAAATAAGGAACTTTTTAAAAAAAATAGTTATTTTGCTAGCACAATGATCCCTAGGCTTGTCTTCACTTCAAACATGTCTGGGCTGGCTTCTCCAAGTAAGGCAAGTGATGTGTGGCTTTTGAAAAACATCTACAGCAAACAAGGTCTTACTGCACTGCAACATTTTCAAACTCATCCACTATGTTAATTACATGTTATCTATCTAACAGGATTTTGTGATTATTAATACTAACAGCTATACAAATAGAAACAAAAAAGTGAAATGAATATGCATTTAGACATCCTTTGGAATATGAAGATCAACAAAAAATAACTAAATACAAATATTTATTATCATTTGTTAATAATGACAATTAAATTTAATAGATATTTCTTAACCAGGGATATACTGTTTGTGTACAAGACAATCAACCCAGATACATAAGATAAAAATCCTACAGAGCAGCTTTTCTTCCAACCCCTCTTGGTCAAATGTGAGAAATAGAAAAAACATAATTGATAAGATAAACTTTTTTTTTTTTTAGCAAAGTGCTTAAAGGACTATACAGTGTAGTATGCTGAGGCTATAGTATGAATCGGTAATGGATGCTGTTTTTTGTGTGTGTGCATGTGTGTGTGTGTGTGTGTGTGTATGTGTGCTTGTGTGTATGTGTGAATGCATGTGTGTGTATGCATGTGTATGTCTGCATTTGTGTATGCATGTGTGTTTGTGTACAAGTGTGTGTGTGTATGTGTGCGTTTGTGTATGCATGTATGTGTGTATGTGTGTTTGTGTGCATGTATGTTTGTGTGCACATATGTGTGTATTTGTGCATGTATGCATATGTGTACATGTGTGTATGTATGTGTGCATGTATGCATATGTGTACATGTGTGTATGTATGTGTGCTTGTGTGTGTTTACATGTGTGTGTATGTGTGTATGTGTGTGTATCCATGTGTGTGTGTATGCGTACACGAGCTTCAAGGAAAAGTATATAATCTTACAATTGATAGTAGAAGAAAGCACTGAAATAACTCTGGTCTCATGACCAACTTTAATTTTAAATGCTGTCCAAGAAGCATGTCATTGCTCCTAATATGTAGTATTGGGGTTTTGTTTTCAAACACAACACAGCCGCCAACTTTAGCCCCCAAAAACTGCATAGTGCAGTTTTTTTGTTTTTTTTTTAAATTATACTTTTTTTAAAATAAATTATACTTTAATATGAGGCCATTTGGGGTACTTTTAAAAAATTAACCAGAGATCTGAACTCTGGTCAATTTTGTATGTGCTAATTGCTACCGCAAGTTCAAGATAGCAATAACCAGCTACTTGATATGGCTGGTTATTTATCGAGTGCCCGATAAGGGCTAAGATAAATTAGCACTCGACTTGTAATCTGGCCCATTGTTTGTTATTTTGACTTATTAGTATAGTATAGAATTGTATTATTTCTTGTTATATTACTTTTTATTTTATTACTGTGACATTTATCAACAGATATCATAACTTACAGTATATAAAACATAAAAAGTATCTATGTATTGCTAGGATTTGACATACATTTTTGACTGTTGTATATCACCCTTTAACCCCTTGAGTGCTAATGACGGCTCTGAGCCGTCACAAATTGTCTCAGTCAGGTGCTAATGACGGCTCAGAGCCGTCACTAGCACTCTCCCACTTTGAGGGAGATCTGGGGGCTCCCACCCCGGTGATCTGGCCTGCATAGTGATAGGCATCGCCGGGGCTTTATGTTATGCGTGGTGACGTCACGCGCAACTTTATTTTACATGAACAATGTTAAATATAGGAGCAGGGAGCATGCTACTTAGAAGCCTGTATCTCAGGCATCTAAGCAGCTACAGACCCCTAAGACCCACCGTTGGAAAGGTAATCGCCTAACCTTCCCAACAGTGTAAGTCTTAGGGATTTGAAAAAAAGAAAAAAAAAAGTTTAAAAAAAAATATTTAAAAAAATATAAAATAAAAAACTCCCTTAAAAAACCTTAGCACCCAGGTGGGAAAGTGCTTAGCACTCAAAGGTTTAAGTATGATTGTGTGGCAAAGGTTTAAAATAAATACATTAGAATTTATGAAACTGCTTTAATGAATTAATGGAATGAAGTTTATAATCTGCAAGCTTATAGTAATATTGCATAAGGTAGATGTTATTAAACACAGCTTTGTCGCTCTATAAAAATTAAGAACATTTGTAAGAGATAGAAAAGCAATTCATGTAAGAAACTAGGTATATAATTTAACAGTATTTTGTTTCTCATAGGGTGAACAACTGTGTTGGATTCTCAAACTACAAATTTTTCCTCCTCTTTTTGGCGTACTCACTGTTATACTGCCTTTTTATTGTTGCTACAGACTTACAGTATTTCATCAAGTTCTGGACGGTAAGTAATTGTCTGTAACCTCAGTTATTTTCCATTACTTTGCACAATATTTTAAAGGGATACTAAAGCCACATTTTTTTCTCTCAAGATTCAGATAGAGCATACAATTTTAAGCAACTTTCTAATTTACTCCTATTATCATTTTTTTCTTCGTTCTCTTGCTATCTTTATTTAAATAGCAGGAATGTAAATTTTAGCAGCAAGCCCATTTTAGGTTCAGCACCATGGATAGTGCTTGTTTATTGGTGGCTGACATTTAGCCACCAATAAGCAAGCATAACCCAGGTTCTCAACTAAATATGGGCCGGCTCCTATGCATCACATTCCTGCTTTTTAAACAAAGATAGCAAGAGAACAAAGAAAAAATTATAATAGGAGTAAATTAGAAAGTTGCTTAAAATTGCTCTATCGGAATCATGAAAGAAAATTTTTGGGTTTAGTGTCCCTTTAAGCAGTCACTATTTTGGTCATACATTCCAAATGTAGTGGGCCTTATAAGTAGTATTGCGCCTTATTGTAGAAAGTAGAAACTACTAGAAGTAGTGTAGGGTGCCTCTGCTCTTTGATCACATCAGTTGGGTTCCACCATAAACCAGGAATATGCTTTTAGGTTACTCAAGATTAGATCTTTTGGGACCATAATGACATCTTATCTTGATGATCTCGTAGTAGCAGAACTGATCATAGAAGATGCAGCTTTGATGAATAGGGATTCATAGTTATGGTTGGCAAACCAAGCTCACCACAAGCTGAGTGACTTTAGTAAACAGGGTTTGTTCTCTGGTGTTGTCATGGATACAGATCTATTGAGGGTTTATTCTTTATTCAAGAGAATCAACAATATTGTTCACTTTCTCAAAGTCTTTAAGGGATTTCACATTTTGTTCAGAGTTTAATTGTTGTCTCTTTAGAAGTGGTTTTGTGGTTTCACATGAGGGCATTCATGATTAGCTTCCTTGCTCAGTGATTCTACAGTTCCAAAAATGTATCTCAGAGGATACTTATGTTTCACCGTATAAAGTAAAAACCGCATTGTGATTCCTTGGAAGTTTAGCTCTTCATTTTATTATCCTTATGGTCAAGTAAACCAGGCACAAATAGTGATTCTGGCTCACGCCTGGTAAAAAGGTCCTAATTTTCAATTTTCTTCTGTGTTGTCTCGGGATAGGTTCCATTTCTAAGACTTTAATGTACACCCCAAGGCAGAACATGCTGTGATCTGAGATATCATCGCAGAAAATGCAGCATGTCTGCAGTAAGAATTGGAATCATGCAGGAGCTGTTAGCACTTACACTTTGCAGCACTGCTCCACATTAGATAGTTAGTTCTCTTCAAACAGAGCTTTGCTCTGGCTGTACTGTGTAAGTTTTGCTTAACACAGTGCATCCAGAGTAAAGTGCTGTTTGTAGAACTGTTAAATATGGATAAGCGCTGCAAATCGGCAGCGCCCTGATTAGTGACTGGCTCTCAACCCCGCCATTTCGACTACATTTCTACCTTGTGATGTTAGACAATGAGAACAGGAAACAAATCTGTTCAAGAGATATTTTTAACAAATTCATAAAATTTCATTTTTTGTCTGCAGCTAATTTGTAATGCAGTTGAAAAGGGGTTTATCTGACAAGGTGATGTCCATCTTGCTGCCTGCTTGTAAATTAGTAACTGTCAGAAACATTTTACCAAATGGTGTAGAACTGGGCTTCCCTATCAGTCAGCAGACTCTAGAGTTTTCCACAAAGTGACAGTGATATAGGATTAGCTATTAGTTCTCTGGCCTTTACATTTTATTTTAAAAGATTTATCTTCGTTCTGATATTTTGACATTCTTTCATGATAAGGTTGTTGTCTACTTTTCATGCATTATTCTAATCCCTGGTTCATCATCCTTTTGAAGAAACAAACCAAACAAAAGATGTAATGTACTCTGCACAACAGCCCCAGGTTATAGTATCCAAGAAACAACTGTAGCAGTGGCACGCCTCAATTTGTTATATTATTATGGCTTAGATTCTTTTTTTTTTTTCTCGTGCACTAACTATGTGCAAAATAAAAAGGTAGCATGCGAACTAAAGACTCAGGCACAGGGATTTCGGATATTGTGACCATGCTAACTTCTACGGGGCGTGAGATCAACTGTGTTAATGTCAAAGGTGTGTTAGGAATACTTTATGCTCCTCTCATAGAAGAAAATGTTCTTTTTATTTTAAATATATATTTCTGTATCTATCTGAATTTTTTTTTTATAAAATATATATATCTATACCTATATATCTATAAGAATATATACAGATATAGATATATACAGGTAGCTCTCAGTTTACGCCTGGGTTCTGTTCCTGTAGGAACAGTTGTAAAAAAAATTGGTGTAAAATGAACCCAGTTATATTATGTAGGGTCAATGAGAAGTAAATGAGTTAGGTTCTAGGCCCCTCTCAAAACTGACATTAGTAATGTAATATTATATTACTGATATTATAACTTAATATATATTATATGTAATATTATATAATATTTTATTTTATTTAAAGCCTTTAAATTAATGTTGTAAACATAAAAACAGCAAAATTAAAATTGTTTTTATGCGTGTGAAGCATGTCGCTATTAATAAGATAGTGGGTAGTTCTGTTCTTTGTTGCATATAAAAATATATTTTTTCTTAACAATTTTCTTTTCTTTTTTTTTTTAAAACATTTACACAGAACTTCCTGTTAGCTTAAATATCAAAAGGACAGCATGGAAAAATATTTGTAATACCTTGCTGCTCTTTTATATTCATGATAGCAACCCTTTTACAGTATATAGTATAATATCTTAGTAAGACAAACAGAAATAACAAACGTAGAATTAATTAATTTAGCTATATTGGTGGGACGTAATATTATTCTTAGCCTTTGGGAATCGCAGAAACAACAACCTAGTATAGCTATGTTTGTTAAGAAAATGATATCTTACTTAATTATAGAACAGTGTGGTATGCTCACAGCCTCCGAAAGGGGGATTAAATCCTTTTTCCTTCCTATGGCATGGAGAGTTCACAATTTAATTCCAATTACTAGTGGGAATTTAACTCCTGGCCAACAGGAGGAGGTAAAGAGCACCCAAGCAGAGCTGTTAAGTGTCACTTTCCTTACTCATAATCCCCAGTCATTCTTTGCCTTGATCATCGGGAGGATGTGCGAAGATGGTGTCTGAAGATATTTTATCCTTTTATGGGTACTTTTCCCTGCAAGCAAGGATTGGGGCTATGCTGTGTCCATGTAAAGCTCTTTAGTAAGAGTAATGGTGTCTTTTAAGGGTTAGAAGACGGCAAGGTGGTCTTTGCTTAACTTCTAACATTAATGCTACCCCTATTATAGAAAACCAGGGTTCGTTACTCTGTTTTTTCTTTTTCTACAGGTCCCTGTCAGAGGTGATATGTCTGTGACACCTAAGAAGTTGTTCCCTGTCCTGCCCAGGATCCACAGGTAAGTGCTTTCCCTTCTAGGTTTGAAGGAACCAGCACTTTAGGGGTTAAATCCTTTATGGATTTCTTCTTGGGACATGCATTATCTCTAAGGAAAGAGATTTATATCAGGCAGGGGCATTCTGTCTTTTCTTCAGGAGGGCCTGAAGAAGGGTTTGTCAGTCAGTACTCTAACGGGTCAGATTGCTGCACTGTCTATCCTTTTGCACAAACTTTCTGCCATATGTTCAATATTTTGTTCAGGCCTTGGTCAGAATCCGGCCTGTGTTTAAACCTGTTCTTCCTCCCTGGAGCTTTAACCTTGTTCTTAAAGTTTTGAAGCAGGCTCCGTTTGAGCCTATGCATTTGGTTGATATTAAGTTGTTATCGTGGAAAGTTTTGTTTCTACTTGCTATTTTGTCTGATGCGCAGAGTTTCCGAGCTTTCGGCTCTGCAGTGTGATTCCCCTTACCTTATGAGGCGGTTCTTCGTACTAAATTGGGATTTCTTCCCAAAGTGGTATCGTATCGCAACATCAATCAAGAAATTGTTGTTCCTTCCTTTTGTCCGAATCCTTCTTCTCATAAGGAACGTCTGTTACACAACCTGGATGTTGTGCGTGCTCTAAAATGTTATCTACAAGCAACTAAAGATTTTCGGCAGTCTACTGTCCTGTTGGTTGTTTTTGCTGGTCAGAAGGCCACTTCTACTGCTCTTTCTCTCTGGTTGAGAAGTGTTATCCGATTAGCATATGAGACAGCTGGATAACAACCTCCTGAGAGAATGATGGCTCATTCCACAAGGGTTGTCTCTTCTTCCTGGGCTTTCAAAAATGAAACATCTGTGGAGCAAATCTGCAGGGCGGCCACTTGGTCCTCATTGCATACTTTTTCCAATTTCTACAAATTTGATACTTTTGCCTCGGCTGAGGCTTCTTTTGGGAGAAAAGTTCTTCAAATGGTGGTGCCTTCTGTTTAGGTCCACCTGTCTTGTTCTCCTTCCCTTTCATTCTGTGTCCTTAAAACGGCACCTCTATACCTTTGTGCTATTTTCTTTTCTTCTATAAGGTACGACGAGTCCACGGATTCATCCTTTACTTGTGGGATATTATCCTCCTGCTAACAAGAAGTGGCAAAGAGCACCACAGCAGAGCTGTCTATATAGCTCCTCCCTTAGCTCCACCCCCCAGTCATTCTCTTTGCCTACTCTAAGTACTAGGAAGGGTAAAGTGAAAGAGGTGATAAAATATTAGTTTTTAATTTCTTCAAGCAAGAGTTTTTTGTTTTAAATGGTACCGGTGTGTACTATTTACTCTCAGGCAGCAGATGGATGAAGACTTCTGCCTGGAGGATGATGATCTTAGCATTTGTAACTAAGATCCAGTGCTGTTCCCACAGAGGCTGAGGGGTACAAGAAACTTCAGTGTGAGGAACGTTTTCATGCTTTATAGCAGTGAGGTATGTTCAGTCATTTTTTCTGGAGAGACTGTGTATTTCAGAAAGGCTGAAAGTATCCCCATGAGGGTAAGGGTAAGCAGTAATCCTAAGAGCTATAGAAAGGCATTACTAAGCTTGCATAAAGGGCTAATTAAAAAATGGTTGACACTGAGTTTTGAATGTTTGTGGGCAAACGTTTTTATGAATTGAGGGTGCTGTTAACGTTTTGTGGGCAATAATGTTTTTTGGGCAAACTTTATTGAGGGTACACTTGGCTTATTTTTGGGTCTCAGAACCCACATGGTTAGTTTAAAAACACTCTGGTGCGGTTCTTTGAGGCTGTAGAGACATCGAGTGAGATGGGCGGGGCCTATTTTCGCGCCTCCGATGCGCAGTTGTTTTCACGCAGCAAGCTCCAATCCTGAGGGCCCTTGTAGATGTTTTGGGCCAAATCGTGCTGGGGGTGTTTTTTCTGGATTTAGGCCTTATTTCAATCCGGTTTGCACATTAAAGGGTTAAATGTTAAATTTCCTTGTGGGGCAAACTTAACTACACATATTGAGTCTGCTATAAAAAAATGGAAAAATTTGGTGCATTTTAAAGCGGTTTTGCAGAACGTGTATGCTTTTTTTCTCTTAAAGGCGCAGCACCGTTTTTTAAGATTGTTATTTTTTTTCACTAAATAAAGTGTTTTCATGCTTGTTTGTAGTCATTACTAGCCTGTTCAACATGTCTGACATTGAGGAAAGTCATTGTTCAATATGTTTAGAAGCCATTGTGGAACCCCCACTTAGAATGTGTCCCTCATGCACTGAAAGGTCAATAAATTGCAAAGAACATATTTTAGCTACTAAAAGTATGTCGCAGGATGATTCTCAGTCAGAAAGGAATCAGGTTATGCCATCTAATTCTCCCCAAGTGTCACAACTATTAACGCCCGCACAAGTGACGGCAAGTACTTCTAGTGCGTCTAATTCTTTCACCCTGCAAGATATGGCCGCAGTTATGAATACTACCCTCACTGAGGTTTTATCTAAGCTGCCTGGGTTGCAGGGGAAGTGCAGTAGGTCTGGTGTGAGAACAAATGATGATAGATGATATTCTGGATAGAATTAGGGCTCTCAAGCTAGCTAATTCTTTCATTACAGATGCCGCTTTTCAACTGGCTAAATTAGCGGCAAAGAATTCAGGTTTTGCCATTTTAGCGTGTAGAGCGTTATGGCTTAAGTCCTGGTCTGCTGATGTTTCATCAAAATCTAAGCTTTTAGCCATCCCTTTCAAGGGTAAGACCCTATTCGGGCCTGAACTGAAAGAGATCATTTCAGACATCACTGGAGGGAAAGGCCATGCCCTTCCTCAGGATAAGACAAATAAGATGAGGACCAAACAAAATAATTTTCGTTCCTTCCGAAACTTCAAAGGTGGTCCCTCTACCTCTTCCCCTGCTGCAAATCAAGAGGGGAATTTTGCTCAATCCAAGTCAGTCTGGAAAGACCTAACCAGACTTGTAAACAGGCCAAGAAGCCCACTGCTGCCACCAAGACAGCATGAAGGGGTAGCCCCCGATCCGGGACCGTATCTAGTAGGGGGCAGTCTTTCTCTCTTCGCTCAGGCTTGGGCAAGAGACGTTCAGGACTCCTGGGCTTTAGAAATCGTAACCCAGGGGTATCTTCTAGATTTCAAAGATTCTCCTCCAAGGGGGAGATTCCATCTTTCTCAATTGTCTGTAAACCAGACAAAAAGAGAGGCGTTTTTACGCTGTGTAGAAGACCTATATACCATGGGAGTGATCTGCCCAGTTCCGAAAACAGAACAGGGGCATGGGTTCTACTCCAATCTGTTTGTGGTTCCCAAAAAAGAGGGAACCTTCAGACCAATTTTAGATCTCAAGATCCTAAACAAATTCCTCAGAGTCCCATCCTTCAAGATGGAGACCATTTGGACTATTTTACCAATGACCCAGGAGGGTCAATATATGACCATCGTCATATATGGAAAGTTCTGTTTTTAGTTGCTATCTCTTCGGCTCGAAGAGTTTCTGAACTATCTGCATTGTAATGCGACTCGCCTTATCTTGTTTTCCATGCTGATAAGGTGGTTTTGCGTACCAAACCTGGATTCCTTCCTAAGGTTGTTACTAATAGGAATATCAATCAGGAAATTGTTTTTCCTTCTCTGTGTCCTAATCCTTCCTCTAAGAAGGAGCGTCTGTTGCACAACTTGGACGTGGTTCATGCTTTGAAGTTTTACTTGCAAGCAACCAAAGATTTCCGTCAAACATCTTCTTTGTTTGTTGTCTATTCTAGAAAACGTAGAGGTCATAAAGCTACGGCTACCTCTCTTTCTTTTTGGCTGAAAAGCATCATCCGTTTGGCATACGAGACTGCTGGACAGCAGCCTCCTGAAAGGATTACAGCTCACTCTACTAGAGCGGTGGCTTCCACATGGGCTTTTAAAAATGATGCTTCTGTTGAATAGATTTGTAAGGCTGCGACTTGGTCTTCGCTTCATACCTTTTCCAAATTTTACAAATTTGATACTTTTGCTTCTTCGGAGGCTATTTTTGGGAGAAAAGTTCTTCAAGCAGTGGTGCCTTCTGTTTAACCATCTGTCTTGTCCCTCCCATTCATCCGTGTCCTGTAGCTTTGGTATTGTATCCCACAAGTAAAGGATAAATCCGTGGACTCGTCGTACCTTATAGAATAAAAGTAAATTTATGCTTACCTGATAAATTAATTTCTTCTATGGTACGATGAGTCCACGGCCCGCCCTGTCATTTTAAGACAGATTATATTTTTTGATTTTAAACTTCAGTCACCTCTGCACCTTGTAGTTTCTCCTTTTTCTTCCTGTACCTTCGGTCGAATGACTGTGGGTGGAGCTAAGGGAGGAGCTATATAGACAGCTCTGCTGTGGTGCTCTTTGCCACTTTCTGTTAGCAGGAGGATAATATCCCACAAGTTAAGGATGAATCTGTTGGTTCGTCGTACCATAGAAGAAATTAATTTATCAGGTAAGCATAAATTTACTTTTTCTTTCATGTAATTGGCAAAAGTCCATGAGCTAGTGACGTATGGGATAGAAATACCCAAGATGTGGAAGTCCACAGAACTAGAGAGGGAGTGATTAAATAAAAACAGCTATTTCTGCTAAAAAATTTAATTCATACAAAAAAAAATAAGTCTTTCTTATAAATTTCAAGAAAAAAACTTAAATCATAAGCAGAAGAATCAAACTGAGACAGCTGCCTGAAGAACTTTTCTACCAAAGACTGCTTCAGAAGAAGCAAATACATCAAAATGGTAAAATTTAGAAAATGTATGCAAAGAAGACCAAGTTGCTGCTTTGCAAATCTGATCAACCGAAGCTTCATTCTTAAAAGACCAAGAAGTGACGACTGATCTAGAGGAATGAGCTGTTATTTTCTCTGAGGTGGAGACTATGCCGCCTCCAAATAAGCCTTGTCAATCAAAAGCTTTAACCAAGATGCCAACAAAATGGCAGAGGCTTTCTGACCTTTCCTAAGACCAGAAAAAACAACAAATAGACTAGAAGTCTTTCTGAAATCTTTAGTAGCTACGACATAGTATTTTAAAGCTCTTACAACATCCAAAGAATGTAAAGAACTTTCAAGAGTATTCTTAGAATTAGGACACAAAGAAGGAACAACAATTTCCCTACTAATGTTGTTAGAATTCACAACCTTAGGAAGAAATTTAAACGAAGTCCGTAAAACAGCTCTATCCTGATGGAAAATCAGAAAAGGAGACTCACAAGAGAGAGCAGACAATACAGAAACCCTTCTAGCTGAAGAGATAGCCAAAAGGAACAACACTTTCCAAGAAAGTAGTTTAATATCCAAATAATGCATAGGCTCAAAAGGAGAAGCCTGCAAAGCCTTCAAAACCAAATTAAGACTCCAAGGAGGAGAGATTGATTTAACAACAGGCTTGATACGAACCAAAGCCTGAACAACAGTGAATATCAGGAAGTTTAGCAATCTTTCTATGAAATAAAACAGAAAGAGCAGAGATTTGTCCCTTTAAAGTACTTGCAGACAAACCTTTATCCAAACCATCCTGAAGAAACTGTAAAATTCTAGGAATTCTAAAAGAATGCCAAGAGAATTTATGAGAAGAACACCATGAAATATAGGTTTTCCAAACCCGATAATAAATCTTCCTTAAAACAGACTTACGAGCCTGTAGCAAAGTATTAATCACTGAGTCAGAGAAACCTCTATGACTAAGCGTTCAATTTCCATACCTTCAAATTTAGCGATTTGAGATCCTGATGAAAAAACGGCCCTTGAGACAGAAGGTATGGTCTTAATGGAAGTGGCCAAGGTTGGCAACTTGACATACGGACAAGATCTGCAAACCAAAATCTGTGAGGCCATGCTGGTGCTATCAAAAACACATGCAATTGTTCCATTATGATCTTGGAGATCACC
Source organism: Bombina bombina (assembly GCF_027579735.1). Lineage (NCBI taxonomy): Eukaryota > Metazoa > Chordata > Amphibia > Anura > Bombinatoridae > Bombina > Bombina bombina. Next base: position 1,203,722,273 of record NC_069500.1, on the reverse strand, counting down.
CTTGGAAGAAGAACTAGAGGGGGAAATATGTAAGCAGGTTGATAAAACCAAGGAACTGCTAATGCATCCACTATCTCAGCCTGAGGATCCCTGGACCTGGAAAGGTACCTGGGAAGTTTCTTGTTTAGATGGGAAGCCATCAGATCTATTTCGGGAAGACCCCACATCTGTACAATCTGACTAAATACATCTGGATTGAGTACACCTGGGATATGTATCGCAGAATTTAGACAGGAGTTGGACTCCGCCCAAGAAAGTATTCAAGATACTTCTTTCATCGCTAAAGGATTGCGAGTCCCACCCTGATGATTGACATATGCCACATTTGTGATATTGTCTGTCTGAAAACGAATGAATGATTATCTCTTTAATAGCGGCCAAGCCTGAAGAGCCCTGAAAATAGCACAGAGTTCGAAAATATTGATTGGTAACCTCGCCTCTTGAGGATTCAAAACCCCTTGTGCTGTCAGAGACCCCCAGACAGCTCCCCAACTTGTAAGACTTGCATCTGTTGAAATCACAGTCCAGGAAGGACGAACAAAAGAGGTCTAACCACCAAGTCAGAGAGAGTTGAGTGTTGGGATTTAAGAATATTAATTGTGATATCCGAGTATAATCCCTGCACCATTGATTCAGCATGCAAAGCTGCAGAGGTCTCATATGAAAATGAGCAAAGGGGATTGTGTCCGATGCTGCAGTCATGAGACCTAAAACATCCATGCACATAGCCACTGAAGGGAATGATCGAGACTGAAGGTTTAGACAGGTTGAAACCAACTTCAAACGTCTCTTGTCTGTTAAAGACAGAGTCATGGATACTGAATCTATCTGCAAACCTAAAAAGGTAACCCTTGTCTGAGGAATTAAGAAACTCTTTGGTAAATTGATCCTCCAACCATGTCTTTGAAGAAACAACACTAGTTGATTTGTGTGAGATTCTGCTAAATGAAAAGATTGAGCCAGTACCAAGATATTGTCCAAATAAGGAAACACTGCAATACCCTGCTCTCTGATTACAGATAGAAGGGCACCGAGAACCTTCAAAAAGATTCTTGGAGCTGTCGCTAGGCCAAATGGAAGAGTGACAAATTGGTAATGCTTGTCTAGAAAAGAGAATCTCATAAACCTTTCCTTCTTCGGGACAATGAATAGATTTGAATAAAAACCCAGACCCTGTTCCAGAAGTGGAACTGGTACAATTACTCCTGAAAGCTCCAGATCTGAAACTCACTTCAGAAACGCATGGGCTTTCACAGGATTTGTTGGAACGTGAGAGAGAAAAAAAATTCTCACAGGAGGTCTTATTCTGAAACCTATTCGATACCCATGAGAGACAATATTCTGAATCCAATGATTCTGAATGGAACCTGCCCAAACGTCTTGAAATAATTTCAATCTGCCCCCCACCAGTAGAACTGGATTGAGGGCCGCACCTTCATGCAGTCTTGGGGGCTGGCTTTGGTTTCTTATAAGGCTTGGATTTATTCCAACTCGAAGATGACTTCCAATTGGAGCCAGAGTCCTTAGGGGAAGGAGTGGTTTTCTGTTCTCTATTCTGATGAAAGGAACAAAACCAATTAGAAGCTTTAGATTTACCTTTAGATTTTTTTTATCTTGGGGCAAAAAAACTCCCTTCCCCCCAGTAATAGTGGAAATAATAGAGTCCAACTGAGGCCCAAATAAATTATTACCCTGGAATGATAGAGATAGTAACCTAGGTTAAGATACCATGTCAGCATTCCATGATTTAAGTCATAAAGCTCTTCTAGCTAAAATAGCCAAAGACATATATTTAACATCAATCTTGATGACATCAAAAATAGCATCACAGATAAAATGATTAGCATGTTGAAGCAAACGAACAATTCTAGAGAAATCAGGATCTTTTTCCCGTTGTGCTAAGCTATCCAACCAAAAAGTTGATGCAGCCGCAACATCAGCCATAGAAATGGCAGGCTTGATAATATAGCCAGAATGTAAATAAGCTTTTACTTAGATAAGATTAAATTTTCCTATCTAAAGGATCCTTAAAAGAAGTACTATCTTCCATAGGAATAGTAGTACGCTTGGCAAGAGTAGAAATAGCCCCATCAACCTTGGGGACTTTTTCCCAAAACTCTAAATTAGCCACTGGCAAAGGGTACAACCTTTTAAACCTAGAAGAAAGAACAAAATAAGTACCGGGCTTAGACCATTCCTTAGCAATCACATCAGAAATGGCATCAGGAACAGGAAAAAAAAACCTCAGGAGTAATCACAGGAGGTTTATAAACAGAATTTAAACGTTTACTGGATTTGTTATCAAGAGGAGACCAGACTCCTCAATATCTAAAGTAACCAACACTTCTTTCAACAAAGAACGAACATACTCAATCTTAAAAAGATAAGTTGATTTATCAATTTCAATATCTGAAGTAGGATCTTCTGAGTCAGAGAGATCCTCATCAGAGGTGGATATATCAGTATGTTGTCGGTCATTACAAAATTCATCAGTATCAGAAGTTTTAAAAGACCTTTTACGTTTATTAAAATGCGGAATAGCCGACATAGCCTTCTGTATTGCATCAGCAGTATAATTCTTCATATCAACAGGGATATCATGTACATTAGATGTTGAAGGAACAACAGATACTGTACTAGTACTAATAGAAACATTTTCGGCATCCAAAAGCTTATCATGACAACTGTTACATACTACAGCCGGAGATATAATCTCTGCTAGCTTACAACAGATACACTTAGCTTTGGTAGAACTGTGTTCAGGTAGCATGGTTCCTACAGCAGCTTCTGAGACAGGATCAGATTGAAACATCTTGTAAAATGTAAAAGAAAAAATAATATTTAAACAAAAATATCTTATTTCCTCATATAGCAGTTTCAGGAATTGGAAAAAATGCAAATTCTAAAATAGGCAAAAAAGCAAATAGCATAGCCCTCTGAGCATAAAGAAGGCAAGGAGCATATAGGAAGTAGGGAAAAATAAAATAAAATCAAAATCATCTATCTCTCTTTCTGTCTGAACCAGTGACATCCGGAAATGACGCAACTCACGTCATAACAGACACAACTTTGCGTCAAACAACCTGGCGTCAACTAAGTTGGAGGAAATGACAAACTTGTGTCATCATAGACGCACATTCACGCCCAAACATTCTCGCGCCAAGAATGACGCAATAAATAACAGCATTTTGCTCCCTCGCGAGCCTAATTTGCCTGCAGAATTAAAAGAAAGACAAGTCAAATTGGAAAAGAAGACTATATACCCCAGGTAAGAAAAAAACTTCCTAAAACATGATTCCCATACTGAAACTGCTAGACTGCAAAGGGAAATATACATAGACCTGACTCGTGGCAAATATAAGTAAATACATATATTTAGAACTTTATATAAATACATAAAGCGCCAACCATAGCTGAGAGTAATGATACATACTTACCGAAAGGCACCCATCCACATATAGCAGATAGCCAAACCAGTACTAAAAGCTATCAGCAGAGGTAATGGTATATAAGAGTATATCGTCGATCTGAAAAGGGAGGTAGGAGATGAATCCCTACGACCGATAACAGAGAACCCTTGAAAAGATTTCCAGTGAGAGAAACCATAAAAATCGCCTCTCTCTTCACATCCCTCTGACAAACACTGTACTCTGAGAGGAATTGGGCTTCAGAATGCTTAAAAGCGCTTATCATAGAAGAAAAAAAAAAAAATCAAGCACGAACTTACTTCACCACCTCCATAGGAGACAAAGTTTGTAAAACTGAGTTGTGGGTGTGGTGGGAGGTGTATTTATAGGCATTTTGAGGTTTGGGAAACTTTGCCCCTCCTGGTAGGATTGTATATCCCATAAGTCACTAGCTCATGGACTCTTGCCAATTACATGAAAGAAATTAGACTTTGACGATAAAAGTAAATGGTAACGTTTTTAAAATTGCATGCCCTATATGAATCATTAAATTTGCTTTGTTCAATTGGTATTCTAGGTTGGCTCATATGATAATTTCTGAGCCCTTTAAGGTCGCCTCTCATCTCAGTGCATTTTCACAGTTTTTTAAAGCTTGACATCTCTAGTTATTATTATTATCGGTTATTTGTAGAGCGCCAACAGATTCCGCAGCGCTGATTGATGTATGCCATATAGATAACATCACGCTCACTCCCGTAGAGTTATTTATGAATCAGCACTGATTGGCTAAAATACAAGTATGTCAAAAGAACTGAAATAAGGGGGCAGTCAGCCGAGGCATAGATGCACAGTAATTACAGAGGTAGAAAATGTATTAATATAACCATTTTGGTTATGCAAAACTGGGGAACGGGTAATAAAGGGATTATCTAAACAATAAAAATTCTGGAGTAGACTTTCCCTTTAAGATACTCTGGTTAAAATGTTTAACCATCCAGATTGTTTGTTCTTTCTTAGTGCAAGACTAAGCACAAGATAACACAATATCACCTTGCACTATTGATTTCAATTGTAATCTAGTCCAATTTGTTTAAAATTAGATTTGAACACACTTCGATTAAGTTTTACTTTAAGCGGGTCTTTCATTTTATATTTATATTTTATTATTCATTGATCTAATTTAACATACTGGTCTTGCTGTTGACATACAGACTAGTCCATGGAAGATCCTGATCAATCATCACAGGTGTCAGCTAATGCATATGTTGTTTAGCAGGATTTTTTTTTTTTTTTAATATGCAGAATGTCTTAGTTTCTTTTAAGTGTATTTTTTCTGTTTTTAAACATATAAGGTAAACACTCTAATTGGAATTTTAAGATTAATTGTATCATTAAGTGCAGCATTAAATAAAAATGACCTTTGAATTCTCAGCAGTTTTCCAACTGCAGGCTGTGATGTTTGAAAGGTCAGGACTCCTTACCAGATAATGTATTTTTATGCTGCCCTTTACATATTTATCTCCTTCTAATTCCCCTCACAGAATGGTCTGCCTGACACTCAAGCCAAATTCCACATCATGTTTTTGTTTTTTGCTGCTGCCATGTTTTCTGTGAGCCTGTCCTCCCTGTTTGGCTATCACTGTTGGCTGGTCTGCAAGAATCGATCTACATTAGGTAAATACTATTAGAAATTACATTTGTACTCAATGCAGCCTTGTATTCTTTTTTAGACTCACCTACTTTGATATGAATAGTGTCATACTGTACTGAAAGACCTCAATATATTCCCAGGAGTTGCTTCTCAGATGATTTGTTGTGCATGACAGTTAATGTGTTTTCATCAAGATATTTCAATAATAACCCAAGAGGATATTTTTTGTCAGCAGTACATTCCTTATGGTTTACAGATGAAAGAGAAAACTGTAAATACTACTTCATGCACTAATCAGCTGACAGATAACACTGACTTCTTTGAGAGAAAAAAAGATATTTGTTAGAATCTGCCCAAATGAAAAAATATATTTCTATCAATCTCTCTGTCTAACTATCAATCTATCTCTCTGTCTGCCTGAACCAGTGACATCCTTTGAGTTATTCCACTGTTTAAGTGAGTAGCAGGTATCAAATATAATGTAAAATAATATATTTATATAGATTAATCCATGATCTGTGCCAAACATAACATAATAAGGGGCACAAGTAGAGCACATGACTAATGCTAGTATAATCAAATAAATAGGGTCAATGTAAATTAAAATATACAGGTTTTTTTTTCTTTCTTTAGTTATGAAATGTACATTAAGCACAAATTTAAGCTCCCCCCTCGCAAAATATATATTGTGAAAAGCGCATATATTTATTGCTACTTGCTTAATTTCCTCTGCACATCATGCGTCCCCTCTCGTCTCTACAGTCAATGGGTCCTAGGTCACATACTGCAGCTATCCTAAGCTTGTTTGTGTGTTAGTCACAGCTCTCACATTTCTTTAGAGAGGCCAATGGCATGGCTTTGTGGTAACCAATGTTTTGGGATATTGTTTTAATATAAACTGACAACTATTTACAGAAATATTAAAATCAATATGAATATAATTTATTTTAGCAAATGCATTCACCAAAATCCTTGCTACATATTTCTTTCAAGTGGCAAGAGTCCATGAGCTAGTGATGTATGGGATATACATTCCTACCAGGAGGGGGCAAAGTTTCCCAAACCTCAAATGCCTATAAATACACCTGCCACCTCACTCATACCTCAGTTTTACAAACTTTGCCTCCTTAGGAGATGGTGAAGCATGATGTGCTTGATTTCTTCTGTGAAAGGCGCTTCTAAGCATTTTGAAGCCTAATTCCTCTCTGAGTACAGTGTTTGTCTGAGGGATGTGAAGGGAGTATTGCCTGATGATACCATGTTTTCACCTATGGGAAATCTATTCTAGGGCTCTCTGTAAATTTGGTTGCGAGGATTCATTTGCTGCCTCCCTTTACAGATCGACATTATACTCCTCTACCATTACCTCTGCTGATATGTTTCAGTACTGGTTTGGCTGTCTGCTATTTGTGGATGGGTGTCTTTTGGTAAGTATATATCATTTTTAAGACACTCTCAGCTATGGAAGGCACTTTATATTATAAAGTTCTTAATGTTTATTGCATATATTAGCCATTAGTCAGGTCTGTTAATATTTCTCACACAGTTTCAGAATGGAAATTATGTTTATAGGAGAATTTAGGTATTTTTTTCTTACCTGGGTCATTTCATTGCGTCATTTTTAGTGCGAGGTTGCGCCTGTTGTGACGCTAGTCATTTAATTGCGTCATTTTTGGCGCAAAGTCACGCCTGTAATGACGCAGAGTTGCGTTTTTTCAGTGCGTCGTTCTTTGCGGCAAAATTTGTTATATTAAGCCTCTCCCTCTAATGCTCCCTGCTTGCTTTTGTTTTTGCTTTTGGATCCCCTTTGCTCATTTACATATGAGACATCTTCAGCTTTGCATGTTGCACCAGTGGTGCAGGGATTATACTCAGATATCACAGTTGATATACTTAAATACCAACACTCAACTCTCTCTGACTTGGTGGTTAAACCATCACCTTATTGTTCAAGGGGTCTCCTTTGTTCGTCCTTCCTGAACTGTGATCACAACAGATGAAAGTCTTACAGGTTGGGGAGCTGTCTGGGGGTCTCTGACAGCACAAGGGGTTTGGAATCCTCAAAAGGCGAGGTTACCAATCAATATTTTAGAACTCTGTGCTATTTTTAGAGCTCCTCAGGTTTGGCCTCTATAGAAGAGAGAACTTTACATTTGTTTTCAAACAGACAATATCACAACAGTGGCATATGTCAATCATCAAGGGGGGACTTGCAGTCCTTTAGCAATGAAAGAAGTATCTCTGATACTTTCTTGGGCGGAATCCAACTCTTGTCAAATCTCTGCGATTCATGTCCCAGGTGTAGACAATTGGGAAGCAGATTATCTCAGCCATCATTCTATACATCCGGGGGAGTCGTCTCTCCATCTAGATGTGTTTTTTCAACTTGTACAGATGTGGGGTCTTCCAGAAATTAATCTGATGGCCTCTCGTCTGAACAAGAAACTTCCCAGATGCCTTTCCAGGTCCAGGGATCCACAGGCAGAAATGATGGATGCTCTAGCAGTTCCCTGGTTTTACCAACCTACTTACATTTTTCCACTTCTGGTTCTTCTTCCAAAGGTGATCTCCAAGATCATAATGGAACAATCTTATGTGTTTCTGATAGCACCAGCATGGCCTTACAGGTTTTGGTATGCGGGCCTTGTCTGAATGTCCAGTTGCCAGCCTTGGTCACTTCCTATAAGACCAGACCTTCTGTTTCAAGGCCCAGTTTTCCATTAAGATCTCAAATCTCTAACTTTGAAGGCATGGAAATTGAACGCTTAGTTCTTAGTCATAGAGGTTTCAAGGAAGATTTATCATAGCGTTTGGAAAAACTATATTTCATGGTGTTCCTCTCATGATTATTATTGGCATTCATTTAAGATTCCTAGGATTTTACAGTTTCTTCAGGATGGTTTGGATAAAGGTTTGTCTGCAAATACTTTAAATGGACAAATCTCTGCTCTTTCTGTCTTATTTCATAGAAAGATTGCTAAGCTTCCTGATATTCACTGTTTTGTTCAGGCTTTGATTTGTATCAAGCCTGTTATTAAATCAGTTTCTCCTCCATGGAGTCTCAATTTGGTTTTAAAGATTTTGCAGGCTCCTCCTTTTGAGCCTATATATTCTTTGGATATTAAACTACTTTCTTTTGTTTGGCTATCTCTTCTGCTAGAAGAGTTTCTGAATTATCTGCTCTCTCTTGTGAGTCTCCTTATCTGCTTTTTCATCAAGATAAAGCTGTTTTGCGGACTTTGTTTAAATTTTTGCCTAAGGTTGTGAATTCTAACAACATCAATCAGGAAATTATTGTTCCTTTATTAGGTACAAGAGCTTTGAAATATTATGTTGAGGCTTCTAAAGATTTCAGAAAGACTTCTAGTCTATTTGTTACGTTTTTCTGGTTCCAGAAAAGGTCAACAAGCCTCTGCAATTAGCTTGGCATCTTGGTTAAATATTTTGATTCAAAAAGCCTATTTGGAGGCGGGGCAGTCTCCACCTCAGCGTATTACAGCTCATTCTACTAGATCAGTCGCCACATCTTGGGCTTTCAAGAATTAAGCTTCAATTGATCAAATTTGCAAAGCAGCCACTTGATCTTCTTTGCATACATTTACAAAATGTTACCATTTTGATGTGTTTTCTTCTTTGGAAGCAGCTTTTGGTAGAAAGGTTCTTCAGGCAGCTGTCTCAGTTTGATTCTATTGCCTATGATTTGAGTTTTTTTTTTAATTTTTAAGAAAACGTAATTATTTTTTGGATTTAATTTCTCAGCGAAAATAGCTGTTTGTATTTTATCCCTCCCTCTCTAGTGACTCGTGGACTTCCACATCTTGGGTATTATATCCCATACGTCACTAGCTCATGGACTCTTGCCACTTACATGAAAGAAAACATAATTTATGTAAGAACTTACCTGATGAATTCATTTCTTTCATAGTGGCAAGAGTCCACGAGACCCATCCTATTTTTTGGGGTTATGATTTTTGTATAAAGCACATTATTTATCCTGTTCCTCTTTTTTATGTTTTTACTCCTTATACACCTCACTAACTTGGCTATACGTTAAACTGAGGTATGAGTGAGGTGGGAGGTGTATTTATAGGCATTTGAGGTTTGGGAAACTTTGCCCCCTCCTGGTCGGAATGTATATCCCATACGTCACTAGCTCATGGACTCTTGCCACTATGAAAGAAATGAATTTATCAGGTAAGTTCTTACGTAAATTATGTAATTACACCAGGGTGTGCTACTTTCATCTCCTATTTCCCCTTCAATATTATAAATAATTAAATTAGTTATGTTTTGCTATAGTTGTGCATCATTTGCTTCTGTGAAGATTTTTACTAGTTTTTTTCCTGTTATATTGTTCACTAATTTGAGATATTTTACTAATTTCTTTTTACCAATTGTCCAAAAATTTGAGAAGTCTTACTAATTACTCCTGTTTTCTCCTTCATCCTGTAGATTGTAAGCTCTTTGGGGCTTTCATTTATTGTTTTGATTAGTCTGTTTCTATGTATCTATATTTTCCTTTTTTCTATGAATTAGTGTCATTGTGTACTCCTGCTTATGTACCGGTGCTACAAATGTTGCTGACCTTACAAATAAATCATAATAGCAGCAATATTTAAACCACAGCTATTCTAACAGAATTGAATGGTTTAGAAAAATAGGCAAAAAACAATTTGAGCTTCCATGTTTCTATGCAGTTTTCACATGGGAATGTTGGCGGATTGAAATTGGAGCCTTAGTGAATATGGAGAGGTCTTGATGTTGACAAGTTCTTATTATTATGTAAATCTTTTGAAAAATGATTGTTGCAGAATGCCAGTTTACTAACCAGCTTCTGTTGATTTTGTTTATGTTAATATAAATCTATTACAACTGTAAAAAAAAAAAAAGTTTGGAATCTGAAATGGGATCAATATTTTTAATACATATTTTCTTTCATTTTTTAGAAGCATTCAGAGCTCCTGTATTTCGACACGGTACAGACAAAAATGGTTTTAGTCTTGGCATTAGTAAAAATCTGCGACAGGTATTTGGGGATGAAAAGAAATATTGGTTGCTGCCTGTCTTTACTAGGTATGTTACACATTTATTATTTTTATTATTAAATAAAGTGTGTCTTCACAGTTAAGGGTATACATGAACAGATTATGTAGTAATATAAATAATTGAAGTACTATATAACAGCAATAAAACCATAACTGCAACAGGCGATCTTCATTTTAACATTATGGTTCAGCCTTATTAGAAAATATATATAACTCTATGAGGCCGAATTATTTAGCCGTCAACTATGCTGCATTCGACGGCACCAATACGCTTGCCTAACATCGCAGCCGCGGACCTGAATACGCTCTCCTTATTTATAAGAAAAGCTGTCAAAAATCCGTGCACCAAGTACGGGGCAATGAGCAGTGGACTGTTGTTAACTAACAGTCACCAATCTCGCTGCTATTCAGCTTTTCCCCAACTTTATTTATACCCTGTCACTAAACACCGCCCCTATACTAAAATGTTTAACTCCTATCCCGCCGCTCCCAGACCCCGTCTGCAACTAAATAACTTTATTAACGCCCATCCTGCCGCTCCTGGAGCCCACCGCAACTCTAATAAAGTTATTAACCCCTATGCCCCTGCTCCTGGAGCCCACCGCAACTTTAATAAAGCTATTAACCCCTATCCCTCCGCTCCCGGAGCCCACCGCAACTAAATACATTTATTAACCTCTTTCCCGCCGCTCCCGGAGCCCACCGCAACTCTAATTAAGTTAAATTTATTAACCCCTATCCCCCCGCTCCTGGACCCCTCCGCAACTAAATTTATTAACCCCTATCCCCCCGCTCCTGGACCCCTCCGCAACTAAATAAATGTATTAACTCCTAAACCCCTGGCCTCCCACATCACTACCACTTACTAAACCTATTAACCCCTAAACCGCTAGCCCCCACATCGCCATAAACTAAATTAAGCTATTAACCCCTAAACCTAACAACCCGCTAACTTTACATTAAATAGTAACTCATCCCTATCTTATAATAAATTTAAACTTACCTTTAGAATTAAAATAAACTATATTAAACTACTAATTAACCTACCCTAACTATTATCCTACAATTACATTAACACTAACAATTAAATTAAATATATTACATTTCTAAAAACCTAACCCTACTTAAGTTATTTAAATCTACTATAAAGAATTACTAAATTACAAAAAAATAACAACTAAGTTACACAAAATAAAAAAACAAATGATCAAATATTTAAACTAATTACACCTAATCTAATAGCCCTATCAAAATAAAAAAGCCCCCCAAAATAAAAAAAAAAACCCTAGCCTACAATAAACTACCAATGGCCCTTAAAAGGGCCTTTTGCGGGGCATTGCCCTAAATAAATCAGCTCTTTTCCCTGTAAAATAAAATACAAACACCCCCCCCAACAGTAAAACCCACCACCCACACAACCAAACCCCCCAAATAAAAAACCTAATCTCCCCATTGCCCTGAAAAGGGCATTTGGATGGGCATTGCCCTTAAAAGGGCATTTAGCTCTTTTTCAGCCCAAAGTCCCTAACCTAAAATTAAAACCCACCCAATAAACCCTTAAAAGAAACCTAACACTGAAAATTAAAGAAGCACATATTCAGGCCCTCCTCTTAATTATGCTCACTGGAGCGAAAAAGCTCATTCCAAAAAAATGGAAATTAGCGGACATCCCAACGTTAGATGAGTGGCAGACAACAGTTAACGACATTCTAACACTAGAGAGGTTACATAATTATAAGATTAACCAAATAGTTATCCATGAGATGATGCTAACCCATGAGATGATGCTAACCCATATAATATAACGTCCGGCCTTCACTCTGGTGATGTTTTTTTTTTTTTCTCCCCCCCCATTCCCTCTCTTTGTACTTTTCTCTGTTACTGAATGCCTTCTCGATGTTTCTAATCTTGCCCAGCACACGACTATGGATCCATATCCTATTTATATTATACTAGTTGAAAATATTAAAATGACAAGCTCTATGAAAATATAACTGAGCCGGAATACATTGGACTCTATTAATATTGTTGCCTTAGGGCTTCCTTGTTTCATTTCTATATAACAAAATCTACTGTGTTTGCTCATGACCAGAAATAATAATGTATAATGTAACATGTTCTCGCCAATGTACTTATGACATTGTTTGTTTATTTTTTCTTCTTTATGTACATTTGAAACTTCTGGACAATAAAGCTTATTTAAAAAAAAAAAAAACCTAACACTAATCCCGCGAAGATCCACTTACCGTTTTCGAAGACTGGACATCCATACTCATCCAAGCGGCAAAAGTCCTCAGCGAAGCTGGCAGAAGTCTTCATCCAAGCGGGCCGAAGTCTTCATCCAACCGGGCAGAAGTCTTCATCCAGACGGCATCTTCTATCTTCATCCATCCGGTGCATCAGCCAATATGATTTTTTCACCTTTAATTCTGATTGGCTGATAGAATTTAATCAGCCAATCGGAATTCAAGGGACGCCATCTTGGATGACGTCACTTAAAGGAACCTTCATTCTGAAAGAGTCGTCGTAAGAAGAGGCTGCTCCGCGCCGGATGTCTTGAAGATGGAGCCGCTCCGTGCCGGATGGATGAAGATAGAAAATGCCGTCTGGATGAAGACTTCTCCCGGCTTCGTTGAGGATGGATGTCCGGTCTTCAAAACTCTAAGTGGATCTTCAGGGGTTAGTGTTTTTTTAAGGGTTTATTGGGTGGGTTTTATTTTTAGATTAGGGTTTGGGCACTTGAAAAAGAGCTAAATGCCCTTTTAAGGGCAATATCCATACAAATGCCCTTTTCAGGGCAATGGGGAGTTTAGTTTTTTTAGTTAGGATTTTATTTGGGGGGTTGGTTGTGTGGGTGGTGGGTTTTACTGTTGGGGGGTTGTTTGTATTTTTTTTTACAGGTAAAAGAGCTGATTTCTTTGGGGCAATGCCCCTTAAAAGGCCCTTTTAAGGGCTATTGGTAGATTAGTTTAGGCTAGGTTTTTTTTTTTGGGGGGGGGGGCTTTATTATTTTGATAGGGCTATTAGATTAGGTGTAATTAGTTTAAAAATCTGATAATTTCTTTTTTTATTTTGTGTAATTTAGTGTTTGTTTGTTTTTTGTAATTTAGTTAATTGTATTTAATGTAATTTATTTAATTGTAGTGTAAGGTTATGTGTTAGTGTAACTCAGGTTAGGTTTTATTTTACAGTTAAATTTGTATTTATTTTAGCTAGGTAGTTAGTAAATAGTTAATAACTATTTAGTAACTATTCTACCTAGTTAAAAACTTACCTGTGAAATAAAAATAACACCTAAGATAACTACAATGTAACTATTAGTTATATTGTAGCTAGCTTAGGGTTCATTTTAAGTTAGGGGGTGTTAGGGTTAGACTTAGGTTTAGGGGATAATAAATTTAGTATAGTGGCGGCGACGTTGGGGCGGCAGATTAGGGGTTAATAAATGTAGGTAGGTGGCGGCGATGTGAGGGGCGGCAGATTAGGGGTTAATAATATTTAACTAGTGTTTGTGGTGCAGGAGTGCAATGGTTTAGGGGTTAATATGTTTATTATAGTGGTGGCGATGTCCGGAGCGGGAGATTAGGGGTTAATATTTTTATTTTAGTGTTTGCGATGCAGGAGGGCCTCGGTTTAGGGGTTAATAGGTAGTTTATGGGTGTTAGTGTACTATGTAACACTTGAGTTATGAGCTTTGTAGCGTAAAACCCATAACTACTGACTTTCAGTTTATAGTATGGATCTTGACGATATAGGCTGTACCGCTCACTTTTTGGCCTCCCAGGCAGACTCGTAATACCGGCACTGTGGAAGTCCCATTGAAAAAAAGACTTTTTGAAAGCTGCGGTAATTAAGTTGCGTTCCGGCCAAAAAAGTGTGTGGTGCAGAAATACCTGCAAGACTCGTAATACCAGTGGTAGTGAAAAAGAGCCTTAACGCTGCTTTTTCACCCATTCCGCAAAACTCGTAATCTAGCAGTTGCGGTGGACTTCGGGAGTGGCGGATAGGGGTTAATAACTTTATTAGAGTTGCGGTGGGCTCCGGGAGCGGCGGGATAGGGGTTAATAACTTTATTAGAGTTGCGGTGGGCTCCGGGAGCGGCGGAATAGGGGTTAATATATTTAGTTGTGGCGGGGTCCAGGAGCGGCGGGATAGGGGTTAATATATTTATTTAGTGGCGGCGGGGTCCGGGAGCGGCGGAATAGGGGTTAATAACATTATGTAGGTGGTGGCGATGTCGGGGTGGCAGATTAGGGGTGTTTACACTTGGGGCTTATGTTAGGGTTTTAAGTGTAAACGTAACTTTTATTCAACCATAGAAATCAATGGGATATCGGGCAGCATCGAACATAAGCTTTCGCTGCTTTCAGACTCCCATTGATTCCTATGGCATCCGCGGTCTCCAGGGTGGCGGATTGAAAACCAGGTACGCTGGGGCAGAATAGTGGCGAGCATACCGGTTAGAAGTTTGATAACTTGCAAAAGTTGAGATATTTTTATATATATATATATATATATATATATATATATATATATATATATATTGTATATACATACAGTATATATTATATTTTTTTAAATAAAAAGGACATTTTTTTCTATGTGAAGAACATTTCAAAAAAGAAAGAAATCTCTGGAGTATATTGAAATGAATTCTCAGATGTCAAAAAGCAAATACCACTTGTGCCCTTCATCGCAATCCATGATAAGGATTGTAGATCCATACGTTTATACCAGTTCCAATAACAAAGTGTTTTGTCCCTACCTAGGATCCAGAGGGATCAGTCATTAGCAAAGTCAAATTCATAAGCACAATTTACTGTCTGTTAAACTCCACCAGTGTATGCAGTTAATTAGTGGTTTCCTCACCGTGGTAAAAGAAGCCTTCAAGGGGCCAACAGAGATGATATCATAATGGACACTACTAATGTGCGTTTAACCTCCCACAGGAAAGACATGTTCAAATGGCCACACTGCATTATGTACCGAAAATGTAATCTAATGTTGATTTACACTGGCTTATCTGCATTATTCAACAGCCTAGAAACTCCTACTCCCCCTCCCCCACCAAAAAAAAAATGTCATCAATTTGGAAAATTCTATGTTTGAATAGCTTAGAAGAACTTTGAGCTTGTAAATAAGATTAGGCCCTAATCAGAGGCAGTATTGCATACTTATAGATTTCTCAGTGCAATTTTTAATTGCAAAAAAATAATGTATCCAAACCATTACATCAAAAGATCATGGCCGCGTTCCGATATACGCCGCAGATTTCGGCGCAAGCGTGGAAACCTGCGCCGCCCGTAGTTTCAGCTCGCAACTCGAGCTATCTCATATACAGCGCCGTCAGATGCTAAAGTGCCGTAAGTCTGACAAACCAGCGATGTCCAGAAATCTGCGTAAGTACAAATTTCTGGAGTCGCCAGTAACTTACGGCACTTTAGAAACTGCCGCCACATAAAAAAACTGACTAAGTTATTAAATCACCCGTAACTGTCTAACACGCCTCCCAAACATAGCCCGACACGTATACCCCTCTATCTGCAATCCCCCCTCTCACTCCTAACAATAAATATATTAACCGCTAAACCGCCGCTCCCGGACCTCGCCGCCAGCTACATTATCTATATTACCCCCTAATCTGAGCCCCCTACACCGCCGCTAGCTATATTAAATGTTTTACCCCCTAATGTGAGCCCCCTACCCCGCCGCCACCTACATTAACTATGTTACCCCCTAATATGATCCCCCTACACCGCCGCCACCTATTTAAACTATATTACCCCTAATGTGAGCCCCCTACACCGCCGCCACCTATTTAAACTATATTACACCCTAATGTGAGCCCCCTACACCGCCGCCTTCTATTTAAACTATATTACCCCCTAATGTGAGCCCCCTACACCGCCGCCACCTATTTAAACTATATTACCCCCTAATGTGAGCCCCCTACACCGCCGCCACCTATTTAAACTATATTACCCCCTAATGTGAGCCCCCTACACCGCCGCCACCTATTTAAACTATATTAACCCCTAATGTGAGCCCCCGTACACCGCCGCCACCTATATTAAAATTATTAACCCCTAATCTAATCCCCCTATACCGCCGCCACCTATATTAAAATTATTAACCCCTAATCTAATCCCCCTATACCGCCGCCACCTATATTAAATTAACCCCTAATCTAATCCCCCTATACCGCCACCTATATTAAATTAATTAACCCCTAAAATACTAAAATTTCACTACCACTAAACCTAAGTCTAACCTTACAAATAGCCCTGAAAGGGCTTTTTGCGTGGCATTGCCCCAAAGTAACCAGCTCTTTTACCAGCCCTTAAAAGGGCTTTTTGCGGGGCATTGTCACAAAGTAATCAGCTCTTTTGCCTGTAATATAAATCCCCCTATACCGCCGCCACCTATAATAAATGTATTACCCCCTAATCTAATCCCCCTACACCGCCGCCACCTATATTAAATATATTAACCACTAACCTAATCCCCCTACACCGCCGCCACCTATATTAAATATATTAACCCCCTAATCTGATCCCCCTACACCGCCGCCACCTATATTAAATATATTAACCCCTAATCTGACCCCCCTACACCGCCGCCACCTATATTAACTATATTAACCCTAATTATATTAGGGTTAATATAGTTATTATATTATATATATTAACTATATTAACCCTATCTAACTCTATCACCCCTAACTTAATTATTATGAAAATAAATCTAAATAATATTAATAATATTAACTAAATTATTCCTATTTAAAACTAAATACTTACCTATAAAATAAACCCTAAGATAGCTACAATATAATTAATAATTACATTGTAGCTATTTTAGGGTTTATATTTATTTTACAGGTAACTTGGTATTTATTTTAACTAGGTACAATAGCTATTAAATAGTTAATAACTATTTAATAGCTACCTAGTTAAAATAATTACCAATTTACCTGTAAAATAAATCCTAAACTAAGTTACAAATACACCTACACTATCAATAAATTAAATAAACTACAAATATCTAAACTAAAATACAATTAAATACATTAAACTAAATTACAAAAAAAACAAAACACTAAATTACAAAAAATAAAAAAGATTGCAAGATTTTTAAGCTAATTACCCCTATTCTAAGCCCCCTAATAAAATAACAAAGCCCCCCAAAATAAAAAAAATTCCCTACCCTAATCTAAATTACAAAAGTAAACAGCTCTATTACCAGCCCTTAAAAGGGCCTTTTGTGGGGCAATGCCCTGAAGTAATCAGCTCTTTTGCCTGTAAAAAAAAAACAACCCCCCCATTACAACCCACAACCCACATACCGCTACTCTAACCCACCCAATCCCCCCTTAAAAATCCTAAGTCTAACCCCCAAGTTCTCCTTACCTGTCCTGAAGACCGGCGGAGAAGGTCCTGTTCCAGGCGGCGACCTCTTCTTCTTCCAGGATCCAGCCGGCGCGGAGCGGAGGAGTTGAAGACCGATGACCGCGGAGCTGAAGACCGTCCATCTGGAACTGAAGACCGGCGACGCTGGAACTGAAGACCTCTGAAACTGAAGACCGGAGCCGGAGCGTGGAGGATCCTCTTCATACGATCGCCACCGTACACTGAATAGGAATTCAAGGTACGCGATTAAAAATGGCGTCCCTTGAATTCCTATTGGCTAATTTGAGCCTTCAAATTCAAATCAGCCAATCGGATGCAAGCTACTTTAATTCTATTGGCTGATTTGAATAGCCAATAGAATAAGAGCTACTGTAATTCTATTGGCTGTGGGTGGGTTAAAGTAGGGGTATGTGGGTGGTGGGTTGTAATGGGGGGGGGTTGTTGTTTTTTTACAGGCAAAAGAGCTGATAACTTTGGGGCATTGCCCCACAAAAGGCCCTTTTAAGGGCTGGTAATAGAGCTGTTTACTTTTGTAATTTAGATTAGGGTAGGGAATTTTTTTTATTTTGGGGGCTTTGTTATTTTATTAGGGGGCTTAGAATAGGTGTAATTAGCTTAAAAATCTTGTAATCTTTTTTTATTTTTTGTAATTTAGTGGGGGGGGTTTGTAATTTAGATTAGTGTATTTAATTGTATTTTAGTTTAGATATTTGTAGTTTATTTAATTTATTGATAGTGTAGGTGTATTTGTAACTTAGGTTAGGATTTATTTTACACGTAAATTGGTAATTATTTTAACTAGGTAGCTATTAAATAGTTATTAACTATTTAATAGCTATTGTACCTAGTTAAAATAAATACCAAGTTACCTGTAAAATAAATATAAACCCTAAAATAGCTACAATGTAATTATTAATTATATTGTAGCTATCTTAGGGTTTATTTTATAGGTAAGTATTTAGTTTTAAATAGGAATAATTTAGTTAATATTATTAATATTATTTAGATTTATTTTAATAATAATTAAGTTAGGGTTTTAGAGTTAGATAGGGTTAATATAGTTAATATATATAATATAATAACTATATTAACTATATTAACCCTAATATAATTAGGGTTAATATAGTTAATATAGGTGGCGGCGGTATAGGGGGGTCAGACTAGGAGTTAATATATTTAATATAGGTGGCGGCGGTGTAGGGGGATTAGATTAGGGGTTAATATATTTAATATAGGTGGTGGCGGTGTAGGGGGATTAGATTAGGGGTTAATATATTTAATATAGGTGGCGGCGGTGTAGGGGGATTAGATAAGGGGGTAATACATTTATTATAGGTGGCGGCGGTATAGGGGGATTTAGATTACAGGCAAAAGAGCTGATTACTTTGTGACAATGCCCCGCAAAAAGCCCTTTTAAGGGCTGGTAAAAGAGCTGGTTACTTTGGGGCAATGCCACGCAAAAAGCCCTTTTCAGGGCTATTTGTAGGGTTAGACTTAGGTTTAGTGGTAGTGAAATTTTAGTATTTTAGGGGTTAATTAATTTAATATAGGTTGCGGCGGTATAGGGGGATTAGATTTGGGGTTAATTAATTTAATATAGTTGGCGGCGGTATAGGGGGATTAGATTAGGAGTTAATTTAATATAGGTGGCGGCAATATAGGGGGATTAGATTAGGGGTTAATAATTTTAATATAGGTGGCGGCGGTATAGGGGTATTTGATTAGGGGTTAATAATTTTAATATAGGTGGCGGCGGTGTAGGGGGATCACATCAGGAGTTAATATAGTTTAAATAGGTGGCGGCGGTGTAGGGGGCTCACATTAGGGGGTAATATAGTTTAAATAGGTGGCGGCGGTGTAGGGGGCTCACATTAGGGGGTAATATAGTTTAAATAGGTGGCGGCGGTGTAGGGGGCTCACATTAGGGGTTAATAATTTTAATGTAGGTGGCAACGGTGTAGGGGGCTCACATTAGGGGGTTAGACATTTAATGTAGGTGGCGGCGGGGTCCGGGAGCGGCGGTTTAGGAGTTAAACACTTTATTAGGGATTGCGGCGGGGGATCGCGGTTGACAGATAGATAGACATTGCGCATGCGTTAGGTGTTAGGTTTTATTTTGCAGCTAGTTTAGGGAGTTACGGGGCTCCAATACACAGCGTAAGGCGAGGTGAAAATGGAGTAAGATTTCTCCATTTTCGCCACGTAAGTCCTTACGCTGTATATTGGATACCAAACTGCGCTGGTTTGGTATACCTGTCTATGGGCCAAATAACTACGGCCGAAGGCAGAAATATACGAGGGTAACTTCTATGTTACGCCGTATATGTGATACCAAACCAGCGCAAAATTTTGCGGGCGACGCTGCATATCGGATCGGGGCCCAAATTACTGTAAGAGGATCCATGTTTCTAGATATAAATCTGTTCACTCCACTAAATCTTATACACTTTGATAACAAGTTTTGCTCTATAGAGGGTAGTTAACGAACACAACAAAAGTTGCGTTATTTCACCCTCCCATAGCGCTGAGATTCCGAGTTTTTGAAAAGCCAGCTTGTGCGTGTGATATGGTTGCGTTGAGCTCCCTACTGCACAAAATACAAGCACTGCTTTGACGTGCTTGTGCACTCTTTCCCCATAGACATCAATGGGGAGAGAGTGTCAGAAAAAAACCTCAATGGGGATAGAGTGTCAGAAAAAACACCTGCGATCGCGGAATGAAAAGCCCCATTGATGTTTATGGGGGAAAAAAAAGTTACGTTTAAACCTAACACCTTAACATAAACCCCAGGTCTAAACACCCCTAATCTGCTGTCCCCAACAACTACATAATGTTATTAACCCCTAATCTGCCGCTCCCAATATCGCTGCCACCTAAATAAATCTATTAACCCCTAATTTGCCACTCCAGATATCGCCACCACTATACTAAAGTTATTAACCCCTATTCCCCGCACCCCAACATCGCCCACACTATAAAAAATATATTAACCCTTATTCCGCCACTCACCGACATCACCGCCACTAAATATAGCTATTAACTCCTAAACCTCTGGCCTCCGACATCACTACTACTAATAAACCTATTAACCCCTAAACTGCCAGCCCCCCACATCGCAACAACCTAAATTAAACTATTAACCCCTAAACCTAACCCTAACACCCCCTATCTTTAACATAATTTAAATAGAGCTAAATTAAAGTTACAATTATTAACTAAATAATACCTATTTAAAACTAAATGCATACTTACCTGTGAAATAAAACTTAAGCTAGCTACAATATAACTAATAGTTTTATTGTAGCTATCTTAGGTTTTATTTTTATTTCACAGGTAAGTTTGTATTTATTTTAACTAGGTAGACTAGTTAGTAAATAGTTATTAACTATTTACTAACTACCTAGTTAAAATAAATACAAACTTACCTGTGAAATAAAGACCTAAGCTGCCTTACACTAAAACCTAACATTACAAAAATAAAAAACCTACCATTGCAAAAAATAAAAAACACTAACATTACAAAAAATAAAAAAAAACTACCATTACAAAAAATAACAAACGAAATTATCCAAAACAATAAAAATTATTCCTATACTAATACCCTGTTTTTTGTTGTTGTTTTTTTTTAAACAGGGTATTAGAATAGGAATCATTTTTATTGTTTTGGATAATTTCGTTTGTTATTTTTTGTAATGGTAGGTTTTTTTATTTTTTGTAAAAAAATTTTAAAAAAATACTGTTTTTATTGAGGAACAGAGAAAATTCGTCATTACAGTTTAACAGTGTGACATAAGATCTCAGCAGACATATAATAACATAAAATCATCCTGTGTACATCACAAAGTATACAACAATGAAGTTGCGCATCAGCGTCTCAGTCCTCTTTTCTTTTATCTTAACCTTTTACTCTGCTTGTACACTAACAGTGCGTACAAACATGAGCAGCATAAACACATTACAACCAACAACCTTAAACTCCTCAACCAAGTAGTAGTAATTTGAACACAGCGTAATACATAGGTCCTAGGTACGCTCTTTGCGGAAGAAAAAAAAAAAAAAAAGGGAAAAGTGAAGGTGAATAGAGTCCGTCCATGATGTATACTATATGGCTATTATCTCCCCTCCCCACCCCGCGCCTGATGTAAAAATTACCACTCACCCCTCAAGGAGGCCGAGAGCATATATTCCATGTGTGCGAAGGGCATCAGTATTTGTCTCTGAGAGTCTAGGCTTAGTGTCACGATGTATTCCCGCCATTTACTTATGAAGTGTTTGAGTCTTTTATTCGTGTCCATCCTAGTGTCCAGCTGCTCGATGAGCAGTTGTTTGTGTATGGCGTGTTTGAACGTGCTAAAGGCTGGGGCAGTTCGTTCTGTCCACACCCTCAGGATAACCTTCCTAGCTATCAAGACTATTGTGGTAAGCAGAGGGATGTGCCTGGGGCTCTGTTCTCCCCATTCTAAAAAGCAGATTTGTTCCAGGGCAATCTGAACTCTGAGTTTAAGGACGCTGTTGATCCAAAAGGCAACCCTACCCCAGAACTGCCTGACCTGTGGGCAAGCAATGAAGTAGTGAAGAAAGTCCGGGTCATCAATCCTACACTTATTACACTCATTTACCACGCTGGGGTCCCATTTAGATAGCCTCCGTGGTATGACATAGTCTCTGTGTATCATTCTGATTTGGGATTCTCTAAGAGTCATGGATAATGTTGCCTTTTTAACGTTCTCTATGCTCTGTTGTATCACCCTCACTACATCCTCCCTGTCTAGGCTACTGTTCCATTTGTTTTCTAGCAGAGTCAGATTGTTGGATTCAACCCGGCTTAACAATGTTTTGTATATCCCTGAGATTATGAAGTTGCCTATTCTAAATGAAGCTGCCATTGCGTTAAATGCGTGTGGTTCCCAAAATTGCAGGTCGTCCCTGATTAGTTGGGTGGTGTAATGTCGGAGCTGGAGGTAAGCATAGAAGTGAACTCTCGGCAGTCCGAACTGGGCCTGTAGTTCAGCAAACGACTTTATACATTTTCTGGGGACATCCACCGGCGACCAACGTGTCTTAGGGCTAGCCACCACGCCCTCAGCATGTCTCCATAAAGAGGACTATCCCTGATCATCGCGGGAATACTAGTAAGTGGGGTGTAAGGTAAGAGTGAGAGATCAAACGTCCCTAGGGCATGCTTCTCTAGGTTAGGTGCACAGAAGTGCCCTGTTTTTAACTGCCAGTCTAGCATGAGCCGATTGAGTGCTGCCCAATTGTACAGCTTGAGGTTGGGCAGGCCCAGACCGCCCCGCTAGGGTTGAGCATACAGCTTTGTGAGCGATATCCTAGGCCTGCCCCCCTCCACAGGAAGGCCGAGAGAGCTTGTGCGTACAGCTTCATGTCCTTTTTTGTGATTAGGAAGGGCAACATTAGGAGAGGGTAGAGAATTCGTGGCAGCATTACCATTTTTATTAAGTTAACGCGCCCCGTGAGCGAGACCAGCAGGTTCTTCCAACCCTCCAGGGTCCGCTCAATGTCGCGGCATAATAGCGTAATATTAGTATGGTATAGAGTCTGGGCATTGGTGGACAGCTGGATGCCTAGGTAGGTCATAGTGGGATTAGCCTCTTGGAAAGGATATGCATATTATTGGGTTTGGTGTTTTCGAAGCCACAGAATCTCCGATTTGGTTTAGTTTATTCTGTAACCCGAGAAGGATCCAAATGCTTCAATTGTAGCTAGTATATTTGGGACGTGCTTTGCTGGGTGCTCAATAAATAGAAGCATGTCGTCTGCATAGAGTGCGAGATGGAGCCTCGCCTCCCCTATCACAACACCCGGGTAGATCTTACGTAGCTTAAGGGCCAAGGGCTCCAGAGCCAAGTTGAAGAGGAGGGGGGATAGAGGGCATCCCTGACGAGTGCCTCTCTGCAAGGTTATGCGTGGGGAAAACATACCGTTGGCCATGATATGAATCCATGGGGCTGAGTAAATATTACCAATATAATAAAGGAACGAACCCGAGAAGCCGAATCGTCGCAGTGCGTCCAAAAGATGGCTCCACTCCACTCTATTGAAGGCCTTCTCTGCGTCCAAGGACAGCAGGAAGGCCTCTGATTCCTCTTGGGTTTCTCGGACCCCAGGTCCCCCCCCAAAGTGCACCATAGCATGTAGCACCCTCCGTACATTGGTCACCGAAGTTCTGTGGCACATGAACCCGGTCTGATCTGGGTGAATAATGTCCGTCAATATTACTTTCAGCCTATCAGTCAAGATTTTCATTAGTATCTTGTAATCCGAATTGAGGCGGGAAATGGGGCGATAAGATTCGGGTAGGCCAGGGTCCTTTCCCGGCTTTGGAATTAGGGACACATGAGCCATGGTAAACGTCCTAGGGGGGGAGGCCAGGTCTTTATAATATAAATGAAATAATTTAGTGAGAATAGGCGTGACTTGGGGCTTTAATAGTTTAAAGAATTCAATGGGCAGGCCATCAGGGCCCACTGCCTTTCCATTTGACATGGAGGAGATAGTCTTCAAGATTTCCTCAGAAGATATAGGGGAGTTGAGGGCCGCGAGCTGCTCGTCCTTGATCTTTGGGAGGTTTAAGTAATTCCAGAAGGAATCTATGGCCTCCCGTGGGGGTGGCTTTTGGCTAGCATAAAGAGTAGAGTAGTATTGTGCCAGAGCCTCTACTATGGATTCTGGGGTTTTATGTGTTTTGCCATTATAAATAATGGCTGCGATCGGTCTGCGAGCTATGCGTCTATTTACAAGTGAGGCCATCAGTTTATCAGATCTATCCCCCTCTCTATAGTATTTGGCATTGGACCGTAGAAGTTGCCCCACCGCCTGATGGCTCAAGAACACGTCAAGTTCGCCCTTGCTGGTGAGATAAACATCTTTAGAGGACTGGCAGGGGTTACCACAGAATGCTTGGTAAGAGTCTGTCAGGGCTTCCTGCAGCCTCTGCAACTTAGCCTGTGCTTTTCTTCGCAGGGCTGCTACATAGGAAATGATGTCGCCCGTCAGCACCGCTTTAGCCGTGTTCCAGAACAATTCTGGATTGTCTTGATGGCCCTGATTATCGGTAAAGTAGTCGTTCCACGCATGAGTTAGGTGCTTAGAGAAAGCGTCGAAAGTGTAGAGGTAGCCCGGGAACCGGAGCGTGTTTTTGTTTGAGACCGAGGCGCCGAGCGAGATCACCAGTTCAACCGGTGCATGGTCTGAGACCATTACATTATGGATCTTGGATTTAGTTACTCTCGAGACCACAGTGGAGGAGATCATGAATAGATCAATACGCAACAGCGTTGGCGTGGCTCTAGAAATACAAGTGAAGTCTTTGCTTTCAGAGTTCCGTAGCCTCCAGACATCTACAAGCTGTAAAGAGCTTGACAACCGAGAGAATACCTTCCGTTCAAATGCACCTTTCCCTCTAGGTCTGCCCTCCCCTCCCATAATGCGCTCCGGGAACTGCATCCTGTCACAGATGGGATTCGGAGCTAGGTTGAAGTCCCCTCCTAGCAGAATGTCATGGCCTAAGTATGGTGTAAGTGTTTGTATAAGTCTTGTCCAGAAAGCTGTGGATTTACAGTTTGGGGTGTATATGTTGCATATAACCAGAATCCTCTGATGTATCCTGACCTTCACCACCAAAAACCTCCCCTCACTGTCTTTATGCGTAGTTAGAACCTCAGTGTTCCCCATCCTCCCAAAGAGAATTGCAATGCCTCTACTAGAATTAGTGTAAGATACATGCTCCACCGAGCCCACCCAATCTCTCCTAAGTTTTTCATGTTCCACCTCAGATAGATGGGTCTCCTGCAACAATGCAATGTCCGTCCCTAAGCGTCTCAGATGTGATAGTATGGTGCGTCTCTTGATAGGGGAGTTAATCCCTCCCACATTCCAAGTTACAAAGCTTACCGCCATTCACCTATCCAAGTGCAAGCCTGTGTCATGTTTGTCATCTGTAGGATGGGAGGAGAGGAGAGGGAGAGGGAAAGGAGAGAAGAGAGAGAAAAAAAAAATTAAATTCCCCCCCTGAGGGAGAAAAAACATAATTTATGCTTACCTGATAAATTTATTTCTCTTGTAGAGTATCCAGTCCACGGATCATCCATTACTTATGGGATATATTCTCCTTCCCAACAGGAAGCTGCAAGAGTCCACCCACAGCAAAGCTGCTATATAGCTCCTCCCCTAACTGCCATTACCAGTCATTCGACCGAAAACATGCAGAGAAAGGAAAACCATAGGGTGCAGTGGTGACTGTAGTTTAATGGAAAAATTACCTGCCTTAAAGTGACAGGGCGGGCCATGGACTGGATACACTACAAGAGAAATAAATTTATCAGGTAAGCATAAATTATGTTTTCTCTTGTTAAGTGTATCCAGTCCACGGATCATCCATTACTTATGGGATACCAATACCAAAGCTAAAGTACACGGATGATGGGAGGGACAAGGCAGGTACTTAAACGGAAGTTACCACTGCCTGTAAAAAACCCTTTCTCCCAAAAATAGCCTCCGAAGAAGCAAGGTATCAAATTTGTTAAATTTGAAAAAGTATAAAACGCAGACCAAGACTCCGTCTTGTAATCTGTTCAACAGAAGCCACATTTAAAAAAGGCCTAAGTGAAAACCACAGCTCTAGTAGAATGAGCTGTAATCCCTTCAGGAGGCTGCTGTCCAGCAGTCTCATAAGCTAAATGAATTATGCTTTTTAACCAAAAAGACAGAGAGGTTGCTGAAGTCCTTTGACCTCTCCTCTGTCCAGAATAGACAACAAACAAGGTGAATGTTTGATGAAAATCTGTAGTAGCTTGTAAGTAAAACTTTAAAACACGAACCACGTCCAAATTGTGTAATAGACGTTCCTTCTTTGAAGAAGGATTAGGATACAAGAATGGAACAACAATCTCTTGAGTGATATTCTTGTTAGATACCACCTTAGGTAAAAACCCAGGTTGGTACACAGGACTACCTTATCCGTACGGAGAACCAGATAAGGAGAATCACATTGCAACGCAGATAACTCGGAGACTCTATGAGCCGAGGAAATAGCTACCAAAAAGGAACTTTCCAAGATAGAAGTTTGATATCTATGGAATGAAAAGGTTCAAATGGAACTCCTTGAAGAACCTTAAGAACCAACTTTAAGCTCCATGGCGGAGCAACATTTTTAACCACAGGCTTGGTTCTAACCAAAGCCTGACCAAATGCCTGAACGTCTAGAATACCTGCCAGACGCTTGTGCAAAAGAATAGACAGAGTAGAAATCTGTCCTTTTAAAGAACTAGCTGACAACCCTTTTCTCAAAATCATCTTGGAGAAAAGATAATATCCTGGGAATCCAGACTTTACTCCATGAGTAACCCTTGGATTCATAACAATAAGATATTTACACCATATCTTATGTTAAATTTTCCTAGAGACAGGCTTTTATGCCTGTATTAAGGTATCAATTACTGACTCGGAGAAGCCATGCTTTGATAACATCAAGCGTTCTGTCTCCAGGCAGTCCATCTCAGATTAGTTATATTTAGATGGTTGAAAAGACCCTGAGGTAGAGGGTCCTGTCTCAGAAGCAGAGACCGTGGTGGAAAGGATGACATGTCCACCAGATCTGCATACCAGGTCCTGCGTGGCCACGCAGGCGCTGTCAAAAGCACCAAAGCACTCTCCTGCTTGATCTTGTGCAAACCCCTCCGGAGGGAATTCCCACTCCCCCGGATGAAAAGTCTGACGACTTAGAAAATCTGCCTCCCAGTTCTCAACACCTGGGATAGGGATAGCTTTTAGACAAGAGTGAGTCTCTGTCCAGTGAATTATTTTAAGACTTCTAACATTGCTAGGGAACTTCTGTTCCCCCTTGATGGTTGATGTAAGCCACAGTCGTGATATTGTCCGACTGAAATATGATGTACCTCAGAGTTGCTAACTGAGGCCAAGTCTGAAAAGCATGGAATATCGCTCCCAGTTCCAGAATATTCAATAGAAGGAGGGTCTCCTCCTGAGTCCACTATCCCTGAGCCTTCAGGGAGTTCCAGACTGTATCCCAACCTAAAAGGCTGGCATCTGTTGTAACAATTGTCCCATCTGACCTGCGGAAGGTCATACCCTTGGACAGATGGACCCGAGATAGTCACCAGAGAAGAGAATCTCTGGTTTCTTGGTCCGGATTTAACAGGAGAACAAATCTGTGTAATCCCCGTTCCTCTGGCTGAGCATGCATAGTTGCAGTGGTCTGAAATGTAGGCGTGCAAACGGTACTATGTCCCTTGCCGCTACCATTAAGCCGATTACATTCATGTACTGAGCCACCAAAGGGCGCGGATGGAATGAAGAACACGGCAGAAATTTAGAAACTTTGACAACCTGGACTCCGTCAGGTAAATTTTAATTTCTACAAAATCTATCAGAATCCCTAGGAGGGAAACCCTTGATATTGGGGATAGAGAACTCTTTCCTTGTTCACTTTCCACCCATGCGATCTCAGAAATGCCAGTACTACGTCCGTATGAGACTTGGCAACTTGGATGTTTGACGCCTGTATCAGGATGTCGTCTAAATAAGGGGCCACTTCTATGCCCCGCGGCCTAAGGACCGCCAAAGTGACCCCAGAACCTCCATAAAGATTCTAGGGGCTGTAGTTAACCCAAAGGAAAGAGCTACAAACTGGTAATGCCTGTCTAGAAAGGCAAACCTGAAAAACTGATGGTGATCTTTATGCATCGTAATGTGAGGATAAGCATCCTTCAAATCCATTGTAGTCCTCTATTGACTCTCCTGGATCATAGTTAAGATGGTACGAATAGTTTCCATCTTACATGATAGAATTCTAAAGAATTTGTTTAAGATCTTTTAGATCCAAAATAGGTCTGAAGGTTTCCTTTCCTTGGGAACCACAAACCGATTTGAGGAAAACTGTGTCCCTGTTCCTCTATTGGAACTGAATGGGTCACGTACACAATGCAAGAATGTCTCTTTCTTTATCTGGTTTGCAGATAAATGTGAAAGGCAAAAACTCCCCTTTTTTGGGGGGGAAAGCTTTGAAATCCAGAAGATATCTCTGGGGTATAATTTCCAATGCCCAGGGATCCTGGGCATCTCTTGCCCACGCCTGGGCGAAGAATGAAGTCTGCCCCCTATAGGATCCGTTACCAGATAGGGGTCCGTTCCTCATGCTGTTTTAGAGGCAGCAGCAGGCTCCTTGACCTGCTTATCTTTGTTCCAGGTCCGGTTGTCTGCCTTAGAGGAAGTTGATGCCACACCTGCCTTGAATTTTCGAAAGGCACGAAAATTAGGCCTTTTTTGTCCCTTGATTTGGACCTGTCCTGAGGAAGGGCATGATCTTTTCCTCCAGTGATATAAGTAATAATCTCCTTCAAACTAGGCCTGAATAGGGTCTGCCCCTTGAAGGGAAGTTAAGTAGCTTATTTATTAAAGTCACGACAGCTGACCATGATATAAGCCATAGCGCTCTGCGCGCCAGTATAGTAAAAAACAGAATTCTTAGCCGTTAGTCTAGTCAAAGGAACAAAGGCATCAGAAAACAAAGGAATTGGCTAGCTTAAGTGCTCTAAGCTTGTCAAATATATTCATCCAATGGAGCCTGTAAAGCCTCATCAAGAGACTCAAACCAGAACGCCGCAGCAGCAGTGACAGGAGCAATGCGTGCAAGGGGCTGCAGGATAAAACCTTGTTGAATAAACATTTTTTATCCATTGGATCTAAAAAAGCACAACAGTCCTCGCCAGAGGTAGTGGTACGCTTAGCTAGAGTAGAAACTTTTCTCTCCACCTTAGGAACTGTCTGCCATAAGTCCCGTGTGGTGGCAACTATTAGAAAACATTCTTCTAAAAAATAGGAGGGGAAGAGAACGGCACACCTGGTCTATCCCATTCCTTATGAAAAATTTTAGTAAACCTCTTTAGGTATTGGAAAAACATAAGTACACACCGGCACTGCATATTATTTATCCAGTCTACACAATTTCTCTGGCACTGCGATTGTACACATTCATTCAGAGCAGCTAAAGCCTCCCTGAGCAACAAGTGGAGGTTCTCAAGCATAAATTTTAAATGTAGAAATATCAGAATCAGGTTAAATCATCTTCCCTGAGTCACAAATATCACCCACAGACTAAGCATATTGTGAGGTAGTATCAGACATGGTTCTTAAAGCGTCTGTATGCTCTGTATCTACCCCCAGAGCTGTTTTGCTTTCCTTTAATTTCAGGTAGTCTGACTAATACTGCTGCCAGTGTATTATACACAACCTTTGCCATGTCTTGTAAAATAAATGCTATGGGCGCCATTGATATACTTGGCGCCATTTGAGCGTGAGTCCCTGGAGCGGGAGTCAAAGGGTCTGACACGTGGGGAGAGTTAGTCGGCATAACTTCCCCCTCGACAGAATCCTCTGGTAAAATAAACGCTATGGGTGCCCTTGATGTACTTGGCGCCATTTGAGCGTGAGTCCCTAAAGCGGGAGTCAAAGGGTCTGACACGTGGGGGGAGTTAGTCGGCATAACTTCCCCCTCGACAGAATCCTCTGGTGATAATGTTTTTAAATACAAAAAATGATCTTTATTGTTTAACATGAAATCAGTACATCTGGTACACATTCTAAAATGGGGTTCCACCATGGCTTTAAACATAATAAACACAGAGCCTCCTCTATGTTAGACATGTTAGAACTAATAAAGAGACTAGTAAGCTTGGAAAACACTTTAAATCAAGTTAACAAGCAAATATAACAAACGTTACTGTGCCTTTAAGAGAAACAAATTTTGTCAAAATTTGAAAAACAGTGAAAAAAGGCAGTAAATCAAACAAAATTTTTACAGTACATGTAATAAGTTAACAGAGCATTGCACCCACTTGCAAATGGATGATTAACCCCTTAATGCAAAAAACAGATAAAAAAAAAAAAAAAACGACATTTTTTTAAACAGACACAACAAAACTGTGGATTACCTTCCCTATAACTGTTTCTATGCAAAATTTAAGCCAGCCATGTGGAAAAATTAGGCCCCAATAAGTTTTATCACCAAACATATATTAAAAAACGATTAAACATGCCAGCAAACGTTTTAAAACACATTCTTATAAGAGTATGTATGTCTATTAATAAGCCTGATCCAGTCGCTATCACTGCATTTAAGGCTTTACTTACATTACTTCGGTATCAGCAGTATTTTCTTAGTCAATTCCATTCCTTAGAAAAATATATTACTGCACATACCTTAGCATATATCTCTATCAATCAGCCTGGTACCAGTCGCTTTCACTGCATTTAAAGACTGTACTTACATTACTTCGGTATCAGCAGTATTTTCTTAGTCAATTCCATTCCTTAGAAAAATATTTTACTGCACATACCTTATTTGCAGGAAAACCTGCACGCCATTCCCCCTCTGAAGTACCTTACTCCTCAGAATGTGTGAGAACAGCAACTGGATCTTAGTTACGTCTGCTAAGATCATAGAAAAAACGCAGGCAGATTCTTCTTCCAAATACTGCCTGAGATAAACAGCACACTCCGGTGCCATTTAAAAATAACAAACTTTTGATTGAAGAAATAAACTAAGTATAAAAAAACCACAGACTCTCACGACCTCCTATCTATGTTGAGACTTGCAAGAGAATGACTGGAAATGGCAGTTAGGGGAGGAGCTATATAGCAGCTTTGCTGTGGGTGGACTCTTGCAGCTTCCTGTTGGGAAGGAGAATATATCCCATAAGTAATGGATGATCCATGGACTGGATACACTTAACAAGAGAAAACAATTTCACATGAGCAATGAGCAGTACCTTATGGGAGAATATATCAGCTACCCAGAGCCTTGAGTGAGAGCATGGTATGCTGCCTAGCTCTCCGGAATGAGGATTTTGTTTTACATTTAGATTGTCATGAATATTTAAACTAATTGATTCTGGATATGCCACATCCAGGTGTTGAACCAGTGTTTCATTCCTAAGAGGGCCTAACAGTAGTCTGGCTACAATAAGTAAAATGGGTAGTATGCTTAAATAGATTCCACAAACATAAATATGCAAGTAACATTTAGGTATCACCTTTTCACAAGGTAGCCGTTCTCGCTGTTCTCCTGGCTGGGGAGGGCATAGTTCATCTACATAGCAAAGAGGATTTAGGCTAATGGGCTGTAGGGGTACCGCCACAAAGTGCGGGGTTTGTGATCCAGCCAGGCAAGAGTAGTTAAGGGAAAGGGCTACCCAGATAAACTGGGCTAGAGTAATAGAAAAAAATGCAATACAAGAAACAGAATCAACTGCATAGTTAAACATACCAATATAACACATTAACTTAACAATTAAGATTAGGGTCGACCCCACTCAGGGTACAGACTGTGAATTTACCTCAAATCTCCCACTCCCGTCCTTCAACCTGGGTCTGAGCGGGGGGATCTAGGTGAGGCCTCCCCATCCCTGTTTCCAATAGCACTTAAGTACTCAGAAGCTTCCTGCGGTGAGTCGAAAAATCTGGGGCCAGAGGGAGTCAAAAGCTTTAATCTAGCTGGGTATAAAAGGTATACTTTTCTTCCCTTCCTATTCAGCTCTGAGCATATTGGGGAGAACTCCTTACGTTTTCTCATTAGCTCTGAGGAGTAGTCTTGGAATATTAAAAGCTTAGAGCCCTCAAATACAACGGGGGCTACTTTCCTATAGGCCTTCAACATTTCTACTTTTAGCTGGAAGTGCAACAATTTGGTCATGACCTGCCTAGGCTGTGCATTGCCCCGCTCTGGTTGCCTTTCAGGGCCCACCCTGTGTGCCCTTTCTACACTACCTTTAAACACTGTTGGGGTCAATTTGAGCAATCTGGGCAAGGTTTCTTCTACAAAACTGATGAGATCTTTGGGTTTATCACTTTCAGGTATTCCTAGTATGCGCAGGTTATTGCAGCGAGACCTGTTTTCTAAGTCTTCTAGCCACTGATGTAAGTTTATATTTTGTTTTAGAAGGGCGTCTAACTGGGTGTCATGTGTTACAGAGGTGTCTTCAAGCCCTGATACTCTATCCTCCATTTCAGTGAATCTTACAGAAAATTGTTTCATTTCCCCAGTCAAATGGTCTAAGCCTTTTTTCAGACTTTCTATTTTGGGGAGGAAGATAGAGGAAAGCTGCTAACCCCACTACGTGTGTGTCCATAGAACTCGCAGTGGGCTCCTGCACACTAGAAGGTGTGTCATGCAAGTGGTCAGCAGCTCCCCTGTTCTTGCTCACACTTTTATTTTTATTAGACATTTTACCACCGGTTAGAAACTTATCCATATACCAACATAGATGGACACACACTCTGTTTCTCCCCTCTCCCTTCCCCTCTGTGTTAGCAAGTATAGGTAACAGCAAGAGCAACAGCAATCAAGCATGCACAATATTTCTCAGCCGTTGGTGTATAGTATAACTTTCAGTGACACTTAAAACAAAAACCCCTGGGCCAGAGTCTATGGATCACAGTGGGTTAGCAGTATTCAGTGTTCAGCACTCGGGGCACTTTGTGGCTTGGTCTAGGCTGCAAAGGTCAGTGAAGTGACAAGTAGAAAAGGAAGATGTAAAGTCCCTTTATAAAAGATCACTTGCGGCAATATAGTGTTGGCCTCTCACTGAGACACAGACTTCAGCTCTTGTCCCAAATATCCTCCACAGCAATTCGGCCCAACACTATCAAGTGTCCCTGCAAAGCTGCTGCTTTCTGGGTGCTATGGGATCAGGGACTAAGGCCTCTTTTAGCAGCTAAGCAATCAAGTTGGGCAGAGAAAGGGGGGTGCAATAGTTCCACGATTGCTGTCCAATGCACTGTAGTAAGGATAATGATGAGGCTCCCCAATCCCAAAGCCCAGCAGGGAAATAGTCAAATTGTGTAAGGGGGGGTCCGTGTGTGAATGTATGCACAGTACTTTACCCAGCGGTTTTCCACTTTCAGACCGGAGCCAGGGAGAGAGTCACTCTAGAAGTTGCCAGAAGCCGTTCAGGGAAAAGAAGCAGCGGCTCGTCGTCCGATTCTTCTCCAATGTCCAGGCAAGGCCGCAGGGCGGGTGAAGAAGAGCAGCTCTCAAACACGCTGCATGATGGGCAAGATGGCGCCCGCAGTTTTCGCGCCTTCAGGAAGCCGCTTGCTATTGCTGATGGGGGGTGAGTCTGTGGACCCCAGATGTCAATCCTGCCCAGGAACCCCACCGGGATGATCAGAAAGAGGCTCCGGTGTAAACCGTGTGGTCCGGCCACTCCGTGGGGTATAAGTT
Source organism: Bombina bombina (assembly GCF_027579735.1). NCBI lineage: Eukaryota > Metazoa > Chordata > Amphibia > Anura > Bombinatoridae > Bombina > Bombina bombina. The sequence continues at coordinate 1,203,688,500 of NC_069500.1, read as the reverse complement.
GTACTTGGCAGGTAAGCGTAGAGTCGCAAGGGGAGGGGGACCGGCCCAGCCTCCGCCACACTGTCAGGCTCCGATGTCGTCCAGCACTCTTATTTTTTGTAATTTTAGTGTTTTTTTAGTTTTTGTAATGTTAGGTTATAGTGTAAGGCAGCTTAGGTTTTATTTCACAGGTAATTTTGTATTTATTTTAACTAGGTAGTTAGTAAATAGTTAATAACTATTTACTAACTAGTCTACCTAGTTAAAATAAATACAAACTTTCACGGGTAAGTATTTATTTAGTTTTAAATAGGTATTATTTAGTTAATAATTTTAACTTTAATTTAGCTCTATTTTAATTATGTTAAAGTTAGGGGGTGTTAGGGTTAGGTTTAGGGGTTAATAGTTTAATTTAGGTTGTTGCAATGTGGGGGGTTGGCGGTTTAGGGGTTAATAGGTTTATTTAGTGGTTGTGATGTGGGAGGCCAGAGGTTTAGGGGTTAACAGCTTTATTTAGTGGCGGCGATGTCGGAGTGGCGGAATAAGGGTTAATATATTTATTATAGTGGGGGCAATGTTGGGGTGCGGGGGAATAGGGGTTAATAATTTTAGTATAGTGGCAACAATGTCGGGGAGCGGTGGAATTGGGGTTAATACATTTTATTAGTGGCGGCGATGTTGGGAGCGGCAGATTAGTGGTTAATAGGTTTAATATAGTGTTTGTGATGCGGGAGGGCCTCGGTTTAGGGGTTAATAGGTAGATAATGGGTGTTAGTGTACTTTGTAACAGTTTAGTTATGAGTTTTGTGTAACAGTTTTGTTGCGTAAAACTCATAACTACTGCTTTCAGATGGCGGTACGGATCGTGACGGTATAGGGTGTAACGCAAGCTTTTTAGTCTCACCGCACAACTTGTAATGGCAGCGCTATGGGAATCCCATGAAAAAACGTCATTTTTACGAGTGCGTGACTTACGTTGCGTTACAGACTAAAAGGCTTGCGGTACAGCTATACCGACAAGACTCGTAATGGCTGCATTGCTATTTTAATGCTGAAATTACCATTTTTTCAGCGTTAAAACACAAACGCAAAACTTGTAATTTATCTTTCAAAGCTTATGTAGTGTAGACGATTTATTGAGAGTGTTGATTTAAAACCATGTAAAAGATGATAATCTAGCATAATACTTATGTATGTGATGTCATTATGAAGTACAAAGGATTTATCAAACATCTGAAAAACTAAGAAGATAGAGTACATAATTCCTATGTTGAAATTTACAGCAACAATTATATAAATAATATAAGAAACAGATTATAAAAAATTTACAATTAAATTGAAACTAGCAACTGATATTTATGTATAAAGAAAATGTGATATTTATGTATAATGTTTTACTAAAGTATTGCTTTTATTTTTAAACAAAAATAGGTTTATAACCGAGTACCTGATTGAGGACTGATGTTCTTTCATATAAACACTTGTGATTGGTTTATTTGAATTTTCCTTTCAATCTGTGATTAGTTATTTTTTCATCTAGATTTTTATCTGTTTTTAGTGGAATTTGTGAGTTCATTTTAAATTATTTTGTATTTATTTAATTTTATCATCAAACTTTGTGTTTAATATTAATAGGTTCCACTACAACAGTAGGGAATTAGCTCCAGGCTTGTAAGCTTCTACTACATCTATCTGAGATGAAGGGGGGTAGGTGGAGCTATTATATCCTATAAATATGTAACATACTCATAAACTGAATACAGCTCTTTATTTGGTGTTAAATGCCTTTTGAAAAAGGTGGTTGTCCCCAGAAACGTGTTTGGATTTTATAAGTGTTTTGAGCTATTTATACTTTTTAATTCTTTTTAAAGTGGATTCAAGCTTACAAATGTATGCTGAGCCTTAATGGAAAATAAAGTGCTGATTATCAGATTTGCATCGTGAGTACATTTAATTTCTTTTGAAGCGTTGTTCCAACTGTGCTTTGCTATCGTGATTTTTCATTTTCGAGTAACAAAGCTCCAGAGACGCTGATCAGAGCAGGGAATTTTGAACAAGCACAACAAGGGGACCTGCGCTACTATTATGTCCATGATTCAGATAGAGTATGCAATTTTAAACAACTTATATCCTTCTTAATACAGGGAGAGTCCACAGCTGCATTCAATTATTGTGGGAAATACTGAACCTTGCCACCAGGAGGAGGCAAAGACACCCCAGCCAAAGGCTTAAATACCTCCCCACTTCCCTCATCCCCCAGTCATTCTTTGCCTTTCGTCACAGGAGGTTGGCAGAGAAGTGTCAGAAGATTTCGGAGTAGTCCCTTAGGAAGGGTATCGACTGGAGTTTTAAGTAGTCTTTTCAGCCTCTCAGTGAGAGCATTGATGAAAGTTAGTCTGGAGATGCAGGGAGAGTCTTTCTGCGAACCCATCCAGACTCATGTTAACAGCTACTAAGCAATCAGCGTTGACGATTTTCGCTGCATGCTTTTCATCACTCAAGTCCATGTCAGAAGCGATGCTACAGTCTGTCACACTTGAAGGACCGTGTTTCTGTTCCACGGCATAGATTCCGGTAAGATTGTTTCATTTTTTACACATATGTTAACGCTAGAAGACAGGGTCACAGTGGGACTCCTTTTATCTTTATGGAATCAAGGGTTAATATCTCCTGAGGGGGATTGTTGAACAGTGGGGTTTAATCATATTTGTTTATGTGATTTCTGCTGCTTTATGTGTGTGAAATGATTTTGGGCTCATAGGCTGATATGGAACGTACAGGTTGCCTTTTTACTTGAGAGTTGCACAGTTTTATTAAGCTTGGCGCGCTTTTCCTTTAACAGGAGCGGTCCTGCATGGCACACCGTGTGACCGGTAGTGGTCACGGTTTCCATTTCCTATTCCTGACTACGGAGAGGAGCAAGTTTTCTCAATACTGTGTGGGTCATAGGAGGTGGTGAATGCCCCAGCCATTGGGGGTATAAGGTGCCGGTTGTTTTTTCTCTGATTAAATAGGGTTACCTTGTTATGGAGGATTCTGATTTTTTAGAGGGAGATCCCTCTACAACAGAATCAATACCTGTGTATATTGTGAGGAGGCCCGGGTAGTCTTAATTATGTTCCGTATGCCACAACAGGGTATTTTCATCAACCAATGTTGAGATGCTAGATACCACTGAGCCTTCCGCCTTTGAAGACTCTTCGTCCCGTGAGGTGTGTCCCTTAGAGTCATCTGATCCTACACATGCAGCTTCCCCTGGTACCGCTAATCCTCCGCCTGGAGGGGGCCTTTTTCCACCAGACGTTACTGCACAGTTTTATATGGCCATGTCTGCAGCCTTAGAGGTTTTGCCTCGTACTGCTACACGCAAACGAAGGGTTAATCCATGCACTCCTACCCAGGGAGCACTGTGTAAATTGACCGTTGTATCTGATCAGTCATCTGGGGATGCGGTTTTCTCTGAGGTTTAGAGTACGGACCTCCTGGATCAGAGCCTGCTGCTTCTATTCCTCCAGCAGAGGAGGATTTCGCCTTTAGATTTATAGTGGCATGCCTGCGCTTGCTTCTGAGAGAAGTTTTGGTGATATTAGAAATTCCTAGTACTGATCTACCAGTCAAATCTCAGAACACTAAATAAGATGGTGAATTTGATTAATACGGGTGGAGAAGGATGGAGATCCAATTCTTTTTTGTCTATTTCCTTTTTTTTTTTTTTTTTTAATCCCAGTTCCGAGCTCTATAGGTGGGTTGTGTCGTTGCACATTCCTACTTAGCTAACACTTTTTTTGTGCACTTGCCTATTGTTTTTTTCTATTCTGTTTAAAGATAGTTTATTCTTAGAGCTCTTGGTTATTGAGGAAACTCTTTTTAGGAAGATGTTTTCTTCATAGGGGATATTTATGTACTGACAACTTAGGTTGTCGCATTTTCTGGAGACTTCCTGTTAAAGCAGCTCTGTCTCGATTCGAGGTGATGGTTCCCTCGATATTTTCAAGAAATAATTAAACCATTGGAGCTTATAATTCCTTATCTGGATTATTCGCAGACTTCTAGCCCCTAAGATAGGGCTTCAGATTTTTTCTGTTTAGACCTTGAGTCGCTATGACAGATATGACTTCTAAGTCTACTCTTTCCTTCTGCTTGAGAAAAAGAGTTTATTTGGTTCCGCTATCCTGCGGTTTTTACCGTCTTGATAATCTGAGCTATCCAGGTGGTTTTGGTGCCGACTCAGTCCTGGAATAAGTCCAGGCAGAGCAGGCCCATCTAACCTAGATGACAAGAGGGACCTGTTTCAGGTCCTATCTTGGATCGTGTTTGGGACTGGCTATCGCCTTTTTTTCAGACGCTTGATTCAGGATCGTATAGGATCCATGGGTCCTAGAGGTCAGAGCTAGGCTTTAAATCAACCTTCCAGGGCAGTTTTCCTTCTCTTTATCCTGTCTTTCCAACAGAGAGAAGGAAGCCTTTTCAGGTGGGTGCGGGTTTTTGTTCTCTTTTGGAGTCATTGTCCCGGTGCCTATCGCAGTGTGAGGTTTGGGATATTATTCAAACCGCTGTTGTTTCGTGGTCAAATAGAGAGAGGGAACTCCCGTTCTATTTGGGTCTTATAGTACTTACATTTTTTCTTTCATGATTCAGATAGAGAAAACAATTTTAAATAACTTTCCAATTTACTTATATTATTTTATTTGCTTCCTTCTCTTGTTATCATTTGCTGAAAGGTTTATCTAGACAAGCTCAGGAGCAGCAGAGAACCTAGGTTCTAGCTGTTGATGGGTGGCTGCATATATATATATATATATATATATATATTGTGATTGGCTCAGCCATGGAGAACCATTAGTGCATTGCTGCTCCTTCAACAAATTATACCAAGAGAATGAAACAGATTAGATAATAGAAGTAAATTAGAAAGCTGTTTACAATTGTATTCTCTATCTGAATCATGAAAGAAAAAATTTGGGTTTCATGTCCCTGTAAGCGAAGCTTATCATGTTCCCTTATTCCAGAGGGAGACTATAAGGTACACTCTACCTTTTGTACGGGAGGAGCAGTGCAGGATCACTGTCAAGGAAGGATATCAGTCCTTTTTATTCCTCCTTTGCAAAGTTTCCAGTTACTAAGGACCGGTGTTCTGTGAAGGGACCAAACTTTTCAAAAGAGCGAACCATGTCACTTCCTGTGACATTTCATCAGCTGTTGCTCTCATTTTGACCCTAATACGCATGCGTGCCAGCTTCTTCACATTCCTGGCCGCATACGTCACTGTAAAACTATTTACACTTGGGAAATTGTGAAACCATTGTATAGCACATGCGTGGCCTTTTCTATCACAAATGGGGGTGTTTTATGGAACGATGTTTATTCAACACTGTATGTGCATTATGGTGTGAAACAGAAATAAATGTATAGTTATTTAAAAATATTTATTTATATATAACCTCAAACATGGAACAATGTTTATTCGTACCTGCATGACAAATAGCCACTCGGATATCGCCACTGCATATCGTATTTCACAGTAAACATAAAGTCAAGTGCTTTGAATGTTTGTATGTTTTTTAAGTTATATATAAATAAATATTTCTAAATAACTATACATTTATTTCTGTTTCACAGCATAATGCACATACAGTGTTGAATAAACATCGTTCAATAAAACACCCCCTTTTGTGATAGAAAAGCCCACGCATGCGCTATACAATGGTTTCAGAATTTTACATGTCTAAATAGTTTTACCGTGACGTATGCGCCCAGGAATGTGAAGAAGCTGGCACGCATACATATTAGGGTCAAAATGACAGCAACAGCTGATGAAACGTCACAGGAAGTGACATGGTTCGCTCTTTTACAAAGTTCGGTCCCTTCACAGAACACCGGCACTTCCAGTACTTTGGTTTTGTAGTCTCGCTACTGATTCTAGAATTTTTTTAGGATCTGTCTTCCTCGATCCTCAGAGATGGATCTAGACCAGAGTTTCTCTAGTGTAGGCGCCAGGGTGGATTCCTGGATGCTAATTTAGCCTTCTTAGACAGGAAAACTTTTCTTTTGGGTTAGCTTCTTTAAATCGTGCCCTCCAGACCTCCTTCAGGCCATCGCTAGCTCTGTGTTGGGGGGTGATGACTTGTCATGGGGTCCATATTGGACTTCTTTCCTTTTGCCAGGTCTCATCCCAGCTGAGGTTCGGTGTATGCTGAGGCAGTGGAGTGGAGCTGTTTTAAATCTGTTTTTGCAGTTTTACCTGGACTACTGGTTGATAGAATAGCTCTCCAGTGTCCTTGTCAAGACACTTCCTGTCCTGTGGGACATCTTTCTTAAATCACCCGAGGCGGTTTTGACTTCGGTCGCAAGTCCATCAAGTTGGTGAGGGCGTGCCTAAGGGGGCCAGGAAACTCAGAAGGTTTTCCTTCCCATTTATCTTTTTGCATCTTCAGGCAATCCTTTCTGCTCTGAGGGTTTAGTCTACTGGGTTCGTCCCAGTGTAGGGATTCTAGTCAGTCTTACCTTTACTGACTTGGATCTCCTTCTAAGAACGAGAGACTCCCTAGTGTTAAGGATAATATCTCGGGTTTGATAGTGGGCAGAGGCCCACTACTACTCACTTTCAGTGACCCACTCTCCGGGGGTGATCATCCAGGACGGATGTTATCTAGAGAAATTCCTTCTTTCTGAATGTAACTGAAAGGGGATAGCGAATGAGAATTTCAAGACGTCCCGTCTCTATTCCAGTTTACCCATTATGGGTTGTGGTTCAGGGATCCTCAGGCGGAGCTAATGGATACATTAGCAGTGCCTTGGAGGTTCATTACAATTTTTTTTCTGCCATATCACTATTCCTTGAGTGGTGGCTCGAATCTTGCAGGGGCAGGCGTCAGTGATACTGATTGCTCCGTTGAGGCCGCATAGATCGTGGTTTCCGATTTAGTGATTTCGCCTCCATGAAGGTTACCTTGTCGCAGGGATCTGCTGGAACAAGGTCTCTTTGCTTCATTGATTTTTTTTTAACTGAGGCGGACTGCGAGATGTCGATTAGTCTTAGCCGAAGAGACGGCTTTTCTGAGAGGTGATGGTCCTCTCCTTAAAGCGCGTAAGCTGGGCCCTCGTCATCTATCATAGGTGTGGAAGACCCCTTTGGCTGTGAAGAGCGTGGTTCGTCCTGGCACACTATTCAGGCCTGCCAGGATTCTTTCCTTCCTCCAGGATGGTCTGGAGAAGGGCCTCTTAGCTTGTTCCTTGTTGGGACAGTTTTGGCCCTGTCTGTGTTTTGGCTCCAGAGGTTCGTTGAGCTCCTAGACATACAGTTTTTTGTTAGGGCTCTGATGGCGTTCAGGCTGGTGTATAGTTCTGATGCTCCTTCTTGGGGTTTTGGATCTTGTTCTTATGGTTTTTACATCGGGCCACCTTTGTACCTATGCATGAGGTTATCTTTAAGTTATTATCTTAGAAGATTGCTTATGCATGCAGAAGTCTCTGTGTTTACAACCTTGCAATGCGACCCTCCTTATCGGGTGTTCCACGATAGTAAGGCTGTTCTACGAACTTAGGATTCCTCCTAAGGTTGTGTCAAATCGCACCTTCAGTCGAGAATTTGTGGTCCATTTTTTATATCCTATTCCTTCTTCACAGAGGAGAGTTTACTACATAATATGGACTCGTGCCTTAAAGTTCTATCTTCAGGCTATATAGGAATAGACCGTTTTCTCTGTTTATCTTCCTTATCTTTTAGTTGAGGAGTATCTTCCGCTTGGGATATGAGTCAGCGGGACGCCAACCTCCTCAGAGGTTTACGACTCAGTTTTGTTCGAACAGTGATGTCCTCTTTGGCCTCTAAATTGAGGCCTCTATGGATCAGTTTTGTTGGGCGGACTACTTGGTCTTCCTTAGATTCTTTTTCCAAAATTTCATTGAGTTTTTTGCTTTTGTTGAAGCAGCCTTCGGGAGAAAGGGTTTTGCAGGCTGTGGTGCCCTCAGATGGGGTCCGCCTCTTCTTTTTTGCCCTCCTGTTAGCATTCAGTGTCCCCTGTAGCCTGGGTTATAATTTCCCACAACTAATGAATGCAGCTGTTGACTCTCCCTGTATTAAGAAGGAAAACATAAATTATGCTTACCAGATCATTTCCTTTCCATCCGTGTTCTCCGATGGGCGGCCCAAAATTTTAAATTGTTCTTCTGGCACCTTTTTCACCCTGATATTTCTCCTACTGTTCCTTGTTCCCTCAGCAGAATGACTGGGGGATGAGGGAAGTGGCGGAGGTGTTTAAGCCTTTGGCTGGTGTGTCTTTGCCTCCTCCTGGTGGCCAGGTTCCGTATTTTCCACAAGTAATGAATGCAGCTGTGGACTCTCCCTGTACAGAAGGAAAGGAAATTATCTGGTAAGCATAATTTATGTTTTCTATTATCAAATGTTGTTTGTTCTCATGGCATCTTTTCTTGAATAGCAGGGATGTTACCCCAGGAGCAAGCATGTTTCTGTAGCACTATATGGCAACAGTTTTGTAAGATGTGTAAGAAGACAACTAGTTGGCAGCACTATTTCCTGTCATGCAGTGCTCCAGACACCTACCTAGGTATCTCTTCAACAAAGAAGGCCATGGGAACAAAGACAATTTTATAATAGAAGTAAATTGGAAAATTTATTTTTAAAATTGTATGCTCTATTTGAATCACAAAACAAAATTTTGGGTTTCATATCCCTTTAAATTTTTGAGAGTTTTAATTCTTTCATTGATATATTTCTATTTAAATATTATGAAGTTTATTTTTATTATAATGTCAACTATATTTTATCTAAATTCTAAAACTAATGGACATAAATGACTGACACCTAGATTACCAGTTATGCGCGCTATTGGGAAATTAACAAACGCAACAAAAGTTGTGTTATTTAACCCTCTATAGCGCAGCCATTACAAGTTTTCAAACAGCCGGCTTGTGCGTGCGATATGGTGTTTTTAAGCTCCATACCGCACACATTTCAAGCGCTGTTTTGACGTGCTTGTGCACACTTTCCCCATAGACATCAATGGGGAGAGCGGGTCAGAAAAAAGTCTAACACCTGCGATTGCGAAGAGAAAAGCTCCGTAACGCAGACCCATTGATGACTATGGGGAAAAAACTAATGTTTAAACCCTAACACCCTAGCATAAACCCTAAGTCTAAACACCCCTAATCTGCCCCCCACCGACATCGCCGGCACCTACATAATGTTATTAACCCCTAATCTGCCGCCCCCGATATCGCCGCCACTTAAATAAAGCTATTATTCCCTAATCTGCCGCTCCCGATATTGCCGCCACTATACTAAAGTTATTAACCCCTATTCCCCTGCACCCCAACATCGCCTACACAAAAATAAAGCTATTAACCCCTAAACCTCTGGCCTCCCACATCACTACCACTAAATAAACCTATTAACCCCTAAACCGCCAGCCCTCCACATCACAATAACCTAAATTAAACTATATTAACCCTTAACCCTAACGTAACTCTAAGCCTAACCATAAACCTAACTGTAACCCTAACACCCCCTAACTTTAACATACCTAAAATATAGCTAAATTAAACTTATAGTTATTAACTAAATAATTCCTATTTAAAACTAAATCCATACTTACCTGTGAAATAAAACCTAAGCTAGCTACAATATAACAAATAGTTATATTGTAGGTAGCTTAGGTTTTATTTGTATTTCACAGGTAAGTTTTATTTATTTATTTTAACTAGGTAGACTAGTTAGTAAATAGTTATTAACTATTTACTAACTACCTAGTTAAAATAAATACAAACTTACCTGTGAAATAAAACCTAAGCTGCTTTACACTAAAACCTACCATTACAAAAATATAAAAAAAACTACCATTACAAAATAATAGCAAACAAAATAATCCAAAACAATAAAAATTATTCCTATTCTATAGGAATCTATAATAAACTACCAAGGGCCCTTAAAAGGGCCTTTTGCTGGGCATTGCCCTAAAGTTAACAGCTCTTTTGCTACAAAACAAAGAAAACACCCCCTAACAGTATACAACCCCCCAAACCCACAAAATAAAAATAAAGTAAAACCTAATCTACCAATTGCTGTGAAAAAGGCAATTGTATGGGCCATGCCCTTAAAAGGGCATTTAGTTCTTTTACTGCCCAAGCCCTAATCTAAAAATAAAAACCCACCCCAAAACGAAAAAAATACATTACACAAAATAACAAACAAATTATCAAAAATAATAAAAAGTATTCCTATTCTAATACCCATTTAAAAAAAAAACACCCTAAAATAAAAAAAACTAATCTAGAATAAACTACCAATAGCCCTTAAAAGGGTCTTTTGTAGGGCATTGCCCTAAATTAAACAGCTCTTTCACCAGAAAAAAAATACAAAGTCCCACTAATATTACAAACCCCCACCCCCCAAACCAACAAAATAAAAAAAAAACTATGTAAAAAACCTAATCTACACATTGCCCTGAAAAGGACAATAGAATGAGAGCTGTTTAAATCCTATTGGCTGATTTGAACAGCCAATAGGATTTTAGAAGCTCTAATTCCTATTGGCTGATTCAAATTTTTCAGCCAATAGGACGCCATCTTGAATCGCGTACCTTGCATTGAAGATTCAGTGTACGGCAACAACCATATGGAGAGGATGCTCCGCGCTGGATGTCTTCAGGATGGACCCGCTCTGCACCACAGGGATCAAGATAGAAGATGCCGCCTGGATGAAGACTTCTTGCCGCCTGGATGAGGACTTAGCTGCCTGGATGAAGATAGAAGAGGCCGTCTGGATGAAGATCGTTCAAACGGGATTTAAAAAACTGTTGGGTTTTTTTAGATTAGGGTTTGGGCAGCAAAATAGCTAAATGCCCTTTTAAGGGCAATGCCCATACAAATGCCCTTTTCAGGGCAATGGGTAGCTTAGGTTTTTTTAGAATTAGGTTTTTTACTTTGGGGGGTTGGTTGGGTGGTGGGTTTTACTGTTGGGGTCTTTGTATTTTTTTTCAGGGAAAAGAGCTGATATATTTAGGGCAATGCCCCACAAAAGGCCCTTTTAAGGGCTATTGGTAGTTTATTGTAGGCTAGGGTTTTTTTTTTATTTTGGGTGGGCTTTTTTATTTTGAATAATTTTGTTTGTTATTTTTCGTAATTTAGTGTTTGTTATTATTTGTAATTTAGTTTTTTTTATGTTTTGTAATTAGATAGTTTGTAATTTTCATAGTAGTGTTAGGATTTTTTTAATGTGTAATTTAGTTTTATTTAATTGGTAGTTAGTTTAATTTTAGTTTAATAATTATATTAGTTTAATTGTTAGTTTAAACTTAGTTCTTTTAATTTGACAGGTAAGTTTTAATTTAATTTAAATTAGGGAAATTGTAATTTTAATATAAAGTTAGGGGGGCGTTAGGTTTAGGGGTTACTAGCTTAATTTAGTTTATTGCGATGTGGGGGGCTTTCGGTGTAGGGGTTAATAGTTTACTTTAGTATATTTTATCGTGGGCGGCTTAGGGCTTAATAACTTAAGTATAGTGTGGGCGGACAGCAGATTAGGGGTTAATAATATTTAAATAGTGTTTGTGATGCAGGTGGCGGTTTAAGGGTTAATAACTTTATTATAGTGGTGACGATGTCGGTAAGCTGCGGAATAGGGGTTAATAAATTTTTTTTAGGGGCGGCAATATAGGGAGCTGCAGATTAGGGGTTAATAACTTTAGTATAGTATTTGCAATGCGGGAGGGCCTCGGTTTAGGGGTTAATAGGTAGTTTATGGGTGTTTAGTGTACTTTGTAGCAGTTTAGTTATGAATTTTGTAGTGTAAAACTCATAACTACTGCTTTTAGATTGCGGAACGGATCTTGTCGGTATAGGCTGGAATGCAGGGTTTTTTTAGCCTCACCGCAAAACTATGACGTTGCGGTGGTACAGGCTACAAGGCTTGTGGTGCAGCTATACCAACAAGACTTGTAATGGCTGCGGTGCTGTTTTAATGCTGAAATTACCATTTTTTTCAGCGTTAAAACCCGAATGCACAACTCGTAATCTAGCTGTGAATAAATTCTAGTTTCTGTATTAAAGGGATAGTTTACCCAAAACATTTCTCCCCTTTAATTTGTTCCCAATTATCCATTTTACCTGCTAGAGTGTATTAAATTGCTTACAAATAGCTTGTTTACACTTATTTCTGCATTTGAAATAGGTGATTTAGCCTATGGTATCCCCACTTATACTGACAGTTTCTAGACTTAAGTCCAGGCTATTGACAGGCAATGTAAACATAGCCAGCAGAAGAAATTACACTCACGGTGGGGTTCTAGAAGAGATAACTAATACAATGATTATTTTCCATTGTTCTCTCTGAGGCCCTGATGATTGAAAGTGCTGCAAGGTGGCAATATATTTAAAAGGGATCAGACGTGATGTTGGGATTTCCGGCAAAATATTAAAAAGTGCAGACATTACTCTTTAAAGACAGCATCGCCGAGAGGCATTTTACTATACATCGCAATGGGTGGTGATGCTGGCGAAATATTCCAAGCAGCATCGGCACCAACATTGGCTATGTAAAGTAAAGGATCCCCTTACAATATATAGCACCAAGCCTAATAAATATAGCTATGTGCTCCTAAACCTAAGTAACCCACCACCGCAAACTAACCCTACACTACTTAACCCCTAAACTGCCAATAGCCCACCACAATAAACTTCCTAACCTATTATCCCCTATAGCGCCAATAGCCTACCACAATAACCCCTACTTTACTTAACTGCTATGCCGCCAATACTCCCACTGCAAACACCCCCTACACTACTTAACCCCTATACCGTCAATAATCCACCGCAATAAACTTCCTAAAATATTAATCCCTATACCTCCAATAGCCCACCACAAACATCCCCTACACTACTTAACCCTTGTACCACCAATAGCCCACCACAATAAACTTCCTAACCTATTAACCCCAATACAGCCAATAACCCACCGCAAACACACCCCCTACACTACTTAACTCCTATAACACCAATACCCCCTAACCTATTAACCCCTATACTACTACAACCCCCAAACGCAAACAACCTCTATACTGCTTAACTACCTAACACCCCCTAAGTTACAAAAAATAAAAAACACGCACAAAAAAACAACACTACCAAAATAAAAAATCTACAGCTATGTCTATACTAAAACTAAGGCCCCTTTAAAACAAAAAACTACCCCAAAATAAAAAAAACTAAACTAACACTATAAGTTGCTATAACTAAAAAATAACCCAATCCTAAAAAATGATTGCCTTGAAAAAAATCCTAAGCTAAAAAAACCTAAGCTTAAAAATAAAAAAAAAACACTCCAAAAAAATCCTAACGCTAAACCCCAAAGTTTGTACTTACCAACTTGACTGGTGGTGCTCCTCTTTTTTGCATAAATAAAAAGAGAGAGAGAGATGCACTCAGCTGAGACAGAACAAAAGCTGGAAAAACTTCCGTGCCTGTTCATTTTATTATAGTGTGTCACTCAGGGTGCATACTCTTTTAGCACACTATGCCCCTTCACAGAGAAAAAATATCCTGTAGTATATCAGTCTGACCCTGCCCAATGACAGTCCAGCGCCGAAATACCAGGCAATTCTTCTCTGAACAAGAGAAACAACAACCCCAGACGATCGTTTCGGCCTTCTGTGGGCCTCGTCAGTGAGGTGCAGTCGCATCTCTCTAAGGGCATGTGTGCAAGGAGTCCACGTCTGGTTTCCCCTTTTACTCTTAGGGAGACCCAAGAGCAATTTGCATAAATAAAAAGAGAGAGAGAGATGCACTCAGCTGAGACAGAACAAAAGCTGGAAAAACTTCCGTGCCTGTTCATTTTATTATAGTGTGTCACTCAGGGTGCATACTCTTTTAGCACACTATGCCCCTTCACAGAGAAAAAATATCCTGTAGTATATCAGTCTGACCCTGCCCAATGACAGTCCAGCGCCGAAATACCAGGCAATTCTTCTCTGAACAAGAGAAACAACAAACCCAGACGATCGTTTCGGCCTTCTGTGGGCCTCGTCAGTGAGGTACAGTCGCATCTCTCTAAGGGCATGTGTGCAAGGAGTCCACGTCTGGTTTCCCCTTTTACTCTTAGGGAGACCCAAGAGCAATTTGCATAAATAAAAAGAGAGAGAGAGATGCACTCAGCTGAGACAGAACAAAAGCTGGAAAAACTTCCGTGCCTGTTCATTTTATTATAGTGTGTCACTCAGGGTGCATACTCTTTTAGCACACTATGCCCCTTCACAGAGAAAAAATATCCTGTAGTATATCAGTCTGACCCTGCCCAATGACAGTCCAGTGCCGAAATACCAGGCAATTCTTCTCTGAACAAGAGAAACAACAACCCCAGACGATTGTTTCGGCCTTCTGTGGGCCTCGTCAGTGAGGTACAGTCGCATCTCTCTAAGGGCATGTGTGCAAGGAGTCCACGTCTGGTTTCCCCTTTTACTCTTAGGGAGACCCAAGAGCAATTAGCATAAATAAAAAGAGAGAGAGAGATGCACTCAGCTGAGACAGAACAAAAGCTGGAAAAACTTCCGTGCCTGTTCATTTTATTATAGTGTGTCACTCAGGGTGCATACTCTTTTAGCACACTATGCCCCTTCACAGAGAAAAAATATCCTGTAGTATATCAGTCTGACCCTGCCCAATGACAGTCCAGCGCCGAAATACCAGGCAATTCTTCTCTGAACAAGAGAAACAACAACCCCAGACGATCGTTTCGGCCTTCTGTGGGCCTCGTCAGTGAGGTACAGTCGCATCTCTCTAAGGGCATGTGTGCAAGGAGTCCACGTCTGGTTTCCCCTTTTACTCTTAGGGAGACCCAAGAGCAATTTGCATAAATAAAAAGAGAGAGAGAGATGCACTCAGCTGAGACAGAACAAAAGCTGGAAAAACTTCCGTGCCTGTTCATTTTATTATAGTGTGTCACTCAGGGTGCATACTCTTTTAGCACACTATGCCCCTTCACAGAGAAAAAATATCCTGTAGTATATCAGTCTGACCCTGCCCAATGACAGTCCAGCGCCGAAATACCAGGCAATTCTTCTCTGAACAAGAGAAACAACAACCCCAGACGATCGTTTCGGCCTTCTGTGGGCCTCGTCAGTGAGGTACAGTCGCATCTCTCTAAGGGCATGTGTGCAAGGAGTCCACGTCTGGTTTCCCCTTTTACTCTTAGGGAGACCCAAGAGCAATTTGCATAAATAAAAAGAGAGAGAGAGATGCACTCAGCTGAGACAGAACAAAAGCTGGAAAAACTTCCGTGCCTGTTCATTTTATTATAGTGTGTCACTCGGGGTGCATACTCTTTTAGCACACTATGCCCCTTCACAGAGAAAAAATATCCTGTAGTATATCAGTCTGACCCTGCCCAATGACAGTCCAGCGCCGAAATACCAGGCAATTCTTCTCTGAACAAGAGAAACAACAACCCCAGACGATCGTTTCGGCCTTCTGTGGGCCTCGTCAGTGAAATAGCACACTATGCCCCTTCACAGAGAAAAAATATCCTGTAGTATATCAGTCTAACCCTGCCCAATGACAGTCCAGCGCCGAAATACCAGGCAATTCTTCTCTGAACAAGAGAAACAACAACCCCAGACGATCGTTTCGGCCTTCTGTGGGCCTCGTCAGCTCCTCTTTTTTGTTCATGGCGGCAATCCTCAGGGGCAGTTCTCTTCATCTTCATGGCGGCGGTCCTCTTGTTCCATCTTCTGTCTTCAATCTTCCATCTTCTTCCTTCTGATGCCATCCGATCCTTCTTTTAAACTATATATTTATGTTTAAAATGATTAATAAAAAATAACTACATTTTAAATTAGATACAATATTTAAAATAATATGCATTATACATGACAATGTATATTATTGTAACGTTGGATATAAATGTAGTGACATAGCTCATATAGTTATAATAGGGAGTTTTTTTGTATACTTTATTAGTCAGGTAGGTTGCAGACATTACTGAGGTGTAGGCGTTCTGTAGGAGTTAGCTGGGCATTCCAGGGAAGACATGATGTAGGTGTAGGTTGTCTGTGAGAGTTAGCTTTGGGTGTTCCAGGGGGAATGTAGCTAAGACATGACTTAGGTGTAGACGGTAATAGGGAGTATGCTGGGCATTCCAGGGGAGTATAGGTAGAGTATGATGTAGGCATAGGCTTTCTATGGGAGTTAGCTGGGTGTTTCAAGGGGAGTTACCTGTACCTTGATTGGGTACATCTCCAGCAGTGTGATATATTACAATCTCTGAAATACAGGTTATGAGTAGGGTGTCAGCCATGATTGTCTCGCCACCTTTTCAGTTTCAAGACTTTACAGTGTGAGGCAGGTAGTGTAGGTGTAGTTGCAGTAAGGTCACACAGGCATTATGTAAAGTGTTCCAACACAGAAACCATGTTAGGTTTTAGTGAGCGCACTATCTGCACTGTGTAGGAACACTTCAAATATGCACTGCCCACAGAAAGTGGCGATGTCTGTGATATTTTGCTGACATAGCGCTCCCCATTATATCCTATAGGAGACACATGGTCACTCGCCGGCACTTCGCGGGTCTGCCCCTTTTTTCAAATATATCGACAGACTGTGAGGCGACAAGGCAAGAAAGGCAGTTTCTCGACAACTTGTCGATGCTTTGAATATTGAGACCCAAGTATTGAGCTTTGGTTTACAGAAAAATATAAGATAAGATAGCATGTTTACGTACACAAAGTGATAACATAATGAGATCTTATTTTGCCTGCAAGCTCAACCCATTGTCATAGACTGGCTTCAAAACACAAAACCAGCTATTTAATTTATACCAATAAAGATGAAAATGCAATTTCTCATACATTTTATACTCTCGTATAACACGTCATTGGAAATACATTAAGGGAAAAACAATTTACAGTATACAGCTCCTTTAAAACCATTAAAAGCAACAACTTATTAAGGTTATGGAAATGGTAGAATATTGTGCCTTTACCAACCAGCTACCACTGCCTAGCACTCCCTTTTTCACCCCCTTCCTCCATCAATCAGTCCCTGTCTTTTCCTCTATAACTGTCCCTCTGACACTGTATATTACTCCTTATGTCTCTCCCTCTGTCACTCTTATCGTCTTTCCACTCCCTTGCTTAGAAAATGAAGCTAAAAATCATCCAGGCATTCATACAGCATTTTCTTTTGTATAATGATAATAGTCCATAGGGTCCATAACATGTGGAATATATATCTCACCATTAGGAGGAGGCCAAGAACCCACACAAGATCTTAAATTCCCACCCATGTCTTCCCAGTTTTTGTTCTTGGCATCCCAGGAGAAGGTTGAGAATAATTAATGTTTGGGAGATCATATCAATGTGAGACCGTTTATTGCTAAGATATATCATTCACAAAGAAGACAGAAGAGAATTCCAGCAGTATCTCCCTAGGGGTTTCAGCCATAACTAACCTCGGCCATTGTGGTACATGGCCCTTAGTATCCTCCTTGTGGGATAATGGTATTTCCTCAGATATCCTGTGCTGTACTAGTACAAGCACTGGATGGGCTCTCTACTAGATACTGCTGCAGCTTGGTGATTGGTAAGCTAGTGGAGGGGTGCTACATCAGGTAAGCTACTTACCACAGCACAGCCCAAGGGGGACTGCTCTCCCACTGACAATTTTTTTTGCCTAAAACAGGAATATGACTGCCCTACATTACTTATAAGGGTATTATCAGACCACTTGGACCCTTTGGCAGCACTAAGACTAACTTTTTAGCTTTTTCAAAAAATAAGGGTATGGCCCTTTAAGAAACCCGCTGATAACTCTGTGCATGTAGGGAATGTTTTGTGGGTATGTATGTATGTTTTTTTACTAAAACGTTATACCCTTTTTCACTGTTTTTAGCCTTTCTGAGGTTATGGCACTGTTCCAGGTTGTAGCCCCGCCCCTTAGCTTCCCAGTCTTTTTCTCCTCTCTCCAGGGCTGCAGCTGGAGAGTAACTGGCCTTCAAAGCACATGTCTGCTCTTTTCATCTCAATTCAGCTTCAAATTGTGCCTGTGTCACTGGAGGGTGGTGAGTACCCACGCAGGAGCTGCCAGGGGGTCACTAGGTATTACCTTACCCTTTTATATACTTTGCAGGAGTGTAAATTGGCTAGAGTAGAGGGCTCTCTACCATTACTTTTCATCAGTGTATATGTGTTGTTTTATACCCTGCTATACTTCCAAGTTCTGCACATAATGGAACCAAATGAATCTGCCCCCACGGAAAACTATGTCGAACACTATGGAAGAGGGTCCTACTGATACCTCTCCCTGTACATTTTTTAGTCTGTTTTGCAAATCTTTTCCTGTGTGCCAGGTCAATCAACTTTGCAATAGTTGTGCACCTCTATTTCCTGTAAAGAATTATTTCCTGTTCCTGCATATATATAACTCAGGGAGCCTTTACTGACTTTACTCCTGAGTTTAAAGATAATTTACAGGGCTATGTCATAATATTTAGCAGCTATCCCCAATTGAAATAAGCGTAAACGCAAATCTGCTGATATACCTCACTCTCTTGATGTGAAAATGCAAACTCCTTTCCCTCAACCTCAAATTTCTCTCCTGCTTCAGAGCTCTGACTCTGAGGACTCAAAATCATCCAGTTCAGATAGAGAAGTGTTATCTGGTGAACATGATCCTGTTCCCGACCCTGAATTTGACAATGCTTTCAGATTTAAAGTGAAACATAGCCGCACCTTGTTGCATGAGGTACTGAGAACTCTGGGTATTTCTGAGGAAAAACTTGCTTAAAACAAGCCTGTAAATCAGGTAAATGTTGTTTTCAAAGTTCCTCCTAAGATTCCACAGAAATTGCAGGTTCCAGATCTGGTTTCGGACTACACAGCCAAAGAATGGAAAAAAAACTGGTATTCCATTTGCTCTTTCTACTAGGTTTAAGAGAATGTACCCGATTCCAGAGCAGAATGTGGAATTGGTGGAAATCATACCCAAGGTTGATGGAGCTATTTCCATTCTTGCCAAACGCACTACCAACCCCATGGATAGCACCACTTTTAGGGATTCAATAGACTGCAAAATGAAGTCTTTCCTGAGAAAGCTCTTCCTTCAGACAGGTCTTCTGCTTAAACCAGCACTATCTATCAACTTGGTGGCCACGGCAGGGGCCCTCTTGTGAGATTCTCTATCCATAATGGTTTCAGAGAAATGCTGAGGATCTCCAGAATTGCATTAAAGCCCTTAAAACGGCTAACGCCTTTATATGTGATGCAGTAATGGACATCATCAAGATTGATGTCAAGAACATGTCTATGGCTGTTATTGCAAGAAGGACCTTATGGTTAAAATCATGGTCAGCATGGTTTAAAAAAAAAAGGTTAATGTCTCTTTTCTTCCAAGGGAAGATTTTATTTGGTTCTGATTTGGACTCAATTATTAAGACTGTTACTGGTGGGAAATGAGCTTTTCTCCCTCAGGGCAAGGGAAAGACAGACAAAATAATAGGTTTTGTTCCTTTCATTCCTCTAGATATCAGAAGTCCTCCTCTTCTCAAAAGCCTGAGCCCTCCAAGCCAGCCTGGAAGCCTGTTTTATTTATGGGCAAACAACAAGCAGTCCAAGAATTCCAACACATATACAAAATATGTATGAATGTGCAGCCCCCAGACTAGATTCTGTTCTGGTAGGGGGCAGACTGAGTCTTTTTCGAAAAGCCTGGTTCTAGTCAGTCCAGGATCCTTCTTTGGCCCTTGGGACGTCCTTCCTTCGCCCATCATGGGCTATTGTGACAACGGGTGCCAGTCTTTCAGGCTGGGGCGCAGTCTGGAACTCTCAAAAAACGCAAGGAGTTTGGTCCCCAATGAACATTCTGGAACTCCGAGTGATTTTTAAAAGAGGAAAGGTCTATCCGTTTCCAGTCGTACAATATCAAAGCATACCCGATTCCAGATCAGAATGTGGAATTGGTGGAAATCATACCCAAGGTTGATGGAGCTATTTCCATTCTTGCCAAACGCACTACCAACCCCATGGATAGCACCACTTTTAGGGATCCAATAGACTGCAAAATAAAGTCTTTCCTGAGAAAGCTCTTCCGTCAGACAGGTCTTCTGCTTAAACCAGCAGTATCTATCAACTTTGTGGCCACGGCAGGGCCTACATAAATGATCAAAGGGGTACCCACAGTCCACTGGTCATGCAGGAAGTAACCCAGATTGGGCAGAGATGAATTAATGCTCCTTATCAGCAGTTCACATTCTAGGATAAATTTGATCAATGGGAGGCCATAGAACGGATGGCCCCCCATTTAAATCACAAACTTTATTGTATTGTGCAAGATCAAGAGATCCAAAGGCTCAAACGATAGATGCCTTGGTGTGTCCATGGAATTTTTATCTAGCGTACCTATTTCCTCAATTCTACTTCCAAGAGTAACTGCTCAAATCAAACAGGAGTCAGCATCGGTAATCTTGATTGCTCCAGCCTGGCACTTCAGAACATGATATGCAGATCTGGGGCTGATGTCCTCAACTCCTCCATGGCTTCTGCCTCTAAGACAAGATCTATTGTCTCAAGCGCCTCTTTTCCATTAGGATCTCAATTTTCTAAGTTTAATGGGATGGAGGTTAAACACCTAGTTTTAAAACAGAGGTTTCTCTGATTCAGTTATTGACAATGAGTGAAGCCAGAGCACCTGTAACTAAAATAATGATCACAAAATTTGGTTGGCATACTTTGAATGGTGCTCTTCCAGAGGATTGTATTGGTTTTCCTTTAGGATTCCTAGAATTCTTCAGTTTTTACAAGTTGACCTTGACAAGGGTTTGTCTGCTAGCTCCCTAAAAGGTCAAATTTCTGCTTTATCTGTTCTCTACCATAGAAAGTTAGCTAAGCTTCCTGACATTTAGACTTTTGTACAGGCACTAGTTAGAATTGGGCCAGTTGTGAGACCTATTTCTCCACCTTTGAACTTGAATTTAGGTTTTTCTATTCTGTGTTAATCCCACATGTTATGGACCATATGGACTATCATCATTTTGCGAAAGAAAACTAAATTTATGCTTACCTGATACAGTCTTTTCTTTAGAAATGATGATAGTCCATATGCCCACCCTTTTTTATTTTTAGGGCAACCGATCTAATTTGCACCTATTTAGACCCTGGCTTTGTCTTTCCTACCTAACTGCTTCCTATTCTTCGCATGACTATGCGTTAAACTGAGCAGAGATAGGAGGTGAGATCAAATTTAAGCTCTTGTGTGGGTTCTTGGCCTCTTCCTAGTGGTGGGAATTATATCCCACGTTATGGACCCTATGGACTATCATCATTCCAAAACAAAATAATTTTTCAGGTAGGCATACATTTTGTTTTTTTGGAAGGGTTGGAATGGCAGCCTCTGTGTTTTAAAACTGAAGTATAATGCATAATGGAAGTGTTTCTTTACTATGAATGAAAACACATAATAATTTTTTAGTGCCTTCTGTTTGATGATTTTGAGATATATATATTTAAAAAATAACATATATAATACAACAAAATATCTTAAACACTGACAGCTACTTTTATTAAACTGCAGCCTGGGAGATGGTTGTTCTTTTCCTACGTGCCTTGTGAACCAGGATGTTGAACAGGTGACCACACCTACTGGAGTTAGTGCCACAGCCAAAAGGTAATTCATGGTCATTTTTAATACTGTAACTTTATGTTAACTTTGCTTTGCAACAAATACAAATAAGACAACAACACTAAATTGTTACTAGGAATTATTGATATTTCAGTTTTAAAGTTTTAACTTCTCTGAGTAGATTTCAAAATCCTGTATCTTACTTGCTCTAACCTTTTAGGCTTACAACTGGCCTATTTATACTTTGTAGACAGAGGGGGATGATAATGCTGGGGCAGGTACTAGATGGCTCAGATAGATGTATATTCCCTTATGACCATATTAGAGATAGTTTTGACCTTCATAATGGTCCTTATTTTGCTTATCTGCAACTCACTTATATGGGAATGCCTTGGCATCTGGTGTAACTGATTGTGCGTGATATGTGTTCCCTGTTTAAACAGGATGAGTATTCTATCTCCCATATGTATAATCTCCTGATGCAGACTAAATCCTGTGACTCCTTGGAGCACACACAAATGCTTTGGGAGAATGGGAATCACCCTGAAATCTTTGTGGATGATATGGTAAAAATCTTTAATATGGTTGGAGTTTCTACACTGGTTTCTGACTTGAGGGAATCACAGAAATAAGTATTGCACAGGACATACATAACCCCACACTTACAATTTAAAGATGAGAGATGTGACTGACATCTGTGCAGAATGCTTTTTTCCAAGCCCCACATTGACCCATTTATTCTACGGATGCCCAAACATTTACAAATTCAGGAGGAGGCTAGAATACTGGTTAAAGACATTGCGTGGGGTGTCTTTGGCCCTCACTTGGTATCAAGTATTGTTATTGGTGGAATGGAAAGGGATAGAAACATGTCATATGCTCACAGTTATTTTACTAGCGAGAAAGTTGATCCTGCTGCACTGCTTGGATAGGGTTACCCACTTTAAAGGATCTTAAAGGGAAATTAAACACTAAATACATGCTAGATAGAATGATGCATTCAAAGAAAAGATTAGTCCATGACTAACATGTAGATGTATTTTTTTAAAGTTTCATTAGTTGTTTAAAAAGTGACAAAATAAGTGTAAAGTTTTAGTGTCTATAAAACACTGGGAGCTGCCATGTTGTAACTTGTGTTACCTTCTCTGCTGTGGCCAATTAGGGACCGTTATAAATAGGTCACTAGAGTGTGCAGCCAATGGTTGTGCTGGATTTAACAGTGTTCTGCACTTCCATTTTGAACAGGAACTGAAAAGCTCACAATTTCAGAATGGAATAACAGGCAAAGTGGACAAAATAAATAATGAAAGTATATTGCAGAGTTGTTTTATATTTACAATTTATCATTTTATATTACCATCTCAAAGTGTTTAATGTCCCTTTAAATCTAGAATATATAAGCAGCTTACAATAGAGCATGAAGACTTAAAGAGCAAAATCAAGTCTAGAATAAAAAATTTCTATGGCAAGTGTTAACTTTAAATTCTCTCACTGCCCGCCGGCCCCCAGAAGTTATTTCTTTTTCTGCAACAGATTATATACTATAGGTTTTTATTACATGAGAAATGCTGCTATTTAAATTCATTAAGCACCATCTTAGCTGACTAAATGATGATACATCTGTCATGGGGCTGCTGGGCTGGATTCACACATATTGTTCTATCTTTTCTTTATATATACAATATTTTTTGTTGCTATTTTTAGTTATAGGTTTTTCTTGTTTTTGGTTATTTTATATATGTTGGAAACATACAGTGCTTGGATATTATGCTGGGATAGTAAGACTTCTTAGAATCTGTCTCATTAAGCCTTGAAATAACCTTTGTTTCTTTTGATGTTTTTGCCAATAATTTGTACTCTGTGTATTATGCTATCTCAGTAATTATTGTCTTTTGTATATAACTTGATGCTCTGTTTAAAAAGCTATGAATTAAGCTTTGGAGCGCCTTCGGCTGCAGCCTCGCACACGCAATTGGCAGTGTGCAAGCAGGGATTGGCGTTGCACATGTGGCAAATTGTGCAATGATAAATTTGGGCATCGTATTACTGCCTGCTAGCTGAGATGCCGGGCAGACAGGGGCAGAGATGTTTGCGCCTGTCTGTCCAGCACTTCTTAAATGGAGCCCTTAGTTAAAGGACCATGATACCCAAATGTTGAAACACTTGAAAGTGATGCAGCATTGTTGTAAAAAGCTGACTAGAAAATATCACCTGAACATCTGTATGTAAAAAAGAAAGATATTTGACCTCAAAATGTCCTAAGTATTCACACCCCATTGTAAAGGACTTTAAGCATCAAATCAGTATGCCTGTCCCTGGACCTGCAAGGGACCATTCCTCATGCACACTCATGTTATTTCCCTATTCAGTTTAAGCATGAAATCTCATGAGAGTTGAGTGAAATCTCATGAGATCACAGTAAAAGAGTTCATGACCTCAGCACTGCTGATGCTGATTGGCTGCTGTTCATTTCTTCTTCTTTTTTTTACCTGCAGCTGGGCAGTAACTGAAAGATAACTGTTTACACAACGCTTACTCTGGTGAGCTGAGGAAATTGTGTGGTAAAATATATTTCTTTTTTACATAGAGATGTTCAGGTGATATTTTACTGTTAGCTTTTTACAGTTATGCTGCATAATTTTCAAGAGATTTAGCATATGAGTATTATGTCCCTTTAATGATTCCAGGCATTATTAAAAAAAAATAGTACTTCTTGGTGGTAATTAAGCTCTATTAGGCCCAAGTGATCAATGTTATTGAACAACCGGTAATTCTTATGCTTCCATATCCACTGTAGCAATCTTCTTTTTAGTGCATGCTTCCTCATCTTATCCTGAACATTGTAAAATAGTAAAACACAAAAAGTTATCTAGTTTGTTACCTTTCACGTATTTGCCAGCTTCATGTTTATATATTTTACATCCCTAACATTTTTTCTCACTTTTCATTTCAGTATTGATAATCATCCCTTCCCAGCAAAACCTCTTCGTGAATCTCAAAGCCACCTTCTAACTGATACCCAGCCTTGGACTGAAAGCAATGGAAACAGTGAAAAGGACAAACTTGGTGAGATTTCTTTTAGATCTTGGTTATAATCAGATGAAAGTACAAATTTGCAAATCATTGTCAAAACTACCAGTTGTCTATTTTTGTTTGTTTAGCCTCTTGTAATAACCCTAATACAACAGAGCTTATCCCAGAACAAATCCATATCCCTGTTATTTATTTTATTTCCAGTTTAGAAAAGCAGACATCAGACCAGCACACCGTGGGTTACTGTTTTGATATTATCCCTTTGTTGAAATAAACTATTTTTTTATTAAAACAAACACATGCCATCTCTTGCCACACAAATTATACATATTATAGTGATTATTTTGTATAAACTAACTTGAAATCTCTAATAGTTTATAATAACTAGAAATTAAAATCTTACAAGAAATTCTTCACTTATATATTTAAGTAGCAGTCATCAACCAAGACTGATGATTTCAGTAATTGCCAGACAGAAAACCCAAAGGTCAAAAACCTTAAAAAAAAAAAAAAAAAAAAAAAAAAAAAAAAGCAGTAAAAAGAGGGAAGGAAACTTAGACACGTGAGCAAATAGATGGAAAAATGTTCTGATTTAATTTTCGGTTATCTTGGCTCACCCTAGTACTCAATAATTTATCAAGCAGCATAATAAAAAGAATGGACAGAAAACAAGAAAAGAAAGAAAATTAATGAACAGTAAAAAGGGAAAAATTTAAAAGTAAATATAGATGTCAAGGTCTTTTTCAGATGTTGCCAAAGACATGCACCTATAATTTGTAATATTTGGAAACAACAAAAAACTCTACACTGCTGATTTATATAAATTATTAGAAGAATATTTGCTTCAACAAGCCAAGAACTAGTAACTCTCCATGTAGAATGACTTTTACTCACCAGTACCAGCTGTCTTCATCATTGTTAAGCTCATATAATACTTAGAGCAATCCATCTGGATAGTGTAATCTTTTTTAACATACAACCATAACAATGTACTTGTGGAATTAATAGCAGTTTTTCAGTTTATCTACATTATTTAGCTATGTGGAGACATTAGACACCTAGTAAAGTGTTTAGCTTTTTTATAAAAAGAGAGTACACTTATGTCTATTGTAAGATCATGTAAGGTAAACAGCAAGATAAAGCTGTAGTTCATCTCCTTATCTGAATGATATATTAGCCAAAATAAATACTTTGTTTAGAGCGAGACTTTAAAGGAAGTCTTTCTGTAGTGGTCCAAAGCTTTAAAGACTAGATACAAATCAATTGTTAACTTATACTTGAGTATAAAATCGATCTATATTTCTTCTGTTAAGTGTGATCAGTCCACGGGTCATCATTACTTCTGGGATATTACTCCTCCCCAACAGGAAGTGCAAGAGGATTCACCCAGCAGAGCTGCATATAGCTCCTCCCCTCTACGTCACTCCCAGTCATTCTCTTGCACCCAACGACTAGATAGGATGTGTGAGAGGACTATGGTGATTATACTTAGTTTTATATCTTCAATCAAAAGTTTGTTATTTTAAAATAGCACCGGAGTGTGTTATTATCTCTCTGGCAGAGTTTGAAGAAGAATCTACCAGAGTTTTTGTTATGATTTTAGCCGGAGTAGTTAAGATCATATTGCTGTTTCTCGGCCATCTGAGGAGAGGTAAACTTCAGATCAGGGGACAGCGGGCAGATGAATCTGCATAGAGGTATGTAGCAGTTTTTATTTTCTGACAATGGAATTGATGAGAAAATCCTGCCATACCGATATAATGTCATGTATGTATACTTTACACTTCAGTATTCTGGGGAATGGTACTTCACTAGAATTACACTGTAAGAAATACATAAAGCTGTTTAATAACTAGAGATTATGTTTAACGTTTTTGCTGGAATGTAAAATCGTTTTCATTTGCTGAGGTACTGAGTGAATAAATGTTTGGGCACTATTTTTCCACTTGGCAGTTGCTTAATCTGTTTTCTGACAGTTTCTGTTCTCCCTCACTGCTGTGTGTGAGGGGGAGGGGCCGTTTTTTGGCGCTTTTACTACGCATCAAATATTTCAGTCAGCAACTCATTGTATTCCCTGCATGATCCGGTTCATCTCTACAGAGCTCAGGGGTCTTCAAAACTTATTTTGAGGGAGGTAATTTCTCTCAGCAGAGCTGTGAGAATTATAGTTTGACTGAGATAAAAAACGTTTATTCTGTAATTTGTTTCTGCTTTCAGAATTTGTTATCTTTGCTAATGGGATTTAACCTTTGCTAAAGTTGTGTTGTTTACAAGGATTGAGGCTATAACTGTTTCAATTTATTAATTTTTCAACTGTCATAGATATTCTGTGCTTCTTAAAGGCACAGTACGTTTTAATATTATTCTAATTGAATTGTATTTCCAAGTTGCAAGTTTATTTGCTAGTGTGTTAAACATGTCTGATTCAGATGATGATACCTGTGTCATTTGTTGCAATGCCAAAGTGGAGCCCAATAGAAATTTATGTACTAACTGTATTGATGCTACTTTAAATAAAAGTCAATCTGTACAAATTGAACAAATTTCACCAAACAACGAGGGGAGAGTTATGCCGACTAACTCGCCTCACGTGTCAGTACCTACATCTCCCGCTCAGAGGGAGGTGCGTGATATTGTAGCGCCGAGTACATCTGGGCGGCCATTACAAATCACATTACAGGATATGGCTACTGTTATGACTGAGGTTTTGGCTAAATTACCAGAACTAAGAGGTAAGCGTGATCACTCTGGGGTGAGAACAGAGTGCGCTGATAATATTAGGGCCATGTCAGACACTGCGTCACAGGTGGCAGAACATGAGGACGGAGAACTTCATTCTGTGGGTGACGGTTCTGATCCAAATAGACTGGATTCAGATATTTCAAATTTTAAATTTAAACTGGAAAACCTCCGTGTATTACTAGGGGAGGTGTTAGCGGCTCTGAATGATTGTAACACAGTTGCAATACCAGAGAAAATGTGTAGGTTGGATAAATATTTTGCGGTACCGACGAGTACTGAGGTTTTTCCTATACCTAAGAGACTTACTGAAATTGTTACTAAGGAGTGGGATAGACCCGGTGTGCCGTTCTCACCCCCTCCGATATTTAGAAAAATGTTTCCAATAGACGCCACCACAAGGGACTTATGGCAAACGGTCCCTAAGGTGGAGGGAGCAGTTTCTACCTTAGCTAAGCGTACCACTATCCCGGTGGAGGATAGCTGTGCTTTTTCAGATCCAATGGATAAAAAGTTAGAGGGTTACCTTAAGAAAATGTTTGTTCAACAAGGTTTTATATTGCAACCCCTTGCATGCATTGCGCCGATCACGGCTGCAGCGGCATTCTGGATTGAGTCTCTGGAAGAGAACATTGGTTCAGCTACTCTGGACGACATTACGGACAGGCTTAGAGTCCTTAAACTAGCTAATTCATTCATTTCGGAGGCCGTAGTACATCTTACTAAACTTACGGCGAAGAATTCAGGATTCGCCATTCAGGCACGCAGGGCGCTGTGGCTAAAATCCTGGTCAGCTGATGTTACTTCTAAGTCTAAATTGCTTAGTATACCTTTCAAAGGGCAGACCTTATTCGGGCCCGGGTTGAAAGAGATTATCGCTGACATTACAGAAGGTAAAGGCCATGCCCTGCCTCAGGACAAAGCCAAAGCCAAGACTAGACAGTCTAATTTTCATTCCTTTCGTAATTTCAAAGCAGGAGCAGCATCAACTTCCTCTGCACCAAAACAGGAAGGAGCTGTTGCTCGCTACAGACAAGGCTGGAAACCTAACCAGTCCTGGAACAAGGGCAAGCAGACTAGGAAACCTGCTGCTGCCCCTAAAACAGCATGAATTGAGGGCCCCCGATCCGGGATCGGATCTAGTGGGGGGCGGACTTTCTCTCTTCGCCCAGGCTTGGGCAAGAGATGTTCAGGATCCCTGGGCGCTAGAGATAATATCTCAGGGATACCTTCTGGACTTCAAATACTCTCCTCCAAGAGAGAGATTTCATCTGTCAAGATTGTCAACAATCCAGACAAAGAAAGAGGCGTTTCTACGC
This sequence comes from Bombina bombina, assembly GCF_027579735.1. Taxonomy (NCBI): domain Eukaryota; kingdom Metazoa; phylum Chordata; class Amphibia; order Anura; family Bombinatoridae; genus Bombina; species Bombina bombina. The sequence goes on along the minus strand of NC_069500.1, from coordinate 1,203,659,812 downwards.
TGCGTACAAGAGCTCTTGTTAATGGGAGTAATCCATCCAGTTCCACGATCGGAACAGGGACAGGGGTTTTACTCAAATCTGTTTGTGGTTCCCAAAAAAGAGGGAACTTTCAGACCAATCCTGGACTTAAAGATCCTAAACAAATTCCTAAGAGTCCCATCGTTCAAGATGGAGACTATTCGGACAATTTTACCTATGATCCAAGAGGGTCAGTACATGACCACTGTAGATTTAAAAGATGCTTACCTTCACATACCGATTCACAAAGATCATTATCGGTACCTAAGGTTTGCCTTCCTAGACAGGCATTACCAGTTTGTGGCTCTTCCATTCGGATTGGCTACAGCTCCAAGAATCTTCACAAAGGTTCTGGGTGCTCTTCTGGCGGTACTAAGACCGCGGGGAATCTCGGTAGCTCCATACCTAGACGACATTCTGATACAAGCTTCAAGCTTTCAAACTGCCAAGTCTCATACAGAGTTAGTGCTGGCATTTCTAAGGTCACATGGATGGAAGGTGAACGAAAAGAAAAGTTCACTCGTTCCACTCACAAGAGTTCCCTTCCTGGGGACTCTTATAGATTCTGTAGAAATGAAGATTTACCTGACAGAGGACAGGCTAACAAGACTTCAAAGTGCTTGCCGCACCCTTCATTCCATTCAACACCCGTCAGTGGCTCAATGCATGGAGGTAATCGGCTTAATGGTAGCGGCAATGGACATAGTACCCTTTGCACGCTTACACCTCAGACCACTGCAACTGTGCATGCTAAGTCAGTGGAATGGGGATTACTCAGACTTATCCCCTTCTCTGAATCTGGATCAAGAGACCAGAAATTCTCTTCTATGGTGGCTTTCTCGGCCACATCTGTCCAGAGGGATGCCATTCAGCAGACCAGACTGGACAATTGTAACAACAGACGCCAGCCTTCTAGGTTGGGGTGCCGTCTGGAATTCCCTGAAGGCTCAGGGACAATGGAGTCAGGAGGAGAGTCTCCTGCCAATAAACATTCTGGAATTGAGAGCAGTTCTCAATGCCCTCCTGGCTTGGCCCCAGTTGACAACTCGGGGGTTCATCAGGTTTCAGTCGGACAACATCACGACTGTAGCTTACATCAACCATCAGGGAGGGACAAGAAGCTCCCTAGCTATGATGGAAGTATCAAAGATAATTCGCTGGGCAGAGTCTCACTCTTGCCACCTGTCAACAATCCACATCCCGGGAGTGGAGAACTGGGAGGCGGATTTCTTAAGTCGTCAGACTTTTCATCCGGGGGAGTGGGAACTTCATCCGGAGGTCTTTGCCCAAATACTTCGACGTTGGGGCAAACCAGAGATAGATCTCATGGCGTCTTGACAGAACGCCGAGCTTCCTCGTTACGGGTCCAGATCCAGGGATCCAGGAGCAGTCCTGATAGATGCTCTGACAGCACCTTGGGACTTCAGGATGGCTTACGTGTTTCCACCCTTCCCGTTGCTTCCTCGATTGATTGCCAGAATCAAACAAGAGAGAGCATCAGTGATTCTAATAGCACCTGCGTGGCCAGGACTTGGTATGCAGACCTGGTGGACATGTCATCCTGTCCACCTTGGTCTCTACCTCTGAAACAGGACCTTCTGATACAGGGTCCCTTCAAACATCAAAATCTAACTTCTCTGAAGCTGACTGCTTGGAAATTGAACGCTTGATTTTATCAAGACGTGGTTTTTCTGAGTCAGTTATTGATACCTTAATACAGGCTAGGAAACCTGTTACCAGAAAGATTTACCATAAGATATGGCGTAAATACCTATATTGGTGTGAATCCAAAGGTTACTCTTGGAGTAAGGTTAGGATTCCTAAGATATTGTCTTTTCTACAAGAAGGTTTAGAAAAGGGTTTATCTGCTAGTTCATTAAAGGGACAGATCTCAGCTCTGTCCATTCTGTTACACAAACGTCTGTCAGAAGTTCCTGACGTCCAGGCTTTTTGTCAGGCTTTGGCCAGGATTAAGCCTGTGTTTAAAACTGTTGCTCCACCATGGAGTTTAAACCTTGTTCTTAATGTTTTACAGGGGTTCCGTTTGAACCCCTTCATTCCATTGATATAAAGTTGTTATCTTGGAAAGTTCTATTTTTAATGGCTATTTCCTCGGCTCGAAGAGTCTCTGAATTATCAGCCTTACATTGTGATTCTCCTTATTTGATTTTTCATTCGGATAAGGTAGTCCTGCGTACTAAACCTGGGTTCTTACCTAAGGTAGTTACTAACAGGAATATCAATCAAGAGATTGTTGTTCCTTCTTTATGCCCAAATCCTTTTTCAAAGAAGGAACGTCTACTGCACAACCTGGATGTAGTCCGTGCTCTAAAATTTTACTTACAGGCAACTAAGGAATTTCGACAAACGTCTTCTCTGTTTGTCATTTACTCTGGGCAGAGGAGAGGTCAAAAAGCTTCCGCTACCTCTCTTTCTTTTTGGCTTCGTAGCATAATTCGTTTAGCTTATGAGACTGCTGGACAGCAGCCTCCTGAAAGAATTACAGCTCATTCTACTAGAGCTGTGGCTTCCATTTGGGCCTTCAAGAATGAGGCCTCTGTTGAACAGATTTGCAAGGCTGCAACTTGGTCTTCGCTTCATACTTTTTCCAAATTTTACAAATTTGACACTTTTGCTTCCTCGGAGGCTATTTTTGGGAGAAAGGTTCTTCAGGCAGTGGTTCCTTCTGTATAAAGAGCCTGCCTATCCCTCCCGTCATCCGTGTACTTTTGCTTTGGTATTGGTATCCCAGAAGTAATGATGACCCGTGGACTGATCACACTTAACAGAAGAAAACATAATTTATGCTTACCTGATAAATTCCTTTCTTCTGTAGTGTGATCAGTCCACGGCCCGCCCTGTTTTTAAGGCAGGTAAATATTTTCTAATTTATACTCCAGTCACCACTTCACCCTTGGCTTTTCCTTTCTCGTTGGTCCTTGGTCGAATGACTGGGAGTGACGTAGAGGGGAGGAGCTATATGCAGCTCTGCTGGGTGAATCCTCTTGCACTTCCTGTTGGGGAGGAGTAATATCCCAGAAGTAATGATGACCCGTGGACTGATCACACTACAGAAGAAAGGAATTTATCAGGTAAGCATAAATTATGTTTTATAAGACTTGGGGATCGATCAATCTCCAATTATAAGAGATCAGACAGATACCTTGAATGTAAAGAAACTGGAACTGAGACCTTTCATGAAACCTTTCTGTAAAATGTGAGCAATTAAAGCCGAATGGATCTCATGTGGCAGCATTCATGCAGAAGAGATACCCCAAACATGCTAATAAACAGAGGATGTGGAGAATATAAACTCTGGCAAGAAGTGGAACGCAAGGCCTGTATATCTGGATGAAAGAGGAATCTGAAGTAGAAGGTTTTGTGTACAGGCAATTAAGTACATCTTGGATGTTACCATTTTTTCTCTATCCTTTTGAATATCGGTATAACTCTTAAGAAAAAATGGAGGGCCAACAGAAGATCTTTGTGTTTTATACTTTCACACTAATAAACCTGACCGAAAAAGACTCTAATGCTGCTACCAGCTAAATGCAAGTCTAGTAGCTATTCATAATTCTATGTGAATAATAACTAGTATTTATATAGTGCCTTTCTTCCAGTGGGACTCAAAGCGCTTTTTTAGAGCTCGCTCTCGCTTTTAACCAAATCGGCAGCTGAATAGTAATAGTTGTTATTATTACCCAATTTAATGGTACTCTTTTTATCGACCTCAGAAGGATGAAGGTCTGAGTCGGGCCTGCCGGGATTTGAACCTGTGACCTTGGATCTTTTAAACAGGCTTTTTTGTAGTCAGGGCATTTACCAACTGAGCTACCTCACCATGTGAAAGGGACAGTATAATTTTTCTGACTACCAATACATTTATCAGTGGCTAATGGCAATGCCTTCTTATTCTGTGTGGTATAGAGATTCAAGCTAGTAATTTTGTTCTGTGATGTTAGACTTTGATTTTGGATGCTTTCTTTATCTACCTCATTATACGATTGTGATAGCAGAGGATAGTTTCCCTAAGAAACGTATCCAGGTATGCACTGTTGATTGGTACACATTAAATGCACTAGCTGAATCAGACTGGCTCTTGTATATTGTACCAAAACTATATTGTTGAGCTGAGTATGAAATTCTGTTTTCAAGAAGATGCAGATCTCGCTGGGAATGTACCTGTGGGAAGCTGCAGAAGTGCAGCACATATCCTGGCTGTGACTATGTCCTCAGCCGGGAGGTCTTGGAGACAGCTATGGAGTTGGTGGCTACAGGGAGATGGCCCAAGTCATGGCACAGTCTGAAGCTTCTTTATACTAGTGACATATCAGATTATATGATATTGTGTCTTCTAAGGTGTGGTGCAAAAGGAATATGTAGATATGATGTCTAGGATCATAAAAGTTGTTGGAGGGACTATATTAATTAATATCAGTAAAGATTCCATGTTGACCTTTCATATGTTTACATTCTTGCCTAAAGGTCTAATACAAATGCCTAAAGGTCTAATACAGGTCATCCTTTTTCATAACAGACAGGAGTACAACCTGCTTTTGCATTGCTATGGCTAATCTTTGTTGGATGGTTTTGCTTTGAGAAGCATGGACAAAAAGTTGTTAAGCACTTTGTACAAAATTTATAGGAATTCACAAAATGGTTCTGCATTGAAATATTTGTGAATATGATAAGATTGTATTTAAATACATCCGAGATAAAATTATATAACATTGAGGCTGCCCAGAAATCTATAAACATCAAAGGACATTCTTCTTCAAGTGAGGTCTTGACAGACATAATTTCATACCAGCTGGAAGACTGGAAGCTTGCTCCTGCCATGTTGTGTTTAATATATATTGTCTTGCAGTTATAAAATAGATATTGAAAATCTTGAGGAGTGAAATTGCTAATCTTTGTCTAAATTACCAAAAATTGTAACAAATTTATATTTTTTTTATAATTATAATATTTGTTTTATTGGAATTTATAAACAGCTTTTTAGTGTCAAACGGTAAACAGCAAATATTTGCTTTGGCGTCAGTATCATTAGTTTTAATCTAAAAAAATATTCACTGCCACAGTACATTCAGTATCGTTCAATAAATCTGTAGTTAAGTGGTAAAAGAAAAAAACCTCTAATATTTGTAGCTGAACCCAACATGAATTGTTATTGTACACCACCCACAAGATATATCCCTAGGTTTGCTTACCAACATTCTGTGGTTTTAATAAAAGTGGAATATCCAGTTGGGGTGATTAAATTCACCTTGAACAAAGTGGAATTTTTAAAATTGTCTGGACTTTCCTATCCAGAGAGACTCTAAGTTTGCCTGCATCATCCACTGGAAATATCTTTTTTTTTCTTGAACTTTAGGAGGATGATCCATATACTCAGAAACCGGCAATGGTATTGGATACAAACTACAGCAATTTATACTGGACAAATAAATGCTTAACACAAAGGTAATAGTGTACTTTGCTCAATGAATACATGAAAATGGCCAGTAGCAGAACTATAATAAAAATCTAATTTTATTATTAAACTCCAAACACTAAAATTATGGCACTTGGTACTCCATTGCGTTCATGGATTTTCTGTCCAGACCCTAAAATCTTCCTAGCAAGTGCTACTATGGAGAGCCAAGATATTTTACTTCAGGATCAATTTTTAAAAAGAAATTTAAGATTCTAAGGTATTATGATGTTTTCAATTACCTGCTTATTACAATTACTTAGAAAGAAATTTTATTTGGAACATAGATTATCCATATGCAAAATTTAAAAAAATAATCGAAGCTCCAAATCACTACTGATAACCTTCAAGGGATAGTCTAGTCAAAATTAATTGTTAATGATTCAGATAGAGCATGCAGTTTTAAGTAACTTTCTAATTTACTCCTATTATCAATGTTTCTTCATTCTCTTGGAATTTTTATTTGAAAAAGCAAGAATATAAGCTTATGAGCCGGACCATTTTTGGTTCTGAACCTGGGTAGCACTTGCTGATGGGTGTCTAAATGTAGCCACCAACCAGCAAGCGCTACCCAGGTGCTGAACCAAAAAGGGGCAATCTCCTAAGCTTACATTCCTGCTTTTTCAAATAAAGATACCAAGAGAATGGGGGATAAATAGTAATAGGAGTAAATTAGAAAGTTTCTTAAAATTGCATGCTCCAAATCATGAAAGTTTAATTTTGACTAGACTGTCCCTTTCATTTTCTCTAATGGGAACATCAGTGAAAACAAAACATTAACAGAAAGAATGAATACAGCACATGGCAGGATATCTAGAGAAACAGAGAATGCAAATCTTGTTTCACAGAGTTAAAAGCTATAAGTAAAATAATTATATACCTTTTGCTAAAAAATGATCAAACCTCTTCTTCAAATGCCTTTTCTGCACACTTATGATCATGACTTTTCTTTTCAACCTTTTTATCTGTGCAGTCACTTTGCTCAGAGTCTTCATGCATATTTATGCCCAAACTGCATAACACATTTTCAGAAGTTACCTAATTTCAAAATTAAAACGCTGTATTATTGATTTGTGTTAACATGCAGTTTTTAAAATTTGATAAATGTTTCTCCTATCAGAGGTTACTGTAACAAATGGAAATTGTGTTCACTTATCATTTAATTTTTAATTTTCTGTCTGGCCAGATGTCTGGTATCCATGACCTGAGCATTCTAACATTTAATCTTCAATTCTGTAGCAGTAAAAACATCCATCAATAACAATTCCTGTCTGGGGCATGCTCTGTGATAATCATTCCAATAGACAAGGTTATTAAAGGCTGTGCAGTGCATATTAACCAAAGTTTGCTTTTAATATGATAATGTAACTAAGTAGAAACTTTAATAATTTGTTAAGTTTACCATAAAAGTATGTGAATCTCTTAACACTTTTGTTTTTTATTAGGTATGAGTAACCCTGGATTAACTATTGAAAATGAAACGTAGCTCTTCAGGATAAAATGGTAATGGAGAAGAAAGTACGTTTTTCTCTCTTATTTTTTTTTTTTCATTGTGACAGTTGTTTAAAATGGAAATCCTCAATTTTAAAAAAAAAAAAATCTGCAAAGAGAAAAAATGCACCTCGTGGTTTCGTATTAAGAAATGCTTGTGCAATGTTAAATGCCGACAGCCTATGCTATCATCATTTAGCGATGTCCGCTTGACATTTGTTAGATCCCCCATAAAATATTAATAAAAACTTTATTTCAAAATATAAGTGAAAATGGCCATTGTATTTGTTGGTTTTCTCTCAATTTCCATTTTCAGTCCTGACTTAATAGAGAAAACTTGTTTGTGACCTTAGACTTTTTTTGGCCAAAATAATTTGGGATTATAATAACTCAAAAACCACACTGCAAAAATTGCCTGTAACCAAAATTCCAATATTGGAAAGATTGTGATCGAAGCCTAAGGGGAAGTTTTATCATATTCGGGCAGACACTCTGTCGGTATTTATCATTGCACAAGCATTTTGTGTGAAATGCTTGTGTAATGCCGCCCCCTCCACATTCACGGCCGCTAGCAGGGGGTGTCAATCATCCTAATTGTATCCAATCGGAATGATTGCTATCCGCCACCTCAGAGGTGGTGTATAAGTTAAGGAGCAGCGGTCTTACGACCTTTGCTTTTTAACTTTTGTTTGCGGCGAGCCTGAAGGCACGTGCGGTAACTGCTGCATTCGTAGCTTAAAATTTCGGCCCCTGTGCGTTCACTGATTTCTTGGAAGAATCTTAAATATGTGTATGCGCTAATATCTGTGAAATGTTGGGAAGACAATATCTTCGGGCTGCACCAGATTTCAGTGCCATAAGTTTCACAAAGACATAAAGGTATGAACTTTACTACAAGAAAGTTACCTATGGGATTATGGATTACAAATGTTATGGGGGAAACGTTTTTACCCTCTAACCCGAGAAGGGACTGAACCTCTGTGGATGGCTGATACATTCAGGTCCTTAACTGGTACACACAATTTTGTTGTGTTGAAATAATACAGTGTTACCATATACAGTATGTAACAAATTTGTAAACAGCATCTTCTTTCTATTTGAAACATTTTTATCAGCTCTTTGGCCACAAACTGAGAATTTGATTTTGCTGGACATTTTATTTAACAGTATTTGGCTATTGTATCATTTACTGCTGATCTGTTCCTGTTGAAGTTATTTAATTGCAGTAAAATACCTATTGCTAGATAAAATAGTGCTCTATTGTTCTTTTCTTTATATATATTTTATAATACCACTATCCTGCACTGTCTGCAGTGGATGTGTATATAAACGCTGCTTTCAAATTGTACTGAGATATATATATATATATATAGGAATATCTATTTACAAGTACATAGAACATATTCTGCTATGTGCAGAACTTTGGAATGTGAAATATTTACAGTAAATACATAGTTAAAACCTTTATTAAATATGAATATAGCAAAAATATGTTCTTTCATGTTTTCATCTACTTAGCGGCAAAGGGCTCTAATTCACACACACACACACACACACACATATATATATAGATATATAATATATATATATATATATATGTATAAATATATATATATGTCTGCATATATATGTATGTGTTTATATGTGTATATATGTCTGTAAATATATATGTTCACATATATAAACATAAATATATACATATACATCTTTAGCAATATATATGTATGTATCTCAATGTTAAAGCCCTTTGCTGGCTTTTGTTTCTTCTTTGAGCCTTTATAACTTTTCTGTGCAATATTTATTGGAATAATATTTATTAGATAGTGTTATTATGAGTGTAAGTGTACTTTGTAATGTATTTTTGATGTGTTTTGTGCAACTTACATTTTTGTGAAACAGTTAACCAGAGCTCTGAGATCGCTTTAATGATTTAGTGTAACCTTCTCTGGTGCATCCTCTGCCCTTTTACCACTTTCTGTTGGGGTACCACAATGCTCTGTCCTCGGTCCCCTTCTCTTCTCAATCTATATATTATCATTAGGTTCCTTAATAAAGCCCCCATGGTTATCAATATGCTGATGACACCCAAATCTACCTCTCCGCACCAGACCTATCCCCTTCCTTGCTAACTCGTGTCACTAACCGTCCGTCCAATATTTAATCTTGGATGTTCTCTCCTACCTTAAGCTAAATCTTTCCAAATATGAACTCCTTATCCCCCCCCCCCTTCCAAAATATGTGACCCCCATCTCTCTATAACAATTGATAATGACATTATGCCAACCCCTCATGCCCGATGTCTTAGGTTCACACTTGACTCAGATCTTTCTTTTACTCCTCACATCCAGCCTTTGGCCAATGTCTTTTGCACTATGGAAAACATTTTTCAATTCAACACTTTCTTACACAAGACACAACTAAGATTTTAATCCACTGTCTCATCATTTCCCACCTTGACTATTGTAAAAACATCCTCTCTGGTCTCCCTAGCTGGCGTTTATCTTTTTTACAATCCATAATGAATGCTTCTGCCCATCTGATCTTCCTTACACGTCGCTCTTCATCTGCTGCACCTCTTTGCCAATCCCTTCACTGGCTTCCTCTTGCCTCCAGAATTAAACACAAAATCCTGACTCTGACATTTAAGATCCTCAATAACACTGCTCCCCCCTATACCTCAGACCTTATCTCCAGATACTCTCCCTCCCATCCCCTTCGCTCTGCTCATGACCTCCTGCTCTCCTCCTCTCTTGTTACCTCCTCACATTACCATCTACTGGACTTCTCCAGACTTGCCCCTATTTTGTGGAACTCTCTGTCTTGCTCCAGAAGACTCTCCTGTAGTTTTGAAAGTTTCAAGGGCACCTTAAAGACTCTACTGTTTAGGGATGCATACAATATACGCTAACCTTTTCATACCTCAGTTCTTCTTCTGTAATCCCCTTGAACCCCTTAGCATGTAAATCTATGAGACAAGCTGTTTGCAGATCACCTTCATAAATGCTTATTTACAACAGTGATCTCTTGGCAGGGCCCTCTATCCATCTGTTCCCTATAAATGCTACATTGCATATCACATCTATGTTTATAGCGCTGATAGTAATAATAATTGAAACCACTACCCATAATAAAAATGTCAGTGCCTATGTATTGGCTATTGTGTTTAGAGAAACATGAGATATGGGAATCTGCTCTTCCTGCAGTCATAGCCCATATGAATAGGTATGTTTTTGAGAAAAATGGGTGGTGTTTTCAATGTGCAAAATAAGCTATTACAAATACATAAATAAACACAAAGGAGCAATAACACATATTTAATGCAACTAATAGGAAACACATTAAAGGGAAAAAAACATGTACAGTGTAGTGTCTCTTTTACGGTTAACCACAATGTCTTACAACCAAACACTTCATTGCAGTCATATGTTAGTTGTGTACAAATTTCATAGTTTAAAATTGGGATTTGAGATATAGTTTTACATATTTATTTAATAAGAAACCTGCTAAAACCTTTGCAAAGTTCATTGAATGAGTGGCCTTGGGATATGTGTGTACACTGACACTGCCCTAAGGGCTCCATGTACTAAGCCGTCAATTCATCCATCATTGTAGACGCGGATAAACTCGCTGTTACTCGCCGCGGGCGAAATGGTGTCCGCTGTCGCTATGTACTAATAATCCCCCAATAAATAGACACGTCTAGCCCGCCGCGAGCAGTGGCGGAATATTGATAAATTTTACGCCTCGCTCGCCGCGACTATTTTGTGCAGTATGAAGCAAACCAATATAATTTTTGCAACTTTCTCAGGTGCATACTGCATAGCACCATCAGAACGATCAAGATATCGAAACCGCATTTTCAAACCGCATGTACATGAGTACCCTCCATCTCCTAATAGAAGATATAATCAATATAAATATTAATATAAAAATAATTATAAAGATTGACAACTACTGTATACAATACAAATTTAAAATATACAGATTACTCTTTAATTACAGTCGACAAATTGGGCGCAATTTATGTACATGGAAATGAGAGACAAATTAGACGCTAGTTAAGCTTACCTAGAAGCCATCCTTCAGGCATATTTCCGTCCGAAATGAACAATGTAAGTACAATGCTGATATTACTGCCTTTAATATATGTCTAGACTGGCGTCTAGAGTGACTTTCCTATTGTTATGTACCTTGCCCGCCACGGAAATTGTCGCGAGCGGACAAATAGATTTTTTAGTACATTCGTTTTTGGCGATTTGGTGGTCAAATGTGTCTAATTACAGTGAAAAATGGAGAGGTAGCGAGGTTTGGTGGATAAGTACGCTCGCAATTTTAAAGATGCGAGTTTGAACATAGTTGACGACTTCGTACATATCAGTTTGTGAGTTTTGACGCGAGATTTGTTGCGGGTAGCTCGCTGACTGCTTAGTACATGGAGCCCTTACTATACTACACTGGTTAATTCCTCTAATTGGGTACACAATAATATATAATTGTTTTAGACCTATGAACACGCAGTCAGTCTATCAGAATTATGTTTTTTTGTTGCTTTTGCATACGGACAGCCAGGGTTGGCTGAGATGAAGGGGAGGGTTTTCACTTGCCTTTAAAGGTTTGTCATTTTTCACTGTTGTTTGTCAAAGGAAGGGACTGTGTTTTGTCCTGAAACGTCACATTAATAAATACTTATTTAAACACAGACGGCTGAAGACCAGTGAGTGCTTACTGATTGAACATATATATATATATATACATACACACACACACTCACCAGCCACTTTATTAGATACACCTGTTCAATTGCTTGGTAATACAAATTGCTAATCAGCCAATCACATGGCAGCAACTCATTTAAATGCCACGGCCTACCTGAATATTGTTGCTGACAATGTCCATCCCTTTATGACTACAATGTACCCATCTTCTGATGGCTACTTCCGGCAAGACAATGCACCATGTCACAAAGCTCAAATAATCTCAAACTGGTTTCTTGAACATGACAATGAGTTCACTTTACGCCAATGGCCTCCACAGTCACCAGATCTCAATCCAATAGAGCACCTTTGGGATGTGGTGGAACAGGAGATTGTCATCATGGATGTGCAGCCGACAAATCTGCAGCAACTGCGTGATGCTATCATGTCAATATGGACCATAATGTTTGAGGAATGTTTCCAACACCTTGTTGAATCTACGCCACAAAGAATTAAGGCAGTTCTGAAGACAAAAGGGGGTCCAACCCAGTACTAACAAGGTGTACCTAATAAAGTGGTCGGTGAATGTGTGTGTGTATGTGTATATATATATATATATATATATATATAATATATAACCTATATAATTTATAAGATTATTCTCACATAGATGTCTATCTTGCCATTTGTCTTCCACTAATGGATTTTATATAGTATTTGGGGTCCATGAGTGGCCCCCAAATACTAAGCTTCTATATAGTATTTAGGGTCCAAATACTAAGCTTCTATATAGTATTTAGGGTTATATAGTATTTGGGGTCTATGAGTGGCCCCCAAATACTAAGCTTCTATATATAAAGGCGTGCAGTATGTGTCATTTGACAGTAACAACTAAAAATAAAGTACAACTAAAAATAAAGAATATAGCTTCATCAAAGGGAATAGAATAGTATGAACATATAATAAACATGCATGATTAGAGACAATAAATAATACCTAAGTATCTTGTTGCTAAAATAATCATATAGGACAAATTAACTGTATATCATTCAGTAAATAGAACTCCTAAGGAACCCTCAACAATACTCACTTAGGGATCTTACTGAAAGAAGTCTGTGATTGTATCCAGCTCACTGTCAAAGGAAATAACACAATATAATGTCTATAAAGCAAGCATCACACAACATATTTATAAAATCCAGATGTTAGTAGCTACTAACATTGAGAGTACCAAGGTATAGTGAAGAATAAAATAACTTCATTATCCTACACCAACCTACAGATCACTCAGTAGGTTGTGGAAAAAAACTGGTATAAGAGCCCTGTGGTTTTGGCAGATAGAACATCACAGTGCCAAAGGTGGCCATAGAAGGTAAAGTAGTCCGTAAATTACTAGATGGATAGGAAGAAATTCTGAGAAGTCTGGTCAGGTCACAAGCAGAACAAACCTGAGACTGCCAAAACCTTTATCAGAGTTAGAATAGCAATCAACAGCTGCACTTAAATCTCTTGCCAAGTGAACCAGTGTCTCACTTTTAGTGTCGAACTGAGAGTTTCCCTTATTGATGCGTTTTAGGCTTCAGTATATGATCTGTAGGAATAAGGACCCCAACATGAAGTGTAGCTTCCTCTGTATCCCCTGGAACATCTAAAGTTTCAGTCTCTGTTTAGCCAACATCAGGTTTGGTAAGTGCAGGAATCCTTCTGGCCACTCTATGGTTTGTATTTGGCATGTCTTATAGAAAACCAAGTTTTAAAGAGCACTACTAAGCCACTAATTGAGGTAAAAAAAAGTTGCTTCTACTTTTCCACCCATCTGTTGGCTGCCACCATAATCTCATCTTGATGGGGAACTAGACTCATTGATGTTGATAATTGCAGCAACAATAAAACAATGCTGCGTAGGTATGCAAATGTGTCTCTGGTTTCCATAGGAACAAACAAATATATTTATCAGTTGAAACACAATGATTTTCGCTGTGATTTTTACCCTGTTAAATCTTAAATGGGAGGGGGGGAGTATTGTGGGCCTATCCACCCACCCATCACAGCAGGCCCCAACGTTCTGGATTGAGCAAACTGAACAAGTCCACAGAAGAGTGATATTTATCTTTTTAGGAGATTAAACTAAATTGATCTTCATAACAATTACAACATAGTTCCCCCTAATGAGGCCGATAAGCAGTAGATTTAGAAGCCACCTCTGTCAACTCTAAAAATTGCTGGCATCCTTGACAGCTGCTTGTCTTCAACTTGAAGATGGTGAAGCACAAAGATTACATATTTTGGAGCCAATGTTTCATGTAGTGTAAGCATAGACTAACAAAATAAATACACAGTGAGTGTTATTTGTCTAGTACAGTTTATACTATTCTAACTGCTATTTCCCTATCCAAAATGAAACTTGTTGCAGCTCTGATGAAACTAATTCTGATGTTCCTTCTTGCAGGTTTGAAATCAGTGTTGAAAAATTTGGATAAGGAAGAAGTCACGCTCCCATTGGCAAGCATTACATCTGTATCAAGGTGGATGTGATTACAACAGCAAAAAATATAAATAACAGCACCTAATTGGCTTGCTTCATAACCGCTTAAAACATGACAACAACATATCCCCTGGTATTGTACCAGCACCAGGAAATGTAAACATAAGTGTGGTTTCTAAGAACAGTGACCTAAGGAAGAGGAACTCTGTAGTGTAAAATCTTCACAGTCCTGTGTTGTATACAATGTAAGGCCGTATTTTGACTGTGTTTATGATATTATAGCACAAACCCAGCATACATGTGATTCCTCTTAAATGAAGGAACATCCGTTCTGTATTTCGTGAATGCCGAATTACTCCTTTTGAAAACCAGTATTGATCAAATCATTTTTACTGTTAAAGTAGCAGTATTGAGGCCAATTAAATGTTATTGATACCATTAAATAACATACCATCAAATTATTTTACAGGTAACTTATTTTTATTATGCCACAAATACTGTAGTTTAAGACAAAGATCAAGTACTTAAAAAGTGATCTATTTATAAAAAGTTATTCTTCATTAAATCTTATACAGTTATTAAACAAACACAATCCAGTTTTTTCTGTGTAGTTTGTTTCATAGTGGCTGGTTTAATACATTATCTAATTTACATTATCATATAATAGCATTTATTTATTTGCAGCTCAGCATATATTCCTTGTCATTTACTTTCTTCTTTGCAATGCCTCCTGCAAACAATAACACATGATCTGGTATTACAGGTTGTTGGTTAACGCACATGATGTATGTGTATATATGTGTATGTATATACAAAGTCAATGTAAGGATTGCACAATCATACTGTTAATCAGAGCCACGGTGCACTGCAAATATTTCTCCAAAATGTATCCAAACAGCAGGCACTCACTGGACTTTATAATAAAATGTAAATAATTTTATTGCATCAGGTTAAAAAGGACAAACGTTTCGGCACTGCATTGTGCCTTTGTCAATGTCAAAAATACAAAATAACACACAACCAGAGTGCAGCTCCACACCCCAGAAAGAATTGATTCTTTCGAAAGATTCTTTCTGGGGTGTGGAGCTGCACTCTGGTTGTGTGTTATTTTGTATTTTTGACATTGACAAAGGCACAATGCAGTGCCGAAACGTTTGTCCTTTTTAACCTGATGCAATAAAATTATTTACATTTTATTATAAAGTCCAGTGAGTGCCTGCTGTTTGGATACATTGTGTATGTATATATGTATGTGTGTATTTGTGTATGTATATATGTATGTGTGTATTTGTGCATGCATATATGTGTGTTTTTGTGTATGCATAAATGTATGTGTAAGCATAAATGTGTATTTGTGAATGTATGTGTGTATTTGTGTATGCATATATGTATGTGTGTATTTGTGTAAGCATATATGTATGTGTGTATTTGTGTATGCATATATGTATGTGTGTATTTGTGTATGCATATATGTATGTGTATTTGTGTATGCATATATGTATGTGTGTATTTGTGTAAGCATATATGTATGTGTGTATTTGTGCATGCATATATGTGTGTTTTTGTGTATGCATAAATGTATGTGTAAGCATATATGTGTATTTGTGTATGCATAAATATATGTGTAAGCATATATGTGCATTTGTGTATGTATGTGTGTGTAAGCATATATGTATGTTTGTATTTGTGTATGCATATATGTGTGTATTTGTGTATGCATATATGTATATGTGTATATGTATGTGTGCATTTGTGTATACATATATGTATATGTGTATTTGTGTACGTATGTGTATATTTGTGTATGTATATATGTATGTGTGTATTTGTGTATGCATATATGTATGTGTATTGGTGTATATACTGTATATATTTGTGTATGCATAAATGTAAGTGTAAGCATATATGTATTTTGGTATGAATATATGTATGTGTGTATTTGTGTATGCATATATGTTTGTATTTGTGTATGCATATACAGGGAGTGCAGAATTATTAGACAAGTTGTATTTTTGAGGATTAATTTTATTATTGAACAACAACCATGTTCTCAATGAACCCAAAAAACTCATTAATATCAAAGCTGAATAGTTTTGGAAGTAGTTTTTAGTTTGTTTTTAGTTATAGCTATTTTAGGGGGATATCTGTGTGTGCAGGTGACTATTACTGTGCATAATTATTAGGCAACTTAACAAAAAACAAATATATACCCATTTCAATTATTTATTTTTACCAGTGAAACCAATATAACATCTCAACATTCACAAATATACATTTCTGACATTCAAAAACAAAACAAAAACAAATCAGTGACCAATATAGCCACCTTTCTTTGCAAGGACACTCAAAAGCCTGCCATCCATGGATTCTGTCAGTGTTTTGATCTGTTCACCATCAACATTGCGTGCAGCAGCAACCACAGCCTCCCAGACACTGTTCAGAGAGGTGTACTGTTTTCCCTCCTTGTAAATCTCACATTTGATGATGGACCACAGGTTCTCAATGGGGTTCAGATCAGGTGAACAAGGAGGCCATGTCATTAGATTTTCTTCTTTTATACCCTTTCTTGCCAGCCACGCTGTGGAGTACTTGGACGCGTGTGATGGAGCATTGTCCTGCATGAAAATCATGTTTTTCTTGAAGGATGCAGACTTCTTCCTGTACCACTGCTTGAAGAAGGTGTCTTCCAGAAACTGGCAGTAGGACTGGGAGTTGAGCTTGACTCGATCCTCAACCTGAAAAGGCCCCACAAGCTCATCTTTGATGATACCAGCCCAAACCAGTACTCCACCTCCACCTTGCTGGCGTCTGAGTCGGACTGGAGCTCTCTGCCCTTTACCAATCCAGCCACGGGCCCATCCATCTGGCCCATCAAGACTCACTCTCATTTCATCAGTCCATAAAACCTTAGAAAAATCAGTCTTGAGATATTTCTTGGCCCAGTCTTGACGTTTCAGCTTGTGTGTCTTGTTCAGTGGTGGTCGTCTTTCAGCCTTTCTTACCTTGGCCATGTCTCTGAGTATTGCACACCTTGTGCTTTTGGGCACTCCAGTGATGTTGCAGCTCTGAAATATGGCCAAACTGGTGGCAAGTGGCATCTTGGCAGCTGCACGCTTGACTTTTCTCAGTTCATGGGCAGTTATTTTGCGCCTTGGTTTTTCCACACGCTTCTTGCGACCCTGTTGACTATTTTGAATGAAACGCTTGATTGTTCGATGATCACGCTTCAGAAGCTTTGCAATTTTAAGAGTGCTGCATCCCTCTGCAAGATATCTCACTATTTTTGACTTTTCTGAGCCTGTCAAGTCCTTCTTTTGACCCATTTTGCCAAAGGAAAGGAAGTTGCCTAATAATTATGCACACCTGATATAGGGTGTTGATGTCATTAGACCACACCCCTTCTCATTACAGAGATGCACATCACCTAATATGCTTAATTGGTAGTAGGCTTTTGAGCCTATACAGCTTGGAGTAAGACAACATGCATAAAGAGGATGATGTGGTCAAAATACTCATTTGCCTAATAATTCTGCACTCCCTGTATGCATTATCGAAAATAATGAAACTGACAGTCTGAATGAAGGAATACTGATTATCCTGAATCATGGCAAATATAAGTTTAAACACATATATTTAGAACTTTACATATAAAGTGCCCAACCATAGCTTTGAGTGTCATAAATAGAAATAAGATTTACTTACCCCAAGACACTCATCTACATATAGTAGATAGCCAAACCAGTACTGAAACGAGAATCAGTAGAGGTAATGGTATATAAGAGTATATCGTCGATCTGAAAAGGGAGGTAGGAGAAGAAATCTCTAGGAACGATAACAGAGAACCTATTTAATAGATCCCCTAGAGGAAGACCATTGTATTCAAATAGGCAATACTCTCTTCACATCCCTCTGACATTCACTGCACTCTGAGAGGAAAACCGGGCTTCAGCCTGCTGCGAAGCGCATATCAACGTAGAATCTAGCACAAACTTACTTCACCACCTCCATGGGAGGCAAAGTTTGTAAAACTGAATTGTGGGTGTGGTGAGGGGTGTATTTATAGGCATTTTAAGGTTTCGGAAACTTTGCCCCTCCTGGTAGGAATGTATATCCCATACGTCACTAGCTCATGGACTCTTGCTAATTACATGTAATAAATATTTATTCTATATGGATTCCAAAAGAGCTTCTGTCACCTAAATACTCCATACAAAAAAAAATAGTAATAAAAACAGAAAAAATAGAAATTATCAACCAAATATAAACAATTTCTATATCTTGGCCCATGTCCCTGGATAATACCAGGTGAAATCCCCTCCCTGAGTAGGCATGGACAGAAGTGACTACTCCCCACTCTAACCCTATAAAGGTTTCCTGAGTACTTCACCCCTTCCTACTCCAAGTAATGTCCATCCTAAAAAAGGTGGACAGGTAGAAAAGAGGTGGGTCCCTGGTAAGTATTATTCAGGGATATGGGCCATATATTGGTTAATAATTTCTAGTTATCTTGGCCCTCCCCGGTATAAGACTTAACAGGTGACATGGCTAACAAAGCAGTATGGTGAAAATGGGTGGGAAAAATAGTAGGAAAAGGAAAAGAAGAAGACTGAGAACAGAAAAAACTTAAGCAAATACCTGAACTAGTCAGTTAAAATGTCTACAAAATATCTGGACCTGTGGCCATAAACAAGGTCTGTCAACGGCTTCAATAAAACACAGTATACCAATAGAGAAAAATACTATAATTATCAGACTCACCTTACAGAAGTTATTGCCAGTAAAACAAGATTATGAAGAGTCAGAAACTACAAAGACATACCCAAAAGGATCAATAGCATATGTGAAGAATTCCAAACTAACTAAGGGCTTGCCCAATAAGGAGAAAGTAGAACTGACAGAAATTAGAATATGAACCAAGAAGAGAAAAACAACTATGTAAAAAATTGATTGTAAAACCTTTTTCCTACAGTAGTATTACCATTAATATCAGCTGTAACTGATGTCAAAATGAAAAACCTTAAAAGAGAAAAGTTATGACAAAGAGAAGCTACTCTAACAAATGGAGTGGAAACCATGGCTAAAGGATTAATAAAAACACAACCAGTATAACAGTAAACCATGAATACAACTTTCCAACACAGACAAAAGTTCAGACCTTTTGGAAGCAAAGGCATAGACCAAGAAAGAACAAAATGAAAGCACCAATTCTAGAAACCATATGGAATTGAGACATGACTGAAAAAAAAGACAGAAACCAAACTACATAGAAAAAAACTACCTTCTTGACAGATACCAGCTAAACCACAAAAGTCTTCAGACTATCAGTACAAAATAGATGAGATTGGGAACAGCACCAAATAAATTTGAGAAGGGCACAGAGTCAAGGGCCAGCAAACCCCCACAGCATACATGTGAAAAAAGGAGTACTCAAGCCCAATCGTAATCTTAAAAAGGTTCCTTTATTTGTACATATTGTCCAAAGTACAAAAAAAGAGCAACGTTTCAGACCTACATAAGATCCTTAAAGTGAATGTCAATTTTCAGCAATGAGTGCCCGGTTTTTAAAAATACTTTTAAAAACAGGGGCACTTTCATTGATGAAAATTTACATTGCACCGGATTTGTAGAAATACCTTTTACTTCTGCAAAGCCGGATCGCCGATCCCAGCCTCAGTTCCTCTGTACTGACGTCAGAAATGACAAAACCGGCCTCCTCAAATCATGGCTTGCACCCCAGAGCGTCCATCTTGTGATGCCTGGCTGTGATTGGAGGAAGCCAGTTTCATCATTGCTGTAGTTGTACAGCAGGAAGAAGAAGGCGGGGGATCATCGATCCGGCTTTGCAGAAGTAAAAGGTAAGTATTTCTACAAATCCGGTGCAATGTAAACTTTCATCAATGAAAGTGCCCCTGTTTTTAAAAGTATTTTTAAAAACCGGGCACTCATTGCTGAAAATTGACTTTCACTTTAATCATGATTAAGGATCTAATGTAGGTCCGAAATGTTGCTCTTTTTTGTACTTTGGACCATATGTACAAATAAAGGTCCCTTTTTAAGTTAACGATTGGGCTGGAGTACTCCTTTTTACATGTATCAGTACAAAATAACCTGATTACAGAATCTGTTTGCTTAAATAACATCCAGCAGGCAAGAAGCTTAAATATTCTGCATATAATCTCATACATAATAGAAATGGTAGAGACTACCTAAATAGTCTGACTTACACCCTTTATAAAATATGGAGATATGATCTGTATAAATATAAAAACATCAATATATACTTTTACCTTGTAGAGCTCACAAGAAATACATAAAACCAAATCAATAAATATGAAGGTATTTGACTAAGAAATAACATCCAAGCCCCTTAGGCTAAAAATCTTGAATCCATAAAAAGGAAACAAAGTAATGCTACAAAGACAAATGCAGAAAGTAAAAACTGAAGTGACTGCTAAATCTGACGTGCCCCAGAAAAGCAGGGAAAAAAAACCAAAAGACAAAAAAGGAACTAGTAGACAAAATGTTTTATTTCAGATTAATCATTAATTTATTTTAAGCTCTAATCAGCTGTTAACTTTTTTAAATTTGCTATTATTTAGCCTTTCATCCCATTGCAAACGAATATAGCCATTGGACTCGCTCACTTGTGTTCAATACAAGCTAGAAACATGATGTAACAGTCACACAGCACAGCAGGCAGTCTGTCACACATACACACACAATAAACTGAATCAATTAATGGCAATCTTACAATTTTCAAATGGTTGAATTAGCCCATTATTAAAACGGTAGTCCAACATTGTGTGGTCAGGTTACTGCCAAAGAGCCCCAAGTCAGGTCACTGCCATTGAGACACACACTGCAATAATAATTATATGTGTTCAATGTTGTACTAGTGCTACCACTAAGTTACTATCAACCATCTTTCTACTAACATGAGCAGTCAAAGCTTCAACCGTGTTACTATCCATTCTTACCTCTTTTATTAACTATGAGAAAATAAGGATACCGGAGCTAGGATGACAGTGCAAAAACATAATTTATGCTTACCTGATAAATTCCTTTCTTCTGTAGTGTGATCAGTCCACGGGTCATCATTACTTCTGGGATATTACTCCTCCCCAACAGGAAGTGCAAGAGGATTCACCCAGCAGAGTTGCATATAGCCCCTCCCCTCTACGTCACCCCCAGTCATTCGACCAAGGACCAACGAGAAAGGAGGAACCAAGGGTGTAGTGGTGACTGGAGTATAATTTAAAAATAATTACCTGCCTTAAAACACAGGGCGGGCCGTGGACTGATCACACTACAGAAGAAAGGAATTTATCAGGTAAGCATAAATTATGTTTTCTTCTGTTAAGTGTGATCAGTCCACGGGTCATCATTACTTCTGGGATACCAATACCAAAGCAAAAGTACACGGATGACGGGAGGGATAGGCAGGCTCTTTTATACAGAAGGAACCACTGCCTGAAGAACCTTTCTCCCAAAAATAGCCTCTGAGGAAGCAAATGTGTCAAATTTGTAAAATTTGGAAAAAGTATGAAGCGAAGACCAAGTTGCAGCCTTGCAAATCTGTTCAACAGAGGCCTCATTCTTGAAGGCCCAAGTGGAAGCCACAGCTCTAGTAGAATGGGCTGTAATTCTTTCAGGAGGCTGCTGTCCAGCAGTCTCATAAGCTAAACGTATTATACTACGAAGCCAAAAGGAAAGAGAGGTTGCCGAAGCCTTTTGACCTCTCCTCTGACCAGAGTACACGACAAACAGAGAAGACGTTTGTCGAAATTCCTTAGTTGCCTGTAAGTAAAATTTTAGGGCACGAACTACGTCCAGATTATGTAGTAAGCGTTCCTTCTTTGAAGAAGGATTTGGACACAAAGAAGGAACAACAATCTCTTGATTGATATTCCTGTTAGTGACTACCTTGGGTAAGAACCCAGGTTTAGTACGCAGAACTACCTTATCCAAATGAAAAATCAAATAAGGAGAATCACAATGTAAGGCTGATAACTCAGAGACTCTTCGAGCCGAGGAAATAGCCATTAAAAATAGAACTTTCCAAGATAACAACTTTATATCAATGGAATGGAGGGGTTCAAACGGAACGCCCTGTAAAACGTTTAGAACAAGATTTAAACTCCATGGTGGAGCAACAGTCTTAAACACAGGCTTAATCCTCGCTAGAGCCTGACAAAAAGCCTGAACGTCTGGCACTTCTGACAGACGTTTGTGTAACAGAATAGACAGAGCTGAGATCTGTCCCTTTAATGAACTAGCAGATAAACCCTTTTCTAAACCTTCTTGTAGAAAAGACAATATCCTAGGAATCCTAACCTTACTCCAAGAGTAACCTTTGGATTCACACCAATAAAGGTATTTACGCCATATTTTGTGGTAAATCTTTCTGGTAACAGGCTTCCTAGCCTGTATTAAGGTGTCAATAACTGACTCAGAAAACCCACGTTTTGATAAAATCAAACGTTCAATTTCCAAGCAGTCAGCTTCAGAGAAATTAGATTTTGATGTTTGAAAGGACCCTGAATCAGAAGGTCCTGTTTCAGAGGTAGAGACCAAGGTGGACAGGATGACATGTCCACCAGGTCTGCATACCAAGTCCTGCGTGGCCATGCAGGTGCTATCAGAATCACTGATGCTCTCTCCTGTTTGATTCTGGCAATCAATCGAGGAAGCATCGGGAAGGGTGGAAACACATAAGCCATCCTGAAGTCCCAAGGTGCTGTCAGGGCATCTATTAGGACTGCTCCTGGATCCCTGGATCTGGACCCGTAACGAGGAAGCTTGGCGTTCTGTCGAGACGCCATGAGATCTATCTCTGGTTTGCCCCAACGTCGAAGTATTTGGGCAAAGACCTCCGGATGAAGTTCCCACTCCCCCGGATGAAAAGTCTGACGACTTAAGAAATCCGCCTCCCAGTTCTCCACTCCCGGGTTGTGGATTGCTGACAGGTGGCAAGAGTGAGACTCTGCCCAGCGAATTATCTTTGATACTTCCATCATTGCTAGGGAGCTTCTTGTCCCTCCCTGATGGTTGATGTAAGCTACAGTCGTGATGTTGTCCGACTGAAACCTGATGAACTCCCGAGTTGTCAACTGGGGCCAAGCCAGGAGGGCATTGAGAACTGCTCTCAATTCCAGAATGTTTACTGGCAGGAGACTCTCCTCCTGACTCCATTGTCCCTGAGCCTTCAGAGAATTCCAGACGGCACCCCAACCTAGAAGGCTGGCGTCTGTTGTTACAATTGTCCAGTCTGGTCTGCTGAATGGCATCCCCCTGGACAGATGTGGCCGAGAAAGCCACCATAGAAGAGAATTTCTGGTCTCTTGATCCAGATTCAGAGAAGGGGACAATTCTGAGTAATCCCCATTCCACTGACTTAGCATGCACAATTGCAGTGGTCTGAGGTGTAAGCGAGCAAATGGCACTATGTCCATTGCCGCTACCATTAATCCGATTACCTCCATGCATTGAGCCACCGATGGGTGTTGAATGGAATGAAGGGTGCGGCAAGCACTTTGAAGTCTTGTTAACCTGTCCTCTGTCAGGTAAATCTTCATTTCTACAGAATCTATAAGAGTCCCCAGGAAGGGAACTCTTGTGAGTGGAACGAGTGAACTTTTCTTTTCGTTCACCTTCCATCCATGTGACCTTAGAAATGCCAGTACTAACTCTGTATGAGACTTGGCAGTTTGAAAGCTTGAAGCTTGTATCAGAATGTCGTCTAGGTAGGGAGCTACCGAAATTCCCCGCGGTCTTAGTACCGCCAGAAGAGCGCCTAGAACCTTTGTGAAGATTCTTGGAGCTGTAGCCAATCCGAATGGAAGAGCTACAAACTGGTAATGCCTGTCTAGAAAGGCAAATCTTAGATACCGGTAATGATCTTTGTGAATCGGTATGTGAAGGTAAGCGTCCTTTAAGTCCACTGTGGTCATGTACTGACCCTCTTGGATCATGGGTAAAATTGTCCGGATAGTCTCCATTTTGAATGATGGAACTCTTAGGAATTTGTTTAGGATCTTTAAATCCAGGATTGGTCTGAAAGTTCCCTCTTTTTTGGGAACCACAAACAGATTTGAGTAAAACCCTTTTCCCTGTTCCGACCGTGGAACTGGATGAATTACTCCCATTAACAATAGTTCTTGTATGCAGCGTAGAAACGCTTCTTTCTTTGTTTGGTTTGTCGATAACCTTGACAGATGAAATCTCTCTCTTGGAGGAGAGTGTTTGAAGTCCAGAAGGTATCCCTGAGATATTATCTCTAGCGCCCAGGGATCCTGGACATCTCTTGCCCAAGCCTGGGCGAAGAGAGAAAGTCTGCCCCCCACTAGATCCGATCCCGGATCGGGGGCCCTCAATTCATGCTGTCTTAGTGGCAGCTGCAGGCTTCCTGGCCTGCTTGCCCTTTTTCCAGGACTGGTTAGGTCTCCAGCCTTGTCTGTAGCGAGCACCAGATCCTTCTTGTTTTTTAGTAGTGGAAGTTGATGCTGCTCCTGCTTTGAAATTCCGAAAGAAACGAAAATTAGACTGTCTAGCCTTAGGTTTGGCTTTGTCTTGAGGTAGGGCGTGGCCCTTACCTCCTGTAATGTCAGCGATAATTTCTTTCAAACCAGGCCCAAATAAGGTCTGTCCCTTGAAAGGTATATTAAGTAATTTGGACTTAGAAGTTACATCAGCTGACCAGGATTTTAGCCACAGTGCTCTGCGCGCCTGAATGGCGAATCCGGAATTCTTAGCCGTAAGTTTAATTAAATGTACTACGGCTTCCGAAATGAATGAATTAGATAGCTTAAGTACTCTAAGCCTGTCTGAAATTTCGTCCAGCGTAGCTGAACCAAGATTCTCTTCTAGAGACTCAATCCAGAATGCCGCTGCAGCCGTGATCGGCGCAATGCATGCAAGGGGTTGCAATATAAAACCTTGTTGAACAAACATTTTCTTAAGGTAACCCTCTAATTTTTTATCCATTGGATCTGAAAAGGCACAGCTATCCTCTACCGGGATAGTGGTACGTTTAGCTAAAGTTGAAACTGCTCCCTCCACCTTAGGGACCGTTTGCCATAAGTCCCGTGTGGTGGTGTCTATTGGAAACATCTTTCTAAATATCGGAGGGGGTGAGAACGGCACACCGGGTCTATCCCACTCCTTAGTAATAATTTCAGTTAGTCTCTTAGGTATAGGAAAAACGTCAGTACTTGTTGGTACAGCAAAATATTTATCTAACCTACACATTTTCTCTGGTATTGCAACTGTGTTACAATCATTCAGGGCCGCTAACACCTCCCCTAGTAAAACACGGAGGTTTTCCAGCCTAAATTTAAAATTTAAAATATCTGAATCCAATCTGTTTGGATCAGAACCGTCAGCCGCAGAATGAAGCTCTCCGTCCTCATGTTCTGCAAGTTGCGACGCAGTATCTGACATGGCCCTAACATTATCAGCGCACTCTGTTCTCACCCCAGAGTGATCACGCTTGCCCCTTAGTTCTGGTAATTTAGCCAAAACCTCAGTCATAACAGTAGCCATATCTTGTAATGTTATTTGTAATGGCCGCCCAGATGTACTGGGCGCCGCCATTTCGCGCACGTCCCGAGCGGGAGATGCAGGTACTGTCACGTGAGGCGAGTTAGTCGGCATAACTCTCCCCTCGTTAGGTGAAATTTGTTCAATTTGTACAGATTGACTTTTATTTAATGTAGCATCAATACAGTTAGTACATAAATTTCTATTGGGCTCCACCTTGGCGTTAGAACAAATAGTACAGGTCTCATCTTCTGAATCAGACATGTTTAACAAACTAGCAAATAAACTTGCAATTTGGAAATACAATGAAAAAACGAACTGTGCTTAAGAAGCACTGAATATATATAACAGATGAAAACAATAAGCTTTGAAAAAACAAAACGCAATTTAGCAAAGGCTTGTACCCAGTAGCAAGGAATAACTAACCCTGAGGCATAAAAAAGTTAAAGAATAAACGTTTTATATCACAGTCAACTACAATCTTACAGCTCTGTTAGATTACTTCCCTCAAATTAGCTTTGAAGATCCCTGGGTTCTGTAGAGATAAACCGGAACATGCAGGAAAAAACGATGAGCTTGTGACTGAAATTTTTAATGCGTAGCAAAAGCGCCAAAAAAAAGGTCCCACCCCCTCACACACAACAGTGAGAGAGATCAGTAAACTGTCATAATTAGATCCAGTAACTGCCAAGTGGAAAAATAGTGCCCAAACATTTTATTCACCCAGTACCTCAGAAAATGAAAACGATTTTACATTCCAGCAAAAACGTTTTACATAAATTAAGAGTTATTAAAAAACCTGTTGCATTGCCAGTAGGCTAAAGTCTTATATACATAGTGTAATTCCAGTGAAGTACCATTCCCCAGAATACTAAAAATGTAAATTATACATACATGATATTATGTCGGTATGGCAGGATTTTCTCATCAATTCCATTGTTAGAAAATAAAAACTGCTACATACCTCTTTGCAGAATAGACTGCCCGCTGTCCCCTGATCTGAAGTTTACCTCTCCTCAGATGGCCGAGAAACAGCAATATGATCTTAACAACTCCGGCTAAAATCATAGTAAAAACTCTGGTAGATTCTTCTTCAAACTCCACCAGAGAAGGAATAACACACTCCGGTGCTATTAAAAAATAACAAACTTTTGATTGAAGAAATAAACTAAATAAAATCACCATAGTCCTCTCACACATCCTATCTAGTCGTTGGGTGCAAGAGAATGACTGGGGGTGACGTAGAGGGGAGGGGCTATATGCAACTCTGCTGGGTGAATCCTCTTGCACTTCCTGTTGGGGAGGAGTAATATCCCAGAAGTAATGATGACCCGTGGACTGATCACACTTAACAGAAGAAAGTTGGTTTATGCAGGTAGGAGACAACAGGTAGACAGAGCTGCTTCTGACGCGTTTTGCACATGCGTACATGCGCTTTTATTACATTCACACACCTTTCAAATCTCCATTCACACTAAGGGCCCGATTCTAAAAATTCACTGGTCAAGATGTGGTTTTATACTACAAAACTTGCAGGGGCAGCCCTCATGGAATTCTATTAAAAAAAGGGGCTGCCCCTGCGAGTGGCAAGATGTCTCCCACAGAAATAAAAAAAGCTCTTTGCTAGGTAAAAGTTCTCAATAGGGGTTGAGTACAGAGGGGGAAACTGGGGTGTTTTAAAATGTAAATATTACACTTAATACAAATCAAATTATGATGTTTTCAGTGCATTGTACCTCAAATTCACTGTGATATTTTGGTGAAAACTCTACACTTTTTAATCTGCGAGAAAAAACAGTGATAACTGTAGTGTGAAAATATTTATAGAATTAGGCCGGTATTTGAGATAAAATTTCATATACACCCTTAGAACACCCATGTCCAGGCCATTTTACAATAAAACAACACTTTCGCCTAGATTACGAGTTCGGCGTTAGCCTTAAAAAGCAGCAGGAGTCAGGCAGGAAAGGGTCTAGCGCTCACTTTTCTTCCGCGACTCGAGGCTACCGCAAATCCCCTTACGTCAATTGCGTATCCTATCTTTTTAATGGGACTTGCCTAACGCCGGTATTACGAGTTGTGGAAGAAGTGAGCGGTAGACCCTCTCCTGTCAAGACTTCTACCGCATTTGAAAGTCAAGAGTTTTATGGGCTAACGCCGGAACATAAAGCTCTTAACTAAAGTGCTACAAAGTACACTAACACCCATAAACTACTTATTAACCCCTAAACCTAGCCCCCCCCCCCCACATCGCAAACACTATAATAAAATTATTTAACCCCTAATCTGCCAACCGGACATTGCCGCCACTTTAATAAATGTATTAACCGCCGCACTCCCGCCTTGCAAACACTAGTTAAATTTTATTAACCCCTAATCTGCCTGCCCTAACATCGCCGACACCTACCTACATTTATTAACCCCTAATCTGCCACCCCCAACGTCGCCGCTACTATATTAAAGGTATTAACCCCTAAACCTAAGTCTAACCCTAACACCCCCCTAACTTAAATATAATTTAAATTAAATGAAATACATTTAACATAATTACATAATTTATTCCTATTTAAAACTAAATACTTACCGATAAAATAAACCCTAAGCTAACTACAATATAACTAATAGTTACATTGTAGCTAGCTTAGGATTTATATTTATTTCACAGGCAACTTTGTATTTATTTTAACTAGGTACAATAGTTATTAAATATTTATAATAACTGCCTGGCTAAAATAAGTACAAAATTACCTGTAAAATAAACCCTAACCTAAGTTACAATTACACCTAACACTACACTATCATTAAACTAATTACCTAAACTAACTATAATTAATTACAATTAAATTCAATAAACTAAATTACTGAAAAAAATAAAAAATTACAAGAAGTTTAAACTAATTACACCTAATCTAAGCCCACTAATAAAATAGCCCCCCAAAATAATAAAATGCCCTATACTATACTAAATTACAAATAGCCCTTAAAAGGACCTTTTGCGGGGCATTGCCCCAAAGTAATATGCTCTTTTACCTGTAAAAAAAAAATTATAATACCCCCCAACATTACAACCTACCACCCGCACACCCCTACTCTAAAACCCACCCAATCCCCCCTTAAAAAAACACTACCCCATTGAAGATCACCCTACCTTGAGCCGTCTTCACCCAGCCGGGCACAAGTGGTCATCCGATGGGGTAGAAGAGGACATCCAGACCGGCAGAAGTCTTCATCCTATCCGGGCAGAAGAGGACATCCGGACCGGCAGAAGGCTTCATCCAACGACGAGGAGCGACTCCATCTTGAAGACATCCGTCGCGGAGCATCCTTCCAGCACGACGGACTAACGACGAATGACGGTTCCTTTACGTCATCCAAGATGGCGTCCCTCGAATTCCAATTGGCTGATAGGATTCTATCAGCCAATCGGAATTAAGGTAGGAACAATCCGATTGGTTGATTTAATCAGCCAATCGGATTGAAGTTCAATCCGATTGGCTGATTGGATCAGCCAATAGAATGCAAGGTCAATTCTATTGGCTGATCCAATCAGCCAATCGGATTGAACTTCAATCCAATTGGCTGATTAAATCAACCAATCAGATTTTTCCTACCTTAATTCCGATTGTCTGATAGAATCCTATCAGCCAATCGGAATTCGAGGGACGCTATCTTGGATGACGTAATTTAAAGGAACCGTCATTTGTCGTTAGTCCGTCGTGCTGGAAGGATGCTCCGCGCCGGATGTCTTCAAGATGGAGTCGCTCCTCGTCGGATGGAAGAAGATAGAAGATTGGATGAAGCCTTCTGCCGGTCCGGATGTCCTCTTCTGCCCGGATAGGATGAAGACTTTTGCCGGTCTGGATGTCCTCTTCTGCCCCATCGGATAACCACTTGTGCCCGGCTGGGTGAAGACGGCTCAAGGTAGGGTGATCTTCAATGGGGTAGTGTTAGGTTTTTTTAAGGGGGGATTGGATGGTTTTTAGAGTAGGGGTGTGTGGGTGGTGGGTTGTAATGTTGGGGGGTATTGTAATTTTTTTTACAGGTAAAAGAGCTGATTACTTTGGGGCAATGCCCTGCAAAAGGCCCTTTTAAGGGCTATTTGTAATTTAGTATAGGGTAGGGCATTTTATTATTTTGGGGGGCTTTTTTATTTTATTAGTGGGCTTAGATTAGGTGTTATTAGTTAAAACTTCTTGTAATTTTTTTTTTTCTTCAGTAATTTAGTGGGGGTTTTTTTTTCGTAATTTAGTTTATTGAATTTAATTGTAATTAATTGTAGGTAATTTAGTTTAATGCTAGTGTAGTGTTAGGTGTAATTGTAACTTAGGTTAGGATTTATTTTACAGGTAATTTTGTACTTATTTTAGCTAGATAGTTATTAAATAGTTAATAACTATTTAATAACTATTGTACCTAGTTAAAATAAATACAAAGTTGCCTGTAAAATAAAAATAAATCCTAAACTAGCTACAATGTAACTATTAGTTATATTGTATCTATCTTAGGGTTTATTTTATAGGTAAGTATTTAGTTTTAAATAGGAATAATTTATTTAATTGTAGTTATTTTATTTAGATTTATTTAAATTATATTTAAATTAGGGGGGTGTTAGGGTTAGACTTAGGTTTAGGGGTTAATAACTTTATTATAGTGGCGGTGGCAGATTAGGGGTTAATTAATTTAATATAGTTGCGGCGATGGGGGGGCAGATTAGGGGTTAATAACTATAATGTAGGTGTCGGGGATGTTGGGGGCAGCAGATTAGGGGTTTATAAGTATAATTGTAGGTGGCGACGATGTCGGGGGCGGCAGATTAGAGGTTAATAAGTGTAAGATTAGAGGTGTTTCGACTCGGGGTTCATGTTAGGGTGTTAGGTGCAGACATATTTTTTATTTTCCCATAGGAAACAATGGGGCTGCGTTAGGAGCTGAACGCTGCTTTTTTGCAGGTGTTAGGTTTTTTTTCAGCCAGCTCAGCTCCATTGTTTCCTATGGGGAAATCGTGCACAAGCACGTTTAGCCAGCTTACCGCTACCGTAAGCAACGCTGGTATTGAGGTGAGATGTGGAGCTAAATTCTGCTCTACGCTCACCTTTTTGCGGCTAACGCCAGGTTTAAAAACACCTGTAATACCAGCGTTGGCTTAAGGGAGCAATGTAAAAAAAAAGGAGCGTTAGAGACGCAAGCCTTACCGACAAAAACTCGTAATCTAGCAATTTGTATTTTGTACTTTTAAGTACAAATTTCTTACTTTTTTTGTGTGCATCCAGTGTACTTAAATTATGATTTACGCTGTGCATAGTTAATGCGATTTATTCTTGTGTAATTTACCTACAAATTTAAAGTTTTTGGTAAAATAGGATTGTTACATAGTAACATAGTAGATAAGGTTGAAAAAAGACTGAAGTCCATCGAGTTCAACCTATACAAATCTAAAATACTTACAAAAAGCTCCAGTTAAGCTTAAATAACCCCATTAAAATGTGACCCATTTAATACTAGCAATCATATCCATGAATTTTATTTATATACAGAAATTTATCCAGACTATTTTTAAATGTATCTATGGTATTGGCATTCACTACCTCCTTTGGTAATGAGTTCCACAATTTTATTGCTCTTACAGTGAAAAAACGTTTCCGTTGCAGGAGATTAAATCTCCTTTCCTCCAACCTTAAATTATGACCTCTTGTCAGAAACAATTTTCTTGGAATAAACAGAGCTTCTGCCATCTCTGTATATGGGCCTTGAATATATTTATATAAAGTAATCATGTCACCTCTCAAGCGACTTTTTTCTAAAGAAAACAGACCCAGTTTGGCTAGCCTCTCCTCATAGGTTAATTTCTCCAATCCCCTTATTAGCTTTGTGGCCCTTCTCTGAACTTTTTCTAGTTCAGCAATATCTTTTTTAGCAATCGGTCCCCAGAACTGCACTCCAAACTCAAGGTGAGGTCTTACCAGGGCTTTATATAATGACAGAATTATGCTTTCCTCCCTTGAATCAATGCCTCTTTTAATACATGCTAGTATCTTATTAGCCTTTGAAGCTGCTGCCCTGCATTGTGCACCCATCTTTAGCTTGTTATCTATTACTACTCCCAAATCCCTTTCCTCCTGTGTTTGGCTAAGTCTTGTCCCATTTAAAAAATACGTAGCCTGCTTATTTTTACTTCCAAATGTAGAACCTTGCATTGGTGAACAATTTTGTTACAAATTTTGATGCACTTTAACAATACAATTTTTCTTTGCGTATTTTTGTGTGAATGCTTCAGTTATTCAAAAAGTCAGTAAGTAACGGCACTTAGAATAACTGGTTACTAGGGCAATAATGAGTATTCTTAAGAACTAGTCAATGTAACACAAATTGCCTTAATGCCAAGTACGGTTGTGTAATCAGCCTCTCACCACTCCTGGTAAAGTAACGTCTAATATCGCCTCGTCTGTTGTAAAAAACACAAAGAGATCCACGACAACCCTCCATGTGCCAACCAGGTGCACACTAAGTCGGTCCGGCACTTGTCGCCTTCTCTGACCGCTCAGGTCTCCTCTGCGTGGTCCCTCTCCGATGGCGTGTGACGTCACTATGCTCACTTCCGGTTCTCGGAACCTCCTCCGAAGCAAGACTGTGCAACTATCGGCAACTTCCAGGGCTTGAATTGGTGAGCTGTGCTTGACATGCAGATAATCCACACTGGAACTGGTGCAATCCTGGGCTCCAAAACGCAGAATCAACAAATGCAAATGAGGTGCACAACAGCCGGTGGTAAATTTGAATTTCTTTATTGCGATTAAAAAATCTTTCTCCCTCT
Organism: Bombina bombina; assembly: GCF_027579735.1. Taxonomy (NCBI): domain Eukaryota; kingdom Metazoa; phylum Chordata; class Amphibia; order Anura; family Bombinatoridae; genus Bombina; species Bombina bombina. The sequence goes on along the minus strand of NC_069500.1, from coordinate 1,203,627,302 downwards.
AGGGATACAGGAATCTCAAGCTGAGTAGTAAGTGGAGATAGCTTCACTCCAGTGACTGTCTGCTGACATGTTTCGGCAATGAAGCCGTAATCGTAGCTCGGCTTCATTGCCGAAACATGTCAGCAGACAGTCACTGGAGTGAAGCTATCTCCACTTACTACTCAGCTTGAGATTCCTGTATCCCTGGAGGGAGAAAGATTTTTTAATTGCAATAAAGAAATTCAAATTTACCACCGGCTGTTGTGCACCTCATTTGCATTTGTTGATTCTGCTTCAGTTATTCGTTTAGTATGATTTTTAAATTAAAAATGTTATTGTGCACTTTGTTATGTAGGCATCTCCTTCCTCTACGAGACTGCAGTATACGCCCCTTAGCAAGACACCCTGTTTTCAAGGAAAAAAAGTGGCTTTAAATAATACCATCAGGGAAATAGAAGAACTGGCAAGCATTCTTATAGAATCTCTCCAGCCAAGAGGTCTTTTTAGAATTGGGGACCTAAGTCTAACCCCTTTCATCACATCTCCTCTCTAGTCACACTCCTATCAAAGTTTCACACTCTCCATTCTCATACAAGTGACATACTTACTTTCACAACTAGAAGGGAATGGGTCGAGGCGGTGGGAGGACAAGGAAAGATAGAGTGATGAGTAGGAGAGATTAGTAGAGAGAGAAGAGAAGGAGAGAATTAAGGAAGTATTAGGGGATAAGGGAGGATGACAGTTGGTATAGATTAGTACAAAGAGTAAAAAATGTTGTGTTTTTTTTGTTCAGAACACTAACATTATTATTAAAGCAGAATGAATCTATTCCCCCCCCCCCCCTGTTTCAGTTTGCACATTATTGTGACATTTTTAAAAATCACATCTAAACTCAGTTTCATAGTTGGAACTTGCAATGGATGTGGAATCTTACAGCTGACATGAGTAATGGGAAACAGTGGCTTAGTGATGTCTAAGCATTTGCCTGGCCGGTAACAGGATACCCCAGCATCAGGTGCTAGACAAAACTGAACACACCCTGCAAACGTGTCTGCCTTGCCAGTGGCAGGAAATTGAGTAAGCAGCAGCATCAGTTTAATTTGGATGATTTTGTCACCTGGTGGTGTCCTGTTCCCGCAGACACAGCATTTGAGATGATCCCTATGGTGGTGGCAGCAGCAGCAGCATGGGTTGTTAAATGTGGTGGTGACAAAACAGTGAAATGACTGTTGCCAGCATCAATACCTAGCAGCTCTTACAGGCACAGACACACAGTGCTATTTTGGATTAGGCGTGTGTGTGTGGCGGGAGGCCTGCTGGGTGAGGTCGCATTTGGCTTGACCCTGGGTAGTAACCGGATACCACGGTTTTGGACGTGGCCTCATGCAATCAAAGTGCATACGTTTTTTTTTATCTAGGTCAGGACAAGACATTTTTGAATGATTTGTTGCAGACTGCAAAAACAACTAAAATATTTGACTTGGTTGCATTTTGCAGCTAGCATGAGCGTGGTATGATATATCAATTACATCCAGTTTAGTGTGGTGTCTCAGCATTTTCCTGGCCAGTAACAGTATACCCCAGCATCAAGCACTAGACAAAACTGAACCAACCCTGTAAATGAACATGTCTGCCTTGCCGGAGGCAGGATAAGCAATAAGCACTCAGCAGCAGCAGCAGCAGCAGTTTAAATTGAATAATGTTGTCACCCACCCAGTAAGACAACAAGAGTGGTACCCTGTTCCTGTGGACACAACATTTGAGCTGTTCCCATAGGGAGGTAGCACCAACAGAGGAGGAGGTGCAGCAGCATCATGGGTTGTGTTGAGTGTGGTGGTGACAAAACTCAACCAAATCAGGGAACTGAACACATTGCTTGGTCTAATTAATCTTCATGTAGTTACAACTTACTCAGAAAATTATTGTTATTTGTAAGCTGAGGTACTGAAGAGAGTTTAAAGAAGCAAAGAAAACAATGAAGAAGTACCCCTCTCTACAAGACCTAACCCTAGTCCCCTGTACTATGACAAGTGACAAAGATAATCAAAAACATTATTACTGTAAAGCCAAGCCTATGATGGCAAAGGGGTGGCCTCAGACCAGACTCTTGTAACAGGAGGAGAATGGGAGTACAACTGTGTATACTTAATAAAATAATATATTTTTATAAACAAACACAATGTATTATTAAAACAATAAACAATGCATTCATGATTGCTCAATGTTGAATGAACATAAATGCCCAGATAAACAGTTCTTTTTTTAAAGGAATTGCAGCCAGCCACAGCAGGGTTAACCCCTTCATGACATTATGACCTAACAGTATTGGGGTTTAACTCTGTTAGGATGGCATTTTACGTCCTACCTTAATTGGCGTCCTGCAGTCTCCCCCTTTGACCCAATAAAGAATGAGACTGGCGGGCATTCCTAGCAGCGTAGTCAGTCCCCCTGATCCAACCCTGGCCGTAAAATCACGTGATTGCAGACGAGAACCACATAAAGCAACCATTCCAGCTGGCCCCTAGTGATGACCTCATGAACTTTGCAGACTGCTTACCTGGAATTAAATGCATTGTTTAATGGATATAGTACATTTGGGGTGAATAAACTAACACAGAGGCATCCCATATATCACCCTGCCAGGCTGTCAGGCACAGATGAGAACTTGACACGCTGCACGGGATAATGTCTTTCTACCCAAATGCAAGGTGGCTTTTACTGGCTTCTGGGGACGCTCAACTACATCCCTACTGGACTTCTTATATCTTTGTGAGTACAGATTGCATTTGTATTCCTTTGTTTTGATACAGTATAAAGGAGATTCACTTCTCCCTTAAGAGACCAGGACGGCTTGTATTGCGAAACCCATTACAAGAACTGCCCCACATTGCGGATTAATTTGGATATTAACTTTCGCATTGGCTGTTTCCATAATTTGATGATTATATGTGCTTGCTGTCTCTTTTTTGTATCTCCTTTATTATATTAGTAAAGTGATATTTATATAGATTCTTTGTATTTTTCATCACCTACATTTTAGCATTTTTTGCGCAATCTGGAATTTTTTGTTTAATATAATATATCCCCTTTTTATAAGGTTTAGGAGATCCATATATCTTGATTGTTTGTGTAGGTCCATTTTTGAGCTGATCATTTGTTTTTTGGTCTAAAGAATCAGCGTGATCCATAGAAAATACAGAGCTCAGAGGAGAGGGGAACCCACACCAACGACCGCAGCATCCAGGATCCCTAAACTTGCTGGACAAGGCCAGAGCACTGAGAGATATCAGGTATTGATGTAACTGGAGTGCATAAGGGAACCTTCATCCTGAGCACAGATATTGGAGCCTGTTATCAGCATGAACTCATATATGTTAGTTCCCATTTCGCATTAGTGAGCTGCTGTCTCCCAGTTCAAGCTGATTTGAGGTTATATCTTGAGCTGCTGTCTCCTGCCTATCGTGGGCCCTGCACTCACGGTGACTGTTTGAAGGATCTCTGGACTCCCCCTGGTGGGACGAGGATACCATCTGTTCCTGGTTCACTGCTGGGTCTACCGGACGACCGTCTGGTTCCGGACTGTCTTTACAGCACACTAGTGCTTTTCACCACGTGAGGAGGATATTTACTGTCCTCCATTATCCTCTGTGTTATAGCCTGATTTACACTATGTGGCGCCCTCTATTTTTTCCATTTTAGATCATCATTTCCTGTGTCGTGGCGTGACACCCTAGAGGAGCTGCCTCTAGTCCTGGACTCTGTCTTGAGATTGAACAAGGTCACATTTTCGGGACTATTTTACTTTATTATATTTTTGGACTTCCCATTTTATCCCTGTATGTGTGCTTGAGCCTGTACACACGGCTGTTTATTAATATATGTGCCTTGTTATCTATTTTATATGTGATATATATGTGCCTCTGACTTGGATATATATGTGCCCTTGATTGTGATCATTGGAGCTCACTGTATTTTTTGGTTCTTTTAAAGGGACACTCAGGTTTTATTAAATTGTCATGATTCATATACAGCATGTAATTTTAAACAACTTTCCAATTTACTTCCATTAAATAAAATGTGCACAGTCTTTTATATTTATACTTTTTGAGTCACCAGCTCCTACTGAGCATGTGCAAGAACTCAGACTATACGTATATGCATTTGTGATTGGCTGATTGCTATCACATGGTACAGGGGGAGTGGAAATATACATAACTTTAAAATGTGTTAGAAAAGAATCTACTACTCATTTGAAATTCAGAGTAATTGCTATTGTATTGTCTTGTTATCTTGCATTTGCTGATTATGCAAATCTACTGTGTTTACTGGTCCTTTAAGTAATTGCATACTTTATCAAGGGATACTAATCTGTCACTTTGTGAATCATATATATCTTTTCACTATTTGGCGCCTCTTACAGGTACCTGTTTGGCTTTGTGTGCCTTCTGTGTATCGTATTTAAAAAAAAAAATGCAAAAACTAGAAGGTGCACCTACGTCATCAAGGCACGCTTTGATCACACACACGCCCACGCTTACGCACAGACACACTAAGTGCCAAAAAGTAACACACACACATAAAAAATAAAAAAAGATCCCCCAGAGATAAAAAAAAGTATATGTGCTGATGAAGCAAGCACTAATAAGCTAGCCAAGGGCAATCCTGATGGAATCCATCATAAAATACAGCCACCTAACTTAACTCAAAATCTTTAACCTAGTTCTGAAAATGTTATCAGTAGGTTTAAGCATGTCCTGGAGTAAGACTAAAAGACAAATAAGTGCAAAGGAAGTTTCCTGCACTAAATGTCAGGAAAGAATATCTTTATCCCTTTAAATAAAAAGTATAAAGATAAGCTTAATGACTAAGTCAGTACCTCTACCCACTTGACCCCTACAAAAGCTATCCTGTACACTGACTATGTTTACAGCGCTGCGGAATCTGTTGGCGCTCTACAAATACCTGATAATAATAATAAGAGGGGAACTCCAGGGTCCTAACCAGGAAACCTTAAAATAAAATAATCTTGCACATCTTCCTTCTTCACCTACCTCCACCAGAGGCAAGGACAAGACTTATTACTATACAGGGAGTGCAGAATTATTAGGCAAGTTGTATTTTTGAGGATTAATTTTATTATTGAACAACAACCATGTTCTCAATGAACCCAAAAAACTCATTAATATCAAAGCTGAATAGTTTTGGAAGTAGTTTTTAGTTTGTTTTTAGTTATAGCTATTTTAGGGGGATATCTGTGTGTGCAGGTGACTATTACTGTGCCTAATTATTAGGCAACTTAACAAAAAACAAATATATACCCATTTCAATTATTTATTTTTACCAGTGAAACCAATATAACATCTCAACATTCACAAATATACATTTCTGACATTCAAAAACAAAACAAAAACAAATCAGTGACCAATATAGCCACCTTTCTTTGCAAGAACACTCAAAAGCCTGCCATCCATGGATTCTGTCAGTGTTTTGATCTGTTCACCATCAACATTGCGTGCAGCAGCAACCACAGCCTCCCAGACACTGTTCAGAGAGGTGTACTGTTTTCCCTCCTTGTAAATTTCACATTTGATGATGGACCACAGGTTCTCAATGGGGCTCAGATCAGGTGAACAAGGAGGCCATGTCATTAGATTTTCTTCTTTTATACCCTTTCTTGCCAGCCACGCTGTGGACTACTTGGACGCGTGTGATGGAGCATTGTCCTGCATGAAAATCATGTTTTTCTTGAAGGATGCAGACCTTCCTGTACCACTGCTTGAAGAAGGTGTCTTCCAGAAACTGGCAGTAGGACTGGGAGTTGAGCTTGACTCCATCCTCAACCCGAAAAGGCCCCACAAGCTCATCTTTGATGATACCAGCCCAAACCAGTACTCCACCTCCAACTTGCTGGCGTCTGAGTCGGACTGGAGCTCTCTGCCCTTTACCAATCCAGCCACGGGCCCATCCATCTGGCCCATCAAGACTCACTCTCATTTCATCAGTCCATAAAACCTTAGAAAAATCAGTCTTGAGATATTTCTTGGCCCAGTCTTGATGTTTCAGCTTGTGTGTCTTGTTCAGTGGTGGTCGTCTTTCAGCCTTTCTTACCTTGGCCATGTCTCTGAGTATTGCACACCTTGTGCTTTTGGGCACTCCAGTGATGTTGCAGCTCTGAAATGTGGCCAAACTGGTGGCAAGTGGCATCTTGGCAGCTGCACGCTTGACTTTTCTCAGTTCATGGGCAGTTATTTTGCGCCTTGGTTTTTCCACACGCTTCTTGCGACCCTGTTGACTATTTTGAATGAAACGCTTGATTGTTCGATGATCACGCTTCAGAAGCTTTGCAATTTTAAGAGTGCTGCATCCCTCTGCAAGATATCTCACTATTTTTGACTTTTCTGAGCCTGTCAAGTCCTTCTTTTGACCCATTTTGCCAAAGGAAAGGAAGTTGCCTAATAATTATGCACACCTGATATAGGGTGTTGATGTCATTAGACCACACCCCTTCTCATTACAGAGATGCACATCACCTAATATGCTTAATTGGTAGTAGGCTTTCGAGCCTATACAGCTTGGAGTAAGACAACATGCATAAAGAGGATGATGTGGTCAAAATACTCATTTGCCTAATAATTCTGCACTCCCTGTAGAGGTGGGAGGGTTTATATAGAGCTCTGAGGTTTAGGAATATTTGCCTCCTCCTTGTGGCGGGAAAGGTAATTCCCAGGAGTAATGGATCGTGGACTCTTATCACCTATATGAAAGAAATGACGCACGTATCAAGCTGACGCGTGAAAATATTATGCACACAAACAAACCGGCATGTGAAAAAAAAATAAAACAATGCATGAAAAATTAAAAACTTAAAGGACCAGTCAACACAGTAGATTTGCATAATCAAGAAAGGCAAGATAAAAAGACAATGCAATAGCACTTAGTCTGAACTTTAAATGCGTAGTAGATTTTTTTTTTCTAACAATTTTAAAAGTTATGTCTATTTCCACTCCCCTTGTACCATGTGACAACCATCAGCCAATCACAAATGCATACATGTACCATGTAACAGCCATCAGCCAATCACAAATGCATACACGCTTATTATGTGAATAGCTACAAATGCTCAGTAGGAGCTGGTGACTCAAAAAGTTTAAATATAAAAAGACTGTGCACATTTTGTTAATGGGAGTAAATTGGAAAGTTGTTTAAAATTGCATGCTCTATCTGAATAATGAAAAGTTTAATTTTGACTTGAGTGTCCCTTTAACACATCTCAAGGTCTACATAGGGTTAATATAAAGTACTTATAAATCCATGCCTAAAATGCCTGACACAATAGTCCCCAGGCTACAATATACCCATAAGTGAGTACCTACTAATATATGCTAAACAGGTATTTTATAATATGTGCTAAATAGGTGACAACTCCCACACTCACCTGATAGGCACCCATACTACTGGAATTACCATAAGCAGATAAAAACTGCTTCCAGTAGATAGCCAATCCAGTGCTGTACACGTAACAGCAGAGGCGATATATATGTCTAGGGTGATTACATAAGTCTGTGAACCCTGACTTGTTCCCAGTTTGTTTCATTGAGAGCATTGTATGGCTGTATTAGGGACCCAGGTTTTGGAAGAGACCTTGACATGGTACCTGGGCTTGTCCCATTTGGCCAGATTCGGTAACTAACTCTTCCAGTTTTGCTTTTAATCTTAGCTGAGAGCTTGTGAGTGCTGGACTTTCTCATTGTGTTGTATATATTTTGTAATTTTCCCTATGGGCCTTGCACTCAGGCTTGTCTGGAGTTAACTGCCTGTGACTGGAGACAGCACAGCTTCCTGAGAGTGCTATAGCACCCAGGGCTGAGCATGTTGCAGGGTCATGGGATGTGTACACAGTACAGTCTGAGAGTGCAGTCTCCTTCCATGTTTTGCATATGTCTGGGGTGATTACATAAGTCTGTGCACCCTTCACTTGTTCCCAGTTTGTTTGATTGAGAGCTTGCATTTGTATGGCTGTATTAGGGACCCAGGTATTGGAAGAGACCTTGATGTGGTACCTGGGCTTGTCCCATTTGGCCAAATGCGGTAACTAACTCTACCAGTTTTGCTTTAAATCTTAGCTGAGAGCTTGTAAGAGAGTGCTGGACTTTCTCTGTGTGTTGTATTAATTTTATTTTGTAATTTTCCCTATGGGCCTTGCACCCAGGCTTGTCTGGGGTTATCTAGAAGGATATAAGGAACAAGAGAGGCGCATGTGTGTACCAATAACACAATGGAAATAACCCAGATATGGCCCTAATTAGGGTACTCACATTTGTGAGGAGCACTCAGACAGTGCTATTAGAAGCAGGCTGGATATTTTGCAGCAACCCAGCTCACTGTTTAGTCTTGGATAACTGGAACATAGGATCCCAAAATCTGGATAAGCAAACAAAAGGGGCGCCAATGTGTGTCAGTAGTATAATATAGTGATTATAATAAAAACCCCACTCAGGGTACTCACATTTGAGAGGAGCACTTAGACAGTGCTATTAGGAGCAGGCTGGGTAGTTGGCAGCAACCCAGCTTACTGGTCACCTCGATAAGCCAAAGCTCTGGAACACAGGAACACAGGACCCTGATAATGAACTGCAGCAACAGAAGGATAGCAGTCTCTGTGGCTCTGTAGTTGTCTGGGGTTAACTTTCTGTGACGACAGCACAGCTTCCTGAGAGCGCTATAGCACCCACGGCTGAACATGTTGCAGGGTCATGGGATGTGTACCCAGTCCAGTCTGAGAGTGCAGTCCCCTTCCGTGTTTTGTATATGTCTAGGGTGATTACATAAGTCTGTGAACCCTGACTTGTTCCCAGTTTGTTTGATTGAGAGCTTGCATTTGTATGGCTGTATTAGGTTTTGGAAGAGACCTTGACGTGGTACCTGGGCTTGTCCCATTTGGCCAGATGCGGTAACTAACTCTTCCAGTTTTGCTTTTAATCTTAGCTGAGAGCTTGTAAGTGAGTGCTGGACTTTCTCTGTGTGTTGTATTAATTTATTTTGTAATTTTCCCTATGGGCCTTGCACCCAGGCTTGTCTGGGGTTAACTGCCTGTGACTCTGGAGACAGCACAGCTTCCTGAGAATGCTATAGCACGCAGGGCTGAGCATGTTGCAGGGTCATGGGATGTGTACCCAGTCCAGTCTGAGAGTGCAGTCCCCTTCCGTGTTTTGTATATATATATATATATATATATATATATATATATATACAGGGAGTGCAGAATTATTAGGCAAGTTGTATTTTTGAGGATTAATTTTATTATTGAACAACAACCATGTTCTCAATGAACCCAAAAAACTCAATAATATCAAAGCTGAATAGTTTTGGAAGTAGTTTTTAGTTTGTTTTTAGTTTTAGCTATTTTAGGGAGATATCTGTGTGTGCAGGTGACTATTACTGTGCATAATTATTAGGCAACTTAACAAAAAACAAATATATACCCATTTCAATTATTTATTTTTACCAGTGAAACCAATATAACATCTCAACATTCACAAATATACATTTCTGACATTCAAAAACAAAACAAAAACAAATCAGTGACCAATATAGCCACCTTTCTTTGCAAGGACACTCAAAAGCCTGCCATCCATGGATTCTGTCAGTGTTATGATCTGTTCACCATCAACATTGCGTGCAGCAGCAACCACAGCCTCCCAGACACTGTTCAGAGAGGTGTACTGTTTTCCCTCCTTGTAAATCTCACATTTGATGATGGACCACAGGTTCTCAATGGGGTTCAGATCAGGTGAACAAGGAGGCCATGTCATTAGATTTTCTTCTTTTATACCCTTTCTTGCCAGCCACGCTGTGAAGTACTTGGACGCGTGTGATGGAGTATTGTCCTGCATGAAAATCATGTTTTTCTTGAAGGATGCAGACTTCTTCCTGTACCACTGCTTGAAGAAGGTGTCTTCCGGAAACTGGCAGTAGGACTGGGAGTTGAGCTTGACTCCATCCTCAACCCGAAAAGGCCCCACAAGCTCATCTTTGATGATACCAGCCCAAACCAGTACTCCACCTCCAACTTGCTGGCGTCTGAGTCGGACTGGAGCTCTCTGCCCTTTACCAATCCAGCCACGGGCCCATCCATCTGGCCCATCAAGACTCACTCTCATTTCATCAGTCCATAAAACCTTAGAAAAATCAGTCTTGAGATATTTCTTGGCCTAGTCTTGACGTTTCAGCTTGTGTGTCTTGTTCAGTGGTGGTCGTCTTTCAGCCTTTCTTACCTTGGCCATGTCTCTGAGTATTGCACACCTTGTGCTTTTGGGCACTCCAGTGATGTTGCAACTCTGAAATATGGCCAAACTGGTGGCAAGTGGCATCTTGGCAGCTGCACGCTTGACTTTTCTCAGTTCATGGGCAGTTATTTTGCGCCTTGGTTTTTCCACACGCTTCTTGCGACCCTGTTGACTATTTTGAATGAAACGCTTGATTGCTCGATGATCACGCTTCAGAAGCTTTGCAATTTTAAGAGTGCTGCATCCCTCTGCAAGATATCTCACTATTTTTGACTTTTCTGAGCCTGTCAAGTCCTTCTTTTGACCCATTTTGCCAAAGGAAAGGAAGTTGCCTAATAATTATGCACACCTGATATAGGGTGTTGATGTCATTAGACCACACCCCTTCTCATTACAGAGATGCACATCACCTAATATGCTTAATTGGTAGTAGGCTTTCGAGCCTATACAGCTTGGAGTAAGACAACATGCATAAAGAGGATGATGTGGTCAAAATACTCATTTGCCTAATAATTCTGCACTCCCTGTATATTTATATATATATATATATATATATATATATATATACAGTCCATGTAGAGAGCAAGGTAACAGCACCACAGTACAAAAATCTTCTTCTAAAGGTGAAAAATCTTTATTTGAGGTATAGCAACCAATAAAAAGCGACGTTTCGGACCTACATAGTCCTTAATCATGCACTATGTAGGTCTGAAACATCGCTTTTATTGGTTGCTATACCTCAAATAAAGATTTTTCACCTTTAAAAGAAGATTTTTGTACTGTGGTGCTGTTACCTTGCTCTCTACATGGACTGTATATACTGGAGTTTGGCTGATACTCCTTGGTAACGTGCACACAGGTGGGAAAGAAATCTTACCAAAACCTATGGTGCTGGATTCAATTCACTTACTTTATATATATATATATATATATATATATATATATATATACTCTATATATAGTGGATATAAAAAGTCTACACACCCCTGTTAAAATGTCAGGTTTCTGTGATGTAAATAAATGAGACAAAGATAAATCATTTCAGAACTTTTTCTTTAATGTGACCTATAAAATGTACAACTCAATTGAAAAACAAACTGAAATGTTTTAGGTAGAGGGAAGAAAAAATATAAAAATGAAATAATATGGTTGCATAAGTGTGCACACCCTTAAACTAATACTTTGTTGAAGCACCTTTTGATTTTATTACAGCACTCAGTCTTTTTGGGCATGAGTCTATCAGCATGGCACATTTTGACTTGGCAAGATTTGCCCACTCTTCTTTGCAAAAACACTCCAAATCTGTCAGACTGCGAGGGCATCTCCTGTGCATAGCCCTCTTCAGATCACCCCACATATTTTGAATTGGATTCCAGGTCTGGGCTCTGGCTGGGCCATTCCAAAACGTTAATCTTCTTCTGGTGAAGCAATTCCTTTGTTGATTTGGATGTATGCTTTGGGTCGTTGTCATGCTGAAAGATGAAGTTCCTCTTCATGTTTAGCTTTCTAGCAGAAGCCTGAAGGTTTTGTGCCAATATTGACTGGTATTTGGAACTGTTCATAATTCCCTCTAGCTTAACTAAGGCCCCAGTTCCAGCTGAAGAAAAACTGCCTCAAAGCATGATGCTGCCACCACCATGCTTCACTGTGGTTATGGTGTTCTTTTGGTGATGTGCAGTGTTGTTTTTGCGCCAAACATATCTTTTGGAATTATGGCCAAAAAGTTCAACCTTGGTTTCATCAGACCATAACACCTTTTCCCTCATGCTTTTGGGAAACTTCAGATGTGTTTTTGCAAAATGTAGCCTGGCTTGGATGTTTTTCTTCGTAAGAAAAGGCTTTCGTCTTGCCACTCTACCCCATAGCCCAGACATATGAAGAATACGTGAGATTGTTGTCACATGTACCACACAGCCAATACTTGCCAGATATTCCTGCAGCTCCTTTAATGTTGCTGTAGGCCTCTTGGTAGCCTCCCAGACCAGTTTTCTTCTCGTCTTTTCATCAATTTTGGAGGGACGTCCAGTTCTTGGTAATGTCACTGTTTTGCCATAGTTTCTCCACTTGATGATGACTGTCTTCACTGTGTTCCATGGTATATCTAATGCCTTGGAAATTCTTTTGTACCCTTCTCCTGACTGATACCTTTTAACAATGAGATCCCTCTGATGCTTTGGAAGCTCTCTGTGGACCATGGCTTTTGCTGTGGGATGCAACTAAGAAAATTTCAGGAAAGACCAACTAGAGCAGCTGAACTTTATTTGGGGTTAATCAGAGGCACTTTAAATGATGGCAGGTGTATGCTGACTCCTATTTAACATGATTTTGAATGTTATTGCTTAATTCTGAACACAGCTACATCCCCAAAATTTGCTCCCTCATATGCTAACTTATATATGGGATACTTTGAGGCCTGCCACATCTTTGGAGGTGAATGTCATCTAAAATCCAATATCATTACATATGGCAGATACATAGACTATTTAATTCTTATATACAGAGATAGTCAAGATTCGACTATACCAGAATTCATGGAATATCTAAATTGCAATGAATTAAATTTCTAACCATTCTAACCAGAATTAACAACTTACATAATCAGTCTGGGCCAGTGTCCCATGGAACAGTAGACAGATTGACTTTACAAGACAAAGATCCTATTTACTTCCCAACGAAATATAGCAAACAATTTTATAGAATATGCGGAATCATCAAAAAATATCTCCCAGTACTGAATGGGGACATGACACTTAAACATAGATTAGACAACACTGTAAAATTCACAGCAAAGAAAGCCACAAATATAGGGGATATAATAAAGAAAAAATTTCATAAAAAAGAACCAATACAGACCAATTGGTTGACACCCTCCACTGGCTCTTATAGATGTGGGTATGCGAGATGCAAAAGTTTTGATTATACAAATGTGAGTAAAAAATTCACATCAACCCAAACAGGTAAAGACTACTTTATCAAGAGTAGAATCAATTGCACATCCACTTTTGTAATTTATCTAGTGACTTGTAAACAATGTGGCTTTCAATATGTAGGTATAACCACTCGTCCGCTCAAGGACAGAATAAGGGAACACCTTACATCTATAGAAGAGGACATACCTAGAACTCCGTTGCAAAACATTTTCATACACATCCAGAAAATATTAGGAATTTCTCATTTCAGTGAATAGAACATATAATCAAGGACCCCCAGGGAGGAGACAGACTAAAAACCCTACTAAAAAGGGGAGTATTCTGGATTTTCATATTAGAAACAAGGACACCTATAGGTATCAACAGGAGATACGATGTTAACCTATTCATAGAATGAATACATGTATCACTTACAATCATAAGTTATGTAGCAATGAATATTAAATCTAATTGGTTCAGGTCAAAACTATAGTCTTTGTCCTCTAGCATACATATATACACTAGGTTAGAAAAGTATTTCCTTCAATGTACTACGAGATAGATATTCATATTCTCTAAATATTCAACTGAGTTGTAGAGTATGTATCAACTTACCAGCTCTCCAACTTTCAATCATCAGGCATATTTAGAACAACAATATCTTCTATCAGCTTTGGGGTGACTATCTGACTCCTGAACTTATGTGGGTCCCTGTGGATTCGCACCAGTTTATATGGGTGTGCATGCGCAGGGACACATTTGGATACATATGCAGAAGTGAGATTCACAGGATCCTAGAATCCCACACAGTTTCCTGCAATTCCCTACATACCCATGTCTAAGTACAGGCTTATATATTGAATTAATATACATGTATGTGAGGTCTGCAGGAATCTAGTGTTGGTACCCCCCCCACATGTTTTTAATTTTAACTACAAGTATATCCTTTTAAAAGAAGCAGCATATAACAAATTAGGGCACACAATTATTACCTAGCAGGTAGTTTGCACTCTATATTTTAGACTAACTTGACTGAATTTGTTTATGCTATACCTATAGTCACTATTGTTACCTTCTAGTTTAATGTTTGTACATTGTATACAGCTCTTGTACAATAAGCAACTAGTATGCATTTTTTTGTATTTTTTTATTCTTTACATTTTCTGCATTTATGATATCTCATGCATTTTTTGCACTTTTTGTATCCTCTTTGTATTTCTTCTTTTTTTTTGTTTGTTTTGTATGTACTTGCTTTATATCTTTTGTATATTCTGTATTCGTACACTTTTTATGTACATACATGTATTTGTTTTATATTTTTTTTGCATTTTCCTATATGTTGTCTTGGAAAATATGTTTGCACATGAAACTCTTTTATATATATTTGTAATACCTAGTAAAATCCAATGTCAATATTTCATCTCTGTAATACTTGTTGCAGTGCCAGGGGTTAATGTATATCTAACATTCTAATTAAGTATAGACCAATGGGAGGCAATCAATTAACCCTCTTACCTTACTTAACCTCACCTGTGGCACTCTAACAATTATCTCTGAGGAAGCGCATGTCAGCATGCACGAAAAATGTCAGATAATATGAAGCTGCTGCTATCTACCAACTGCTGAATAAACCCATCCTGACATTTGGCTACCAGTCCGGTATTGTGTCTCTTTATCCTATGCTTACATCCCCAGTTATATGAGGGTGTGCACACTTATGCAACCACATTATTTTAGTTTTTTTTTTGTTTTCTTCCCTCCACCTAAAAGATTTCAGTTTGTTTTTCAGTTGTACAGTTTATAGGTCACATTAAAGGTGGAAAAAGTTCTGAATTGATTTATCTTTGTCTCATTTTTTTATATCACAGAAACCTGACATTTTAACAGGGGTGTGTAGACTTTTAATACATTCACTGTATGTGTGTGTATATATATATATATATATATATATATATATATATATATACACCTCTGTCCAGACTGTAGCTGTTTGAAGGGTAACTGCACCTCAAATCGGTCCGAGAACCCTTCTCACAAACATCTGGAGCACCTTCCTTCTTCACCTTCCGCCTGTGAAGGCAAAGACAAGACTAGCTTCCAGTAAGGTGGTAGGGGTTTTAAGAGCTCTGGGAGTTTTGGGATCTTTGCCTCCTCCTAGTGGCTAGGAGTATAAATTCCCAGGACTAATGGATTGTGGACTCTTACCACCTTTATAGAAAAAAAAACATGATTTTATTGGCTTGGTAGACTTAACGCGATCAAAATGGTCATATTACCAAAAATTTTGTATTATATGCAAACCTTGCCCATTCCCCTCCCTGAACAAACAATTTATCATATACAAAAAATGCTAACCAAGTTTATATGGGCAAATAAACGCCCACGAATAGCAACAGCAACGCTTTACCGTCCAAGAGAATTGGGAGGCATGGGGGCTCCGAATTTACAACACTACAGGCAGGCAACCTTTCTGACCAGAATTGTTGACTGGTGTAAGAACGCAGTCAATAAAGAATGGGTTCAGCTAGAACATCAGTTAGCTAACAATACTCCGCTAGGAGGCTTCTGCTGGCTCCCTCCCAGTCAAAGAGCACTTCCAAAAACTGTAGCCACATCGACATGGGAAACTTACAAATGTTGGGACAAGATTATTAAGAAACATTCACACATTTCCTCGACATATTCCCCGCTGACCCCACTAGTGGGGAATGCTCTCCATCCACTTAACCTCATAAAGAGAGGGGAATACCCCTTAAGTATACGAGAATCTCTCCCTGTTTGTGAATTTTACACAGCAGGAAAACCGAAATCGCAAGAAGAAATTATTGCTAAACATGGCCCTAGATTTCAAGATTGGCTTGCGTATTTGCAAATATCCCACTTTCTCACCACACACCCGTTCAAAGCACATCTAACTCGATCTCTCACCCCATTCGAGAATATATGTATCAACCCCCTACCAAATCGGGGAATATTGTCTCTCACACATAAACAAATCTTAGTTACATACTCTAAAACACTGCCATCCTATGTCAGTACATGGGAGAAGGAATCAGAAAGCTCGATGCCTAGACAGACATGGTGTGATATATTCACACGTATGAGTAAAGCTTCTTCATCCATCTCTATCCAAGAGATGAATCTGAAACTGATGTGCAGGTGGTATTATACACCAGTGCGCCTACACCAAATTTTTCCCACAGTTTCAGACATGTGCTGGAGAGGCTGTCAGGACAGGGGCACACCATATCATATCTGGTGGCAATGCCCAATAGCAAAAGATTATTGGGAGGCAATCAAAAGAGAAATTGAGAAAGTTTTGCAATTGTCCTTACCACTAAACATCTGGACTCTTCTTTTTAACTCATTCCCTAAAATAACTTGTAAATTTAGACTAACGCTTTTGACAATTATGGTTAATTCAGGGAAAAAATTGATACCTTTAAACTGGAAGAAGCCAGACCTTCCTTCAGTGGAGGTATGGAAAGCTACAGTAACACATGCACTTACATTAGAGAAATACCACTTCAAGCTGACCAACCGAAAAGACGACTTAGACTCAATACGATTTATATGGGACGAATACAGAAATACCTGACTAGACACATAGTGAGAGTGGTAGCCGAGAACCTCAGTGACCACAGCAGGGTAATTTGTAGTCTTAGATACCAGCTTAGCAATGGAATGCAAAATTTTCAATTAACCATTCAAACACAAGTACATATACGCTCTGGGTTCTCCCTTCTCCTTTCTTTTCTTTGTTTTTTTTTTTTTTTTTTAAATCTTGATAACCAGGAATTCTTTTATGCAGTTAAATTGTTAATAATGTGTTAAAAGTATAAGTAGATAATGTGAAGCAAAGCTATATCTGTACACCTTGTCATTGAATACTGTATGCTTCTGAACCTTTCAATAAAAAGTTTAAAAAAAACAAAAAAAAAAAACATGATTTTAATAACACCTGTACTGTTTGTTACAATCACGACAGTGCAAGTGAGAAATACAATCAAACACCATTTGTAGATGGTGTCCTGAAGTGAGTTTCATTACAGATCTCCTTAGCTGTAGATAATATCACATAGTCTTCACATTAACATATGCATATGTCCCTATACTTAAAGGGACATGAAACTCTTTCATTATTCAGATAGAGAATATACAGTAATTATTACAAAAATTCCAATTTACTTATAACATTTGTTTCATTCTCATGTTATTCTTTGTAGAAGCAATACCTAGGTAGGTAGCGTGCACATGTCTGAAGCACTGCCTGACAGGAAATAGTGCTGCCATCTAGTGCTCTTGCTGATGTATAATTTTGTTGAAAAACTGCTGCCATATAGTGCTGCAGGCTCGTGCACACTCCTGAACTTACTTTCCTACTTCCTACACAGGATAACAAGAAAACAAAGAAAATTTGATTATAAAAGAACATTGGAAAGTTGTTTAAAATTGTAAGTTTTATCTGAATCATGAAGGAAAAACTTTGGGTTTTATGTCCCTTTAAGTAAATATGTAGAGTTTTATTACAGCTCTTGGTGCCATTCTTTGGGCTCGGTTTATCAAGAGAACCTGCAGTCACGATTTATCAAGCAGCGGTGATCAGGCTGCTGCTTCCCCACCCTCTTCTCCACCTCTAAGGTGGAGAATTTCAACTCCCCCCTGGTCTCATCCGACCGGGGAGATTGACAGCTTGCGGCCACGCGTGATTGGCAGTGCACAGGCATGGATTGCATGCAAGAGCAAAATAGCGCTCGTGGCCAAGAAAAAAGAGAACTAACGATGGCACTACTCGGGTTGTTGCCCTTATATGTTTAAATATTATTAAGCCTGCATAGGAGGCTGAAAGTATGCACGTGAGTATCTAATAGGGCGGGTGCTGTACACTTAAACAGAAGTAATGCACAAAAATGATTCAGTCCTAGACTGAGGAGTGTACATACAAAGCACTCAACAACCGTGTGTACTAAAACAGAATTTATGCTTACCTGATAAATTACTTTCTTCAACGGTGTGTCCGGTCCACGGCGTCATCCTTACTTGTGGGATATCTCTTCCCCAACAGGAAATGGCAAAGAGTCCCAGCAAAGCTGGCCATATAGTCCCTCCTAGGCTCCGCCCACCCCAGTCATTCGACCGACGGACAGGAGGAAATATATATAGGAGAAACCATATGGTACGGTGGTGACTGTAGTTAGAGAAAATAATTCATCAGACCTGATTAAAAAACCAGGGCGGGCCGTGGACCGGACACACCGTTGGAGAAAGTAATTTATCAGGTAAGCATAAATTCTGTTTTCTCCAACATTGGTGTGTCCGGTCCACGGCGTCATCCTTACTTGTGGGAACCAATACCAAAGCTTTAGGACACGGATGAAGGGAGGGAGCAAATCAGGTTACCTAAACGGAAGGCACCACAGCTTGCAAAACCTTCCTCCCAAAAATAGCCTCAGAAGAAGCAAAAGTATCAAATTTGTAAAATTTGGCAAAAGTGTGCAGTGAAGACCAAGTCGCTGCCTTACATATCTGGTCAACAGAAGCCTCGTTCTTGAAGGCCCATGTGGAAGCCACAGCCCTAGTGGAGTGAGCTGTGATTCTTTCAGGAGGCTGCCGTCCGGCAGTCTCATAAGCCAATCGGATGATGCTTTTAAGCCAAAAGGAAAGAAAGGTAGAAGTCGCTTTTTGACCTCTCCTTTTACCAGAATAAACAACAAACAAGGAAGATGTTTGTCTGAAATCTTTTGTAGCCTCTAAATAGAATTTTAGAGCACGGACTACGTCCAAATTGTGTAACAAACGTTCCTTCTTTGAAACTGGATTCGGACATAAAGAAGGTACAACTATTTCCTGGTTAATATTTTTGTTAGAAACAACCTTAGGAAGAAAACCAGGCTTAGTACGCAAAAACCACCTTATCTGCATGGAACACCAGATAGGGCGGAGAACACTGCAGAGCAGATAACTCTGAAACTCTTCTAGCAGAAGAAATTGCAACCAAAAACAAAACTTTCCAAGATAGTAACTTAATATCTATGGAATGTAAAGGTTCAAACGGAACCCCTTGAAGAACTGAAAGAACTAGATTTAGACTCCAGGGAGGAGTCAAAGGTCTGTAAACAGGCTTGATCCTAACCAGAGCCTGAACAAATGCTTGAACATCTGGCACAGCTGCCAGTCTTTTGTGTAGTAAGACAGATAAAGCAGAGATCTGTCCCTTTAGAGAACTTGCAGATAATCCTTTCTCCAAACCTTCTTGTAGAAAGGAGAGAATCTTAGGAATTTTTATCTTATTCCACGGGAATCCTTTGGATTCACACCAACAGATATATCTTTTCCATATTTTATGGTAAATCTTTCTAGTTACCGGTTTTCTGGCCTGAACCAGAGTATCTATCACAGAATCTGAAAACCCACGCTTCAATAGAATCAAGCGTTCAATCTCCAAGCCGTCAGCTGGAGGGAGACCAGATTTGGATGTTCGAATGGACCCTGAACAAGAAGGTCCTGTCTCAAAGGTAGCTTCCATGGTGGAACCGATGACATATTCACCAGGTCTGCATACCAAGTCCTGCGTGGCCACGCAGGAGCTATCAAGATCACCGAGGCCCTCTCCTGATTGATCCTGGCTACCAGCCTGGGAATGAGAGGAAACGGTGGAAATACATAAGCTAGGTTGAAGGTCGAAGGTGCTACTAGTGCATCTACTAGAGTCGCCTTGGGATCCCTGGATCTGGACCCGTAGCAAGGAACCTTGAAGTTCTGACGAGACGCCATCAGATCCATGTCTGGAATGCCCCATAATTGAGTTATTTGGGCAAAGATCTCTGCATGGAGTTCCCACTCCCCCGGATGGAATGTCTGACGACTCAGAAAATCCGCCTCCCAGTTTTCCACACCTGGGATGTGGATCGCAGACAGGTGGCAGGAGTGATCCTCCGCCCATTGAATTATTTTGGTCACTTCTTTCATCGCCAGGGAACTCCTTGTTCCCCCCTGATGATTGATATACGCAACGGTCGTCATGTTGTCTGATTGGAACCTTATGAATCTGGCTTTAACATAGCTTATCCGAAGGCACAGACATGTTAAACAGGCTTAAACTTGTCAACAAAGCACAAAAAACGTTTTAAAACAAAACCGTTACTGTCTCTTTACATTTTAAACAGAAAACACTTTATTACTGAATATGTGAACAAGTATGAAGTGTCTTAAAGCATTAAGAGTATTGCACACCAAATTTCAGAGCTTTAACCCTTAAAATAACGGAACCGGAGCCGTTTACAAATTTAACCCCTATACAGTCCCAGCTATAGCCTTTGCTGAGACCCAACCAAGCCCAGAGGGGAATACGATACCAATTGACGCCTTCTAGAAGCTTTTCCAGCAAATTTCAGATCCTCACACATGCATCTGCATGCCCTGCTCTCAAAAAACAACTGCGCAGTAATGGCGCGAAAATGAGGCTCAGTCTACAACTAGGAAGGCCCCCTGACTGGAAAAGGTGTCTAACATAGTGCCTGCCGTTTAATAAACGTTCCCCAAGTTTATAAATGTGAAATATCAGCATAAACATGAATAAAATGCCCAAATAAAGCAATCGATTTAGCCCATAAAAGTGTCTACCAGTTTTATAGCCCATATTAAGCCCTTTATTCTGTTTGTTTGACTAAGAAAATGGCTTACCGGTCCCCATGAGGGGAAATGACAGCCTTCCAGCATTACATGGTCTTGTTAGAAATATGGCTAGTCATACCTTAAGCAGAAAAGTCTGCTAACTGTTTCCCCCAACTGAAGTTACTTCATCTCAACAGTCCTATGTGGAAACAGCAATTGATTTTAGTTACTGTCTGCTAAAATCATCTTCCTCTCACAAACAGAAATCTTCATCCTTTTCTGTTTCAGAGTAAATAGTACATACCAGCACTATTTTAAAATAACAAACACTTGATAGAAGAATAAAAACTACATTTAAACACCGAAAAACTCTTAACCATCTCCGTGGAGATGTTGCCTGTGCAACGGCAAAGAGAATGACTGGGGTGGGCGGAGCCTAGGAGGGACTATATGGCCAGCTTTGCTGGGACTCTTTGCCATTTCCTGTTGGGGAAGAGATATCCCACAAGTAAGGATGACGCAGTGGACCGGACACACCAATGTTGGAGAAATTACTATTAGAGATACTAGCATGAACAAAAGGAAGTGGTATAAATGTCTGGTTCCAATGTGTAAAACTTAACCTTTATTAATATTACAAAACTTAAAAACAATGAAACACTAACAAGACCCTAAGTATTAAAAACACAGTGACGGGGTCGGGGTGAGTGGGCAGAAAGCACAGGTATAGTAACTCCACCTAATAAATCAGAGCACTGATCATTATACAATAACTTGAGCGGACTTGGTAGGGGCTATGAGATAAATATTCTCTCCAAAATAGTGGAATTGTATTGATGAGTACAATCAGGTGAGTAACAGCAATACTCAAACCTCCTATAAGATAGGGACAGTGTAGGGGGATTATAAAGTGGCAGGATAGTATATCACTTGTCCATGTATCTAGGTGTTACCCCAAATTAGGCAATTTCACCTTGTATATCGCAATACAATTTAAATCTGCTGCATTTATGACGTATGGGCATCGATAGATGTCAGGCTGATTTGCCAAGAGACAGCCATGCAGCACTGTAAAATGGGAGATTAGTATCAGAGTTTAAAGTTGGTACATAAACTCATGAAAAAATAGGATGGTCAGTGTGATTCACTTGTGTATTTGTAGAGTGTTTATTTTTTGCACAAAATTAATCATGAGTACATTATCAATTGACTATATAAGTTTTTTGTGTTTTATTACCAGAGTACATATACTATAGATATAATTATCATATACCGTATACTATAAATAATTAATTTACAATGGTGAACAATGGTCACCTGAAGCTTAATATGATATGGTACCTATATAGTATACATCTGTATATTTGCGTATTGGGTATAAATTCCTGTGCTGTTATAATACATGGTAGTGTTAATCCAAATAAAGCCCAATGTCTCGTATATTATTTAATAGATAATACTAGATATTTATTTGTAGCACGAGTATTGCTAATCGTATCACCTATATAGCACTGGGTTTGGTATCCCTGTATTCTCAATTTATCAAGTAAAATATTTAAGTGATGAACAGTTGTCACCTTGCGTTTAGTAAGATATACTATTAACCATATAAGTGCAAATTGAATGCTAATACTGGTTCCTGAACTGTTTTCTTATATAGGAGTAATGATCAGAATATTGCCCTGTGCCACATTTCTTATGCGGCTGAAAGTACTGGGTTGGTTACAGTACTGGAGTAAAAAGTTTTATGGCTGTCTTAATGTGCCGCCATCCACAGTATCAATTACTAATATGTACTACTTTAGAGAACCATATTAAATACTCTAGGACCTTTGAAAAAGCCTCTGGCGAAACATGTTAGGGGGAGCTGAGACTTAGTGTCTCGCTCCGGTTGTGTTAAGTGTTGTTGTTTTTAACTAGCAGTAACGGTCTCTGGGCAGTTTATATCTAATTTAATAATATGGTTTTCTAAAATAATATATTATTAATTTATACTGTGGATAGCGGTACATTAAGACAGCCATAAAACTCTTTACCTCGATATTGTAACCAGCCTAGCACTATCAGTCGCATAACAAATGTGGCACAGGGCAATATTCTGATTACCACTCCTATATAGAAAAGCAGTACTGGAACCAATACTAGCATTTAATATGGACCTATATGGTCAACATTACATCGTACTAAAGGTAAGGTGACAATCGTTCACCACTGAAATATTTTACCTGGTAGATTGACAATATAGGGATACCTCACCTAGAGTATTTAATATGGTTCTCTAAAGTAGTACATATTAGTAATTGATACTGTGGATGGCGGTACATTAAGACAGCCATAAAACTTTTTACTCCAGTACTGTAACCAGCCCAGTACTTTCAGCCGCATAAGAAATGTGGCACAGGGCAATATTCTGATCATTACTCCTATATAAGAAAACAGTTCAGGAACCAGTATTAGCATTCAATTTGCACTTATATGGTTAATAGTATATCTTACTAAACGCAAGGTGACAACTGTTCATCACTTAAATATTTTACTTGATAAATTGAGAATACAGGGATACCAAACCCAGTGCTATATAGGTGATACGATTAGCAATACTCGTGCTACAAATAAATATCTAGTATTATCTATTAAATAATATACGAGACATTGGGCTTTATTTGGATTAACACTACCATGTATTATAACAGCACAGGAATTTATACCCAATACGCAAATATACAGATGTATACTATATAGGTACCATATCATATTAAGCTTCAGGTGACCATTGTTCACCATTGTAAATTAATTATTTATAGTATACGGTATATGATAAATATATCTATAGTATATGTACTCTGGTAATAAAACACAAAAAACTTATATAGTCAATTGATAATGTACTCATGATTAATTTTGTGCAAAAAATAAACACTCTACAAATACACAAGTGAATCACACTGACCATCCTATTTTTTCATGAGTTTATGTACCAACTTTAAACTCTGATACTAATCTCCCATTTTATAGTGCTGCATGGCTGTCTCTTGGCAAATCAGCCTGACATCTATCGATGCCCATATGTCATAAATGCAGCAGATTTAAATTGTATTGCGATATACAAGGTGAAATTGCCCAATTTGGGGTAACACCTAGATACATGGACAAGTGATATACTATCCTGCCACTTTATAATCCCCCTACACTGTCCGTATCTTATAGGAGGTTTGAGTATTGCAGTTACTCACCTGATTGTACTCATCTATACAATTCCACTATTTAGGAGAGAATATTTATCTCATAGCCCCTACCAAGTCCGCTCAAGTTATTGTATGATGATCAGTGCTCTGATTTATTAGGTGGAGTTACTATACCTGTGCTTTCTGCCCACTCACCCCGACCCCGTCACTGTGTTTTTAATACTTAGGGTCTTGTTAGTGTTTCATTGTTTTTAAGTTGTGTAATATTAATAAAGATTACGTTTTACACATTGGAACCAGACATTTATACCACTTCCTTTTGTTCAGGCTAGTATCTCTAATAGTAATATAGTACACACGGTTGTTGAGTGCTTTGTATGTACACTCCTCAGTCTAGGACTGAATCTTTTTTGTGAAAATAGCGCTCGTGTGGAATGTTAAATTCCGGAAGAGGATTGCTACCTGCCAGAGGAGAGCTTGATTGATAAATCGAACCCTTCATGTTCACTTTCTCAAGGAGTAGTTTTGCGTGGACTAGTTTCTGTTTTAGGGTAAGTGGTTGTCTGAATGCCAGGATGAGGAGGTATCATCTGCAAGTAGTGGCTGCCTTTAATCATCTTTTGTATCCCCTCTGGAGCAGGGTTGTATTTGACTAGTTGTTGGATACATATTTTCTTTAATATAGGTGGCAAAAGTCCATGAGCTAGTGACGTATGGGATATACATTCCTACCAGGAGGGGGCAAAGTTTCCCAAACCTCAAATGCCTATAAATACACCTCCCACCTCACCCATACCTCAGTTTTACAAACATTGCCTCCTTATGAGATGGTGAAACATGATGTGCTTGATTTCTTCTGTGAAAGGCACTTCTAAGCATTTTGAAGCCCAGTTTCTCTCTAAGTACAGTGTTTGGGGTCAATTTATCAAGCTCCGAATGGAGCTTGATGCCCCGTGTTTGGCTTGCCAGAAAAACAAGTTATGAAGCAGTGGTCCAAAGACCGCTGCTCCATAACCTGTCCACCTGCTCTGATTCGGCGAACAGACATCGCTGAAAATCAACCCAATCCAATACGATCGGGTTGATTGATACCCCCTGCTGGCGGCCAATGGTGGCGTTGCACCGGCATTTCACAAGAACTGCTGGTGCAATGATAAATGCTGACAGCGTATGCGGTCGGCATTTATCGACGTGCAGCGGACATGATTCGCTATAGCGGATCATGTCCGTCCATCCATCCATCCACACAATGATAAATGGACCCCTTTGTCGGAGGGATGTGAAGGGAGCATTGCCTGATGATACCATGTTTTCGCCTATGGGAAATTTATTCATAAGCCTCTCTGTAAATCGGTCGCAGGGATTCATCTGTTGCCTCACTTTATAGATCGACAATATACTCTTGTACCATTACCTCTGCTGATATGTTTCAGTACTGGTTTGGCTGTCTGCTATATGTGGATGGGTGTCTTACATGGTAAGTATATACTTTTATTTTATAAGACACTCTCAGCTATGGATTGGGCACTTTTTAACTAAAGTTGTTATATATTGTTTGTATACATGCCTTGAGTCAGTAATTCAGTGCTTTTTTTACCGACTTTATTAGTGGCTAAATATTTGTCAATGTTGGTAGAGTCTGTGAAACATACAGTTTTTTTTAACTAGTAATTTATTTATAAATTAGGATGCTAAGTATTATGTTAGTCTCATGAAATGTTGATAATCACATTTTATGCAGCTATAATAGAAGTATCTATTAGGCTTTATTTAGGTACATTTAGTTTTTTTCTATATACAATCAAAATTCTTACCTGCTTTTTAGAGTGATAGGTGTATTAGAAATCCACTACAGCTTTGCATATCGCGCATGTGATGATGCTATTTATGTCATAGGGTGACGTGTCATCATTGTGTGTCATTTTTTTGGCGCCAAAATTTTTTAATTTCTCTGACCAAAATATTCCCAGACAAAATTGCCGTTATAAGCTCCGCCTACAGCTCATTCAGTGTGCTCAGAAATCATTTAGAGAGCTTTCATGCGGCATTTTATGAATCGGTTTTCTTTTTTATAAATGTTCGCTCTGTTTCCCATTCTCTCAAGCCTGTTATATATATATATATATATATATATATCATATATAGGCGCATGGATATAAATTTGTAGAATTAATTTTTTTCAAATTTAGTTTTCTCTTGTTAAGTGTATCCAGTCCACGGATCATCCATTACTTGTGGGATATTCTCCTTCCCAACAGGAAGTTGCAAGAGGATCACCCACAGCAGAGCTGCTATATAGCTCCTCCCATAACTGCCATATCCAGTCATTCTCTTGCAAGTCTCAACAAAGATGGACGTAGTAAGAGGAGAGTGGTGTATTATAGTTTCTTAACTTCAATCAAAAGTTTGTTATTTTTAAATGGTACCGGAGTGTACTGTTTTATCAAAAGCAGCATTAGAAGAAGAATCTGCCTGTGATTTCTATGATCTTAGCAGAAGTAACTAAGATCCATTGCCGTTCTCACATATTCTGAGGAGTGAGGTAACTTCAGAGAGGGAATGGAGTGCAGGTTTTCCTGCAATAAGGTATGTGCAGTAAACATATTTCTAGGGATGGAACTTGCTAGAAAAATGCTGCTGATACCGGATTAATGTAAGTTAAGCCTAAATGCAGTGATTTAATAGCGACTGGTATCAGGCTTATTAACAGAGATACATACTCTTATAAAAGTGTAATATAAAACGTTTGCTGGCATGTTTAATCGTTTTTATATATGCTTTGGTGATAAAACTTATTGGGGCCTAGTTTTTTCCACATGGCTGGCTTTATTTTTGCCTAGAAACAGAGGCTTTCCACTGTTATAGTATAAAAGTTACAGTTGGTGCAGTTAAAATTACAAACTGTGACATTCAGCTTCCCCCAGCAGTCCCCTGCATGCTATAGGACATCTCTGATGGGCTCAAAAGTAGGAGCTGTGGCAGTTGTTATGACTGTTTAAAAAACATATTTTTCATTTTGTTAATCTGTTTTTTGTATTAAGGGGTTAATCATCCATTTGCAAGTGGGTGCAATGCTCTGCTAACTTGTTACATACACTGTAAAAACTTTGTTAGTGTAACTGCCTTTTTTCACTGTTATTTCAAATTTTGCCAAAATTTGTTTCTCTTAAAGGCACAGTAACGTTTTTTATATTGCTTGTTAAAAGTGTTTTCCAAGCTTGCTAGTCTCATTGCTAGTCTGTACAAACATGTCTGACACAGAGGAAACTACTTGTTCATTATGTTTAAAAGCCATGGTGGAGCCCCATAGGAGAATGTGTACTAAATGTATTGATTTCACCTTAAACAGTAAAAATCAGTCTTTATCTATAAAAGAATTGTCACCAGAGGGGTCTGTCGAGGGGGAAGTTATGCCGACTAACTCTCTCCACGTGTCGGACCCTTCGCCTCCCGCTCGAGGGACACACGCTAATATGGCGCCAAGTACATCAGGGATGCCCATAGCGATTACTTTGCAGGACATGGCTGCAATCATGAATAATACCCTGTCACAGGTATTAGCCAGATTGCCTGAATTGAGAGGCAAGCGCGATAGCTCTGGGGTTAGACGAGATACAGAGTGCGTAGATGCTGTAAGAGCCATGTCTGATACTGCGTCACAATATGCAGAACCTGAGGACGGAGAGCTTCAGTCTGTGGGTGACGTCTCTGAATCGGGGAGACCTGATTCAGAGATTTCTAATTTTAAATTTAAGCTTGAGAACCTCCGTGTGTTACTTGGGGAGGTATTAGCTGCTCTGAATGACTGTGACACAATTGCAGTGCCAGAGAAATTGTGTAGGCTGGATAAATACTATGCAGTGCCGGTGAGTACTGATGTTTTTCCAATACCTAAAAGGCTTACAGAAATTATTAGTAAGGAGTGGGATAGACCCGGTGTGCCCTTTTCCCCACCTCCTATATTTAGAAAAATGTTTCCAATAGATGCCACTACACGGGACTTATGGCAGACAGTCCCTAAGGTGGAGGGAGCAGTTTCTACTTTAGCAAAGCGTACCACTATCCCGGTTGAGGACAGTTGTGCTTTTTCAGACCCAATGGATAAAAAATTAGAGGGTTACCTTAAGAAAATGTTTATTCAACAAGATTTTTATTTTACAGCCCCTTGCATGCATTGCGCCTGTCACTGCTGCGGCGGCGTTCTGGTTTGAGGCCCTGGAAGAGGCCATCCATACAGCTCCATTGACTGAAATTATTGACAAGCTTAGAACACTTAAGCTAGCTAACTCATTTGTTTCTGATGCCATTGTTCATTTGACTAAACTAATGGCTAAGAATTCTGGATTAATTAACATTCCTTTCAAGGGGCAGACCTTATTCGGGCCTGGTTTGAAAGAAATTATTGCTGACATTACTGGAGGTAAGGGTCATACCCTTCCTCAGGACAGGGCCAAATCAAGGGCCAAACAGTCTAATTTTCGTGCCTTTCGAAATTTCAAAGCAGGTGCAGGATCAGCTCCATCTACTTCAAAACAAGAGGGAACTTTTCCTCAATATAAGCAGGCCTGGAAACCTACCCAGTCCTGGAACAAGGGCAAGCAGGCCGAAAGCCTGCTGCTGCCTCCAAGACAGCATGAAGGAGCGGCCCCCTATCCAACAACGGATCTAGTAGGGGGCAGACTCTCTCTCTTCGCCCAGGCAAGAGATGTTCAGGATCCCTGGGCGTTGGAGATCATATCTCAGGGATATCTTCTGGACTTCAAAGCTTCTCCCCCACAAGGGAGATTTCACCTTTCAAGATTATCTGCAAACCAGATAAAGAAAGAGGCATTCCTAAGCTGCGTGCAAGACCTCCTTGTAATGGGAGTGATCCATCCAGTTCCGCGGACGGAACAAGGACAGGGGTTTTATTCAAATCTGTTTGTGGTTCCCAAAAAAGAGGGAACCTTCAGACCAATTTTGGATCTAAAGATCCTAAACAAATTCCTCAGAGTTCCATCATTCAAGATGGAAACTATTCGAACCATTTTACCAATGATCCAAGAGGGTCAGTACATGACCACAGTGGACTTAAAGGATGCCTACCTTCACATTCCAATCCACAAGAATCATCATCGGTTCCTGAGGTTTGCCTTTCTAGACAGGCATTACCAGTTTGTAGCTCTTCCATTCGGGTTGGCTACAGCCCCAAGAATTTTTACAAAGCTTCTGGGCTCACTTCTGGCGGTTCTAAGACCGCGAGGCATAGCGGTGGCTCCTTACCTAGACGACATCCTGATACAGGCGTCAAGCTTTCAAATTGCCAAGTCTCATACAGAGATAGTCCTGGCATTTCTGAGGTTGCATGGGTGGAAAGTGAACGAAGAAAAGAGTTCTCTATCTCCTCTCACAAGGGTTTCCTTCCTAGGGACTCTGATAGATTCTATAGAAATGAAAATTTACCTGACGGAGTCCAGGTTATCAAAACTTCTAAATGCTTGCCGTGTTCTTCACTCCATTCCGCGCATCTCAGACCGCTGCAATTATGCATGCTCAGTCAGTGGAATGGGGATTACACAGATTTGTCCCCTCTACTAAATCTGGATCAGGAAACCAGAGATACTCTTCTCTGGTGGTTATCTCGGGTCCATCTGTCCAAAGGTATGACCTTTCGCAGGCCAGATTGGACCATTGTAACAACAGACGCCAGCCTTCTAGGTTGGGGTGCAGTCTGGAACTTCCTGAAGGCTCAGGGTTCATGGACTCAGGAGGAGAAACTCCTCCCAATAAATATTCTGGAGTTAAGAGCAATATTCAATGCTCTTCTAGCTTGGCCTCAGTTAGCAACACTGAGGTTCATCAGATTTCAGTCGGACAACATCACGACTGTGGCTTACATCATCCATCAAGGGGGGACCAGGAGTTCCCTAGCGATGTCAGAAGTCTCCAAGATAATTCGCTGGGCAGAGACTCACTCTTGCCACCTATCAGCGATTCATATCCCAGGGGTAGAGAACTGGGAGGCGGATTTTCTAAGTCGTCAGACTTTTCATCCGGGGGAGTGGGAACTCCATCCGGAGGCGTTTGCTCAATTGGTTCTCCGTTGGGGCAAACCTGAACTGGATCTCATGGCGTCTCGCCAGAACGCCAAGCTTCCTTGTTACGGATCCAGGTCCAGGGACCCAGAAGCGGCACTGATAGATGCTCTAGCAGCGCCTTGGTTCTTCAACCTGGCCTATGTGTTTCCACCGTTTCCTCTGCTCCCTCGTCTGATTGCCAAAATCAAACAGGAGAGAGCATCGGTGATATTGATAGCGCCTGCGTGGCCACACAGGACCTGGTATGCAGACCTAGTGGACATGTCATCCTTTCCACCATGGACTCTGCCTCTGAGACAAGACCTTCTAATACAAGGTCCTTTCAATCATCCGAATCTACATTCTCTGAGACTGACTGCATGGATATTGAACGCTTGATCCTATCAAATCGTGGCTTCTCCGAGTCAGTAATTGATACCTTAATACAGGCACGAAAGCCTGTCACCAGCAAAATGTACCACAAGATTTGGCGTAAATATCTTCATTGGTGTGAATCCAAGAATTACTCATGGAGTAGAGTTAGGATTCCTAGGATATTGTCCTTCCTCCAAGAGGGTTTGGACAAAGGACTATCAGCTAGTTCTTTAAAGGGACAGATTTCTGCTCTGTCTATTCTTTTACACAAGCGTCTGGCAGAAGTTCCAGACGTTCAGGCATTTTGTCAGGCTTTAGTTAGAATTAAGCCTGTGTTTAAACCTGTTGCTCCCCCATGGAGATTAAACTTGGTTCTTAAAGTTCTTCAAGGGGTTCCGTTTGAACCCCTTCATTCTATTGATATCAAACTTCTATCATGGAAAGTTCTTTTTCTGATGGTTATTTCCTCGGCTCGAAGAGTCTCAGAGTTATCTGCCTTACATTGTGATTCTCCTTATCTGATCTTTCATTCAGATAAAGTAGTTCTGCGTACAAAACCTGGGTTTTTACCTAAGGTGGTTTCAATCAAGAGATTGTTGTTCCATCATTATGCCCTAATCCTTCTTCAAAGAAGGAACGTCTTTTGCATAATCTAGACGTAGTCCGTGCATTTAAGTTTTACTTGCAGGCTACTAAAGATTTTCGCCAAACATCTCACCTGTTTGTTATTTACTCTGGACAGAGGAGAGGTCAAAAGGCCTCGGCAACCTCTCTTTCTTTTTGGCTTCGGAGTATAATCCGTTTAGCATATGAGACTGCTGGACAGCAGCCCCCTGAAAGAATTACAGCTCATTCTACTAGAGCTGTGGCTTCCACCTGGGCCTTTAAAAATGAGGCCTCTGTTGAACAGATTTGCAAGGCTGCGACTTGGTCTTCGCTTCATACCTTTTCAAAATTTTACAAATTTGATATTTTGCTTCTTCGGAGGCTGTTTTTGGGAGAAAGGTTCTACAGGCAGTGGTTCCTTCCGTTTAAGTTCCTGCCTTGTCCCTCCCATCATCCGTGTACTTTAGCTTTGGTATTGGTATCCCACAAGTAATGGATGATCCGTGGACTGGATACACTTAACAAGAGAAAACATAATTTATGCTTACCTGATAAATTTATTTCTCTTGTAGTGTATCCAGTCCACGGCCCGCCCTATCCTTTTAAGGCAGGTCTAAATTTTAATTAAACTTCAGTCACCACTGCACCCTATGGTTTCTCCTTTCTCTGCTTGTTTCGGTCGAATGACTGGATATGGCAGTTAGGGGAGGAGCTATATAGCAGCTCTGCTGTGGGTGATCCTCTTGCAACTTCCTGTTGGGAAGGAGATGGATGATCCGTGGACTGGATACACTACAAGAGAAATAAATTTATCAGGTAAGTATAAATTATGTTTTTTTGCAATTATGTCTCAAACTGAACCTGCCTTTGATGTTACCATAGGATTTGAGCTGCCTAAACAGGTATCTACCAAAGCTAAGTATGTTTGTTGTAATACAGCTGATCTAAATTATTCAGCTAAATTATGTGGCTCTTGTTTTGACAATTTTTTAAATATATCCATGAGTACCAATACACCCACTATTCATAGCATTACTGCAGAAATGTAAGATTTTATTGTTGCAGCTATAGATAAGGCAATGGCTGCTATTTTACCTTCAAATAAATGTATAAGTTTTTTGCAACATTTTCCTAAACTTAGTGAATTAAAGGGACACTGAACCCAAATTTTTTTCTTTCGTGATTCAGATAGAGCATGCAATTTTAAGCAACTTTCTAATTTACTCCTATTATCAATTTTTCTTCGTTCTCTTGCTATCTTTATTTGAAAAAGATGGCATCTAAGCTTGTTTTTTTGTTCAGAACTCTGGACAGCACTTTTTATTGGTGGATGAATTTATCCACCAATCGGCAAGAACAACCCAGGATGTTCACCAAAAATGGGCCGGCATCTAAACTTACATTCTTGCATTTCAAATAAAGATACCAAGAGAATGAATGCCATGTCAGAGACTGATATAGACAAAAAAAATTTAATTTAAGTTATGATAGTCGTTCTCTCTTAAAGGAAGTTTTGTTTACTTTGGGTATTGAGGGGTCTAAATCTCCTGATGATAAGGCTAGTAACGGTCTA
Source organism: Bombina bombina (assembly GCF_027579735.1). Classification (NCBI taxonomy): domain Eukaryota; kingdom Metazoa; phylum Chordata; class Amphibia; order Anura; family Bombinatoridae; genus Bombina; species Bombina bombina. The sequence goes on along the minus strand of NC_069500.1, from coordinate 1,203,594,719 downwards.
AATTATGTATTTAAGACTTCTGTTATTACTCCTGAAGTATTTCCTATTCCTGATGCTATCTCTAATGTGATTGCTAAAGAATGGTCTAAGCCTGGTACCGCTTTTAACTCTTCTTCTAGGTTTAAGAAATTGTATCCTTTACCTGAAGCCAAGGATCCTTTAGATAGGAAGCTTAAATCTTATCTAAGAAGGGCATATTTACATACTGGCTATATTCTTAGACCTGTTATATCTATGGCTGATGTTGTTGTTGCTGCTGCTTCTACTTTTTGGTTGCACAGTTTAGCACATCAGTTGTCTTCAGATTCTGAATTATCTAACATTATTGTTTTACTTCAACATGCAAATCATTTTATTTGTGATGCTATATTTGATGTTAGGAAGATCAATGTCAAATCCATGTATTTAGCCATTCTAACTAGAAAAGCTTTATGGCTTAAATCTTGGAATGCTGACGGTGTATAAAACTAGATTATAATCTCTCGCTTTTCAAGGTAAACATTTGGTTCACAATTGGATTCTAATATCTCCACTGTTACTGGGGGTAAGGGAGTTTTTCTGCCCCAAGACAAGAAATCTAACGCTCCTAATCATATTTTTATTCCTTTTGCCAGAATAGAGAACAGAAAACCACTCTTTCCTCTAAGGCCTCTGGCTCTAACTGGAGACCATCTCTGAATTGGAATAAATCCAAGCCTTATTAGAAACCAAATCCTTCCCCTAAACATACACGAAGGAGCGACCCTCAAGCCAGTTCTTCTGGTAGGGGGCAGACTAAAGCTATTTCAAAGAGTTTGGACAGACTCTGTCCAAAATCAGTGGATTCAGAATATAATTTCTCAGGGATGTCCTTTGGGAAGATTCTCTCTTACCCAATGTAACAAAAAACCCTGTAAAAGCTCAAGTCTTTCTGAAATGGGTTTAAGTTCTAGAACTTTCAGGGGTAATTATCCCGGTTCCACAGCAGGAACAAGGATTGGGTATTTTTATTCAAATCTATTCTTTGTACCAAAGAAGGAAACATTTTCAGACCAATTACGGATCTGTAAACTTTAAATCGTTTTGTAAGAGTCCCAATTTTCAAGATGGTGACTATAAGGCCTATTCTGCCTTTTGTTCAGCAAGGTCACTTCATGCCCACAATAGACTTACAGGACCATTACCTTCACAATTCGATTCATCCAGATCACTATCGTTTTCTGAGATTCTCTTTTCTAAACAAGCATTACCAATTTGTCGCTTTTCCGTTTGGCCTTGCAACAGCACCAAGAATATTCTTAATAGTTTTAGGTGCAGTTCTATCTGTAATCAAAGAGCAGGGTATTGCGGTGTTTCCTTATTTGGATTATATATTAGTACTAACTTAATATTTTCATTTAGAGAATCCCACACAAAACAATTTCTGTTTCTTCTTCAAAGACATGTGTGGAGGATCAATTTACCAAAGAGTTTCTTGATTTCTCAGACAAAGGTTACCTTTTTTAGGTTTCCAGATATATTCAGTGTCCATGACTATTTCTTACAGAACAGAGACATTTGAGATTGGTTTCAGCTTGTCTCAACCTTCAGTCTCTTATCATTCTCTTCAGTGGCTATGTGCATGGAAGTTTTAGGTCTCATGATTGCAGCATCAGACACAATCCTTTTTGCTTGTTTTCATATGAGACCTCTACAGCTTTGCTTGTTGCACCAATGGTGCAGGGATTATACTCATCACAACTGATATACTTAAATCCCAACACTCAACTCTCTCTGACTTGGTGGTAAAACCATCACCCTTTTGTTCAAGGGGCCTCCTTTGTTCGTCCGACCTGGACTGTGATCACAACAGATGCAAGTCTCACAGGTTGGGGAGCTGTCTGTCTGACATCACAAGGAGTTTGGAATCCTCGAGAGGCAAGGTTACCAATCAATATTAGAACTCTGTTCTATTTTCAGAGCTCTTCAGGCTTGGCCTCTATTAAAGAAATTACCGAATATTTGGTTTCAAACAAACATGTCACAAAAGTGGCATATGTCAATCATCAAGGGGGGACTTGCAGTCCCCTAGCAATGAAAGAAGTGTCTCTAATACTTTCTTGGGCTGAATCCAACTCTTGTCTAATCACTGCGATTCATATACCAGGTGTAGACAATTTGGAAGTGGATTATCTCAGCCGTCCAATTCTACATCCGGGGAGTGGTCTCTCCATCCAGATGTGTTCTATCAGATTGTGCAGATGTGGGATCTTCCAGGCATAGTGGTCTTCCAGGCATAGATCTGATGGCCTCTCGTCTAAACAAGAAACTTCCAAGATACCTCTCCAGGTCCAGGGATCCTCAGGCGGAATTGATGAATGCTCTAGCAGTTCCATGGTTTTACCAACCTGCTTACATTTTTTCACCTCCGGGAGTAATCTCAAAGATCATAATGGAACAATCTTATGTGTTTCTGATAGCACCAGCATGGCCTCACAGGTTCTGGTATGCAAACCTTGTCCAAATGTCCAGTTGCCAACCTTGGTCACTTCCTCTAAGACCAGACCTTCTGTCTCAAGGCCCGTTATTCCATCTAGATCTCAAATTTCTAAATTTGAAGGCATGGAAATTGAACGCTTAGTCCTTAGTCATAGAGGTTTCTCTGACTCTGTGATTAACAATATGATACAGGCTCGTAAGCCTTTTTCAAGGAACATATATCACAAGGTTTGAAAAACCTATATATCATGGTGTTCCACTCATAGAATTCCTAGGATTCTACAGTTTCTTCAGGATGGTTTGAATAAAGGTTTATCTGCCAATACTTTGAAAGGACAAATCTCTGCTCTGTTTTATTTCAGAGAAAGATTGCTAATCTTCCTGATGTTCACTGTTTCGTACAGGCTTTGACTCATATCAAACCTGCTATTAAATCTCTCTCCTCCTTGGAGTCTAAATTTGGTATTATAGACTTTGCAGGCTCCTCCTTTTGATCCTATGCATTCTTTGGACTTTAAACTACTTTTTTTGGAAAGTGTTATTTCTCTTGGCTATCTCTTCAGCTAGAAGAGTTTCTGAATTGTTTGCTCTCTCTTGCGAGTCTTCTTATCTGATTTTCCATCAAGATACAGCTGTTTTGCGGACTTTGTTTACATTTTTTGCCTAAAGTTGTGAATTCATCAATAGGGAAATTATTGTTCCTTCCTTGTGTCCTAATTCTAAGAATACTCTTGAAAGGTCTTTACATTCTTTGGATGAGGTAAGAGCTTTGAAATATGTTGAGGCTACTAAATATTTCAGAAAGACTTCTAGTCTATTTGTTATTTTTTCTGGTTCGAGAAAAGGTCAGAAAGCCTCTGCCATTTTTTTGGCATCTTGGTTAAGATGGTTAAGCTGATTCCCAAAGCTTATTTGGATGCAGGGCAGCTCATTCTACAAGATCAGTTGCCACATCTTAGGCTTTCAAGAATGAAGCTTCAGTTGATCAAATCTGCAAAGTAGCCACTTGGTCTTCTTAGCATAAATTTACTAAATTTTACCATTTTGATGTTTTTGCTTCTTTGAAAGCAGCTATTGGTAGAAAGGTTCTTCAAGCAGTTGTCTACGTTTGAGTCTAGTGCCTATGATTTAAGTTTTTTGAATTTTTAATTATTATTTTGGCTTTAATTTCTCGGCGGAAATAGCTGTTTTTATTTTATCCCTCCCTCTCTAGTGACTTGTTGACTTCCACATCTTGGGTATTATATCCCATACGTCACTAGCTCTTGGACTCTTGCCACCATGAAAGAAATGAATTTATCAGGCAAGTTCTTACATAAATTATGTTTTTCTTCTCTCTGCAGTGTAATAGAAGCGCATGTGGGCTATTGACAGTTTTGTATTATTTATATCCCTTGTTTTTGTAGCCTATTTGTTTGAATGATTGGGACAGAGTAAAGGAGTGAAATGGGAGCAAACTCTGTGATATCAGGTAACTTGGCTTGGGTGGGAGCTGTGGATGTATCTGCATATGTCTGTTAGTTTCCAGTCGACAGGTGAATACAGTTTATCATGTGTGATGGTTTTGTTGCAGCCAAGAAGCTGACACAATCATTAGAATTAGATGATTGAAGGATGAAATAAATTAAATGATTTCTGAAAATGTTCAAGGTTTTTTCTCATTATGTCTATAACATGAACATAATATCAACGTAGTGAAAGTATTCGAAAGGTTTGTGAGGGTGAGTGGCTAGGAATTAGCCATAAAGAGGTTTGCATACTGTGGTGCCATTTAGTGCCCATGGCTGAACCCCATGACTTGTAGATAGTTATTGAACCTGAAATAATTGGGTCAGTAAAAAATGAAATTTATGCTTACCTGATAAATTTATTTCCGGATATGGTGAGTCCACAATGTCATCATTTATTGTTAGGAATATCACTCCTGGCCAGCAGGAGGCGGCAAAGTGCACCACAGCCAAGCTGTTAAAAGGACACTGAACCCAAAATTTTTCTTTTGCAATTCAGATAGTGCATGCAATTTTAAGCAACTTTCTAATTTACTCCTATTATCATTTTTTCTTTGTTCTTACTATCTTTATTGAAAAAGAAGGCATCTAAGCTTTTTTTTTTTTTGGTTCAGGACTCTGGACAGCCTTTTTTATTGGTGGATGAATTTATCCACCAATCAGCAAGGACAACCCAGGTTGTTCACCAAAAATGGGCCGGCATCTAAACTTACATTCTTGCATTTCAAATAAAGATAGCAAGAGAACAAAGACAATTTGATAATAGGAGTAAATTAGAAAGTTGCTTAAAATTTCATGCTCTATCTGAATCACAAAAGAAAAAATTTGGTTCAGTGTCCCTTTACGTATCACTCCCCTTCCCACAAACCCCAGCCATTCGACTGAAGAGAAATGGAGAAAAAAAAAGTAGTAACACAAGGTGTAGAGGTGCCTGAGGTTTAGTAAAAAATTAACCGTCTTAAAATAAGGGCAGGGTCATAGACTCACCATATCCAGAAATAAATAAATTAATCAGGTAAGCATAATTTTTTTTTTCTTTCCTAAGATATGGTGAGTCCACAATGTCATCGTTTACTGTTGGGAACCAATACCCAAGCTAGAGGATGCTGATGACTAGGAAGGGACAAGACAGGTAGACCTAAACAGAAGGCACCACCACTTGAAGAACCTATCTCTCAAAAGAAGCCTCAACCGAGCAAAAGAATCAAATTTGGAAAAAAAATTGCTGCCTTGCAAATCTGTTCCACAGAAAATTCATTTATGAAAACCCAATAAGAGTAGACAGCCCTAGTGAAACGAGCTGTAAATCTCTCAGGAGGGTGCTGACCAGCAGTCTCATAAGCAAAACAAATTATACTTCTCAAACAAAGATAAAGAGAAGTAGCAGAAGCTTTCCAGAGAAACAAATAAACAGGGCAAATGACTGGTGAAAATCCTTAGTCGCCTGTAGGTAGAATCTTAAAAGGGACATGAAACTAATTTTTTCTTTTTTGATTCAGATAGAGCATGCAATTTTAAACAGCTTTCTAATCTACTTCTATTATCTAATATGCTTCATTCTCTTGACAGTACTTTGCTGAAAAGCATATCTAGATAGGCTCAGTAGCTGCTGATTGGTGGCTGCACATAGATGCCTTGTGTGATTGACTCACCCATGTGCATTGCTATTTCTTCAACAAAGGATATCTGAAAAATGAAGCAAATTAAATAACATAAGTAAATTGAAAAGTTGTTTAAAATTGTATCCTTTATCTGAATCATGAAAGAAAATGTTGGGTTTAATGTCCCTTTAAGGCATGCACAACATCCAATATGAAGAAAGATTAGGACATAAAGAAGGAACTACAATATTCTGATTTAACCATTTTAGGAAGAAACCAAATAGTACGAAGAACCTCCTTAGCAGCATGAATATAAAATAAGGCGAATCACACTGCAAAGCCAAGAGTTCCGAAACTCTCCGAGCAGAGGAAATAGCAAAAAGAAAACAGAATTTATGTTTACCTGATAAATTACTTTCTCCAACGGTGTGTCCGGTCCACGGCGTCATCCTTACTTGTGGGATATTCTCTTCCCCAACAGGAAATGGCAAAGAGCCCAGCAAAGCTGGTCACATGATCCCTCCTAGGCTCCGCCTTCCCCAGTCATTCGACCGACGTAAAGGAGGAATATTTGCATAGGAGAAATCATATGATACCGTGGTGACTGTAGTTAAAGAAAATAAATCATCAGACCTGATTAAAAAACCAGGGCGGGCCGTGGACCGGACACACCTATGTTGGAGAAAACAGAATTTATGTTTACCTGATAAATTACTTTCTCCAACGGTGTGTCCGGTCCACGGCCCGCCCTGGTTTTTTAATCAGGTCTGATGATTTATTGTCTTTAACTACAGTCACCACGGTATCATATGATTTCTCCTATGTAAATATTCCTCCTTTACGTCCACGGCGTCATCCTTACTTGTGGGAACCAATACCAAAGCTTTAGGACACGGATGATGGGAGGGAGCAAATCAGGTCACCTAGATGGAAGGCACCACGGTTTGCAAAACCTTTCTCCCAAAAATAGCCTCAGAAGAAGCAAAAGTATCAAATTTGTAAAAGTTGGTAAAAGTGTGCAGTGAAGACCAAGTCGCTGCCTTACATATCTGATCAACAGAAGCCTCGTTCTTAAAGGCCCATGTGGAAGCCACGGCCCTAGTGGAATGAGCTGTGATTCTTTCAGGAGGCTGCCGTCCGGCAGTCTCATAAGCCAATCTGATGATGCTTTTAAGCCAAAAAGATAGAGAGGTAGAAGTTGCTTTTTGACCTCTCATTTTACCAGAATAAACAACAAACAAGGAAGATGTTTGTCTGAAATCCTTTGTAGCATCTAAATAGAATTTTAGAGCATGGACAACGTCCAAATTGTGTAACAAACGTTCCTTCTATGAAACTGGATTCGGACACAAAGAAGGTACAACTATCTCCTGGTTAATATTTTTGTTGGAAACAACCTTCGGAAGAAAACCAGGCTCAGTACGTAAAAACCACCTTATCTGCATGGATCAGATAGGGCGGACAACACTGCAGAGCAGATAACTCAGAAACTCTTCTAGCGGAAGAAATTGCAACCTAAAACAAAACTTTCCAAGATAATAACTTAATATCTATGGAATGTAAGGGTTCAAACGGAACCCCTTGAAGAACTGAAAGAACTAGATTAAGACTCCAGGGAAGAGTCAAAGGTCTGTAAACAGGCTTGATTCTAACCAGAGCCTGAACAAACGCTGAAACGTCTGGCACAGCTGCCAGCCTTTTGTGAAGTAAAACAGATAAAGCAGAGATCTGTCCCTTCAGAGAACTCGCAGAAAATCCTTTCTCCAAACCTTCTTGTAGAAAGGAAAGAATCTTAGGAATTTTTATCTTGTTCCATGGGAATCCTTTAGATTCACACCAACAGATATATTTTTTCCATAGATTATGGTAAATTTTTCTAGTTACAGGCTTTCTAGCCTGAATAAGAGTATCTATTACAGAATCTGAAAACCCACGCTTTGATAAAATCAAGCGTTCAAACTCCAAGCAGTCAGTTGGAGGAAAACCAGATTCGGATGTTCGAATGGACCCTGAATAAGAAGGTCCTGTCTCAAAGGTAGCTTCCATGGTGGAGCCGATGACACATTCACCAGGTCTGCATACCAAGTCCTGCGTGGCCACACAGGAACTATCAAGGTCACCGAAGCCCTCTCCAGATTGATCCTGGCTACCAGCCTGGGAATGAGAGGAAACGGTGGGAATACATAAGCTAGGTTGAAGATCCAAGGTGCTACTATTGTATCCAATAGAGTCGCCTTGGGATCCCTGGATTTGGACCCGTAACAAGGGACCATGAAGTTCTGACGAGAGGCCATCAGAACCAAGTCTGGAATGCCCCATAATTGAGTTATTTGGGCAAAGATTTCCAGATGGAGTTCCCACTCCCCCGGATGCTCCTCCATCGCCAGGGAACTCCTTGTTACCCCCTAATGGTTGATATATGTAACAGTCGTCATGATGACTGATTGAAACCTTATGAATTTGGCCTTTGCTAGTCGAGGCCAAGCCTTGAGAGCATTGAATATCGCTCTCAGTTCCATTATGTTTATCGGGAGAAGAGAGTCTTCCCGAAACCATAGACCCTGAGTTCTCAGGGGTTCCCAGACCGCGCCCCAGCCCACCAGACTGGCGTCGGTCGTGACAATGACCTATTCTGGTCTGCGGAAGCTCATTCCCTGTGACAGGTTGTCCAGGGTCAGCCACCAACGGAGTGAATCTCTGGTTATTTGATCTACTTGTATCGTCGGAGACAAGTCTGTATAATCCCCATTCCACTGTCTGAGCATGCCCAGGTGCAATGGTCTTAGATGAATTCGTGCAAAAGGAACTATGTCCATTGCCGCAACCATCAACCCTATTACTTCCATGGACTGCGCTATGGAAGGAAGAAGAACAGAATGAAGTACCTGACAAGAGCTTAGAAGTTTTGATTTTCTGGCCTCTGTCAGAAAAACCTTAATTTCTAAGGAAACTATTATTGTTCCCAAGAAGGGAACTCTTGTTGACGGGGACAGAGAACTTTTTTTTTTTTCTATGTTCACTTTCCACCTGTGAGATCTGAGAAAGGCTAGGACAATGTCCGTATGAGCCCTTGCTTTTGACAGAGACGACACTTGAATCAGGATGTCGTCCAAGTAAGGTACTACTGCAATGCCCCTTGGTCTTAGCACCGCTAGAAGGGACCCTAGTACCCTTGTGAAAATCCTTGGAGCAGTGCTAATCCGAATGGAAGTGCCACAGGTAATGCTTGTCCAGAAAGGCGAACCTTAGGAACCGAAAATGTTCCTTGTGGATAGGAATACGTAGGTACGCATCCTTTAAGTCCACCGTGGTCATGAATTGACCTTCCTGGATGGTAGGAAGGATCGTTCGAATGGTTTCCATTTTGAATGATGAAACCCTTAGAAACTTGTTTAGAATCTTGAGATCTATAATAGGTCTGAATGTTCCCTCTTTTTTGGGAATTATGAACAGGTTGGAGTAAAAACCCATCCCTTGTTCTCCTAATGGAACAGGATGAATCACTCCCATGCTTAACAGGTCTTCTACACAGTGTAAGAATGCCTGTTCGAAGATAATTGAGACCCGTGGAACCTTCCCCTTGGGGGTAGTTCCCTGAATTCCAGGAGATAACCTTGAGAAACTATTTCTAGCGCCCAAGGATCCTGAACATCTCTTGCCCCAGCCTGAGCAAAGAGAGAAAGTCTGCCCCCCACCAGATCCTTCCCAGATCGGGGGCCAACACTTCATGCTGTTTTGGTAGCAGTGGCAGGTGACTTGACCTGCTTACCCTTGTTCCAGCCTTGCATCGGCCTCCAGGCTGGCTTGGTTTGAGAAGTATTACCCTCTTGCTTAGAGGGTGTAGAATTTGAGGCTGGTCCGTTTCTGCGAAAGGGACGAAAATTTGGCTTCTTTTTAGCCTTAAAAGACCTATCCAGAGGAAGGGCGTGGCCCTTTCCCCCAGTGATGTCTGAAATAATCTCTTTCAAGTCAGGGCTAAACAGTGTTTTACCCTTGAAAGGGATGTTAAGCAAAAGCGCTCTGCGCGCCACGATAGCAAACCCTGAATTATTCGCCGCTAATCTAGCTAATTGCAAAGCGGCATCTAAAATAAAAAAGAGTTAGCCAATTTAAGAGCTTGAACTCTGTCCAAAACCTCCTCGTACGAAGATTCTTTATTGAGCGACTTTTCTAGTTCTTCGAACCAGAAACACGCAGCTGTAGTGACAGGAACAATGCATGAAATTGGTTGTAGAAGGTAACCTTGCTGAACAAACATCTTTTTAAGCAAACCCTCTAACCTTTAATCCATAGGATCTTGAAAGCACAACTATCTTCTATATGAATAGAAGTGCGTTTGTTTAGAGTAGAAACCGCCCCCTCGACCTTGGGGACTGTATGCTATAAGTCCTTTCTGGGGTCGACTATAGGAACTAATTTCTTAAATATAGGGGGAGGACAAAAGGTATGCCGGGCCTTTCCCACTCCTTATTTACTATGTCCGCCACCCGCTTGGGTATAGGAAAAACATCGGGGGGCACCGGAACCTCTAGGAACTTGTCCATCTTACCTAATTTCTCTGGAATGACCAAATTGTCACAATCATCCAGAGTAGATAATACCTCCTTAAGTAGTGCGTGGAGATGTTGAAATTTAAATTTAAAAGTTACAATATCAGGTTCTGCTTGTTGAGAAATTTTCCCTGAATCTGAAATTTCTCCCTCAGACAAAACCTCCCTCCTGGCCCCTTCAGATAGGTGTGAGGGTATGTCAGAACAGATATCATCAGCGTCCTCTTGCTCTTCAGTGTTTAAAACAGAGCAATCACGCTTTCTCTGATAAGTAGGCATTTTGGAAAAAAATGCATGCAATAGAATTATCCATTACAGCCATTAATTGTTGTATGGTAATAAGTATTGGCGCACTAGATGTACAATGGGCCTCTTGTGTGGGCAAAACTGGTGTAGACACAGAAGGGGATGATGCAGTACCATGCTTACTCCCCTCATTAGAGGAATCATCTTGGGCAATATCATATCTATGGCATTATTATCCCTACTTTGTTTGGACATTATGACACAAATATATCACATATATTTAAATGGGGAGACGCATTGGCTTTCATACATATAGAACATCGTTATCTGATGGTTCAGACATGTTAAACAGGCTTAAACTTGTCAACAAAGCACAAAAAACGTTTTACAATAAAACCGTTACTGTCCCTTTAAATTTCAAACTGAACACACTTTATTACTGAATATGTGAAAAAGTATGAAGGAATTGTTCAAATTTCACCAAAATTTCACCACAGTAACTTAAAGCCTTAAAAGTATTGCACACCAAATTTGAAAGCTTTAACCCTTAAAATAACGGAACCGGAGCCGTTTTTACATTTAACCCCTATACAGTCCCAGGTATCTGCTTTGCTGAGACCCAACCAAGCCCAGAGGGGAATACGATACCAAATGATGCCTTCTATAAGCTTTTTCAGTGGTTCTTAGCTCCTCACACATGCATCTGCATGCCATGCTTTCCAAAAACAACTGCGCATTAGAGGCGCGAAAATGAGGCTCTGTCTATGACTAGAAAAGGCCCCCAGTGAAAAAGGTGTCCAATACAGTGCCTGCCATTTTTATTAAAACAATCCCCAAGATTTAACAACTATTAAAAGTAATAATCTGCCAAATATACTTAGTAAAGTAATCGTTTTAGCCCAGAAAAATGTCTACCAGTTTTTTAAGCCCTAATGAAGCCCTTTATTCTTTTACTTAAACTAAGAAAATGGCTTACCGGTTCCCATAGGGAAAATGACAGCTTCCAGCATTACCGAGCCTTGTTAGAAATGTGTCATACCTCAAGCAGCAAAAGTCTGCTCACTGTTTCCCCCAACTGAAGTTAATTCCTCTCAACAGTCCTGTGTGGAAACAGCCATCGATTTTAGTAACGGTTGCTAAAATCATTTTCCTCTTACAAACAGAAATCTTCATCTCTTTCCTGTTTCAGAGTAAATAGTACATACCAGCACTATTTTAAAATAACAAACTCTTGATTGAAGAATAAAAACTACATTTAAACACCAAAAAACTCTAAGCCATCTCCGTGGAGATGTTGCCTGTACAACGGCAAAGAGAATGACTGGGGAAGGCGGAGCCTAGGAGGGATCATGTGACCAGCTTTGCTGGGCTCTTTGCCATTTCCTGTTGGGGAAGAGAATATCCCACAAGTAAGGATGACGCCGTGGACCGGACACACCTATGTTGGAGAAACAAAACCTTCCAAGATAATAACTTAAAATATATGGAATGCAATGGCTCAAACGGAGTCTGCTGCAAAACTTTAAGAACGAAGTTAAGGCTCCAAGGAGGAGCAACAGACTTAAACACAGGCCTGATTCTGACCAGAGCCAGACAAAAAGAAGAACATCTGGCATATCCGCCAGATGCTTAGGTAACAAAATAGACAATGCAGAAATCTGACTTTACAGAGTACTGACTGACTTTTCTCCAGACCTTCCTGAATAAAGGAGAAAATCCTAGGAATCCTGACCTTACTCCACAAGTAGAACTGGATTCACACCAATAAAGACATTTACGCCATACCTTATGGCAAATCTTTCTAGTAACAGGCTTCCGAGCCTGAATGAAGGTCTTCAATGACCGACTTATAAAAACCACGCTTAGATAGAACTAAGCGTTCAATCTCTAAACAGTGAGTTTCAGAGAATGAGATTTGGATGAAGAGATGGATCCTGAATTAAGAGGTCCTTCCTCAGAGGAAACCTCCAAGGTGAAAGAGATGACATCTTCACTAGTTCTTGTCAGGGTTTTTTCCTGCTTTGATTGCCATGTGCTGCTGGCAGCCATTTTACTCACCTCTCTTGCTGACTCTGGTGCATACTGTGTGATGCTGCTCATTTCCTGCACTTCCTTTTATGGCCAGACTGGTGTGCATCATCCGTGTGAGACAGGATGCAGTCTCAGAATTGTGATGTCATCACTTATTATTTAAAGGGCCTCTGTTCAGTATGCTTTGCACTTGCATTGTGTCTCAGACCTGTTTGTGAGAGCTCCTGTGTATTACCTGGCTGTCTGACGTCCCTCCTGGTTCCTGATCCCTGGCTTGTTCCTGACTCTGCTGTTCTCCTTGTTCCTGATTCCGGCTCGTCTGACTACCAGCTGTGGTTTTGATTCCTGGCTTCTTATTTGACTTGTGGACTTTTTATTATTTTTTGTTATTAATAAAAGGTGTCATTATTTTTGCACTTCTCGTCTCAGTCTGATTCCTGGCACCCTGACATTACGCAAGGACCATGAATCCTGATGGTGCTAATAATCCACCTTTACCTGCCATAATTTCCAGGATGGATGAACAGGATCACAGCTTGGATCAATTTGCACTAGGCCCTGCAAACCCTGCTGACTCGCACTGCACATTTGAACCAAAGTGTCCCGCAAGTTATGGCTGCCCCTGTTTCCGCTGATGCACCTAATCCTACCAGGAGCATGTCCGGTTCTGCACCTCTACCTCAGCAATGTGGAGGCGATCATAATCAGTGCAGAGGGTTTTTAAACCAGGTGGGCATTTACTTTGAGATGTTACCTCAGGCATTTCCCTCTGACAGAGCTAAGGTGGGATTTCTCATCTCGTTACTCTCTGACACATCTCTTGCCAGGGCTAATCCCTTTTGGGAGACTAATAAAACTGGGATTTCAAATTACCCTGAATTTGTAGCCTCCTTTCGAAGGGTATTTGATGTTCCGGCTCACTCCTCCTCTGCTGCTAAACGACTCATGTCCATTCAGCAAGGTACAAGATCTGTTGCTCAGTATACCATTGAGTTCCGTACACTTGCCGCAAAAGTAGGTTGGAACAATGAAGCCCTTGTTGCCGCCTTCTTTCATGGGCTCTCTGATGCAATTAAAGACAAAGTTACTACCAGAGATTTAGAAGAAGGCATTGGTGTCTTTTTTTATCTTAATTGACATCAGACTAAGTGAGAGGCCCTCTTTCAAGGGTACTAGCGTGCCAGTGCTCATTTTTACTGACCAGAATAATTTAACTTATCCATCTGAAGCAAAACGTTTGTCGCCCCGACAGGCCAGATGGGCGCTATTTTTGTCTCTGTTTAATTATGTGGTCTCCTACCTGCCTGGTAGTAAGAATGTTAGGGCTGATGCCCTCTCTTGACAATTTTCGCTTCTGTCCATGGAGGAGTCTGTACCTACTCCAGTTATACCTCCTGACCATATTTTGGCTACCATATGTACTAATTTGACTTCTCCCTTGGGGGAGGAGATCCTGGCTGCACAAACCAAAGCACCTCCTGAGAAACCTAGTGGTAAGTGTTTTGTTCCTGAGAATCTTCTAACTAAACTTTTGCACACTTCCCACTATCCTAAAGCCGCAGGTCACCCAGGCAAGAACCAAATGATTTGGTCTGTCACTCGACAATTCTGGTGGCCAGGTCTTAGTTCTGATGTTGATGCGTATGTTGCCTCCTGCTCAGTTTGTGCACAGAATAAGACTCCTAGACGTCTTCCTGTGGGTCTTTTTCAACCTATTGCTGCTAATGGTGAATGTCCTTGGACAATTTTCCATGGGCTTCATTGTCGAGCTCCCTGTTTCCAATGGCAATACTGTTATCCTTATGGTGGTTGACTGTTTTTCTAAAATGTCACGCATTCCCTTGAAAAAGTTGCCTACCGCTCAGGAGCTTGCTTCAATTTTTGCCCGGGAGGTCTTCCGTTTACATGGGTTACCCAAGGAGATAGTGTCGGACCGGGGTAGCCAGTTTGTCTCCAGATTTTGGCGTTCCTTTTGTGCTCAAATGGGGATCCAGCTTTCCTTCTCCTTGGCATATCACCCTCAATCCAATGGGGCTGTGAAACGGTCTAATCAAGCTCTGGAACAGTTCCTCCGTTGCTATGTCTCAGATCACCACAATAATTGGTCTGAACTGTTACCTTGGGCAGAGTTTGCTCGTAATAGTGCTATTAATGCTTCCTCCAAGTTATCCCCGTTCATGGCGAATTATGGGTTTCAACCATCCTTGTTGCCCGATTCATTCATGTCTGAGGGTATTCCGGTTTTGGAGGAGCATCTCCGGCAACTCCGTTCCACATGGGTGCAGTTTCAGGATTGCCTTCATTGTTCTATGCAGCGCCAAAAGTTTCAGGCTGATTGTAGGTGTCTGCCCGTGCCTTCCTACCAGGTTGGTGAGAGAGTTTGGCTATCCTCCCGCAACTTGAACCTTCATGTGCCTTCCAATAAACTGGCTCCCACGTTTTGTTGGTCCTTTTCGAATACTCCGACGGGTCAATCCTGTGGCCTACGCTCTTGACCTTCTTCCTGCAATGCACATCTCCAATGTTTTTCATGTCTCCCTCTTGAAACCATTGGTTTGTAATTGGTTTACCACTGTGTTACCTCGTCCCCGTCCTATCTTTGTTGACAACCATGAGGAGTATGAGGTCAGCAGCATTATTGACTTTCGTATGTCCAGGGGCCGCATACAGTATTTGGTTCACTGGAGGGGCTACAGTCCGGAGGAGCGTTCATGGGTTCCCTCCTCTGATCATGCTCCCGCTCTCCTCCGTGCCTTCCATGCCCGTTTCCCCAATAAGCATTTTGTCCTCCCGCAGGGGAGGAGTCGTTGAGGGGAGGGTACTGTCAGGGTTTTTTCCTGCTTTGTTTGCCATGTGCTGCTGGCAGCCATTTTACTCACCTCTCTTGCTGACTCTGGTGCATACTGTGTGATGCTGCTGATTTCCTGCACTTCCTTTAATGGCCAGACTGGTGTGCATCATCCGTGTGAGACAGGATGCAGTCTCAGAATTGTGATGTCATCACTTATTAGTTAAAGGGCCTCTGTTCAGTATGCGTTGCCCTTGCATTGTCTCAGACCTGTTTGTGAGAGCTCCTATGTATTACCTGGCTGTCTGACGTCCCTCCTGGTTCCTGATCCCTGGCTTGTTCCTGACTCTGCTGTTCTCCTTGTTCCTGATTCCGGCTCGTCTGACTACTCGCTTTGGCTTCTGACTCGGCTCGTCCGACTACCAGCTCTGGTTTTGATTCCTGGCTTCTTATTTGACTTGTGGACTTTTTATTATTTTTTGCTATTAATAAAGGTGTGATTATTTTTGCACGTCTCGTCTCAGTCTGATTCCTGGCACCCTGACAGTCCTGCATACTAGGTCCTGTGAGGCCATGCAGGAACTATTAGAATAACTGATGCTCTCTCCTGTTTGATACGAGCAATGACTCGTGGAAGGAGAGCAAATGGAGGAAAACTGTATGTCAGACTGAAATCTCAAGAAACCAACAGAGTATCCATCAGGGTGGATCTCCTGACCTTGAACCATACCTTGGAAGCTTTTCAGTCTGCCAGAACGCCATCAGATCCAACTACGGCATTCCCCATTAGAGGGTTAACCTGGAGAACACCTCCGGATGGAGAGCCCACTCCCCGGGATGAAAAATCTGTCTGCTGAGGAAATCAGCTTCCCAGATGTCCACTCCTGGAATATGGATGGCAGATAGAGAGCAAATGTGAGCTTCCGCCCACCGAACAATCCAAACCACCTTCTTCATGGCTAAGGAACTCCAAGTTCCTCCCTGGTGGTTGATGTAAGCCACTGAGGAGATGCTGTCCGACTGGAACCTGATAAACCAGGCTAAGGACAATTGAGGCCAAGCGATCAGAGCATTGTAAATCACTCTCAACTGATCTTAATGGGGAGAGCCAACTCCTCTTGAGTCCTTAGTCCTTGCGCCCCTAACGAGTCCCAGACTGCTCCCCAGCCCAACAGGCTGGCATCCGTGGTCACAATCACCCACAAAGGTCTCTGGAAGCACGTGTCTTGGAACAGATGCCCCTGAGGAATTCACCACAGAAGAGAGTCTCTTGTTGATTGATTTAGATCTAGCTTCTGAAAAAGATTTGAATAGTCCCAGTATCATTGACTGAGCATGCATAACTGCAGAGCTCACAAATGGAAACTAGTAAAGGAAAAGAAGACCATGGAAGCGTCCATCAGACCAATCACCTCCATACATAGAGCCACTGATGGCTAAATAGTAGACTGCAAAGAGACAAAAGGAAAGAATTTTTGATTTTCTGACCTCTGTCAGAACAAGATCTCTGAATAAGAATTTGCTTGTTGAAAAAAAGACACTTTAGGTCAAGAATTGGACGAAACATTCCCTCTTTTTTTGAAAACCACAAGCAGAAATGAATAGACTCTTAGAAACCTAGCTAGAGACTGCAAATTAAACTTAACTGAGCCAACAAGTCTACAGGAGACACCAACGCTCAGCAGTCGGTCCCTGACCACACATCCCCTACTAAAGAAGGGAACACCAGCCGACACTCCCAACAGGGATAGGGCAAGAAGAACCAAAGGAAACCGAAGGGTTACCACAATTTCATAAAAGGAATAATCCCCGAGAACAAGCCCGGCTCACAAAAACTCAAATTGGTCCTAGGTCCTGACCAACCAGGGGCAACGCTCCAAACAGAAACCACAAGGTTTAGGACCAGTCCTCGGAAGAGAACAATCTTCTCGCCACATCGTGCAAATGCACCCAGAAAACAACTGAAGACCAAGTCATCAAATTGACAGAACTCCTAATACAGAAGTATTCAGAGACAAAAACGGGTAGCAGACCCAGATGAAGCACCCCTGGGTCAAAAAGGTAACATATTGTAAAATCTCCCAAAGAGTCCACTCAAGTCAACCCAGCCACCAGACCTGCACATAGGTCTCGAAAAAAAGGGAAGAGCACAGAACCTCAATGAGGCCCTCTGCACCCCCAACCCGAAGATGACCAACAGGTCCCAGAACCCACTCCCAGCTGGCCCAGCCCAAGCGTCGGCAGGTCTGAAAACAGGGGAACATCAAAACCCCAACACCAGCTAAAACTGGCGGAAGAATGGCCTCGGCCATCCCAACAGAGTTCAGGTGCCAATAAGGCTGTAGACTCAGAGAAATCCAGCAACAGGACCAACACAGGCTCGATGTGGAGCCAGAAATCTCCAGGTGGAAAAGAACAACCCTGAGTCGCCAGACAGGGACCACACCCCCGAAAAGGAGGAGATAAATCCCCCCCAAAGAAAGAGGGCAGATGTAAAGCAAGGCACAAAGCCACGGGCCAAACCCAGAGATCACATCTCCAACGAAGATGAGCTTCAAGGGTCCCTTGGAAAAAATAGCCTCCCACGCTGAAGCGGATACCCCACAACCCTGGAACTAGGGGACCCGATCAAACCTGGGTCCTAACCGACAGGCGACGATCCGCAACGTGGTCCACAAAGACATAGAGGAAGCCTCCGCAACCGGAAGCAACCAGGCCAATTTGTTTAAACAAACAAAATCATGGAAACTCAACACCCTGTCTGATATAAAAAATAGACCCATCGGGGAATAATACTCAAAAACTAGAAGCCTGAACAAGGAGCAACCGGCCCATCCCTGAAAACGGGAACAAGACTCACTCATAATCTCAACGCAAGGGAAGAGAAGAGTCCTTGCAAGAGTCCCACACTCCCAGAGAGAGCTAAAGTACGACAGAGTCGCACAAGACCCCAGAGCCCCAAAAGGCGTACCAAACATTGAGTACAAAGAGAGAGAGAGAACAAGGCTAGTCTGCATAATCTCCTCTGGAACCCCAAGAGAGTACATCCAAGGAACATGATGCAGGGCATCCCTTTGTAGAAAACCCCTAAGCAAAGCTTGGAAAAGGAGACAACACAGCCCATCGTCCCAGGAATGGAACGACTACCTCAGGACAAGCCGCCAGAAAAACGTACAAAGTCCTAAAGACTGAACTCAAAGGAAGAGATCAACAGGAACAGTCCAAGAAAGGTCACCCATTAACCCCAAAGGCAAACCGCGCGGAAACCGGCGGCAAAAGGAACCAAGTCCTACATCCTCTAACCCACACAGGAGAGAAACACTCCAGTCCTGACATGATGTCGTCTACAACCCAGAAAGTTGCAGCGGAACCTTAAAACGAGTGTACCAGAATGCGCTGCAAAGCCCCTTTAAGGGACTCAAGGCGCTGCTAATTTTATCAACCTCGAAAGGAGAAAAGGCCGAGTAAACCTTGCCGGGGATCGAAACTGCGACCCTCTGTTTGCTACAGTACAGAGTCGCCACAGAGCATTAGAGCGCTGAACTAGCTGTCCCGTTAACCCCAGATGGTGAAACCTGTAAGAATAACTAGTGAACCATGCAGAGCACTTTGCGCCAAAACCAGACCAACCCAGCCTAACAGGCGCCACGTGACTGAACTAGGCCTTATGACAGAAGTTAAAAGAACCCAATCAGGACCAGCCTGAAACCAGGTCCATCACTGCCAAGGCCGCATATAAATCTCCCTGAACGGGGAAGAGCAACAGTCAACATAGGAATAAACACGTCCTAGACCAACTTCCCCAGAAGTAACATAGCGTTTAAAATATATCGATTCCAGAAAATTTGTTCCAAGGAAAATATAACTAACATGAGCTTTAACAAAATAAAATATCATCCTAACCGGATAAAATAAAAGAAGGCACCCTTAGGGTATTGCCTAAGAAAAAACAGCCAGCCCAACAGTGCCTCAATAAGACACGAAGGTGCCCCAGTCTATATCGAAAAGCACAGCATACCCCCGCCGGAGCAAAAGACACCTCTGGCCCCGAAGGTTGACCCCCTGTAGACCCAGAGAGCTGAACAGGCCCCATGCCTGATGAGCTCTGGAAACCGGAACACGAACAGTATCTTAAGCCACCTTCTGGAAGCTGTAGATTCACCAGCCACCTTCTGGAAGCTGTAGATTCACCAGCGCCAAGATTATGGACATGCAACATCGTGCCGAAACAAGCCACCTTCCGAAGAAGGATAAGCAAGGTCTGGGTCACCTGCATGCGTAGTAAGAGAATGTTTAAGAGAACTCGCCATTTGGGGGACAGAACCCCCAGAGGCGGATGGCTCAGCTGCCCCTTGATTCCCCGATCCAGAGGAATTGAGCACGGAATTAGGAACATCACTGGTAGGCAAGTATCATCCAGGGCAAAATGCATTTTGCGCAAGGAGTAGAAAATAAAACAGAGATGTCCGTCTCCGCAAAAATAGATTCCTCCATAACTAGGATATTGATACAAGAATGGACCAGATAAAAAATCTAAACGGCACCTGAAACCCCCTGTGGCTGGGGCACTCACCACCTCCTATGTACCAGACCCCTTCAGACCAGAATTTCTCCGTTGCCAGTCAGGAACACGGAAATGAAAGCAAAACATGTGACCACACCCGGTCACAAGGAGAACTGTATAATCCAAAAAGCGTGCCCAACCCAAAGGCTGCATCGCTTGAAAAATAAAAACGTTATGTTCCACAAGCCATGAGCCTAAAAACACTACACATAAGCAGATTGAGTCACATAAACATGATTAAACCCCCCCTGTTCAATAACCCCCCTCAGGAGATATTACCCTTGATTCCAAGATACTAAAGGAGTCTCACTGAGACCCTGAAACATAATTGAGACCAGCGAGGTGGTAGCCCCTCAGGAAACAATACAGTACATTACTGAAGAAAGTAAAATGAAACGAACGATCTTACCGGAATCTAAACCATGGAACGGGAACACGACCCTTCAAGTGTGACTAAGAGTAGCATCGTCTCCGCCAGAGAGAAGAAAGCAGGCAGCGAAACTCGTCAACAGTGATTTCTTGTGGAGCTGTTAGAGCTGTGAGACTCTCTCTGCATCTCCGGACTCTAACTTTCATCCATGCCCTCACTGAGGGGCTGATAGGATTACTTAAAACTCCAGTCCCATGTCGAAGAGTACTACCCTCCATAAGAGACGATTGAAAATCTGACACTTCTCTGCCAACCTCCTGGGACGTAAGGCAAAGAATAACTGGGGGATGAGGGAAGTGGGAGGAGTATTTAAGCCTTTGGCTGGGGTGTCTCTGCCTCCTCCTGGTGGCCAGGTTCTGAATTCCCAAAAGTAATGAATGCAGCTGTGGACTCTTTCCATTTATGAAGAAAATAAGAAAACCCAAACCTAGTTCTAAATTCTTAATTAGATCAAACTCAACAGAATGACCTAGCTTTAAAAGCCATTCCCAAAGTAGTAAGGAAACCGTATTTAAAATATAGGGTCAAACGGTTTGCCTTAAGCAGCCTGTTGTTTATGAAGCCTTCAATAATTATTCTAATGTAGGATGTGGGGTGCCTAAAGTAAACTTACTTTTTCAGATGAACCATAATGGATGTACCTTTAAGGAAGCAAGGAATAAGACCACCATCCAATGCAAAATAATTATTGATGAAGGTGATGCATGAGAGACTGTAATAGCTGCTTTAGCCAAAGTGTGGAATATATTCACACATTTACTATTTAATTGTATCACTAGCAAACATAATAATACAACTTAGTCTTTAATTCAGATACTGTACATTCTTAATTCTCCTTGGGAGTCACTTCTTTTTAAAAAAATGATGTAAAATTGAAAAACAAACACTGTATAATACAAACATTAAATGGAAATACCAGCCCATATGTCCCATGCTGAAATGTTTACATTCTCCTTTGAACATAATATATTTCTGAGAGTAGGCAGAATATAAAAAGGCGTATGATATGATTAAGACACAAAACTTATTGCAGACTGCCTTGTGGAGTTGGTTCTCTACAAGGCGTTTTGACGTATTGGATAACAAAGGTTGTGAAAAATCCTAAGCAAAAGAAAAAAAGAAAAAACTGAAACAAAGCAAATTAAATATGAGCTGAGAAATCAGTATCATCTTGTTATTTTAACTGTAAGGAAACATCACTGTCTAATAATTTCTAAATGTGGAGTGAAAGATAAAATAAGCACAATCATTTTAAGCCTTTATTTATAAAAGCTTTAAAAACAAATATTATCCTTTGTTTGCAAAAAAAATTCTTCTGCATTAAAAAGGACTGTTCTGTTACAATGTTGTAACTTATTTGAAAAGAAAATCAGGACAATTTGAAGTATAAATGTAAATATATCAGAAAGACAGATTTGCTGGTATTTTATACATATTGGCAGTGTGTGCATATTATATACACTCTATTCATTTCTGGGAAGTATTAGCCATGAGCAAACAAAAGTCCTATTCCATCACTTCAATATCTTGTCAAAGGATGGTTATTAAATTACTTTACATACGATATATAAAAATATATTCCAAAAATAGTCAAAAAAGTAAACTAATATTACCCTACAGCTGCTACAACATTTTTTTGTTGTTACAACAAATAGATGTCTTTGTAGCAAATACAAAAGCATATGGTCTGCCTCTTCCAATAGCGTTAAGATTTCTCGTTCCCTCAACATACGGTTCAATTTTCTTTTTTTTTTTTTTTTTTTAACTTTTTGCATGGGACATTTTTCTTCATAAATGAAAATTACGTTCACAAAATCAAGCACATAATAAATAGGAGTTCATAAAAAATAAAGTTTTTTTTTTGTTTTTTTTAGTAAACATGAAAGAGATAAAAGTCAAGTTTTGGATTTAGGAATGAAATAATATTTTTTTTTAAATAGATGAAGTCAAATTATAGAGTTGGTATTTTTACAAATGTGAGCCAGACAATATTTTAAACCTAGACTGGGACATTACCCCATTTCAACAAAAGTTTATAGAATCTGATGGGCCTTTATTTTTTATTAGCTCTACAAGCACTGAGCTATGGAATTTTATCTGGTTAAACACACAACATGGTTTTAAAATGTAGTGCATCATCTGTCATATAATTTGCAGCTGCTCCAAATTATATATATATATAAAATATATATGTTACTTGTGCAAGGGTAAAAAAATAAAATAAAAAAAACAAAAAAAGCAGAATCAGCATCCACATTAAAGTGCAAAAAAATTGATGGTCCTTGTTTGTGAATTGCTGAACAGAGTTTAACAGTTTTTTTTTTATATTCACTGCTGACATAAATTAGTAGAACTCTTTAGTTATGCAGGGAAATTAAGACAAACCATCCATTTTCCCAAAACACTTAGGGGCCATATGATTTGTAGTGATTACAACAGCAGTGTCTGATGGTAGCTAAATAAGGCATATAGGAAAATCGAGACAGATCTGTCTCAAGTCCAAGTGGTTCCACATTTTACAAAGAAAGGCACAAAATAAAGTGCCAAGATAGGGGAATCACTGTCCTAGCAATCCAATGAGAGATAAAACAAGTACAAGCTTTAATAGCTTGGTAATGAAAAGTGCTGCCTTATTGTCCATGTAAGATCATGCCTGTTTATTGGCTTCCTCTTCATATGCATTTCCTGTCCCATTTTGTACATAAGATGAGCCAGACCCAAGGCCATATAAATGGCCGCAGTATTTAGCATCATCTATGTGATCCTCAAAAAACATCTGGAAAAAAAAGAAAGAAAAAGTAATGCATGTGGGCTTAAAGGGATAGTCTAGTCAAAAATAAACTTTCAGATAAAAGGTATGTAATTTTAAACAACAACTTTCAAATTTACTTTTATCATCAATTTTGCTTTGTTCTTTTGGTATTCTTAGTTGAAAGCTAAACCTAGGTAGGCTCATATGAAAATTTCTTAGCCCCTGAAGGCCACCTCTTATCTGAATGCATTTTGAAACATTTTCACAACTAGAGGGCGTTAGTTCACGTGTGCCATATGGAAAACATTGTGCTCACGCCCGTGGAGTTACCTAGGAGTTAGCACTGATTGGTTAAAATGAACTAGTCAAAAAAAAAAAAAAATAAGGGGGCAGTCTGCAGAGGCTTAGATACAAGGTAATCATAGAGGTATAAAAGTGTATTAATATAACAGTGTTGGTTTTGCAATACTGGGTAATGGGTAAAAGGGATTATCTAACTTTTTAAACAATAAAAATTCTGGTGCAGACTGACCCTTTAAATCATTTTAAATTAATCTTAATTGCATGCAAATATGGTTTTGGATTATCTTCTTTGAGAATAAAGAAATGCATACTTCTCTCATTTTGAAGAAAGCCATTCCCGTCATTAATGAGTCTGAGCCTGCCTGATGCTGAGGTCCTATCCGCTCCAGTTCCAGTTGCTCTGCCACTTCTTGCAACCCACCCTATTAAAAGATAGAACAGGAGAAAATTGTTACAGACGACACTATGCTTGCATCGGCATACCACAAACATTACAGCACTGTTTTAGGAAGATGTCGAGGCGCTAAACAATCATAAATCCACGTGCACAGATTACTTTATAAGCATGGAGACCATTCAATGCTCTAAAACTACAAAAGATAAATAAATAAGCATGTATGACAGAGTGCTTTCAAATAAATTGAATTGAATAATGCTTCTGCCTGCTTTTAAACGCCCCTTTAATTTGTGCTAGATTCCCCTGGTAACCATTTCCTCCGTCTCCATTTTGTCTAACAGTAACCATTTTATCAGATACTGTCTAAAATTCATTCATCCTGACACCCCCCTCCCCTTCGTCTAATTTGCAAGTGTGTAACGCCTGGCTAACTTAGACTGCCTATAACAGCTGCTTCAAATCAGTAGAGTACTTTTCACTGCTACATATAGAGCATGCACAAGGCTCATTTTGAGCCGTGGCTCTCTGATTCGAAGTGTTACAAGTAGCAGAGTTACTCACTGGAGTTAGAAACTGCAGACCAACTAACAGGTAAACTTAATAACTCTACTTACTATACGACTGATAACAGAGAACCTATGAAATCATCGTATTCAAAAAAGTGATACTCCCTTCACGTCCCTCTGACATTCGATGTACTCTGAGAGGAATCAGGCTTCAACAATGCTGAGAAGCGCATATCAACGTAGAAATCTTAGCACAAACTTACTTCAACACCTCCATAGGAGGCAAAGTTTGTAAAACTGAATTGTGGTTGTGGTGAGGGGTGTATTTATAGGCATTTTGAGGTTTGGGAAACTTTGCCCATCCTGGTAGGATTGTATATCCCATATGTCACTAGCTCATGGACTCTTGCCAATTACATGAAAGAAACTTTGTTTCCTTATAAACACTACCCCCTCTAACTCTCCTGTGTCTAGTCATACGCGCTCCTACAAATCTCACTCTCACCTTCTGTCTCTCTCACTGCTACTACTGCTTCCTGCTGGTGATGTCTCTCCTAACCCTGGCCCTGCAGCAATCACCACACTTTTACATTCTCGCTCCATCTCCCACTGCAAAAATTCTAGGTCACGCAATAACAACAATCTCATCTCCATTAACGCACAGCGCCAATCCCCTCACTTTTCTTGTGCCCTCTGGAATGCTTGCTCCGTCTGTAACAAACTTACAACTATTCACGACCTGTCTCCAACGCTTTCAACCTTTTAGCAATTACTGAAACCTGGCTATCTTCCTCTGACACTGCTTCCATTGCTGCTCTCACACACAATGGTCTCCACTTTAGCCACACACCTAGGCCTGGTGAGAGACACGGTGGCAGTGTTACTCTCCCCATCTTGCTCCTATCAGTACCTATCCCCATTTCCATCTCTCTCCTTTTCTTCCTTTGAAGTCCACTGCATTCGCCTGTTCTCCCCCCTCTCTCTCAGAGTGGCAGTTATCTATCGGCCCCCTGGACCAACCTCCCAATTCCTTGACAACTTTGCTGCCTGGCTTCCTTACTTTCTCTCTACAAATACACCTGAACGCCCAACAAACACGCCACCTACAAAAATGCTCCCGCACTGCTGAACGTGCCTGGAGGAAATCCCGCTCTGAACCTAATTTCATGCACTATAAGTTCATTCTGTACTCTTACACCTCTGCCCTTTGCTTAGCTAAGCAAACCTACTTCTCTTCTCTTATATCCACTCACTCCTCAAACCCTAAAAGACTCTTCTCCATTTTCAACTCTCTCCTCTACCCACCTGCACCACCACCCTCATCTGCATTCAGTGCTCAAGACCTTGCTGACTATTTTTTCAATAAAACACTTGCCATCCGAAGAAACATCCCAACACAAACCTGCAATCTCCCAACTCCGCTCCCAGTCACCCCCTCTGCCATTCTCTGCTCCCTCCTCCCAACCACTGAGAGTGAAGTGGCTTCCCTTTTGTCTTCCTCACACCTCACTACCTGCCCACTTGACCCTATTCCTTCACATCTAATTCCACCTCTTTCTCCCACCCTCACTTCGGCTCCTACTCACATATTCAACCTATCCCTTTCTACCGGCTCATTCCCTGCCTCCTTCAAACATGCAAAGGTCACCCCCATCCTCAAAAAACTCTCCCTTGACACTAACTCCCCTGCAAACTAACGCCCCATATCACTGTTCCCGCTAGCTTCAAAATTCCTTGAAAAACTAGTTTTCAATCGCCTAACCCACTTCCTGTCCTCCAACTCACTGCTCGACCCCCTGCAATCTGGCTTCCGCCCCCAACACTCAACTGAGACTGCCCTCACCAATGTTACTAACGATCTCCTTTCTGCTAAAAACAAAGGCTACTATTCTATACTCATCTTAGTTGACCTCTCTGCTGCCTTTGACACTGTTGACCATCCCCTTCTCCTACGGACTCAGCTCTCTTGGTCTCTGTGACACTGCCCTCTCCTGGATTCACTCTTATCTCTCTAACAGATCCTTCTCCGTCTCTTTTGCTGGTGACTCCTTCTCTCTATTGCCTCTGTCTGTTGGAGTACCTCAAGGCTCTGTCCTGGGTCCTCTACTCTTTTCTATTTACACTTCTTCACTGGGTAAAACTTAACAGCTATGGCTTCAGCTATCACCTCTATGCTGATGATACCCAGATCTACCTTTCCACCCCTGCACTCTCTCCTGTCAATTCTCACATCAGTGACTGCTTATCTGGCATTTCCTCCTGGATGGCCTCTCACCACCTAAAAATAAACATGTCTAAGACCGAACTACTTCTAATTCCCCCCTCTAACTACTCCAGTTTCTAATTTTTCTATCACGGTTGGCGGCACCACTATCTCCCCATCACCCCAAGTCCGCTGCCTCGGAGTCACGCTTGACTCAAATCTGTCCTTTATTCCCCACATCCAACTGCTCTCTACAGCCTGCCGCAACCACCTACGCAATATCTCCAAAATGCGTCCGTTTCTGAGTGCTGAAACTATTAAACAGCTAATCCACTCCATGGTAATTTCCAGACTTGACTACTGTAACAACTTACTAACTGGCCTCCCTCTCTCCCGCCTCTCTCCCCTCCAATCCATCCTAAATGCATCTGCCAGGCTAATCCACCTCTCTCGATGCTCTGTTTCTGCTGCACCTCTCTGCGAGTCCCTTCACTGGCTCCCCATTCACAGCAGAGTTAAATTCAAAATTCTCACCCTGACCTACAAAGCCCTCACCAATGCTGCCCCACCCTACCTGTCCTCACTCATCAACAAATATACTCAAGCCCGCCCCCTAAGATCCAAAAATGACCTGCTTCTTGCGTCCTCTACCATCACCTCCTCTCATGCTAGACTACAGGACTTCTCTCGTGCTGCACCAACCCTCTGAAACGCACTTCCTTGAACTGTCAGACTTGCCCCTAACCTCTCCTACTTTAAACGTTCCCTAAAGACCTTTCTGTTCAGGGAAGCTTATCACCCGACTTAATAACAAACTAATTTCACTTAACTAACAGTTGCCCTCTATCTCCTCACTAATATCATTCTCACCTTTGTAGTCCCCACCTCCTGTTTCCCATCCTCCTACCCATCTAGATCTGTATTTGTCTGTAAAACTTTGTCTTTTATCGTATTGTTTCTCCATTGTACTGTTATCCTTGTACCCATGGGCAGCACTGCGGAATCTGTTGGCGCTTTATAAATAAAGAATAATAATAAATAAATTGAAAAAATAGCAAAAATGAATTTTTCTCTGTGAAAAAGCTGTCATTAGCAGAGCAATTACTAATAAAAAGAGATACAAACTACAACACTTAATGTTTGTGAAATGGATTAGAATTATCTTGGCATTGCCAAAAAATGGCAAAAAGGCATAACAATCTTAGAATGTTCTTAGAACAGACTAGATTCACAATAAAATTAGAAGTTTTCAACACTTTTTCCTTATGAGATGAACACACTGCATACTGGTACTTGACTGAATGTGCTATGAGCAACTATCAATATAATCTTCAAAATAAATAACTTCAGAAGACACCTTATAATATTCATTAGTCAAAAGAATCCAAATTCTAACAGCTAAGAACCTAAATTAAAAAATTTTCTAAATCCAGGAGGGATGTAACAATGTCAGAGTAAAACACTATTAAAGAACAGAAGCAAGAATCTGAACTAATTGCTAAACCAATAATTAAAAACCATCTTAAAGTGAAGGTAAACTTTGATGAATGAAAGCCCGTTTTTTAAAAATACTATGAAAAACAGGGGCACTTTCATTCATCAAAGTTTACAAAGCAGCCGTTTTGATTAAAAACTTACCTTTTTTTCTTTTCATAGGCAGAGCAACTTCCCCCTCCTGGAAATCCTCTCTTCACACGTCAGCAATGACTAATCCGGCTTCCTCCAATCACAGCATGGCCTCAGGCAATGACTACCCTGGGGGGAAAGCCGTGATTGGAGGAAGCCGGATTAGTCATTGCTGACGTGTGAAGCAAGGATTTCCAGGAGGGGGAAGCTGCTCTGGCTGTGAAAAGAAAAAAAGGTAAGTTTTTAATCAAAACGGCTGCTTTGTAAACTTTGATGAATGAAAGTGCCCCTGTTTTTAATAGTATTATTAAAAAACGGGCTTTCATTCACCAAAGTTTACCTTCACTTTAAGCAAACGCCAAACCTGCAAAGCATGATGCAACATTTTCTGTTAATGCAGATGATACAATAGTTTTAAAAAAATAATAATAATAAATAAAATAAAGATTTTAACATATCATCTTTAAAAGGATAGATTAGCAAAGCTTCAAGGACCAGAGGCAATTCAGGCAAATCACGTTGAGATATTAGTGATGGTAAATCTGAGCGTTTGTTAAACGCTCGGATTTACCATCACTTTATGTACTTGTTTTATTCTGCAGGTACAGTGAGGAAAAGACTAAATGGACTTCTCCAAAACACTTTTCAGTACCAATGAACAATCTACTGACCAACAGCTTTAAAGTGAATTGTAAGGTTGCTCCTTATCTTAGGGTGCTGGAAACCGCAGACCCATTGAGGAACAGTTTCAATTCTGCCTGTTGCAGGGGGGACTAACATCCACCTGGACAATGCCTGCTTTATTTATTTATTCTTGAGAGGCAATACAGGGAGTGCAGAATTATTAGGCAAGTTGTATTTTTGAGGATTAATTTTATTATTGAACAACAACTATGTTCTCAATGAACCCAAAAAACTCATTATTATCAAAGCCGCATAGTTTTGGAAGTCGTTTTTAGTTTGTTTTTAGTTATAGCTATTTTAGGGGGATATCTGTGTGTGCAGGTGACTATTACTGTGCATAATTATTAGGCAACTTAACAAAAAACAAATATATACCCATTTCAATTATTTATTTTTACCAGTGAAACCAATATAACATCTCAACATTCACAAATATACATTTCTGACATTCAAAAACAAAACAAAAACAAATCAGTGACCAATATAGCCACCTTTCTTTGCAAGGACACTCAAAAGCCTGCCATCCATGGATTCTGTCAGTGTTTTGATCTGTTCACCATCAACATTGCGTGCAGCAGCAACCACAGCCTCCCAGACACTGTTCAGAGAGGTGTACTGTTTTCCCTCCTTGTAAATCTCACATTTGATGATGGACCACAGGTTCTCAATGGGGTTCAGATCAGGTGAACAAGGAGGCCATGTCATTAGATTTTCTTCTTTTATACCCTTTCTTGCCAGCCACGCTGTGGAGTACTTGGACGCGTGTGATGGAGCATTGTCCTGCATGAAAAACAGAATTTATGCTTACCTGATAAATTACTTTCTCCAACGGTGTGTCCGGTCCACGGCGTCATCCTTACTTGTGGGATATTCTCTTCCCCAACAGGAAATGGCAAAGAGCCCAGCAAAGCTGGTCACATGATCCCTCCTAGGCTCCGCCTACCCCAGTCATTCGACCGACGTACAGGAGGAAATATGCATAGGAGAAACCATATGATACCGTGGTGACTGTAGTTAGAGAAAATAATTCATCAGACCTGATTAAAAAAACCAGGGCGGGCCGTGGACCAGACACACCGTTGGAGAAAGTAATTTATCAGGTAAGCATAAATTCTGTTTTCTCCAACATAGGTGTGTCCGGTCCACGGCGTCATCCTTACTTGTGGGAACCAATACCAAAGCTTTAGGACACGGATGAAGGGAGGGAGCAAATCAGGTCACCTAAATGGAAGGCACCACGGCTTGCAAAACCTTTCTCCCAAAAATAGCCTCTGAAGAAGCAAAAGTATCAAATTTGTAAAATTTGGCAAAAGTGTGCAGTGAAGACCAAGTCGCTGCCTTACATATCTGGTCAACAGAAGCCTCGTTCTTAAAGGCCCAAGTGGAAGCCACAGCCCTAGTGGAATGAGCTGTGATTCTTTCAGGAGGCTGCCGTCCGGCAGTCTCATAAGCCAATCGGATAATGCTTTTAAGCCAAAAAGAAAGAGAGGTAGAAGTTGCCTTTTGATCTCTCCTTTTACCAGAATAAACAACAAACAGAGAAGATGTTTGTCTGAAATCTTTAGTGGCCTCTAAATAGAATTTTAGAGCACGGACTACGTCCAAATTGTGTAACAAACGTTCCTTCTTTGAAACTGGATTCGGACACAAAGAAGGTACAACTATCTCCTGGTTAATATTCTTGTTGGAAACAACTTTCGGAAGAAAACCAGGCTTAATACGCAAAACCACCTTATCTGCATGGAACACCAGATAGGGCGGAGAACACTGCAGAGCAGATAACTCAGAAACTCTTCTAGCAGAAGAAATTGCAACCAAAAACAAAACTTTCCAAGATAATAACTTAATATCTACGGAATGTAAGGGTTCAAACGGAACCCCTTGAAGAACTGAAAGAACTAGATTAAGACTCCAGGGAGGAGTCAAAGGTCTGTAAACAGGCTTGATTCTAACCAGAGCCTGAACAAACGCTTGAACGTCTGGCACAGCTGCCAGCCTTTTGTGAAGTAAAACAGATAACGCAGAGATCTGTCCCTTCAGAGAACTTGCAGATAATCCTTTCTCCAAACCTTCTTGTAGAAAGGATAGAATCTTAGGAATTTTGATCTTGTTCCAGGGGAATCCTTTAGATTCACACCAACAGATATATTTTTTCCATATCTTATGGTAAATTTTTCTAGTTACAGGCTTTCTAGCCTGAATCAGAGTATCTATTACAGAATCTGAAAACCCACGCTTTGATAAAATCAAGCGTTCAATCTCCAAGCAGTCAGTTGGAGGGAAACCAGATTCGGATGTTCGAATGGACCTTGAACAAGAAGGTCCTGTCTCAAAGGTAGCTTCCATGGTGGAGCCGATGACATATTCACCAGGTCTGCATACCAAGTCCTGCGTGGCCACCGCAAGCCCTCTCCTGATTGATCCTGGCTACCAGCCTGGGAATGAGAGGAAACGGTGGGAATACATAAGCTAGGTTGAAGGTCCAAGGTGCTACTAGTGCATCTACTAGAGTTGCCTTGGGATCCCTGGATCTGGACCCGTAACAAGGAACCTTGAAGTTCTGACGAGAGGCCATCAGATCCATGTCTGGAATGCCCCATAATCGAGTTATTTGGGCAAAGATTTCCGGATGGAGTTCCCACTCCCCCGGATGGAATGTCTGACGACTCAGAAAATCCGCTTCCCAATTTTCCACTCCTGGGATGTGGATCGCAGACAAGTGGCAGGAGTGATCCTCCGCCCATTGAATTATCTTGGTCACTTCCTCCATCACCAGGGAACTCCTTGTTCCCCCCTGATGGTTGATATATGCAACTGTCGTCATGTTGTCTGATTGAAACCTTATGAATTTGGCCTTTGCTAGATGAGGCCAAGCTTTGAGAGCATTGAATATCGCTCTCAGTTCCAGAATGTTTATCGGGAGAAGAGATTCTTCCCAAGACCATAGACCCTGAGCTTTCAGGGGTTCCCAGACCGCGCCCCAGCCCACCAGACTGGCGTCGGTCGTGACAATGACCCACTCTGGTCTGCGGAAGCTCATTCCCTGTGACAGGTTGTCCAGGATCAGCCACCAACGGAGTGAATCTCTGGTCCTTTGATCTACTTGAATCGTCGGAGACAAGTCTGTATAATCCCCATTCCACTGTCTGAGCATGCACAGTTGTAATGGTCTTAGATGGATTTGTGCAAAAGGAACTATGTCCATTGCTGCAACCATCAATCCTATTACTTCCATGCACTGCGCTATGGAAGGACGAAGAACAGAATGAAGTACTTGACAAGAACTTAGAAGTTTTGATTTTCTGACCTCTGTCAGAAAAATCCTCATTTCTAAGGAGTCTATTATTGTTCCCAAGAAGGGAACTCTTGTTGACGGGGAAAGAGAACTTTTTTCTATGTTCACTTTCCATCCGTGAGATCTGAGAAAGGCTAGGACGATGTCCGTATGAGCCTTTGCTTTTGACAGAGACGACGCTTGAATCAGGACGTCGTCCAAGTACGGTACTACTGCAATGCCCCTTGGTCTTAGAACCGCTAGAAGGGACCCTAGTACCTTTGTGAAAATTCTCGGAGCAGTGGCTAATCCGAATGGAAGTGCCACAAACTGGTAATGCTTGTCCAGAAAAGCGAACCTTAGGAACTGATGATGTTCCTTGTGGATAGGAATATGTAGATACGCATCCTTTAAATCCACCGTGGTCATAAATTGACCTTCCTGGATGGTAGGAAGGATCGTTCGAATGGTTTCCATTTTGAACGATGGAACCCTGAGAAATTTGTTTACGATCTTGAGATCTAAAATTGGTCTGAATGTTCCCTCTTTTTTGGGAACTATGAACAGGTTGGAGTAAAACCCCATCCCTTGTTCTCCTATTGGAACTGGATGAATTACTCCCATCTTTAACAGGTCTTCTACACAATGTAAGAATGCCTGTCTTTTTATTTGGTTTGAAGATAATTGAGACCTGTGGAACCTTCCCCTTGGGGGTAGTTCCTTGAATTCCAGGAGATAACCTTGAGAAACTATTTCTAGTGCCCAAGGATCCTGAACATCTCTTGCCCAGGCCTGAGCAAAGAGAGAAAGTCTGCCCCCCACCAGATCCGGTCCCGGATCGGGGGCCATCCCTTCATGCTGTTTTGGTAGCAGTGGCAGGCTTCTTGGCCTGCTTACCCTTGTTCCAGCCTTGCATCGGTCTCCAGGCTGGTTTGGGTTGAGAAGTATTACCCTCTTGCTTAGAGGATGTAGAAGTAGAGGCTGGTCCGTTTCTGCGAAAGGGACGAAAATTAGGCTTATTTCTAGCCTTAAAAGACCTATCCTGAGGAAGGGCGTGGCCCTTTCCCCCGGTGATGTCTGAAATAATCTCTTTCAAATCAGGACCAAACAGTGTTTTACCCTTGAAAGGGATATTAAGCAATTTTGTCTTGGAAGACACATCCGCTGACCAAGACTTTAGCCAAAGCGCTCTGCGCGCCACGATAGCAAACCCTGAATTTTTCGCCGCTAATCTAGCTAATTGCAAAGCGGCATCTAGAATAAAAGAGTTAGCCAATTTAAGTGCTTGAACTCTGTCCATAACCTCCTCATACGAAGATTCTTTATTGAGCGACTTTTCTAGTTCTTCGAACCAGAAACACGCTGCCGTAGTGACAGGAACAATGCATGAAATTGGTTGTAGAAGGTAACCTTGCTGAACAAACATCTTTTTAAGCAAACCCTCTAATTTTTTATCCATAGGATCTTTGAAAGCACAACTATCTTCTATGGGAATAGTAGTGCGTTTGTTTAGAGTAGAGACCGCCCCCTCGACCTTAGGGACTGTCTGCCATAAGTCCTTTCTGGGGTCGACTATAGGAAATAATTTCTTAAATATAGGGGGAGGAACAAAAGGTATGCCGGGCCTTTCCCATTCCTTATTTACTATGTCCGCCACCCGCTTGGGTATAGGAAAAACATCGGGGGGCACCGGAACCTCTAGGAACTTGCCCATCTTACATAATTTCTCTGGAATGACTAAATTGTCACAATCATCCAGAGTAGATAATACCTCCTTAAGCAGTGCGCGGAGATGTTCTAATTTAAATTTAAATGTTACAACATCAGGTTCAGCTTGTTGAGAAATTTTTCCTGAATCTGAAATTTCTCCCTCAGACAAAACCTCCCTCCTGGCCCCTTCAGATTGGTGTGAGGGTATGTCAGAAACGTTATCATCAGCGTCCTCTTGCTCTTCAGTGTTTAAAACAGAGCAATCGCGCTTTCTCTGATAAGTAGGCATTTTAGATAAAATATTTGCAATAGAATTATCCATAACAGCCGTTAATTGTTGCATAGTAATAAGTATTGGCGCACTAGATGTACTAGGGGCCTCTCGTGTGGGCAAAACTGGTGTAGACACAGAAGGGGGTGATGCAGTACCATGCTTACTCCCCTCATCTGAAGAATCATCTTGGGCACTATTATTATCTGTGGCATCATTGTCCCTACTTTGTTTGGACACTATGTCACAATTATCACATATATTTAAATGGGGAGACACATTGGCTTTCATACATATAGAACATCGCTTATCTGATGGTTCAGACATGTTAAACAGGCTTAAACTTGTCAACAAAGCACAAAAAACGTTTTAAAATAAAACCGTTACTGTCACTTTAAATTTTAAACAGAACACACTTTAATACTGAATATGCGAAAAAGCATGAAGCAATTGTTCAAAGTTCACCAAAATTTCACCACAGTGTCTTAAAGCCTTAAAAGTATTGCACACCAAATTTGAAAGCTTTAACCCTTAAAATAACGGAACCAGAGCCGTTTTTACATTTAACCCCTATACAGTCCCAGGTATCTGCTTTGCTGAGACCCAACCAAGCCCAGAGGGGAATACGATACCAAATGACGCCTTCTATAAGCTTTTTCAGTGGTTCTTAGCTCCTCACACATGCATCTGCATGCCTTGCTTTCCAAAAACAACTGCGCATTAGTGGCGCGAAAATGAGGCTCTGCCTATAACTAGAGAAGGCCCCCATCTGAAAAAGGTGTCCATACAGTGCCTGCCGTTTTTTTAACAACAATCCCCAAGATTATAATAACTATAAAGAGTTATAATCTGTCAAATATGCTTAGCAAAGTAAACGTTTTAGCCCAGAAAAATGTCTACCAGTTTTTTAAGCCCTTATAAAGCCCTTTATTCTTTTACTTAATCTAAGAAAATGGCTTACCGGTCCCCATAGGGAAAATGACAGCCTTCCAGCATTACAAAGTCTTGTTAGAAATGTGGCCAGTCATACCTCAGGCAGAAAAGTCTGCCAACTGCTTCCCCCAACTGAAGTTACTTCATCTCAACAGTCCTGTGTGGAAACAGCAATCGATTTTAGTAACGTTTGCTAAAATCATCTTCCTCTTACAAACAGAAATCTTCTTCTCTTTTCTGTTTCAGAGTAAATAGTACATACCAGCACTATTTTAAAATAACAAACACTTGATTGAAGAATAAAAACTACATTTAAACACCAAAA
This sequence comes from Bombina bombina, assembly GCF_027579735.1. Lineage (NCBI taxonomy): Eukaryota > Metazoa > Chordata > Amphibia > Anura > Bombinatoridae > Bombina > Bombina bombina. Next base: position 1,203,559,560 of record NC_069500.1, on the reverse strand, counting down.
AAAACTCTTAGCCATCTCCGTGGAGATGTTGCCTGTGCAACGGCAAAGAGAATGACTGGGGTAGGCGGAGCCTAGGAGGGATCATGTGACCAGCTTTGCTGGGCTCTTTGCCATTTCCTGTTGGGAAAGAGAATATCCCACAAGTAAGGATGACGCCGTGGACCGGACACACCTATGTTGGAGAAATCATGTTTTTCTTGAAGGATGCAGAGTTCTTCCTGTACCACTGCTTGAAGAAGGTGTCTTCCAGAAACTGGCAGTAGGACTGGGAGTTGAGCTTGACTCCATCCTCAACCCGAAAAGGCCCCACAAGCTCATCTTTGATGATACCAGTACTCCACCTCCACCTTGCTGGCGTCTGAGTCGGACTGGAGCTCTCTGCCCTTTACCAATCCAGCCACGGGCCCATCCATCTGGCCCATCAAGACTTACTCTCATTTCATCAGTCCATAAAACCTTAGAAAAATCAGTCTTGAGATATTTCTTGGCCCAGTCTTGACGTTTCAGCTTGTGTGTCTTGTTCAGTGGTGGTCGTCTTTCAGCCTTTCTTACCTTGGCCATGTCTCTGAGTATTGCACACCTTGTGCTTTTGGGCACTCCAGTGATGTTGCAGCTCTGAAATATGGCCAAACTGGTGGCAAGTGGCATCTTAGCAGCTGCACGCTTTACTTTCTCAGTTCATGGGCAGTTATTTTGCGCCTTGGTTTTTCCACACGCTTCTTGCGACCCTGTTGACTATTTTGAATGAAACGCTTGATTGTTCGATGATCACGCTTCAGAAGCTTTGCAATTTTAAGAGTGCTGCATCCCTCTGCAAGATATCTCACTATTTTTGACTTTTCTGAGCCTGTCAAGTCCTTCTTTTGACCCATTTTGCCAAAGGAAAGGAAGTTGCCTAATAATTATGCACACCTGATATAGGGTGTTGATGTCATTAGACCACACCCCTTCTCATTACAGAGATGCACATCACCTAATATGCTTAATTGGTAGTAGGCTTTCGAGCCTATACAGCTTGGAGTAAGACAACATGCATAAAGAGGATGATGTGGTCAAAATACTCATTTGCCTAATAATTCTGCACTCCCTGTAAGTGCAGATAAAATAACATCAAAGAAATATATATTAACCCCTTAATGACCACAGCACTTTTCCATTTTCTGTCCGTTTGGGACCAAGGCTATTTTTACATTTTTGCGGTGTTTGTGTTTAGCTGTAATTTTCCTCTTACTCATTTCCTGTACCCACACATATTATATACCGTTTTTCTCGCCATTAAATGGACTTTCTAAAGATACCATTATTTTCATCATATCTTATAATTTACTATAATTTTTTTTTATAAAATATGAGAAAAAAAAAACAAACAAACAAAAAAAAAACCACTTTTTCTAACTTTGACCCCCAAAATCAGTTACACATCTACAACCACCATAAAATACCCATGCTAAATAGTTTCTAAATTTTGTCCTGAGTTTAGAAATACCCAATATTTACATGTTCTTTGCTTTTTTTTACAAGTTATAGGGCCATAAATACAAGTAGCACTTTGCTATTTCCGAACCATTTTTTTTTTTTCAAAATTTAGCGCTAGTTACATTGGGACACTGATATCTGTCAGGAATCCCTGAATGTCCATTGACATGTATATATTTTTTTTAGTAGACATCCCAAAGTATTGATCTAGGCCAATTTTAGTATATTTCATGCCACCATTTCACCGCCAAATGCGATCAAATACAAAAAATAGTTCACTTTTTCATAATTTTTTTCACAAACTATCGGTTTCTCACTGAAATTATTTACAAACAACTTGTGCAATTATGGCATAAATGGTTGTAAATTTTTCTCTGGGATCCCCTTTGTTTAGAAATAGCAGACATATATGGCTTTGGCGTTGCTTTTTGGTAATTTGAAGGCCGCTAATTGCCACTGTGCACCACACGTGTATTATGCCCAGCAGTGAAGGGGTTAATTAGGGAGCATATAGGGAGCTTTTTGGGGTAATTTTAGCTTTAGTGTAGTGTAGTAGACAACCCCAAGTATTGATATAGGCCCATTTTGGTATATTTCATGCCACCATTTCACTGCCAAATGAAATCAAATAAAAAAACCAAAACGTTACATTTTTCACAATTTTAGGTTTCTCACTGAAATCATTTACAAACAGCTTGTGCAATTATGGCACAAATGGTTGTAAATGCTTCTCTGGAATCCCCTTTGTTCAGAAAACATAATTTATGCTTACCTGATAAATGTATTTCTCTTGTAGTGTATCCAGTCCATGGATCATCCATTACTTGTGGGATATTCTCCTTCCCAACAGGAAGTTGCAAGAGGATCACCCACAGCAGAGCTGCTATATAGCTCCTCCCCTCACTGCCATATCCAGTCATTCGACCGAAACAAGACGAGAAAGGAGAAACCATAGGGTGCAGTGGTGACTGTAGTTTAATTAAAATTTAGACCTGCCTTAAAAGGACAGGGCGGGCCGTGGACTGGATACACTACAAGAGAAATAAATTTATCAGGTAAGCATAAATTATGTTTTCTCTTGTTAAGTGTATCCAGTCCACGGATCATCCATTACTTGTGGGATACCAATACCAAAGCTAAAGTACACGGATGATGGGAGGGACAAGGCAGGAACTTAAATGGAAGGAACTACTGCCTGTAGAACCTTTCTCCCAAAAACAGCCTCCGAAGAAGCAAAAGTGTCCAATTTGTAAAATTTTGAAAAGGTGTGAAGCGAAGACCAAGTAGCAGCCTTGCAAATCTGTTCAACAGAGGCCTCATTTTTAAAGGCCCAGGTGGAAGCCACAGCTCTAGTAGAATGAGCTGTAATCCTTTCAGGGGGCTGCTGTCCAGCAGTCTCATAGGCTAAGCGTATTATGCTCGGAAGCCAAAAGGAGAGAGAGGTTGCCAAAGCTTTTTGACCTCTCCTCTGTCCAGAGTAAACGACAAACAGGGCAGATGTTTGACGAAAATCTTTAGTAGCCTGTAAGTAAAACTTCAAGGCACGGACTACGTCCAGATTATGCAAAAGACGTTCCTTCTTTGAAGAAGGATTAGGACACAATGATGGAACAACAATCTCTTGATTGATATTCCTGTTAGAAACCACCTTAGGTAGAAACCCAGGTTTGGTACGCAGAACTACCTTGTCTGAATAAAAAATCAGATAAGGAGAATCACAATGTAAGGCAGATAACTCAGAGGGGCCCATTTATCAAAGGGCTTTCGGACCTGATCCGACACTGCGGATCAGGTCCGCAAGACCTCGCTAAATGCGGAGAGCAATACGCTCTCCGCATTTAACATTGCACCAGCAGCTCACAAGAGCTGCTGGTGCAACGCCGCCCCCTGCTGACTCGCGGCCAATCGGCCGCTAGCAGGGAGGTGTCAATCAACCCGATCGTATTCGATCAGGTTGATTTCCGGCGATTCCTGTCCACCTGCTCAGAGCAGGCGGACAGGGTTATGGAGCAGCGGTCTTTAGACCGCTGCTTCATAACTTGTGTTTCTGGCGAGTCTTCAGACTCGCCAGAAACACGGCCCTTCAAGCTCCATACGGAGCTTGATAAATGGGCCTGAGAGACTCTTCGAGCCGAGGAAATAGCCATCAAAAACAGAACTTTCCAAGATAAAAGTTTAATATCAATGGAATGAAGGGGTTCAAACGGAACTCCCTGAAGAACTTTAAGAACCAAGTTTAAGCTCCACGGGGAAGGCAACAGTTTTTAACACAGGCATAATCCTAACCAAAGCCTGACAAAATGCCTGGACGTCTGGAACTTCTGCCAGACGCTTGTGCAAAAGAATAGACAGAGCAGAGATCTGTCCTTTTAAAGAACTAGCTGATAAGCCTTTGTCCAAACCCTCTTGGAGAAAGGACAATATCCTAGGAATCCTAACCTTACTCCATGAGTAACTCTTGGATTCACACCAATAAAGATATTTACGCCATATCTTATGGTAGATTTTCCTGGTGACAGGCTTCCTAGCCTGTATTAAGGTATCAATGACTGACTCAGAGAAGCCACGCCTTGATAGAATCAAGCGTTCAATCTCCATGCAGTCAGTCTCAGAGAAATTAGATTTGGATGATTGAAAGGACCTTGTATTAGAAGGTCCTGCCTCAGAGGCAGAGTCCATGGTGGAAGAGATGACATGTCCACTAGGTCTGCATACGCAGGCGCTATCAGAATCACCGATGCTCTCTCCTGTTTGATTTTGGCAATCAGTCGAGGGAGCAGAGGAAACGGTGGAAACACATAGACCTGGTTGAAGAACCAAGGAGCTGCTAGAGCATCTATCAGCGTTGCTCCCGGGTCCCTGGACCTGGATTCGTATCAAGGAAGCTTGGCGTTCTGGCGAGACAAACACCTACGGATGGAGTTCCCACTCCCCCGGATGAAAAGTCTGACGACTTAGAAAATCCGCCTCCCAGTTCTCTACGCCTGGGATGTGGATCGCTGACAGGTGGCAAGAGTGAGACTCTGCCCAGCGAATTATCTTTGAGACTTCTAACATCGCTAGGGAACTCCTGGTTCCCCCTTGATGGCTGATGTAAGCCACTGTCGTGATGTTGTCCTACTGAAATCTGATGAACCTCAGTGTTGCTAACTGAGGCCAAGCTAGAAGAGCATTGAATATTGCTCTTAACTCCAGAATATTTATTGGCAGGAGTTTCTCCTCCTGAGTCCACGATCCCTGAGCCTTCAGGGAGTTCCAGATTGCGCCCCAACCTAGAAGGCTGGCATCTGTTGTTACAATCGTCCAATCTGGCCTGCGAAAGGTCATACCCTTGGACAGATGGACCCGAGAAAGCCACCAGAGAAGAGAATCTCTGGTCTCTTGATCCAGATTTAGTAGAGGGGACAAATCTGAGTAATCCCCATTCCACTGACTTAGCATGCATAATTGCAGCGGTCTGAGATGCAGGCGCGCAAATGGCACTATGTCCATTGCCGCTACCATTAAGCCGATTACTTCCATGCACTGAGCCACTGACGGGCGTGGAATGGAATGAAGGACACGGCAAGCATTTAGAAGTTTTGATAACCTGGACTCCGTCAGGTAAATTTTCATCTCTACAGAATCTATAAGAGTCCCTAGGAAGGAGACTCTTGTGAGTGGTGATAGAGAACTCTTTTCCACGTTCACTTTCCACCCATGCGACCTCAGAAATGCCAGAACTATCTCTGTATGAGACTTGGCAAAATTGAAAGCTTGACGCCTGTATCAGGATGTCGTCTAGATACGGAGCCACCGCTATGCCTCGCGGTCTTAGAACCGCCAGAAGTGAGCCCAGAACCTTTGTAAAAATTCTCGGGGCAGTGGCCAACCCGAAGGGAAGAGCTACAAATTGGTAATGCCTGTCTAGAAAGGCAAACCTTAGGAACCGATGATGATCTTTGTGAATCGGTATGTGAAGGTAGGCATCCTTTAAGTCCACTGTGGTCATGTACTGACCCTCTTGGATCATGGGTAGGATGGTCCGAATAGTTTCCATTTTGAATGATGGAACTCTGAGGAATTTGTTTAAGATCTTTAGATCCAAGATTGGTCTGAAGGTTCCCTCTTTCTTGGGAACCACAAACAGATTTGAATAAAATCCCTGTCCTTGTTCCGTCCGCGGAACTGGATGGATCACTCCCATTACTAGGAGGTCTTGCACACAGCTTAGGAATGCCTCTTTCTTTATCTGGTTTGATGATGACCTTGAAAGATGAAATCTCCCTTGTGGAGGAGAAGCTTTGAAGTCCAGAAGATATCCCTGAGATATGATCTCCAACGCCCAGGGATCCTGAACATCTCTTGCCCACGCCTGGGCGAAGAGAGAAAGTCTGCCCCCCACTAGATCCGTTTCCGGATAGGGGGCCGTTCCTTCATGCTGTCTTGGGGGCCGCAGCAGGCTTCCTGGCCTGCTTGCCCTTGTTCCAGGACTGGTTAGGTTTCCAGGCCTGTCTGGAATGAGCAACAGTTCCCTCTTGTTTTGAAGCGGAGGAAGTTGATGCTGCTCCTGCCTTGATATTTCGAAAGGCACGAAAATTAGACTGTTTGGCCTTTGATTTGGCCCTGTCCTGAGGAAGGGTATGACCCTTGCCTCCAGTAATGTCAGCAATAATTTCCTTCAAGCCAAGCCCGAATAAGGTCTGCCCCTTGAAAGGAATGTTAAGTAATTTAGACTTTGAAGTCACGTCAGCTGACCAGGATTTAAGCCATAGCGCCCTACGCGCCTGGATGGCGAATCCGGAATTCTTAGCCGTTAGTTTAGTCAAATGAACAATGGCATCAGAAACAAATGAGTTAGCTAGCTTAAGCATTCTAAGCTTGTCAATAATTTCATTCAATGGAGCTGTATGGATGGCCTCTTCCAGGGCCTCAAACCAGAATGCCGCCGCAGCAGTGACAGGCGCAATGCATGCAAGGGGCTGTAAAATAAAACCTTGTTGAATAAACATTTTCTTAAGGTAACCCTCCAATTTTTTATCAATTGGATCTGAAAAAGCACAACTGTCCTCAACCGGGATAGTGGTACGCTTTGCTAAAGTAGAAACTGCTCCCTCCACCTTACGGACCGTCTGCCATAAGTCCCGTGTAGTGGCGTCTATTGGAAACATTTTTCTAAATATAGGAGGTGGGGAAAAGGGCACACCGGGTCTATCCCACTCCTTGCTAATAATTTCTGTAAGCCTTTTAGGTATAGGAAAAACGTCAGTACACACCGGCACCGCATAGTATCTATCCAGCCTACACAATTTCTCTGGAATTGCAACTGTGTTACAGTCATTCAGAGCAGCTAATACCTCCCCAAGCAATACACGGAGGTTCTCAAGCTTAAATTTAAAATTAGAAATCTCTGAATCAGGTTTCCCCGAGTCAGAGATGTCACCCACAGACTGAAGCTCTCCGTCCTCATGTTCTGCATACTGTGACGCAGTATCAGACATGGCTCTAACAGCATTTGCTCGCTCTGTATCTCTCCTAACCCCAGAGCTATCGCTCTTGCCTCTTAATTCAGGCAATCTAGATAATACCTCTGACAGGGTATTATTCATGATTGCAGCCATGTCCTGCAAGGTAATCGCTATGGGCGTCCCTGATGTAATTGGCGCCATATTAGCGTGCGTCCCCTGAGCGGGAGGCGAAGGGTCTGACACGTGGGGAGAGTTAGTCGGCATAACTTCCCCCTCGAAAGAAACCTCTGGTGATAATTACTTTATAGATAAAGACTGATCTTTACCGTTTAAGGTGAAATCAATACATTTATTACACATTCTCCTATGGGGCTCCATCATGACTTTCAAACATAATGAACAAGTAGGTTCCTCTGTGTCAGACATGTTTAAACAGACTAGCAATGAGACTAGCAAGCTTGGAAAACACTTTAAAACAAGGTTACAAGCAATATAAAAAACGTTACTGCACCTTTAAGAAACACAAATTTTCCCAAATTTTGAAATAACAGTGAAAAAATGCAGGTACACTAACAAAATTTTTACAGTGTATGTGATAAGTTAGCAGAGCATTGCACCCACTTGCAAATGGATGATTAACCCCTTAATACCAAAAACGGAATAACAAATGACAAAAACGTTTTTTAAACAGTCACAACAACTGCCACAGCTCTACTGTGGCTTTTTACCTCCCTCAATACGACTTTTGAAGCCTTTTGAGCCCTTCAGAGAAGTCCTGGATCATGCAGGAAGAAGCTGGATGTCTGTGTCTGTAATTTTTGCTGTGCAAAAAAACGCCAAAATAGGCCCCTCCCACTCATATTACAACAGTGGGAAGCCTCAGGGAACTGTTTCTAGGCAAAATTCAAGCCAGCCATGTGGAAAAAACTAGGCCCCAATAAGTTTTATCACCAAACATATGTAAAAAACGATTAAACATGCCAGCAAACGTTTTAAAATACACTTTTATAAGAGTATGTATCTCTATTAATAAGCCTGATACCAGTCGCTATCACTGCATTTAAGGCTTTACTTACATTACTTCGGTATCAGCAGCATTTTCTAGCAAATTCCATCCCTAGAAAAATATTTTAACTGCACATACCTTATTGCAGGAAAACCTGCGCGCTATTCCCCCTCTGAAGTTACCTCACTCCTCAGAATATGTGAGAACAGCAAAGGATCTTAGTTACTTCTGCTAAGATCATAGAAAACGCAGGCAGATTCTTCTTCTAAATACTGCCTGAGATAAACAGTACACTCCGATACCATTTAAAAATAACAAACTTTTGATTGAAGAAATAAACTAAGTATAAAACACCACAGTCCTCTTACGACCTCCATCTTAGTTGAGAGTTGCAAGAGAATGACTGGATATGGCAGTGAGGGGAGGAGCTATATAGCAGCTCTGCTGTGGGTGATCCTCTTGCAACTTCCTGTTGGGAAGGAGAATATCCCACAAGTAATGGATGATCCGTGGACTGGATACACTAAACAAGAGAAATAGCAGACATATATGGCTTTGGCGTTGCTTTTTGGTATTTAGAAGGCTGCTAAATGCTGCTGCGCATCACACGTGTATTATGGCTAGCAGTGAAGGGATTAATTAGGTAGCTTGTAGGGAGCTTGCAGGGTTAATTTTAGCTTTAGTGTAGAGCTCAGCCTCCCACCTGAAACATCAGACCCCCTGATCCCTCCCAAACAGCTCTCTTCCCTCCCCCACCCCACAATTGTCCCTGCCATCTTAAGTACTGGCAGCAACTCTGCCAGTACTAAAATAAAAGGTATATTTAGGCTTTTGTTGGTGTTTTTTAAGCATATTTACATATGCTGCTGTGTAGGACCCCCCCCTTCGCCCCCAACCTGACTGATCCCCCACCAAACAGCTCTCTAACCCTCCCCCTCTGCCTTAATGGGCGCCATCTTGGGTACTGGCAGCTGTCTGACAGTACCCAGTTTAGAATAAAATTGTTGCTTTTTAAAAATTTTCCCCCTTTCTGTAGTGTAGCTCCCCCCACCAAAGACCAACCCCCCACCCCCTCCTAGATACCTTCAATTTATTTTTTATAAAAATTAAAATACCCCTTTCTCCCACTTTTATAACAAAATGTTTTCTGTAGTGTAGCGGTTCCCACCCGCTCCCGCCCCGTGCACGCGCCCGCCCGCCGCCCCCCGTGCACACCCCCATCGGCTCCGCCCCCGATCCCGCCCCCCTCTACATTACCCAGCCCATCGATTGCCGCCCACCCGCCTCCCAAGTCGGCTCCCACCCACCAACCGATACCGGCCATCGATATCTGGTGCAGAGAAGGCCACAGAGTGGCTCTCTCTGCATCGGATGGCCAAGGGGTGTTAATGCAGGATGCCTCGATATCGAGGCATCACTGCATTAACCGGAAAGTGGCTGGAAGCGAGCAGGATCGCTTCCAGACGCTTTAAACCCCTAATGTCGTACAGGGTACGTCGCTGGTCTTTTAAGACCAGGTTGTGTGCGACGTACCTTGTACGACATGCGCCGTTAAGGGGTTAAGATGCAACCACTATCAGACCCTGTGCGCCACAGGTATTGACTCAACCAGGTACAGCTGCTACGCTGTATAATGACCTAAAATGTCACACAGTCATTTTCAATGACAAATCTGAGAAAATGCTGATGAACAGCACAAAAAGAATATGTAAATTTGCATCTTTGAAATCTACCGTCAATGATCTTGCCCAACTGGTTGCACAAGAACAGGGCGCGGAATTGCACAAGAGAGCTCTTGTGCTATGTTACGTTTTGCCACGCGGTGCTACATCACAAGTGCTGATTGCATGTCGGCAATATAGATATATTTCCATATGCATGGTTTTAAAGGGACATTAAACACTTTGAGATGACAATATAAAATGATAAACAGTGTATATATATATATATATATATATATATATATATATATATATATATATATATATATATATATATATATATATAAACTCTGCAATATACTTTCATTATTTTGTCCCCTTTTCCTGTAATTCGATTCTGAAATTGTGAGCTTTTCAGCTCCTGTTAGAAATGGAAGTGCAGAACACTTATATTACACACAGCCATTGGCTGCACACTCTAGTGACCTATATATAGCTGTCTCTAATTGGCTACAGCAGAGAAGGTAACCTAAGTTACCACATGGCAGCTCCCATTGTTTTATAGACACTAAAACTTTGCACTTATTTTTTAAATATTTAAACAGCTAATGAAACTTTAAAAAATACAACTCCATGTTATTCTCAGAGTAATCTTTTCTTTGACTGCATCATTCTATCTAGTACTTATTTAGTGTTTAATGTCCCTTTAAAGGAGACATGAAACCAATATTTTTTATTTCATGATTCAGATACAGCATACAATTAAAAAGAAAAAAAAAGTTTCCAATTTTCTTCTATTATCAAATTTATTCTATTATATTTATGTAAGCAGTTTTGAAAGAATGCTTTTGAGCACTAGATGGCAGCAGTGTTTGCACAATGCGTAACAATGCTAAAGGTATTCTTGCAAAACATGAGCCTAACTACCGGCTTTTCAACAAAGGATACCATAAGTATTAAGAATTAAACAGTGCTAGTATACTATAGAGGGAGAGCCAATAATAATAAATATAATTATTATTTATTTATAAAGCGCCAACAGATTCCGCAGCGATGTCCATGGGTACAAAGATAAAAGTACAGTACAATACAATATAAAAGACACCAGACAAAGTTTAACAAACAAATACAGGGGGAATTGAGGGCCCTGTTCCCGTGGGAACTCACAATCTAGATGGGTAGGAGGGTGAGAAACAGGAGGTGGGGGACTGAAAAGGTGAAAATGATGTTAGTGTTGAGTTAGATGAGGGCAGCCATAAGGCAAGTGGAATTAATTTGTTACTGATTTGGTGATAGGCTTCCCTGAACAAAAAGGTCTTTAGGGAGCGTTTAAAGGAGGAAAGGTTAGGGGAAAGTCTGACAGCTTGAGGAAGTGCGTTCCAGAAGGTTGGTGGCGCACGAGAGAAGTCCTGTAGTCTAGCATGGGAGGAGGTGATGGTAAAAGATGCAAGGAGCAGGTCATTGTTGGATCTTAGGGGGCAGGCTGGAGTATATTTGTTGATAAGTGAGGACAGGTATGGGGGGGGTGAGTTGGAAAGGGCTTTGTAGGTCAGGGTGAGAATTTTGAATTTAATTCTGCTGTGAATGGGAAGCCAGTGAAGAGACTAGCAGAGATGTGCAGCAGATACAGAGCGTTGGGAGAGGTGGATTAGCCTAGCAGAGGCATTTAGAATATATTGAAGAGGGGAGAGACTGGAGAGAGGGAGGCCAGTTAGTAGGTTATTTTAGTAGTCAAGTCGGGAAATTACCTGATTAGCTGTTCAGTAGTTTCAGCACTCAGAAACAGACAAATTTTGGATACATTGCGTAGGTGGTTGCGACAGGATGAAGAGAGCAATTGGATGTGGTGTATGAAGGACAGATTGGAGTCAAGTGTAACTCCTAGGCAGCGGACTTGGGGCGATGGCGAGATAGTGTTGTCACCAACAGTGATTGAAAAGTTAGAAACAGGGGTAGAATTATAGGGTGGGTGGTTTAGAAGGAGCTCAGTCTTGGACATGTTGATTTTTAGGTGGTGAGAGGCCTTTCAAGAAGAAATGCCAGATATGCAGACACTGATGTGAGAAAGGACATAAGGAGAGAGTGCAGGGGTGGATAGGTAGATCTGAGTATCATCAGCATAGAGGTAATAGTTGAAGCCGTAGCTACTGATAAGTTTACCTAGTGAAGAAGTATAAATAGAGAAGAGTAGAGGACCCAGAACAGATCCTTGAGGTACTCCAACAGACAGAGGCAATGGATAGGAGGAGTCACCATCAAAGGAGACAGAAAAGGACCTATTAGAGAGATAAGTGTGGATCCAGGAGAGGGCAGTGTCAGAGAGCTCAAAGGAGCTGAGAGTCCATAGGAGAAGGGGATGGTCAACTGTGTCAAAGGCAGCTCAGACAGGTCAAGTAAGATAAGTATTGAGTAGTGGCCGTTGTTTTTAGCAGAAAGAAGATCGTTAGTAACCTTGGTGAGGGCAGTCTCAGTTGAGTGTTGGCGACGGAAGCCAGATTGCAAGGAGTCAAGCAATGAGTTGGAGGACAAGAAGTGGGTTAGGCGATCGAAAACTGTTTTTTTCAGGACTTTTGAAGCTAGCAGAAGCAGTGATATGGGGCGGTAGTTTGCAGGAGAATTGGGGTCAAGGGAGGGATATTTGAGGATGGGGGTCAAGTGGGCAGGTAGTGAGGCGTGAGGAAGACTATAGGGAACTCACTTAATTCTCAGTGGTTGGGGGGAAGATGCTGAGAGTGGTGGAGAGGGTGGCAGGGGGTGGAGATGGAAGGTTGCACTCTTGTGTTGGGATATTACTTTGGATGATAAGTGTTTTGTTGAAAAAGTAGTCTGCCAGGTCTTGAGCACTAAAGGCAGATGAAGGGGGTGGTGCAAGTGGATAGAGAGTTTTAAAAATGGAGAAGAGACGTTTAAGGTTTGAGGAGCGAGTAGATATAAGAGAAGAGAAGTAGGTTTAATTATTATTATAGTGGAGGAAATCTGGTTCAGAGCGGGATTTCCTCCAGGCATGTTCAGCAGCACGGGAGCATTTTTGCAGGTAACGTGTTTGCTTAGAGTGCCAGGGTTGGAGCTGACAACGTGGGGTTTTGCTTTTTGGGGAGGAGCAAGGGTGACGAGTGCAGAGGAGAGAGTATTGTTATAGTAGGTTGTAGCAAGGTCAGGGCAGGATATCGGGGAAGTGTGGGGGAGGCATTTTTGAATACGTTTGAAAAGTTGGAGAGGATCCAGAGTGTGCAGATTTCTACAGGTGCGGGGGCGAGGGGGAGAAGTAGGTTTAGCCTGTATATTAAGATTAAAGGTGAGCAGATGGTGGTCTGAGATGGGAAATGAGTGACAGGTGATGTCAGAGAGAGAGCAGAGGTAGGATAATACCAGATCAATAGTGTGTCCATCGCGGTGAGTAGGGCATAGGTTGGATTGTGAGAGACCAAAGGAGTTTGTGAGTGAGAGAAGCTTAGAGGCAGCAGGGGCAGATGGGTTATCAATGGGGATGTTGAAGTCACCTAGGATTAGAGCAGGTGTATTTGTAGAGAGAAAGTGAGAAAGCCAGGCAGCAAAGTTATTGAATTGGGAGGTTGGTCCAGGGGGGCGATAGATAACTGCCACCCTGAGGGAGAGGGGGGAGAACAGGTGGATGCAGTGAACTTCAAAGGAGGAAAAGGAGAGAGATGGATGAAGATGCAGGTGCTGATAGGAGCAGGAGGGGGAGAGTAACCGCCACCATGTCTAAATCTTTGTCAAAATAAATAAAAAATACACGTCATTGTATATATAAAAACAATCAAAATAAAAGAAAATAAAATAAAAGAAAGAATATTTTCAACAGTTAGCAGTAAATAATACAACATTAATGTTGCCAATAAGCAGGCAATTAAATTCTTTAAAAATCTATACTCTGTCCCACTAATTAATGAGCAAAATAAAAAGGTTTTCTGGGAAAAAATCTCACTGCCAAAACTCTCCACACAAGAGATAGATATGTTGAATGTCCCTATTACGGAACTAGAAGTATTCCAAGCAATAGATAGCTTCAAATTAGATAAAGCTGCTGGCCCAGATCTTTTACCTGCTGAACTATATAAAATTATTAGAAATGAGATAAGCTCTCCCCTCTTGAATCTATTTAATGATTACCTATGTAATGGTAAAATACCATCATCTTATTTTTCCGCTTCCAAAATAACTTGGATTCTTAAAAAGGGTAAAGACCCTGAAGCAATTAAATCCGATCACCCAATATCCCTACTAAACGCAGACTACAACATTTTTACAACTATCTTAGCACATAAGACTCAAACCACTTATGGGCTCTCTGATCCATGTGGACCAGGTCGGTTTCATGTCACAAAGGAACCCTTCTGCATATATTCGTAAAATATTTCTCTTGATAGATTTTTTTTTCAAGTTCTAATAATAAATCTAGTCAAGATCTTGCAATATTATCTGTCGACCTTCAAAAAGCGTTTGACTCAATTAAATGGGACCACTTGTTCCACGCTATGAAAGTGTTTGGATTTAGAGATCAATACCTAAACTGCATCCGAGTCATATATGCAAACGCATCTTCAATGCTACTGGTCAATGGCTCATCCACTAGCTCCTTTCCTATCACTACAGGAAAGCAACAAGGCTGTCCAATTTCGCCTCTTCTTTTTAACCTTGCCATTGAACCACTGGCCATAATGCTTAGGAAAAAACTTACAGGGGATTCCTTTAGGAGATAATTGTATAAAACTATTACTTTATGCAGATGACCTGTTACTATTTCTTAATAACACTCAAGAAGAGATACCCCAGATACTAGATATAATATCTGATTTCGGAGCTTTTTCAGGGTATAAAATTAACATAACTAAATCAGAATTATTATGGCTAAGAAAGTCATCACAGACTCATTACTCACCCCCTTTTAAAATTGCAGAACAATGCATTACATATCTTGGAATTAAAATCAGTATAAAGTCCATGAATTTGTATAACCTAAACTACCCCCCTTTATTTTTATTGATGAAATGGGCTAATTTACCCCTGTCGATCACCGTAAGAATCAAGATGATCGTCCTACCTAAACTTTTGTATTTTATGCAGAATATCCCGATTCATATAACAGAAATAGATGTAAAATTTTTGGATAATTGTATTAGGCCATTTATTTTGGGGGTCCGGTAGAAAGCGCATTGCGCTATATAAATTAGCTCAACTAAGTCAATTTGGGGGACTCACACTGCCAATATTTTCTATTTGTAATAGTATCTGTCTTGCAAAAGTAGCCATAGATTGGCTTACTGGTGGGGACTATGTCGCGTTTCTAGAAGTGGAACAAAAATTAACCTATCCCTTTTCCTTAAAAGGCCACTGTAAGTAAATATTTTCTATGCCTGTTAGTAACTAACTACCCCAAATACGCTTTTTATCAATAGCATTTCATTAACATATCTCTACCGTATATCAGAAATCTTGTCTGAAAATTTAATTGTTTTCCAAACCCACTCCGTGGGTATCCTTTGCTCTGTACCAATCCGTTTACAATACCTAGGTTTCAAAATGACGCTTTAAACACAAAGTTATTGGTTTAAGTATTTTGAACATTCAGTGCTGAAAATAGTGAGCAGGATAACGTGACATCATCGGCGAATAAAAGATATAACTTTTATAACGTTATGAAACTTCGTTTTGGAGAAAATATAGGTCAGTAGGTTTTAATTAATGTTTATTAACTTTAATATGTTAGTTGTTTAGCTTAAAATTTATAACAGAAAGTAATCCTTTAAGCTCCTTATTGCACTGCCCTAAAAAATGTATTCTAAATAAGATTAAGAAAAAATATACCATATTCCATATCATCTTAGCTTGGCAAGCTATTCGGACCACCTTAAAATGTAATCCTTTTATCTCTGATTTATTAACTATTGCAGGGAATCCGCGGTTTATACCTGGCCTGGACAACAAGTTACACATACATATATATACTTTAAAAAAAAAAAAATGTGGTTTTGCTTGTACACCAATATATTTTTAATTGAAGCATTCTTAAAGTCTGAAATGTACCATCACTTTAACATTTTACATTTGTCACAGACAATGGTTTGACAGTTATGGGTCCTTTATTTTTCTCATTTTAATTATTTTCCAACGGATTTTTCTTTAACTTTTATACAGCACGGCTCTGTTACTAGCACTATTGTTTTACTGATTTATTGTCTTAGACGCTCTATTACAGCAATACATAGCAAAGCTGACTCAGACAAAAAAAAAAAAAAAAAGGTGACAAGCAGTGTGAAGAGGAGTAGCACCAAAAGATGTGTTACCTTCTCATAGACCACATCAGTGCAACACACTGAGAATTATTTCTTTTATTTCTTTTTATTTTATACTTTTCATAAAACTTGGAATTAGACTTTATTTTTAATGTGTGAGATTCCAGTTTGAGTTTAATTACTGTCTGATAATTTAAAAAAATTAAAACATCAAATACAGAAATTTCTATATCATGGCCTATACCCTTGACAATACTTACCCACGCCCCCCTTTAACCCATAAAAATGCTACCCAAGCTCCCTCCATTACTAGTTCTGAAACTCATAAGACAAACAGAGACAGCAGAGGGTGGGAACCCTGGTAGGTACTGTCTAGGTTATAGGCCAATATAAATAAATGTCTGTATTTAATGTTTTAATTTTTAACTATCTTGGCCCAACCTATCCAGTACTTGCCAGGGGAGAAAATTACTAATCAGTATACATAATACAATCTAGGGAATGGGAATAAAAAAACACACCAAAACATTTCTTGCAAAAATACATAGTTTATTAAGAAACGACAGAATTTAGAATGTATTGACCAAAACTTTGACAAATATGATTACATCACATCCTATGTATAATGAGATTCAAATATATGAGATTTCCAGAATGCTGCTTGATAGATGTCAGATCGTATCATCATTGTGAAAAAAGTAATAAAGATGTGTCCACACAGGAATGCCCTGAGCACTCAAACTATCATTGCGGCTTTGAAGATAAAGTGGAGATGGTCCTACAACGTCATATACCTCGAGAAGATGACTTAGACTTTTTTGCATATAAAAGGACTCCTTCATGGAAGAATTTCTGTCTGAAGTAACTTTATGCTGGCAGTTTGATGAAGAAAAGGACTTTTGCCACTAGTCCTCTTGGCAATCAAATCTTCTATTTCCCCCCCGCTAAAATGCATAGCTGTATCAAATGGAAGATTCAAGAATACCTCTGGCATTTAACTAACATACCATGCATAACCTCTAAATAAAAAGTCAGGAGCTGCCGAATATCTGAAATAAAAAGACAAATTTCTCTTCATTAGTATGAGAAAATGCGTTTTCAAAAGTTGAGACCCTCCATACAGCAGCTTTAGTAGCTGAAAACATGACATATAGGGTGAAACATATCACGTGAAAGGTTTTTGTAAGATTACTTTTCATTCTTTTATCCATAGCATCACGTAAGCCCTCTAGAAAGGCGTGTAATTGGAGCATCTAATTTAAGGGGAGAGTCAGAGAAGCCCAAAATATACTTGAACAATGGATAAGACACACATATTTTATCAGGAATTACAAGCTGCTTTTCACTTAACATATTCTTTAAAGAAATAACTGACTGGCAGATACAGGATCCCATAAAAACATATATCATGCTCCAAAAAATATTCAGTTTCAGATGCATTATATTTTTGCATAGGCACATATTCCAGTTCAACAGGCCTTAGATTTGGTGCAAACAGTCCTCCAAAAACGTGACCAATATATTTACAGCAAAGGTTTTTTATCTTCATAAGCAGGTTTATTGTACAAAACACAGGATTTGGCCAAAAATCAGATTTAGGCTCAGGTCTGCAAGACAGAAAAGAGAAAGGGGAAAATAAGTATATAAAAAAATTAAGCATAGAGAAAGAATGCAGCCCAAAAAACAACAATCTCGCCTTATTTCCTTGGGCAAAGACACCTCAAGACTCCATCTGCAAATAAGGCAGCACATTGAGCACAACTTAAAGGAAGAAACCAGATCCAAATACCTCATATATTTGCGTTCCACTTACTTGAATTAATCCACACAGGAGTAACAGGGAGATAGGACAGAAACAAGGCAGCAAGCAGCCTCTCTGCGCACAAGGCCTGATAACATAAACCCCCACACGCTACATCATCACTTGAAACCGGGCAACATTATTTCTGGCTAAACATAGCACCACTCACTGTTGTGGATAGGAAAACTAATAAGCAAAAACATAGGAGTAGGGGAAAAAAGATGTGCACAAGAAAAGAAAACAGCGGGTGGGGTCTTGTGGACTCTCAGAACTATGAAAGAAATGAATTTATCAGGTAAGCATAAATTGCTTTCTTTCATACAGGGGGTCAGAGAGTCCATGAACCATTACTCCTGGGAACTAATAACCAAGTTGTGGAGCCAACTAGTCATGAAACATCTTTTTTTCTTTTAAAAGCTAAATCCACAACCCAAAAAGAACCCAAAAAAGGGCAAAACAACACATTGAACAAATAATAAAGAATCAATAATCCTGAGACAACTGCCTGAAGGGATTTCCTACCAACGGCAACCACAGAAGAAGCAAAAAACAACTTAAGCCTCATTCTTAAAAGGCCAAGAAATGGCAACTGATCTAGTAGAATGAACAGAAATCCATTAAGGTGGAGGCTGATCTGCCCCCCGAAAATAATTATGGATCAGAAGTCTCAACCAAGAAGACAAATGTCAGCGGCTTTCTGCCCTTTCCTGGAATCAGAAAAGAGAACAGATACGCTAGAATTTTGTCAGAAAACTAAAGTAGCATCAACATAATATATCAATGCTTTAACAACATCCAAAATATGCAAAAAAAAACCTCGCCTTATACATAAAATAAAATATGACAAAGATGATCAATTTAAAGAACAGGTAACTCAGAAACTCTTCTAGCAGAAAAAATAGACAAGAGAAACAAAATCTTATGCATAGGCTCAAAAAGAGGAGTCTTCAAAACCAAGATAAGTCTCCAAGGAGGAGAAAAGTTGTTTAACTACAGGCTTAACACTAGCCTGAACAAAATTATGAATATCTGGAAGATTAGCAATCTTCCAGAGGAAAATAACTGAAAGAGCTGAAATCTGACCCTTAAAAAGAACTGGCGGATAAACCCTCATGCAAATCATCCTGCAAAAACTGCAAAATACTAGGAATTGTAAAAGAATGCAAGGACAAACCATGATCCTTACACCAAGAAATAAAGGTCCTTTAAACCTTATAATAAATCTTCCTGGACACAGGCTGACAAACCTGTATCAGAGTCTCAATAACAGAACTAGAGAACCCTCTCTGCTAAAGAACTATTTGTTCAATCTCCATGCCATCAAGCTTAGAGGTTTGAGACCTGTACGAGAAAATAGACATTGAGACTGAAGGTCTGGATACAAAGGAAGCGACCAAAGAGGGCATCTGGACATCTGAACTAGATTCCCATACCAAACTCTACAAGAGTAAACTGGAGCAATTAGAATAATTGGCGCTCCCTCTAGTCTGATTCTGACAATAACCCTGGAAATAAGAACCAATAAAGAACTAATAAAACATAAGCTAGTCGAAATGCTCACAGAACAACCAAAGCATTCACAAATTGATGCTCCATGGCCCTCCCACAGTATCTGGGAAGTTAGAATTTCAACCAAGAGACCATCATATCTATCTATGGGAAGCCCCAGAGATCCACTATCTGATCAAAGACATACAGATTAAGAGACCACTCTCCTCAATGCAAGGACTAACAACTGAGAAAAACTGTTTCCCAGATGTCTACTCCAGGAATATAAATAGACATTTGATAACAATTGACTGCTGTCCAGGAAAGAATTTGAAAAAGAATAAAAACAGGCGTAGCCCGACTCAAGAGTAAAAACATTTAATACGGTAAGTGCACACACAGCTAAAAGGCAACTTACAAACGATAAAAAGCACATCAATAAATGCACATTGGAATATGCATACACCCCAGTCTTTTGGCAAACTTGATCATAAATACCGAGCGCTTCCACCACCTCAATCGATTAAATACCAAGTCTGGAGTTGGACGCCACAGGTTATTACGAAGCCGGTCAGGGGTGTACAGACAGCGTGTCCTCTCTCTACGCACGTTTCGTCTGAGAACGCTCAGACTTTCTCAAGAGTAAGTGATTCTACACCCCTGACCGGCTTCGTAATAACCTGTGGCATCCAACTCCAGACTTGGTATTTAATCGACTGAGGTGGAGGAAGTGCTCGGTATTTATGATCAAGTTTGCGGAAAGACTGGGGCGTATGCATACTCCAATGTGCAATTATTGCTATGCCTGTTTTTATCATTTGTAAGTTGCCATTTAGATGTGTGAGCACTTACCGTATTAAATGTTTTTACGCTTGAGACGGGCTGCACCGGTTTTTATTCTTTTCCAGCCTTTCTCCGCCTTGGTGTCTGTTTGAAAATACCCACCTATAATTGCGGGCAGCGGCCGACTCCATCGGATACTGTGCTGTGTTGGGTTCCACTATTACTTCCCTGGGACCTTTTTCGCCGCCTGATCCGAATCATAACATTGGGCTATACCGGCTTTACTTCATCATTTGACATGTCTCCTCCATTAGCCGCTGGGCGCCAATACCGGTATTGTGTGAGTCCAGGAAAGAATTTGCAATATTTTCCTCATGGCTAGGGAATTGTGAGTTCTCCCTTTGAAGATTGACATATGGTACTACTGAAACAATCTATCTGAAATAAGACTGCCTTTCTAACAGAGACCAACTCTGAAAAGCCTCTGAAAATTGCACGTTCTAATACATTAATAGGAAACGTTGCTCCCGAGGAGACCAAAAACTTCTTGCACTTTCTTAGACCTCCAGATGGTACCCCACCCTGCAAGACTTGCATCTGTACAGATTACAGATCAAGTCGGACGAACAAAAGAAGTCCCCTGCTAATAAGACAGAGACTGGCTTGCTCTGAAATCTAAATTAATCCTTTGAGATAACAAAGTATGATCTCTGCACCACTGCCGAAGAATACAAAGCTTAGGAGGCCTCATGAGGAAGCGAACAAATGGAATAGCATTCAAAGCCGCAAATGTGAGAACACCTCCACACAAAGAGGAAAAGAAAGAGACTGAAGGTTTAACATGTACACACAATATATAGACAACCCTAAGTGAAACCCGATTAGCCCATCCTCAATCTCTGTGCTTCCCACCAAGCAACAGAAACAAATACTAGACAAAACGATTATGATGAGGTGGCGCCTTGCGGTAGTCTGGCATTTTATATTAAAGTACTCCAAATCACATATTTTTTTATTATACACATTCTATATACACTTAGACACCGGTCTAAAAAAATACTTAAAAATCCTTAACACTTTTGTAGATACAGTAAAACACCTTAGTAACAAATATTTATAAAATATGAACTTATGTCAACATTGTGTGGAGGAATCGGATTTCTGTGCCCTATTCTGGCAAAAGAGACAAAAACTATTAGGAGTTTAAAATTTAATCTTGGACTTCTAGTCCTGAGCTCCTTTATCTTCCATCACAGAGATAATAGAATCCAAACCAGAACCAAATAACATCTTTCCCTTAAAAGAAAGATAAAAGCCTAGATTTGGAAACCATATCAGCAGACCAAGACAATCATAAAGCCCATTTAGAAAGTACTGCTAAAGACATACTTTAGCATAAAGCTTGATGACAAAATAGTATCACAAATAAAAGCATTAGCACATACGAGCACCTCCAAAAAGTTTTAAACATTTTCACTATCAGAGTCGTCAGAAAACTGTCCAAAAAGATTAATCAAAAGGAAGACGCAGCAGCCACATCAGTAGTAAAGCTTGCTTTAAAAACCTTCCTATGGAAGATACATAAGTACATTTAACCGTAGGTATAAAAACAGTATGTTAACAGTTAAAGGGTTAGAAATTGATTCCCATGTGAAACGAATTAAACTATATTATTATAATTACTATGATAACTGTAGTAATTTAAAATAGTTTTTTTTATTAAATTAAGCTTTCACATACCTTAATTTTAAAGGTTAAATTGTCATGAAATGTGTGATAATGACAGCCCTTAAAATGAGGCATGGCTCATATAATCCAGCATCCGCCCCCCATCCAATGGTAAAGCTGCTGGGCCCCTTAATTTAAATAATACATTCAGTCAGCATCGCATGCGCAGTACTGACGTTGAAGCACAGCTGTTCACAGCTTAGTTATCCTATTGGTTGAAAGGGCAGCTTCACACCGGAGACAGGGAACAATATAAACAGGTTCTATATTACTCACGTATGAGAGCTGTGCTGCAAGACTTTATAAGCTGCTTCTGTGCTACACTTTATCCCTGCTGCACTAAGGAGAGCAGCGTGTATACTAGAATTCTTCCCTGCTTGTGATTAAGTCCATATGTGTTTTAGACGTTAACTACGGCAGTGAGTTTGAGAGCTATGTTTATTTAACTGTCGGGCTCATCTTCCCCCTCCCTCTGGCTGTGTTTGCTTTTATGTGGAAACGGAGCCCTCACCGTCACTAATCAAGCAAACACAGCCAGAGGGAGGGGTGAAGATGAGCCCGACAGTTAAACATAGCTCTCAAACTCACTGCCGTAGTTAACGTCTAAAACACAGATGGACTTCATCACAGGCAGGGAAAAATTCTAGTATACATGCTGCTCTAATAAATGTCTCTTCCCCTCATTTGCAAGCGATGATTTGCACTCAATGCGTGACTCTCTTGATGCCGGTGTCAAAGAATTTATGCTTCTGTCAGGAGACCGGGGGCGAGTCTGCGCAGTGCGCATGTGTTGCTTATAAAATAGTTTTAATGCGCATGCGGGCCACCATAATGTTTCTACCTAGGTAGAACATCATAACAGGCCCCATATAATGCTTAGAAAATGAATTTGGCGCAGTACTAAGTTTCAAATTCAAATTACAAAAAAAAGAAAGAAAACTTTACAAAGGTACCAATTGCAAATGTATTTATTATTTTAAGAAGTATTTAATAAGTAAAAAAAAAAAATTTGGGTTTACTATCCCTTTAACCAGATTGGGTCCAGCTACTTTAGGAACCTAACCTCTAAAATAAACAAAGTTTCTTTATAAAAAGAACAAATATGAACAAATTTAAGGGAATAAGGGCTAGATTACGAGTGGCGTGCTAACTGTTTTGCGTGAGCAAAAATATAATTTATGCTTACCTGATAAATTCATTTCTCCTGTAGTGTAGTCAGTCCACGAGTCATCCATTACTTATGGGATTATATCTCCTCCCTAACAGGAAGTCAGGAAGTGCAAGAGGATCACCCAAGCAGAGCTGCTATATAGCTCCTCCCCTCTACGTCATATCCAGTCATTCGACCAAAACCATACGAGAAAGGAGAAACTATAGGGATACCAATACCAATACCAAAGCTAAAAGTACACGGATGACGGGAGGGACAGGCAGGATCTTTACACGGAAGGAACCACTGCCTGTAGCACCTTTCTCCCAAAAACAGCCTCCGAAGAAGCAAAAGTGTCAAATTTGTAAAATTTTGAAAAAGTGTGAAGTGAAGACCAAGTTGCAGCCTTGCAAATCTGTTCAACAGAGGCCTCATTCTTAAAGGCCCAAGTGGAAGCCACAGCTCTAGTAGAATGAGCTGTAATCCTTTCAGGAGGCTGCTGTCCAGCAGTCTCATAGGCTAAACGTATTATGCTACGAAGCCAAAAAGAGAGAGAGGTAGCCGAAGCTTTTTGACCTCTCCTCTGTCCAGAATAAACGACAAACAGGGAAGAAGTTTGACGAAAATCTTTAGTTGCCTGCAAATAAAATTTCAGGGCACGGACGACATCCAGATTGTGCAAAAGTCGTTCCTTCTTTGAAGAAGGGTTAGGGCACAATGATGGAACAACAATCTCTTGATTGATATTCTTGTTAGTGACTACCTTAGGTAAGAACCCAGGTTTAGTACGCAGAACTACCTTGTCTGAATGAAAAATCAGATAAGGAGAATCACAATGTAAGGCCGATAACTCAGAGACTCTTCGAGCCGAGGAAATAGCCATTAAAAACAGAACTTTCCAAGATAACAGCTTGATATCGATGGAATGAAGGGGTTCAAACGGAACACCATGCAGAACGTTAAGAACTAAGTTTAAGCTCCACGGCGGAGCAACAGTCTTAAACACAGGCTTAATCCTAGTCAAAGCCTGACAAAAAGCCTGAACGTCTGGAACTTCTGCCAGACGTTTGTGTAAAAGGATAGACAGAGCTGAAATCTGTCCCTTTAACGAACTAGCAGATAAACCCTTTTCTAAACCTTCTTGTAGAAAAGACAATATCCTAGGAATCCTAACCTTACTCCATGAGTAACTCTTGGATTCGCACCAATATAAGTATTTACGCCATATTTTATGGTAAATTTTCCTGGTAACAGGTTTCCTAGCCTGTATTAAGGTATCAATCACTGACTCTGAGAATCCACGCTTTGATAGAATCAAGCGTTCAATCTCCATGCAGTCAGCCTCAGAGAAATTAGATTTGGATGTTTGAAAGGACCCTGAATCAGAAGGTCCTGTCTCAGAGGCAGAGACCATGGTGGACAGGACGACATGTCCACTAGATCTGCATACCAGGTCCTGCGTGGCCACGCAGGCGCTATTAGAATCACTGATGCTCTCTCCTGTTTGATCCTGGCAATCAATCGAGGAAGCATCGGGAAAGGTGGAAACACATAAGCCATGTTGAAGAACCAAGGTGCTGTCAGAGCATCTATCAGTACCGCTCCCGGGTCCCTGGACCTGGATCCGTAACAAGGAAGTCCTTGGTTTGCCCCAAAGATGAAGTAGTTGGGCAAACACCTCCGGATGAAGTTCCCACTCCCCCGGATGAAAGGTCTGGCGACTTAGAAAATCAGCCTCCCAGTTCTCCACGCCTGGGATGTGGATCGCTGACAGGTGGCAAGAGTGAGACTCTGCCCAGCGAATTATCTTTGAGACTTCCATCATCGCTAGGGAACTCCTTGTTCCTCCTTGATGGTTGATGTAAGCCACAGTCGTGATGTTGTCCGACTGAAACCTGATGAACCTCAGAGTTGCTAACTGAGGCCAAGCCAGAAGAGCATTGAAAATTGCTCTTAATTCCAGAATGTTTATTGGAAGGAGTCTCTCCTCCTGAGTCCATGATCCCTGAGCCTTCAGGGAATTCCAGACTGCGCCCCAACCTAGAAGGCTGGCGTCCGTTGTTACAATCGTCCAATCTGGCCTGCGGAAGGGCATCCCCTTGGACAGATGTGGCCGAGAAAGCCACCATAGAAGAGAATCTCTGGTCTCTTGATCCAGATTTAGCAGAGGGGACAAATCTGAGTAATCCCCATTCCACTGATTTAGCATGCACAATTGCAGCGGTCTGAGATGCAGGCGCGCAAATGGTACTATGTCCATTGCCGCTACCATTAAGCCGATTACCTCCATGCACTGAGCTACTGACAGGTGTTGAATGGAATGAAGGACACGGCAAGCATTTAGAAGTTTTGATAACCTGTCCTCAGTCAGGTAAAACATAATTTATGTAAGAACTTACCTGATAAATTCATTTCTTTCATATTAGCAAGAGTCCATGAGCTAGTGACGTATGGGATATACATTCCTACCAGGAGGGGCAAAGTTTCCCAAACCTCAAAATGCCTATAAATACACCCCTCACCACACCCACAATTCAGTTTAACGAATAGCCAAGAAGTGGGGTGATAAAAAAGTGCGAAAGCATATAAAATAAGGAATTGGAATAATTGTGCTTTATACAAAAATCATAACCACCACAAAAAAGGGTGGGCCTCATGGACTCTTGCTAATATGAAAGAAATGAATTTATCAGGTAAGTTCTTACATAAATTATGTTTTCTTTCATGTAATTAGCAAGAGTCCATGAGCTAGTGACGTATGGGATAATGATTACCCAAGATGTGGATCTTTCCACGCAAAAGTCACTAGAGAGGGAGGGATAAAATAAAGACAGCCAATTCCTGCTGAAAATAATCCACACCCAAAATAAAGTTTAATGAAAAACATAAGCAGAAGATTCAAACTGAAACCGCTGCCTGAAGTACTTTTCTACCAAAAACTGCTTCAGAAGAAGAAAATACATCAAAATGGTAGAATTTAGTAAAAGTATGCAAAGAGGACCAAGTTGCTGCTTTGCAAATCTGATCAATCGAAGCTTCATTCCTAAACGCCCAGGAAGTAGAAACTGACCTAGTAGAATGAGCTGTAATCCTTTGAGGCGGAGTTTTACCCGACTCAACATAGGCAAGATGAATTAAAGATTTCAACCAAGATGCCAAAGAAATGGCAGAAGCTTTCTGGCCTTTTCTAGAACCGGAAAAGATAACAAATAAACTAGAAGTCTTTCGGAAAGACTTAGTAGCTGCAACATAATATTTCAAAGCTCTAACAACATCCAAAGAATGTAACGATTTCTCCTTAGAATTCTTAGGATTAGGACATAATGAAGGAATCACAATTTCTCTACTAATGTTGTTGGAATTCACAACTTTAGGTAAAAATTCAAAAGAAGTTCGCAACACTGCCTTATCCTGATGAAAAATCAGAAAAGGAGACTCACAGAAGAGATTGCCAAAAGGAACAAAACTTTCCAAGAAAGTAATTTAATGTCCAATGAATGCATAGGTTCAAACGGAGGAGCTTGAAGAGCCCCTAGAACCAAATTCAAACTCCAAGGAGGAGAAATTGACTTAATGACAGGTTTTATACGAACCAAAGCTTGTACAAAACAATGAATATCAGGAAGATTAGCAATCTTTCTGTGAAAAAGAACAGAAAGAGCAGAGATTTGTCCTTTCAAGGAACTTGCGGACAAACCTTTATCTAAACCATCCTGAAGAAACTGTAAAATTCTTGGAATTCTAAAAGAATGCCAAGAAAAATGATGAGAAAGACACCAAGAAATATAAGTCTTCCAGACTCTATAATATATCTCTCTGGATACAGATTTACGAGCCTGTAACATAGTATTAATCACAGAGTCAGAGAAACCTCTTTGACTAAGAATCAAGCGTTCAATCTCCATACCTTTAAATTTAAGGATTTGAGATCCTGATGGAAAAAAGGACCTTGCGACAGAAGGTCTGGTCGTAGCGGAAGAGTCCACGGATGGCAAGAGGCCATCCGGACAAGATCCGCATACCAAAACCTGTGAGGCCATGCCGGAGCTACCAGCAGAACAAACGAGCATTCCTTCAGAATCTTGGAGATTACTCTTGGAAGAAGAACTAGAGGCGGAAAGATATAGGCAGGATGATACTTCCAAGGAAGTGACAATGCATCCACTGCTTCCGCTTGAGGATCCCTGGATCTGGACAGATACCTGGGAAGTTTCTTGTTTAGATGAGAGGCCATCAGATCTATTTCTGGAAGTCCCCACATTTGAACAATCTGAAGAAATACCTCTGGGTGAAGAGACCATTCGCCCGGATGTAACGTTTGGCGACTGAGATAATCCGCTTCCCAATTGTCTATACCCGGGATATGAACCGCAGAGATTAGACAGGAGCTGGATTCCGCCCAAACCAGAATTCGAGATACTTCTTTCATAGCCAGAGGACTGTGAGTCCCTCCTTGATGATTGATGTATGCCACAGTTGTGACATTGTCTGTCTGAAAACAAATGAACGATTCTCTCTTCAGAAGAGGCCAAGACTGAAGAGCTCTGAAAATTGCACGGAGTTCCAAAATATTGATCGGTAATCTCACCTCCTGAGATTCCCAAACTCCTTGTGCCGTCAGAGATCCCCACACAGCTCCCCAACCTGTGAGACTTGCATCTGTTGAAATTACAGTCCAGGTCGGAAGCACAAAAGAAGCCCCCTGAATTAAACGATGGTGATCTGTCCACCACGTTAGAGAGTGTCGTACAATCGGTTTTAAAGATATTAATTGAGATATCTTTGTGTAATCCCTGCACCATTGATTCAGCATACAGAGCTGAAGAGGTCGCATGTGAAAACGAGCAAAGGGGATCGCGTCCGATGCAGCAGTCATAAGACCTAGAATTTCCATGCATAAGGCTACCGAAGGGAATGATTGTGACTGAAGGTTTCGACAAGCTGAAATCAATTTTAGACGTCTCTTGTCTGTTAAAGACAGAGTCATGGACACTGAATCTATCTGGAAACCCAGAAAAGTTACCCTTGTCTGAGGAATCAATGAACTTTTTGGTAAATTGATCCTCCAACCATGATCTTGAAGAAACAACACAAGTCGATTCGTATGAGATTCTGCTAAATGTAAAGACTGAGCAAGTACCAAGATATCGTCCAAATAAGGAAATACCACAATACCCTGTTCTCTGATTACAGACAGAAGGGCACCAAGAACTTTTGTAAAAATTCTTGGAGCTGTAGCTAGGCCAAACGGCAGAGCCACAAACTGGTAATGCTTGTCCAGAAAAGAGAATCTCAGGAACTGATAATGATCTGGATGAATCGGAATATGCAGATAAGCATCCTGTAAATCTATTGTGGACATATAATGCCCTTGCTGAACAAAAGGCAAGATAGTCCTTACAGTTACCATTTTGAACGTTGGTATCCTTACATAACGATTCAATATTTTTAGATCCAGAACTGGTCTGAAGGAATTCTCCTTCTTTGGTACAATGAAGAGATTTGAATAAAACCCCATCCCCTGTTCCAGAACTGGAACTGGCATAATTACTCCAGCCAACTCTAGATCTGAAACACAATTCAGAAATGCTTGAGCTTTCACTGGATTTACTGGGACACGGGAAAGAAAAAATCTCTTTGCAGGAGGTCTCATCTTGAAACCAATTCTGTACCCTTCTGAAACAATGTTCTGAATCCAAAGATTGTGAACAGAATTGATCCAAATTTTTTTGAAAAAACGTAACCTGCCCCCTACCAGCTGAGCTGGAATGAGGGCCGCACCTTCATGTGGACTTAGAAGCAGGCTTTGCCTTTCTAGAAAGCTTGGATTTATTCCAGACTGGAGATGGTTTCCAAACTGAAACTGCTCCTGAGGATGAAGGATCAGGCTTTTGTTCTTTGTTGAAACGAAAGTAACGAAAACGATTATTAGCCCTGTTTTTACCCTTAGATTTTTTATCCTGTGGTAAAAAAGTTCCTTTCCCACCAGTAACAGTTGAGATAATGGAATCCAACTGAGAACCAAATAATTTGTTACCCTGGAAAGAAATGGAAAGTAGAGTTGATTTAGAAGCCATATCAGCATTCCAAGTTTTAAGCCATAAAGCTCTTCTAGCTAAAATAGCTAGAGACATAAACCTGACATCAACTCTAATAATATCAAAAATGGCATCACAGATAAAATTATTAGCATGCTGAAGAAGAAGAAGAATATTATGAGAATCATGATCTGTTACTTGTTGCGCTAAAGTCTCCAACCAAAAAGTTGAAGCTGCAGCAACATCAGCCAAAGATATAGCAGGTCTAAGAAGATTACCTGAACACAGATAAGCTTTTCTTAGAAAGGATTCAATTTTCCTATCTAAAGGATCTTTAAACGAAGTACCATCTGACGTAGGAATAGTAGTACGTTTAGCAAGCGTAGAAATAGCCCCATCAACTTTAGGGATTTTGTCCCAAAATTCTAATCTGTCAGACGGCACAGGATATAATTGCTTAAAACGTTTAGAAGGAGTAAATGAATTACCCAATTTATCCCATTCTCTGGAAATTACTTCAGAAATAGCATTAGGAACAGGAAAAACTTCTGGAATAACCACAGGAGATTTAAACACCTTATCTAAACGTTTAGAATTAGTATCAAGAGGACCAGAATCCTCTATTTCTAAAGCAATTAGTACTTCTTTAAGTAAAGAACGAATAAATTCCATTTTAAATAAATATGAAGATTTATCAGCATCAATCTCTGAGACAGAATCCTCTGAACCAGAAGAGTCATCAGAATCAGAATGATGATGTTCATTTAAAAATTCATCTGTAGAGAGAGAAGTTTTAAAAGTTTTTTTATGTTTACTAGAAGGAGAAATAACAGACATAGCCTTCTTGATGGATTCAGAAACAAAATCTCTTATGTTATCAGGAACATTCTGCACCTTAGATGTTGAGGGAACTGCAACAGGCAATGGTACATTACTAAAGGAAATATTATCTGCTTTAACAAGTTTGTCATGACAATTAATACAAACAACAGCCGGAGGAATAGCTACCAAAAGTTTACAGCAGATACACTTAGCTTTGGTAGTTCCAGCACTAGACAGCGATTTTCCTGAAGTATCTTCTGACTCAGATGCAACGTGAGACATCTTGCAATATGTAAGAGAAAAAACAACATATAAAGCAAAATTGATCAAATTCCTTAAATGACAGTTTCAGGAATGGGAAAAAATGCCAATAAACAAGCTTCTAGTAACCAGAAGCAAAGAAAAAATCAGACTGAAATAATGGAGACAAAAGCGACGCCCATATTTTTTAGCGCCAAATAATACGCCCACATTGTTTGGCGCCTAAATGCTTTTTGGCGCCAAAAATGACGCCACATCCGGAACGCCGACATTTTTGGCGCAAAAGGACGTCAAAAAATGACGCAACTTCCGGCGACACGTATGACGCCGGAAACAGAAAAGATTTTTTGCGCCAAAAAAGTCTGCGCCAAGAATGACGCAATAAAATGAAGCATTTTCAGCCCCCGCGAGCCTAACAGCCCACAGGGAAAAAAAGTCAAATTTTTTAAGGTAAGAAAAAATGATTAATTCAAACGCATTATCCCAAATATGAAACTGACTGTCTGAAAATAAGGAATGTTGAACATTCTGAGTCAAGGCAAATAAATGTTTGAATACATATATTTAGAACTTTATAAATAAAGTGCCCAACCATAGCTTAGAGTGTCACAGAAAATAAGATTTACTTACCCCAGGACACTCATCTACACGTTTGTAGAAAGCCAAACCAGTACTGAAATGAAAATCAGCAGAGGTAATGGTATATAAATAAGAGTATATCGTCGATCTGAAAAGGGAGGTAAGAGATGAATCTCTACGACCGATAACAGAGAACCTATGAAATAGACCCCGTAGAAGGAGATCACTGCATTCAAATAGGCAATACTCTCCTCACATCCCTCTGACATTCACTGCACGCTGAGAGGAAAACCGGGCTCCAACTTGCTGCGGAGCGCATATCAACGTAGAATCTAGCACAAACTTACTTCACCACCTCCATAGGAGGCAAAGTTTGTAAAACTGAATTGTGGGTGTGGTGAGGGGTGTATTTATAGGCATTTTGAGGTTTGGGAAACTTTGCCCCTCCTGGTAGGAATGTATATCCCATACGTCACTAGCTCATGGACTCTTGCTAATTACATGAAAGAAATTTTCATTTCTACAGAATCTATAAGAGTCCCTAGAAAGGGAACTCTTGTGAGTGGCAATAGAGAACTCTTTTCTACGTTCACCTTCCACCCATGCGACCTTAGAAATGCCAGAACTAACTCTGTATGAGACTTGGCAGTTTGGAAACTTGACGCTTGTATCAGAATGTCGTCTAGGTACGGAGCTACCGCTATGCCTCGCGGTCTTAGTACCGCTAGAAGAGAGCCCAGAACCTTTGTAAAGATTCTTGGAGGGAAGAGCTACAAACTGGTAATGCCTGTTTAGGAAGGCAAATCTTAGATACTGGTAATGATCCTTGTGAATCGGTATGTGAAGGTAGGCATCCTTTAAATCCACTGTGGTCATGTACTGACCCTCTTGGATCATGGGTAAGATGGTTCGAATAGTTTCCATTTTGAACGATGGAACTCTTAGGAATTTGTTTAGGATCTTTAAGTCCAAGATTGGTCTGAAGGTTCCCTCTTTTTTGGGAACCACAAACAGATTGGAATAGAATCCTTGCCCGTGTTCCGACCGCGGAACTGGGTGGATCACTCCCATTAGTAAGAGGTCTTGTACACAGCGTAGAAACGCCTCTTTCTTTATCTGGTTTGCTGATAACCTTGAAAGATGAAATCTCCCTTGTGGAGGAGAAGCTTTGAAGTCCAAAAGATATCCCTGAGATATGATCTCCAACGCCCAGGGATCCTGGACATCTCTTGCCCAAGCCTGGGCGAAGAGAGAAAGTCTGCCCCCCACTAGATCCGTTTCCGGATCGGGGGCCCTCACTTCATGCTGTCTGAGGGGCAGCAGCAGGTTTTCTGGCCTGCTTGCCCTTGTTCCAGGACTGGTTAGGTTTCCAGCCCTGTCTGTAGCGAGCAACAGTTCCTTCCTGTCTTGGAGCGGAGGAAGTTGATGCTGCTCCTGCCTTGAAGTTACGAAAGGCACGAAAATTAGACTGTTTAGCCTTTGGTTTGGCCCTGTCTTGAGGCAGGACATGGCCCTTACCTCCAGTAATGTCAGCGATAATTTCTTTCAAGCCGGGCCCGAATAATGTCTGCCCTTTGAAAGGAATATTAAGCAATTTAGATTTAGAAGTCACATCAGCTGACCAGGATTTAAGCCACAGCGCTCTACGCGCTTGAATGGCGAATCCGGAGTTCTTAGCCGTAAGTTTGGTTAAGTGTACTACGGCATCAGAAATAAATGAATTAGCTAGCTTAAGGGATTTAAGCTTGTTCATAATCTCATCCAATGGAGCTGTGCTAAGGGTCTCTTCCAGAGACTCAAACCAGAATGCCGCCGCAGCAGTGACAGGCGCGATGCATGCAAGGGGTTGTAATATAAAACCTTGCTGAACAAACATTTTCTTAAGGTAACCCTCTAACTTTTTATCCATTGGATCTGAAAAAGCACAGCTATCCTCCACCGGGATAGTGGTGCGCTTAGCCAGAGTAGAAACTGCTCCTTCCACCTTAGGGACCGTCTGCCATAGGTCCCGTGTGGTGGCGTCTATTGGAAACGTTTTTCTAAATATAGGAGGGGGTGAAAAGGGCACACAGGGTCTATCCCACTCCTTGTTAACAATTTCTGTAAGCCTTTTAGGTATAGGAAAAACGTCAGTACACGCCGGTACTGCAAAATATTTATCCAGCCTACATACTTTCTCTGGAATTGCAACCGTGTTACAATCATTCAGAGCCGCTAATACCTCCACTAGTAATACACGGAGGTTCTCAAGCTTAAATTTAAAATTTGAAATGTCTGAATCCAGTTTACTTGGATCAGATCCGTCACCCACAGAATGAAGCTCTCCGTCCTCATGTTCTGCAAATTGTGACGCAGTATCAGACATGGCTCTATTATTATCAGCGCACTCTGTTCTTACCCCAGAGTGATCGCGTTTACCTCTTAATTCTGGCAATTTAGATAGTACTTCAGTCATAACATTAGCCATGTCTTGCAAAGTGATTTGTATGGGCCGCCCTGATGTACTTGGCGCCACAATATCACGCACCTCCTGAGCGGGAGGCGAAGGTACTGACACGTGAGGAGAGTTAGTCGGCATAACTTCCCCCTCGTTGTCTGGTGATATTTTTTTAACCTATAAAGTTTGACTTTTATTCAAAGTAACATCTATACATTGAGTGCACAAATTTCTATTGGGCTCCACATTGCTACTGCGCTTTTAAGAAAACATAAAAATGTGACACAGTTGAATTAACAATGAACCAAATATGTTAAAACAACCAAATTTTAACAGAAAATGTATAAAGTTAGCAGAGGATTGCACCCACCAGCAAAAGGATGATTAACCCCTTAATACCCAAAACGGATAACAGTTGAAATAATAAATGTTTTTATCACAGTCAAACACACTGTCACAGGTCTGCTGTGACTGATTACCTCCCTCAAAACTAGTTTTGGAGACCCCTGGGCTCTGTAGACGTCCTGGATCATGGAGGAAGAAATAGGAAGACTGTGACTAAATTTCTACTGCGCAATAAAGCGCTAAAATAGGCCCCTCCCACTCATATTACAACAGTGGGGAAGCTCAGTAAACTGTTTTTATTCAGAAAAAAACGACAGCCATGTGGTAAAAATCATGCCCATAAAGTTTTATCACCAAGTACCTCAGAAAAAAACGATTAACATACCAGTAAACGTTTTAAAAATTGAAAATTATGAAGTGTTATTAATAAGCCTGCTGCTAGTCGCTTTCACTGCAGTGCAGGCTCAAATATTACTTTAATATTGACAGTATTTTCTTAGTGAAATTCCATTCCCCAGAAATACCTCAGAGTATACATACATGCATATCAGCCTGATACCAGTCGCTACTACTGCATTTAAGGCTGCACTTACATTACATCGGTATTAGCAGTATTTTCTCAGTCAATTCCATTCCTTAGAAAATAATTTACTGCACATACCTCCTTGCAGGTGGGCCCTGCATGCTATCCCCTGTTCTGAAGTTACCTCACTCCTCAGAATAGCCGAGAACAGCAAGTGGATCTTAGTTACGATCGCTAAGATCATAGACAAACTCAGGTAGATTCTTCTTCTAATGCTGCCTGAGAACAAACAACACACTCCGGTGCCGTTTAAAATAACAAACTTTTGATTGAAGAAATAAAAACTACGTTTAACACACCACAGTCCTCTCACACGTCCTATCTTTAGTTAGGTGCAAGAGAATGACTGGGTATGACGTAGAGGGGAGGAGCTATATAGCAGCTCTGCTTGGGTGATCCTCTTGCACTTCCTGACTTCCTGTTAGGGAGGAGATATAATCCCATAAGTAATGGATGACCCGTGGACTGACTACACTTAATAGGAGAAATTGGGTTTATCGCGGCTGTTTTTTTGCGCATGTCGGAAGGAGAGCTCGTATTAACGTTTAAATAAATTTGAACACTTGAGCGCAATCACATTTTAAACTAGAATGATTACCGCATCTTTAGAGCTCTGGTTAACTGTTACGCTCAACAAAAAAAAGTGTCACAAAACACATCAAAAATACATTGAAAAGTACAGTTTAACTCATAACAACACTATCTGATAATTATTGGAAAAAAATATTGCACAAAAAAGTTTTAAAGGCTCAAAGTTGTAACATCTCAGGTGTTATGAAAAAAAAAAAAAAAAAAAAAACATGCAAAGGGCTTTAAAGTAGAGATACATACATATACATGTCTAAATATGCATGTGTTTATATGTGTGTACATATGTATTTATGTGTGTATATATGTGTTTACAGACATATATACACCTATAAACACATAACTACAGGTATATACATATATAGGCATATATATAAGTGCATTGGAGTCCTTTGCAGTCAAGTAGATGAAAGCATGTAAATGAAAGCATGTTAAAAGCAATGTTCTGCACATAGCATAAAAACAGAATTTATGCTTACCTGATAAATTACTTTCTCCAACGGTGTGTCCGGTCCACGGCGTCATCCTTACTTGTGGGATATTCTCTTCCCCAACAGGAAATGGCAAAGAGCCCAGCAAAGCTGGTCACATGATCCCTCCTAGGCTCCGCCTACCCCAGTCATTCGACCGACGTACAGGAGGAAATATGCATAGGAGAAACCATATGATACCGTGGTGACTGTAGTTAGAGAAAATAATTCATCAGACCTGATTAAAAAAACCAGGGCGGGCCGTGGACCGGACACACCGTTGGAGAAAGTAATTTATCAGGTAAGCATAAATTCTGTTTTCTCCAACATAGGTGTGTCCGGTCCACGGCGTCATCCTTACTTGTGGGAACCAATACCAAAGCTTTAGGACACGGATGAAGGGAGGGAGCAAATCAGGTCACCTAAATGGAAGGCACCACGGCTTGCGAAACCTTTCTCCCAAAAATAGCCTCCGAAGAAGCAAAAGTATCAAATTTGTAAAATTTGGCAAAAGTGTGCAGTGAAGACCAAGTCGCTGCCTTACATATCTGGTCAACAGAAGCCTCGTTCTTGAAGGCCCATGTGGAAGCCACAGCCCTAGTGGAGTGAGCTGTGATTCTTTCAGGAGGCTGCCGTCCGGCAGTCTCATAAGCCAATCGGATAATGCTTTTAAGCCAAAAAGAAAGAGAGGTAGAAGTTGCTTTTTGACCTCTCCTTTTACCAGAATAAACAACAAACAAAGAAGATGTTTGTCTGAAATCTTTAGTAGCCTCTAAATAGAATTTTAGAGCACGGACTACGTCCAGATTGTGTAACAAACGTTCCTTCTTTGAAACTGGATTCAGGACACAAAGAAGGTACAACTATCTCCTGGTTAATATTTTTGTTGGAAACAACTTTCGGAAGAAAACCAGGCTTAGTACGCAAAACCACCTTATCTGCATGGAACACCAGATAGGGCGGAGAACACTGCAGAGCAGATAACTCTGAAACTCTTCTAGCAGAAGAAATTGCAACCAAAAACAAAACTTTCCAAGATAATAACTTAATATCTACGGAATGTAAGGGTTCAAACGGAACCCCTTGAAGAACTGAAAGAACTAGATTTAGACTCCAGGGAGGAGTCAAAGGTCTGTAAACAGGCTTGATTCTAACCAGAGCCTGAACAAACGCTTGAACGTCTGGCACAGCTGCCAGCCTTTTGTGAAGTAGAACAGATAAAGCAGAGATCTGTCCCTTCAGAGAACTTGCAGATAATCCTTTCTCCAAACCTTCTTGTAGAAAGGATAGAATCTTAGGAATTTTTATCTTGTTCCATGGGAATCCTTTAGATTCACACCAACAGATATATTTTTTCCATATTTTATGGTAAATCTTTCTAGTTACAGGCTTTCTAGCCTGAATCAGAGTATCTATTACAGAATCTGAAAACCCACGCTTTGATAAAATCAAGCGTTCAATCTCCAAGCAGTCAGTTGGAGGGAAACCAGATTCGGATGTTCGAATGGACCTTGAACAAGAAGGTCCTGTCTCAAAGGTAGCTTCCATGGTGGAGCCGATGACATATTCACCAGGTCTGCATACCAAGTCCTGCGTGGCCACGCAGGAGCTATCAAGATCACCAAAGCCCTCTCCTGATTGATCCTGGCTACCAGCCTGGGAATGAGAGGAAACGGTGGGAAAACATAAGCTAGGTTGAAGGTCCAAGGTGCTACTAGTGCATCTACTAGAGTCGCCTTGGGATCCCTGGATCTGGACCCGTAACAAGGAACCTTGAAGTTCTGACGAGACGCCATCAGATCCATGTCTGGAATGCCCCATAATTGAGTTATTTGGGCAAAGATTTCCGGGTGGAGTTCCCACTCCCCCTGATGGAATGTCTGACGAATCAGAAAATCCGCTTCCCAATTTTCCACTCCTGGGATGTGGATTGCAGACAAGTGGCAGGAGTGATCCTCCGCCCATTGAATTATCTTGGTCACTTCCTCCATTGCCAGGGAACTCCTTGTTCCCCCCTGATGGTTGATATATGCAACTGTCGTCATGTTGTCTGATTGAAACCTTATGAATTTGGCCTTTGCTAGATGAGGCCAAGCTTTGAGAGCATTGAATATCGCTCTCAGTTCCAGAATGTTTATCGGGAGAAGAGATTCTTCCCGAGACCATAGACCCTGAGCTTTCAGGGGTTCCCAGACCGCGCCCCAGCCCACCAGACTGGCGTCGGTCGTGACAATGACCCACTCTGGTCTGCGGAAGCTCATTCCCTGTGACAGGTTGTCCAGGATTAGCCACCAACGGAGTGAATCTCTGGTCCTTTGATCTACTTGAATCGTCGGAGACAAGTCTGTATAATCCCCATTCCACTGTCTGAGCATGCACAGTTGTAATGGTCTTAGATGAATTCGTGCAAAAGGAACTAAGTCCATTGCTGCAACCATCAATCCTATTACTTCCATGCACTGCGCTATGGAAGGACGAAGAACAGAATGAAGAACTTGACAAGAGCTTAGAAGTTTTGATTTTCTGACCTCTGTCAGAAAAATCCTCATTTCTAAGGAGTCTATTATTGTTCCCAAGAAGGGAACTCTTGTTGACGGGGAAAGAGAACTTTTTTCTATGTTCACTTTCCATCCGTGAGATCTGAGAAAGGCTAGGACGATGTCCGTATGAGCCTTTGCTTTTGACAGAGACGACGCTTGAATCAGGATGTCGTCCAAGTACGGTACTACTGCAATGCCCCTTGGTCTTAGAACCGCTAGAAGGGACCCTAGTACCTTTGTGAAAATTCTCGGAGCAGTGGCTAATCCGAATGGAAGTGCCACAAACTGGTAATGCTTGTCCAGAAAAGCGAACCTTAGGAACTGATGATGTTCCTTGTGGATAGGAATATGGAGGTACGCATCCTTTAAATCCACCGTGGTCATAAATTGACCTTCCTGGATGGTAGGAAGGATCGTTCGAATGGTTTCCATTTTGAACGATGGAACACTGAGAAATTTGTTTAGGATCTTGAGATCTAGAATTGGTCTGAATGTTCCCTCTTTTTTGGGAACTATGAACAGGTTGGAGTAAAACCCCATCCCTTGTTCTCTTATTGGAACTGGATGAATTACTCCCATCTTTAACAGGTCTTCTACACAATGTAAGAATGCCTGTCTTTTTATTTGGTTTGAAGATAATTGAGACCTGTGGAACCTTCCCCTTGGGGGTAGTTCCTTGAATTCCAGGAGATAACCTTGAGAAACTATTTCTAGTGCCCAAGGATCCTGAACATCTCTTGCCCAGGCCTGAGCAAAGAGAGAAAGTCTGCCCCCCACCAGATCCAGTCCCGGATCGGGGGCCATCCCTTCATGCTGTTTTGGTAGCAGTGGCAGGCTTCTTGGCCTGCTTACCCTTGTTCCAGCCTTGCATCGGTCTCCAGGCTGGTTTGGGTTGAGAAGTATTACCCTCTTGCTTAGAGGATGTAGAAGTAGAGGCTGGTCCGTTTCTGCGAAAGGGACGAAAATTAGGCTTATTTCTAGCCTTAAAAGACCTATCCTGAGGAAGGGCGTGGCCCTTTCCTCCGGTGATGTCTGAAATAATCTCTTTCAAATCAGAACCAAACAGTGTTTTGCCCTTGAAAGGGATGTTAAGCAATTTTGTCTTGGAAGACACATCCGCAGACCAAGACTTTAGCCAGAGCGCTCTGCGCGCCACGATAGCAAACCCTGAATTTTTCGCCGCTAATCTCGCTAATTGCAAAGCGGCATCTAGAATAAAAGAGTTAGCCAATTTAAGTGCATGAACTCTGTCCATAACCTCCTCATACGAAGATTCTTTATTGAGCGACTTTTCTAGTTCTTCGAACCAGAAACACGCTGCCGTAGTGACAGGAACAATGCATGAAATTGGTTGAAGAAGGTAGCCTTGCTGAACAAACATTCTTTTAAGCAAACCCTCTTATTTTTTTATCCATAGGATCTTTAAAAGCACAACTATCTTCTATGGGAATAGTAGTGTGTTTGTTTAGAGTAGAGACCGCCCCCTCGACCTTAGGGACTGTCTGTCATAAGTCCTTTCTGGGGTCGACTATAGGAAATAATTTCTTAAATATAGGGGGAGGAACAAAAGGTATGCCGGGCCTTTCCCATTCCTTGTTTACTATGTCCGCCACCCGCTTGGGTATAGGAAAAACATCGGGGGGCACCGGAACCTCTAGGAACTTGTCCATCTTACATAATTTCTCTGGAATGACCAAATTGTCACAATCATCCAGAGTAGATAATACCTCCTTAAGCAGTGCGCGGAGATGTTCTAATTTAAATTTAAAT
Source organism: Bombina bombina (assembly GCF_027579735.1). Classification (NCBI taxonomy): domain Eukaryota; kingdom Metazoa; phylum Chordata; class Amphibia; order Anura; family Bombinatoridae; genus Bombina; species Bombina bombina. Next base: position 1,203,520,333 of record NC_069500.1, on the reverse strand, counting down.
GTTACAACATCAGGTTCAGCTTGTTGAGAAATTTTTCCTGAATCTGAAATTTCTCCCTCAGACAAAACCTCCCTCCTGGCCCCTTCAGATTGGTGTGAGGGTATGTCAGAAACGTTATCATCAGCGCCCTCTTGCTCTTCAGTGTTTAAAACAGAGCAATCGCGCTTTCTTTGAAAAGTAGGCATTTTAGATAAAATATTTGCAATAGAATTATCCATAACAGCCGTTAATTGTTGCATAGTAATAAGTATTGGCGCACTAGATGTACTAGGGGCCTCTTGTGTGGGCAAAACTGGTGTAGACACAGAAGGGGGTGATGCAGTACCATGCTTACTCCCCTCATCTGAAGAATCATCTTGGGCACTATTATTATCTGTGGCATCATTGTCCCTACTTTGTTTGGACACCATATCACAATTATCACATATATTTAAATGGGGAGACACATTGGCTTTCATACATATAGAACATCGTTTATCTGATGGTTCAGACATGTTAAACAGGCTTAAACTTGTCAACAAAGCACAAAAAACGTTTTAAAATAAAACCGTTACTGTCACTTTAAATTTTAAACAGAACACACTTTATTACTGAATATGCGAAAAAGTATGAAGCAATTGTTCAAAATTCACCAAAATTTCACCACAGTGTCTTAAAGCCTTAAAAGTATTGCACACCAAATTTGAAAGCTTTAACCCTTAAAATAACGGAACCGGAGCCGTTTTTACATTTAACCCCTTTACAGTCCCAGGAATCTGCTTTGCTGAGACCCAACCAAGCCCAGAGGGGAATACGATACCAAATGACGCCTTCTATAAGCTTTTTCAGTGGATCTTAGCTCCTCACACATGCATCTGCATGCCTTGCCTTCCAAAAACAACTGCGCATTAGTGGCGCGAAAATGAGGCTCTGCCTATGACTAGAGAAGGCCCCCATCTGAAAAAGGTGTCCATACAGTGCCTGCCGTTTTTTAACAACAATCCCCAAGATTATAATAACTATAAAGAGCTATAATCTGTCAAATATGCTTAGCAAAGTAATCGTTTTAGCCCAGAAAAATGTCTACCAGTTTTTTAAGCCCTTATAAAGCCTTTATTCTTTTACTTAATCTAAGAAAATGGCTTACCGGTCCCCATAGGGAAAATGACAGCCTTCCAGCATTACCAAGTCGTGTTAGAAATGTGGCCAGTCATACCTCAGGCAGAAAAGTCTGCCAACTGCTTCCCCCAACTGAAGTTACTTCATCTCAACAGTCCTGTGTGGAAACAGCAATCGATTTTAGTAACGTTTGCTAAAATCATCTTCCTCTTACAAACAGAAATCTTCTTCTCTTTTCTGTTTCAGAGTAAATAGTACATACCAGCACTATTTTAAAATAACAAACACTTGATTGAAGAATAAAAACTACATTTAAACACCAAAAAACTCTTAGCCATCTCCGTGGAGATGTTGCCTGTGCAACGGCAAAGAGAATGACTGGGGTAGGCGGAGCCTAGGAGGGATCATGTGACCAGCTTTGCTGGGCTCTTTGCCATTTCCTGTTGGGGAAGAGAATATCCCACAAGTAAGGATGACGCCGTGGACCGGACACACCTATGTTGGAGAAATGAGGCTCTGCCTATGACTAGAAAAGGCCCCCATCTGAAAAAGGTGTCCAATACAGTGCCTGCCGTTTTTTTACAACAATCCCCAAGATTATAATAACTATTAAGAGTTATAATCTGCCAAATATGCTTAGCAAAGTAATCGTTTTAGCCCAGAAAAATGTCTACCAGTTTTTTAAGCCCTTATAAAGCCCTTTATTCTTTTACTTAATCTAAGAAAATGGCTTACCGGTCCCCATAGGGGAAATGACAGCCTTCCAGCATTACATAGTCTTGTTAGAAATGTGGCCAGTCATACCTCAAGCAGAAAAGTCTGCCAACTGTTTCCCCCAAACTGAAGTTACTTCATCTCAACAGTCCTGTGTGGAAACAGCAATCGATTTTAGTAACGTTTGCTAAAATCATCTTCCTCTTACAAACAGAAATCTTCATCTCTTTTCTGTTTCAGAGTAAATAGTACATACCAGCACTATTTTAAAATAACAAACACTTGATTGAAGGATAAAAACTACATTTAAACACCAAAAAACTCTTAACCATCTCCGTGGAGATGTTGCCGGTGCAACGGCAAAGAGAATGACTGGGGTAGGCGGAGCCTAGGAGGGATCATGTGACCAGCTTTGCTGGGCTCTTTGCCATTTCCTGTTGGGGAAGAGAATATCCCACAAGTAAGGATGACGCCGTGGACCGGACACACCTATGTTGGAGAAATGTATGCATATATATATATATATATATATATATATCTTCTTGCAGGGTATCAGCACTCTGTATCAGTTACAATGTTCAGGAAACTCTGGGTATATCATGTACTCCACCAATAAACGCTCCTGCACTCTCTGTTTGATTATCACAATCTTTTATTATCATGTATATATAGATATTTTACCAAAAGAAAAAAATAGAGATATATATAGAAATATGTATTAATGAATAAATAGAACATTCTGCTATGTAAAAAACATTGGAATGTGAAATATTAATAATTTCATGTCGGGTTAGCACAACTTCTTGGGTTCCCAAGGTAATATACATATATAATAAATATATATATGACGACAATAACCTAACAGGCTTATAGAGTGCCAAATAAAAAATAAAAATATTTACCAATAGGCACCCCACTACTGGAGGAAACCAGTAGGAAGCCAAAATTAGTGCTGAAACAACAGCAGGGACTCTGGAATAGAAGCAAATCGGCAAACAAACAGAAGGAGGCAAAGTACAAGTCCCTGTGACATCCGTGGTAAGGCTTGTGACTAAATCCCAACAGGTGAAAAATATGCCACTACCTATACTCTAGAAACACCCCTCTAACAATCACTGGACTCTTAGGGGAATTGGGCCTCAACTCTGTCTGAAAACCCCTCTCACTGAAGAATCAAAAGCAAATATTCATTCTTCAACTTGTAGGCAAAGACAAGGCTGAGGTGCCAGTGAAGTTGGAGGTGTTTTATAGAGCTCTTGGGGTTTGGGAATCTTTGCTTCCTCCTATTGACAGGGAAGAGTAATTCACAGGAGCAATGGATCGTGGACTCAGGAGCGTGATTCAGGAGGTCATGGTATTCACTAAAAAAAATTAAAAAAACCCACCAGAATCACCATGGAATCTGGATTATACCAATGGCCCCAAGAGTTCTGCATTAATAATCTAATTTTTCATCCCAGTACACAAAAGTTGATGTTTGTAGCTTAGGTGCTGAGTGACCAAGGTTGCAATAGCTCCAATTATCAGAATTTTGCATGAAGCACAGAAAACATCTATTTTTTCAGCTTATTACAGGATAAGATAATTCAGCATAATACTTTAAACATCAAACATGACATCTTTTTAGAACTGCTGCATTATGGTTCTCAGTAATGCTTTAGTTCCAGTATTTTGAAAGTCCAGTGGGAGTAAGAGGATCTGTTCATATAGTTTGTTTTTCCAGTAAATGGCCCCTATCCAACCTTTAAAGGGACCTATAACACCTTCTAAAAATTGTTTAAACTAACTTATACTTACTAATAATAACAAACTAAGCATTAATCCCTATCCTTGATGCTCAGTTTACCCTAAACAGTTCAAGAAGAGTGTCTTCAATCAGGCTGCTGATCCGGCGCTTGGTAATGCTATGTATGTCGCCATATTGCCACACGGGCACAGCAGTCATGTGATGTGCATGGCAGATAATGGTATAAATAAAGTTAAGAGGATTATCAGAATGCTCCCTCACTGTGGTGCTAATCAAGTGCTGTATAAACATCATGTGTGCCTCATTTATATAAAAAAACATTCAGTTTGTGCATTCATTGTTTTAAAATCAAAGTACTCAAAACTTTTTCTGTGTTAGAAGAAATATGTCTGCACAGCTAGCGGAATGTTTGTTTTGCAAATAGCAAGCTACATGGGGAGGAGGAAAGTAAATCTCATAGAGGTGTGACAATTTATGGACCTAATGAAATAATCTATATTATAAAAAAATAAAGTTGATTTTACAAAAATTGCATGCATAAAAATCATTGTGAAGCTTGCACACCAACATGTACTGTTTGCTTAACATGTGGAGTCCTCCATGGGCTTGCTACCACAAGGGTCCAGTCACTCCCTTACCATTTTGCACAGGGAGGAGAGGCATGCTCCGTGTGAAGAAGGCAGCTGAATAACGCTGTATTTACATAATTTTACTACAAGATTTATGCACTAAGTGTGTAAGCGTCTTTTTAATGTCTAGTCTGTAAAATGTTTGAAGTACTGTGTTATCCAGCTCTGCCTTCTTCCCACGGAGCATGCCCCTCCTTCTTCCTCCCCACTCCTCCCGGTGTTGCCTGCTAATCTATTGCACTAAGTGCATAAATCTTGCTGTAGAATGTAAATACAGCATTATTCAGCTGCGAGCATGTCTCTCCCCCTCCTTCCTCCTCCCCACTCCTCCCGGTGTAGCCTGCTAATCAATTGCACTAATCAAGCTAATCAAGTGCATAAATCTTATAGTAAGTAGAATGTAAGTACAGCGTTATTCAGCTGCGAGCATGTCTCTCCCCCTCCTTCCTCCTCTAGCTGTGCAGACGTATTTCTTCTAACACAAAAAAAAACAGTGCTTTGATATATAAATATATATATATATATATAAATATATATAAATGAGCCACACATGATGTTTATACAGCACTCGATTAGCACCACAGTGAGGGAGCATTCTGATAATCCTCTTAACTTTATTTATACCATTATCTGCCATGCACATCATGTGACTACTGCCTGTGAGCAACGTGCATTACAACATGGCAGCATACATAGCAGCATTGAGCTCAGTATCACCATTCTGTTTGACAACACTCTTCTTGAATATACTGGGGGTAAGCTGCACAGACTGCCTAAAAATCCCTTTTTACTAGATTTGGAGTACATTTATGAATTAAAAGCAAAAGTTAGTTTGCAGAATTTGCAGCAGGTGTTTAGTGTCCCTTTAAAGAGATCCGTTAAACCTCCATGGGATGTTTTTTTTCCTTTCTTTATGTTTTGATCCTTAAAGTGATCTTCTTAGTGGCTATTAATTCTGCAAGAAGACTTTTAGATCTGCAAGAATGTTTTACTAGAAGAATTATATAGTATAATAGTATTCCATAAGGACAAACTGGTGATTACACACACACACATATATATATATATATATATATATATATATATATATATATACACACACACATATATATATACATATACATACATATACATACATACATACAGTGGATATAAAAAGTCTACACACCCCTGTTAAAATGTCAGGTTTCTGTGATGTAAAATAATGAGACAAAGATAAATAATTTCAGAACTTTTTCCACCTTTAATGTGACCTATACACTGTACAACTCAATTGAAAAACAAACTGAAATCTTTAAGGTAAAGGGAAATAAAAATAAAAAAATAAAATAATATGGTTGCATAAGTGTGAACACCCTTAAACTAATACTTTATTGAAGCACCTTTTGATTTTATTACAGCACTCAGTCTTTTTGAGTATGAGTTTTTCAGCAAGGCACATCTTGACTTGGCAAGATTTGCCCACTCTTCTTTGCAAAAACACTCTAAATCTGTCAGAATGCGAGGGCATCTCCTGTGCACAGCCCTCTTCAGATCATCCCACAGATTTTGAATTGGATTCAGGTCTGGACACTGGCTGGGCCATCCCAAAACTTTAATCTTCTTCTGGTGAAGTCAATCCTTTGTTGATTTGGATGTATGCTTTGGGTCTTTGTCGTGCTGAAAGATGAAGTTCCTCTTCATGTTCAGCTTTCTAGCAGATGCCTGAAGATTTTGTGCCAATATTGTCTGGTATTTGGAACTGTTCATTATTCCCTCTACCTTGACTAAGGCCCCAGTTCCAGCTGAAGAAAAACAGCCCCAAAGCATGATGCTGACATCACCATGCTTTTCTTTTTTTTGTAAGAAAAGGCTTCCGTCTTGCCACTCTACCCCATAGCCCAGACATATGAAGAATACGGGCGATTGTTGTTACATGTACCACACAGCCAGTACTTGCCAGATATTCCTACAGCTCCTTTAATGTTGCTGTAGGCTTCTTGGCAGCCTCCCAGACCAGTTTTCTTCTTGTCTTTTCATCAATTTTGGAGGGACGTCCAGTTCTTGGTAATGTCACTGTTGCACCATATTTTCTCCACTTGATGATGACTGTCTTCACTGTGTTCCATGGTATATCTAATGCCTTGAAAATTCTTTTGTACCCTTCTCCTGACTGATACCTTTTAACAATGAGATCCCTCTGATGCTTTGGGAGATCTCTGCAGACCATGGCTTTTGCTGTTGGATGCGACTAACAAAATGTCAGGAAAGACCTACTAGAACAGCTGAACTTTATTTGGGGTTAATCAGAGGCACTTTAAATTATGACAGGTGTGTACTGACTCCTATTTAACAGATTTTAAATGTGATTGCTTAATTCTGAACACAGCTACATCCCCAGTTATAAAAGGGTGTTCACACTTATGCAACCACATTATTTTAGTTTTTTATTTTTATTTCCCTTTACCTAAAAGATTTCAGTTTGTTTTTCAATTGAGTTGTACAGTTTATAGGTCACATTAAAGGTGGAAACATTTCTGAAATGATTTATCTTTGATTCATTTTGTTTAAAAAATTATGATTTAAAAAGAGTAAACACAGTTGATTGATAATAAATGGCTTCAGCCAAACACTAACCATGAGTGAATGAAAAAATGTTGTGTTATCATTCACATTCTCTGAAAAATGGCCAAGAAATCATAAATTCTGCCAGGGTATGTAAACTTATGAGCACAACTGTAATAAATATAAATATATATATATATATATATATATATATATATATATATATATATATATATATATATATATATCTATCTATACACACCAGTGGCGTATTTAGGTTTTGTGCTGCCCTCCCAATGTTCACCAAGACGTGTGTGTGTGTATATATATATATATATATATATATATACACACACATATACATACATACATACATACATACATATACACACATACATACACTGTGTGTATGTTTGTGTGTGTGTGTGTATATATATATATATATCCAACCGGAAGCAAAAATTAAATAAAATGCACAAACAATATATCTGCAATAAATAATAAATTAATAATATAATAAATTATTAATAATTATTGTCCAGCAATAAATCAAAACCAGAAATACATAAGAGTATTAATAAATCCCAACTGCACTAAAATTAATGAGTTGCAGAAAGTTTGTAGTAAAAAAAGATAAAAGTGGGTATTCCAAACCCCACTATGTACTGGAGAAACGTGTATCACCTTTGTATGTAAGTTGAACAAATAATCAAAAATGCAAGCAGTGTGATCCTTATTAAATAAAGTCTAAAGTTTAAAGTCTGTGAAAGAGACTGAGTGCCCGGTCCCTAACTGAGTTTGTTGTCCGATCCACTGGCTCCGCCTCTCCACCGGGTCAGTGAGCTGAGTCACCTCTTCTCCTGACTCTCACAGTCTCACCTAACCCTGTTGCATTGCCACCTGGCCTGGGAGACGTGCGCGACTCCCCATCCATGTGCGGCAGAAAGTGGAAGCTGGGCTGGCTTGTCGAAAACGTCAAGTGACCTCGGCAAAAAGCCAGTCACGTGACCACTAGGCGTGGAGCCGCCAGTTTCGAATTAAAAAAATAAATTAAAAGCAGAGAGACTACTAAATGCAGTGGACAAGTGCCCCCAAAATTTGTCGACCTGGGCACCGGTCTTGTTGGCCTATCCGGTTATATGCCCCTGATATACACACACACACATATATATATTAGGGCTGGGCGATATGGGCAACAAAAAAAAAAATTTGCGATTGCGATTCAATCGCGATTTTCTTATAAATGACTAAAACACCTTAATTTTTCAATAAAAAATGTATTTAAGACTACAGAATCTTAATGTACATGTTTCTCAATGTCCAATAAACTATGGGAGAATACAAATACAAACCACACACACACACACATATATATATATATACATATATATATATATATATATTTTTATAGCCTACAGTATTTTATTACACTGTGAGTATGCATTAATGTTCTATTAAAAAATAAGCAAGCTTCATAAAATACAGTTATATTCTTAGTTCCAGAGAGATCAATCTTTGTGCCTGTAGAAATATTGCAAGTAATCATGTTCCATAGCATGCAATACTCTGCAGTAATGTCTCTATAGCAAACAATAATAGTGTAACGTTCTATAGTTTGCAGTATGATTCTAAGGCAGAGGAGACAAGCTCTTTATCTTGCAATGGTGACCTATGCCAAGTAAGTCCCACTACACAACACTACCACAGTCACTCACCGGCCCCCCAAGCAGCGTTTTTTTGTCCGGTGCCGCAGCAAGCACAGCGGCTCCCTCCCACCATGACTAGAAAGCTGGCCAGCAGGATGCACGGTCTCCACGGTCTCTGCACTTTGAATGGAGTATTTGGGCGCGCAGACCGTGCATCCTGCTGGCCAGCTTTCTATTCATGGTGGGAGGGAGCCGCTGCACTTGCTGCTGCACCGGACAAGAAAACGCTGCTAGTTCACTCAGCACTGCATGGCCGACTATCCCTCCAGCTAGATCCAACATGGCTGCCCCCTGGTCCCCCCTCAGCCTGAGCTCAGTTAGTCACCATGTGCTAGTACAGCACTAGTAAGTCACTGCCACTCCCCTTACCCGCATGTGGCCGCCACAGAGCCCTCCTGTACGTCATAGGTGACATAGTGAGCGGGGTTATACAGTAAATTGCGTACTCTAGCGGTTTTTAAACTGTAGTGATTAATCACGGACATAATATAGCGCTGCGGAATCTGTTGGCACTCTACAAATATATAATATAAACTATTATACATACATACATACATGCACATAGTTCCAGAATTTTTACCCAAGGTTGTTTCAGATATAGATGTCTCAAATACAAGCATACCTTTTTAGTAGAGGTTTTCAGATGCTTATATGTTTAGATATAAAAAAAAAGGTACTGGAGGAATACAAGTCAAGTGTTGTTATTCCACAGACAACATAAAGGTCTTTTCCCAGCAAAGATTCACATTAAAAAATAATGGATAGTGCCATGCTTAAAGGGACAGTATATAACTGCATGTAATAGATACTACTATAAAGAAGAATTATGCACAGATACTGATCTAAAAATTCAGTATAAAACCATTAAAAAACTCCCAGCTTAGCAATGATGAGGTTAGGCTTGAACACACAGTGAAAGGGGCTGGGAAATCAGGAAAAGCAGACACCCCCGCCCCCTGCATATGAAAAAACAGATAACACAAACAGGAGCCAACAGGATTTTGTAAATGCACAAATACATCAGGATACTTTGGGACTTGGATAGGTGCCTGAAAATCTGCAAAATGTTATTAAAGAATAAGCAAAACTAAACATTGTTTCAAAAACACTCCCAAATGGGTTATATAAATGGATCATCTACAAAAAAAAACCTAATGTACAATGTCCCTTTAAAGGAAGACTAGATAAAAATCAATAGCCAATTCAATCAGAGATGCATTAGCTTCACATAATCTAGTAGATACTTGGGAGACCCTTTATGGGGAAACGACAGATCACACATTCTACTCGCATGCACACAAGTCATATACCCGACTGGATTATATAACGGTTAGTCAGATGATGATCCCTAATATTATAAGCGCTTCTATATTTCCCTGTGTTTGGTCAGACCATTCTATGGTACAGGTAGAGTTCAAGGGAATACTTAATTATCAAAGACAGAGATCTTGGACATACGACCCACATATCCTTAATAATACTCAAGCCCTTGATCGGATGAAAAAACTACTTAAAGAATACTGGGAGTTTAATAGGCGGTCTACATTAAATCCACTTTCCTCCTGGGCAGCACACAAACCCTATATGAGAGGTATGTTTATGCAAGAAAAGACTAGGATTAGGAAACTTTCTCATAAAACTATAGACCAACTCCAAGAGGAAATTCATATACTAGAAACACAACATAAACGAACCTTATCAGCAGTCACTTTTAAATTATTACAGACTAAAAGAAACCTATTAGCAAAGATTTTAAATGATTCGGCCATAAGAGCTATCCAAAGATTAAAGACCTCTTATTTTATTTATTCAAATAAACCTGATAAATTTTTAGCCAACAAACTTAGGGAAAGAGTGAAACTGCATTCTATTCCGACCATCCAGAATAGAGCAGGAATTAAAACATCAAATCCACAAGAGATCACGGATACTTTTGCATCCTATTATGAATCACTTTATGATGGTAAAAAAGTTAGTAGAACTCCTCAGACACAATTTAAGATATTAGAATTTTTAAAACAAGCCCATATTAGGGAAATATCTACCACACATAAAGATAGTTTGAATGCAGAGATATCTACCCAGGAAATCCTTAATGTTTTGAAGGATCTTAAGGTAGGTAAGGCAGCAGGCCCTGACGGCCTAACCAGTGAATATTATAAGGCCTATAAAAAGGAGTTAGTCCCGCACTTAAAGACATTCTGTAACGATATCATGAAGGGAGTGGAGATCCCTACGGACTTACTAAGAGCCAAGATTGTAGTTATTCCCAAGCCGGGGAAAGATCCTACACAATGCAAGAACTACAGACCGATTTCCTTAATTAATCAGGATATAAAAATACTAACAAAAATATTGGCTAACAGACTTAAGTCGGTACTCCCGAGCATTATTCACCCTGATCAGGTGGGGTTCATTCAGGGAAGGGAAGCCCCAGACAATGTCCGAAGAACTATAGATTTGACGGAATGTTTAAAAATTAGGAAAACGCCTTCTCTGCTCCTATCGCTGGACGCAGAGAAGGCGTTTGATAGAGTTGACTGGTCATACATGATAGAGGTCCTGATGGGTTATGGATTTGAGGGCGACTTTTTACAGGCAATCAAGGGAATATACTCAACACCTTCGGCAACAATTAGTGCAGCGGGGTACCAATCTAGAACTATACCAATATTGAATGGTACCAGACAGGGTTGCCCCCTGTCCCCACTGTTGTTCGCTCTTTGCATCGAACCGCTCGCGTCCAGAATTAGGAGTTCAGATGATATTAACGGAGTTAGGATAGGAAAAAAAGAATATAAATTATCGTTGTTTGCCGACGATGTTCTGTTGACACTAACTAAACCCTTAAGTTCCATGACGCATCTATACAAGATACTACAGGAATTTTCGGAAATATCTGGCTATAAGGTAAATATAGATAAGTGCGAGGCCTTGCCGATATCAATCCCCTCACATACGAAAAAGTTATTAGAGATCAACTTTGATATTTCATGGGTCAAGCAATCCCTTACATACTTAGGTATAAAACTAGCAGACTCTAGTCATAAGCTCTATCAACTTAATTATATCCCTTTATATCACAAAATTAGACAGGAGTTACAAAATTGGAAGAAAGGCAACTTTTCGTGGTATGGCCGTTTATCATCAATAAAAATGAATATACTTCCTAGAATTATGTACTTATTCCGTGCCTTACCAATTAGGGTCCCCTACCATGACTTAAAGAAACTACAAGCGGATCTCCACTCCTTCTTGAGGGGAAACAGGGGAGCAAGAATTGCATCACAGATACTAGCTCAACATAGACAGTGGGGGGGAGTGGGAGTTCCAAACTTAGCAGATTACTATCAAGCCTCAAGGACAGCTCAAACGACACTTCTAAGTAAACAGTCGAGTGAAGTAGTGTGGACCAAAATAGAGAGAGATCTGGCAAAACGGGAACATTCAGACAGTATTTTGTGGGAATCAGGCAAAGAGGGCAGGTGTCACCTAGGTTTCTTTCCTACCATATTAGAATCACAAAGGTGCTGGAAAATGGCCATGAAATCCCAAACGCTATTACCTACACACTCATGGATCAGGCCCATAAAGTATCTTTTACCAAAAGAACTGCATAGTTACGTGGGTAAATGGACAAACAAGGGATTATATAGAGTAGCAGATCTGATGGAGAAGGGAAGTATAGCAACCTATAACCATTTACGAGACATCCTACAGCCGGACAAACTACATTGGTTTGCGTATCTGCAGATTTCCTCTGCATTAAATAGTTACATCAAATACCACAAGAATCAACTTAGCACGAGTTTAGAAAGAATATGCAAGTCAGAGCTTAGAGAAAAAGGGGTGATTTCCAGGATATATATAGACATTCAAGCTGATAAGCTTGCCACCAAGTCCAACATAATTCTGAGATGGGAGGAGGACCTGGGTATTACACTCCCGAGGGAAGAGTGGGACCAGATATTCCACAAATCTTGTAAGGGCCTGGCAAGCGCAGATTTACGGGAAAATACTATGAAAACAATATTTAGATGGTACTTAACCCCGATTAACACCTCTCATTTTTCGACTAGTAAGAGCAAATTATGTTATAGAGGGTGTGGGGAACGGGGCTCATATAGGCATATGTGGTGGGATTGTACAATAATTAGGAATACATGGACTAGGTTAAATGATTTACTAAGCTACCTATTAGACGAACACATAACATTGACCATGGACCAAGCACTTTTAAACAGAGACCTGCCAGGATTTGTACCGTCAATTAACAAATTTCTTAAAATCTTATGCACAATTACTAGAATTTGTTTAGCTAAGTATTGGAAAATAGGTAACCCGACTTGGACGGAAGTTACAGATAAGATTCAGGACACATATTCTTTCTCAGAGGGGGCGTCGCGATTGCAAGGTAACGAGGAACAATTTCAGAAAATCTGGTATTACTGGATTTTAAAAGGGAACAGTCCAAAGAGATAAAGGTTGTTATAGGACACGAGATACCTTATGATAAGGGGTGCCAATATAGACAGGGGGCCATCCATGAGACCATAGGATCTTTATCATGATGCTAACCCAAAACCCAACAAGTATTACTAATAAGCCACTATAAACTGTAAAAGAACCATACAGACAACTGTTTTTTTTTTCTTTTTTCTTTTCTTTTTTTTTTTCTTCTCTCTTTATCTTTTGTTTTTTATTAGTTACAAACATGTTAGTAATAATGGCATATGTTTATTAAGTTGAAATGTTAAACAAAAAAATAGGGTAAAAATCATTTCCAGGGCACAAAGGAAATTATTTGTAATTAATCTCCCAGGCCTAAGATACAGGAGAACTAACGGTAGTGGTGGTCTCTAAGATAATAGTCAAGAAACATACTACAGAGATGCATCCAGCTTTACAAAATATGGACTTGAGCAAAGACTTAAAGAGAAACTATAATAAACTGATTTGTAATATGTATAAGAATTGTAGACCTCTGCCGTTGATGTAACTGTTGAATAATGGATATTTGTATGCGCTTTTGGAATTGAAATAAAAATTATTTTAACATAAAGGAAGACTAGATCCAGAAGGGCATTTCAACCCCTTGATATATATATAGATAGATATATATATATATACACACACATACACACACAAACGCACGCACGCACATACTTTCAAAACCTTTTTGCCATTGGAAATTGCCCCCTGCTAACCAATAGCTGTCTAGGAATCCTCAAGGAAAGTGGCCACTGCACACCAATACTTGCCCAGGCACTCCAGGAAAGTGGCCCTTGTTTACCAATAGACACACAACACAGGTACTCTAGGAAAGTGGCCCCTGCTTTCCAATAGATGGCCAGGCACCCCAAGAAAGTGGCTCTGATTGCCAATATTTACTAAGGTTTCCCTGTGAAAGTAGCCCCTGCATGCCAAAAGGTGCACAGGTACTCCGTGAAAGACGCTCCTGCTTGTTATAAGGCATCTTAGGGAAGTAGCCCCCTCTTGCCAATAGCAGCCTAGAATCCTCAAGGAAAGTGGCCCCTGCTCACTAATATATGCCAAGGCACCCTGGGAAAGTGGCCCCTGCTAGCCAATAGGTGCCCAGACACCCTGGGAAAGTGGCCCCTGCTCACCAAACATGGGAACAGGCACACTGAGAAAGTGGCCCCTTCTGGCTAATAGACTTCAGGGGAATTCAGGGAAAGTGGCCCCTGCTCCCCCAAGCACACCTAAGCACCCTGGGAAAGTGGCCTCTGATTATCAATAGGCTCCCAGAAACCCGGAAAAGTGTCCGCTCTTTGCCAACATGCACCCCAGTAAAGTGCCCCCTGCTCGTTAATAGATGCCCAGGCACCCTGAAAAAGTGGTCCTTGCTTGTCAATAGGCACCCAGGCATGCTCGGGCATTTATTGATTAGCACTTTCCTAGGGTGCATGGAAGCCTATTAGTGAGCAGCAACTCTTCCCCAGGGTACCTGTGTGTCCATTGGTGAGCAGGGGCCGATATTTTTAAGATGCATGGTCATCTATTGGTGAGCAGGGACCAGTTTTCTTGGGTGGCTAGGGCCATTATTTCAAGGTTGCCTATAAATAAATTATATATATATCACCAAGGATGAGCGAAGATAAACTAGAAACCAAACACAGAAATTTCAATATATCTTTGTTCATGTACGTAGCAAGCTAAAAAGGTTAATTTGGACTTTTCTGCCCCTTTAACAAGCTATATAATAAAAACTAACAAAATGAGAGGGATGCCTTGCCCTGAGCACAATCAATATTAGGTGCATGTTGATAAAGGTGTGGTCTACAGATAGCAAGGCTCAGTGGTATGAATTAAATCTTATGAACCACAAATATTTGGTCCCTTCTGACATATACCCTATGGAAAAAAAATCTTTCAGAAAGTCATGCATTTGTTTCTATTAATTTAGTAAATTCTAAATTTATAATACACCCCATACATTCCTAAACTGCAAGTTGGTACTGAACAAGTAAACAAAAAACATAATTTATGTAAGAACTTACCTGATAAATTCATTTCTTTCATATTAGCAAGAGTCCATGAGCTAGTGACGTATGGGATATACATTCCTACCAGGAGGGGCAAAGTTTCCCAAACCTCAAAATGCCTATAAATACACCCCTCACCACACCCACAATTCAGTTTAACGAATAGCCAAGAAGTGGGGTGATAAAAAAAGTGCGAAAGCATATAAAATAAGGAATTGGAATAATTGTGCTTTATACAAAATCAAAACCACCACAAAAAAAGGGCGGGCCTCATGGACTCTTGCTAATATGAAAGAAATGAATTTATCAGGTAAGTTCTTACATAAATTATGTTTTCTTTCATGTAATTAGCAAGAGTCCATGAGCTAGTGACGTATGGGATAATGACTACCCAAGATGTGGATCTTTCCACACAAGAGTCACTAGAGAGGGAGGGATAAAATAAAGACAGCCAATTCCTGCTGAAAATAATCCACACCCAAAATAAAGTTTAACGAAAAACATAAGCAGAAGATTCAAACTGAAACCGCTGCCTGAAGTACTTTTCTACCAAAAACTGCTTCAGAAGAAGAAAATACATCAAAATGGTAGAATTTAGTAAAAGTATGCAAAGAGGACCAAGTTGCTGCTTTGCAAATCTGATCAACCGAAGCTTCATTCCTAAACGCCCAGGAAGTAGAAACTGACCTAGTAGAATGAGCTGTAATTCTCTGAGGCAGAGTTTTACCCGACTCAACATAGGCAAGATGAATTAAAGATTTCAACCAAGATGCCAAAGAAATGGCAGAAGCTTTCTGGCCTTTTCTAGAACCGGAAAAGATAACAAATAGACTAGAAGTCTTACGGAAAGATTTCGTAGCTTCAACATAATATTTCAAAGCTCTAACAACATCCAAAGAATGCAACGATTTCTCCTTAGAATTCTTAGGATTAGGACATAATGAAGGAACCACAATTTCTCTACTAATGTTGTTGGAATTCACAACTTTAGGTAAAAATTCAAAAGAAGTTCGCAACACCGCCTTATCCTGATGAAAAATCAGAAAAGGAGACTCACAAGAAAGAGCAGATAATTCAGAAACTCTTCTGGCAGAAGAGATGGCCAAAAGGAACGAAACTTTCCAAGAAAGTAATTTAATGTCCAATGAATGCATAGGTTGAAACGGAGGAGCTTGAAGAGCTCCCAGAACCAAATTCAAACTCCAAGGAGGAGAAATTGACTTAATGACAGGTTTTATACGAACCAAAGCTTGTACAAAACAATGAATATCAGGAAGAATAGCAATCTTTCTGTGAAAAAGAACAGAAAGAGCAGAGATTTGTCCTTTCAAAGAACTTGCGGACAAACCCTTATCTAAACCATCCTGAAGAAACTGTAAAATTCTCGGTATTCTAAAAGAATGCCAGGAAAAATGATGAGAAAGACACCAAGAAATATAAGTCTTCCAGACTCTATAATATATCTCTCGAGATACAGATTTACGAGCCTGTAACATAGTATTAATCACAGAGTCAGAGAAACCTCTTTGACCAAGAATCAAGCGTTCAATCTCCATACCTTTAAATTTAAGGATTTCAGATCCTGATGGAAAAAAGGACCTTGTGACAGAAGGTCTGGTCTTAACGGAAGAGTCCACGGTTGGCAAGAGGCCATCCGGACAAGATCCGCATACCAAAACCTGTGAGGCCATGCCGGAGCTACCAGCAGAACAAACGAGCATTCCTTCAGAATCTTGGAGATTACTCTTGGAAGAAGAACTAGAGGCGGAAAGATATAGGCAGGATGATACTTCCAAGGAAGTGATAATGCATCCACTGCCTCCGCCTGAGGATCCCGGGATCTGGACAGATACCTGGGAAGTTTCTTGTTTAGATGGGACGCCATCAGATCTATTTCTGGAAGTTCCCACATTTGAACAATCTGAAGAAATACCTCTGGGTGAAGAGACCATTCGCCCGGATGCAACGTTTGGCGACTGAGATAATCCGCTTCCCAATTGTCTACACCTGGGATATGAACCGCAGAGATTAGACAGGAGCTGGATTCCGCCCAAACCAAAATTCAAGATACTTCTTTCATAGCCAGAGGACTGTGAGTCCCTCCTTGATGATTGATGTATGCCACAGTTGTGACATTGTCTGTCTGAAAACAAATGAACGATTCTCTCTTCAGAAGAGGCCAAAACTGAAGAGCTCTGAAAATTGCACGGAGTTCCAAAATATTGATCGGTAATCTCACCTCCTGAGATTCCCAAACTCCTTGTGCCGTCAGAGATCCCCACACAGCTCCCCAACCTGTGAGACTTGCATCTGTTGAAATTACAGTCCAGGTCGGAAGCACAAAAGAAGCCCCCTGAATTAAACGATGGTGATCTGTCCACCATGTTAGAGAGTGTCGAACAATCGGTTTTAAAGATATTAATTGAGATATCTTCGTGTAATCCTTGCACCATTGCTTCAGCATACAGAGCTGAAGAGGTCGCATGCGAAAATGAGCAAAGGGGATCGCGTCCGATGCAGCAGTCATAAGACCTAGAATTTCCATGCATAAGGCTACCGAAGGGAATGATTGTGACTGAAGGTTTCGACAAGCTGCAATCAATTTTAGACGTCTCTTGTCTGTTAAAGACAGAGTCATGGACACTGAATCCATCTGGAAACCCAGAAAGGTTACCCTTGTCTGAGGAATCAAAGAACTTTTTGGTAAATTGATCCTCCAACCATGATCTTGAAGAAACAACACAAGTCGATTCGTATGAGATTCTGCTAAATGTAAAGACTGAGCAAGTACCAAGATATCGTCCAAATAAGGAAATACCACAATACCCTGTTCTCTGATTACAGACAGAAGGGCACCGAGAACCTTTGTAAAAATTCTTGGAGCTGTAGCTAGGCCAAACGGCAGAGCCACAAACTGGTAATGCTTGTCCAGAAAAGAGAATCTCAGGAACTGATAATGATCTGAATGAATCGGAATATGCAGATATGCATCCTGTAAATCTATTGTGGACATATAATTCCCTTGCTGAACAAAAGGTAAGATAGTCCTTACAGTTACCATCTTGAACGTTGGTATCCTTACATAACGATTCAATATTTTTAGATCCAGAACTGGTCTGAAAGAATTCTCCTTCTTTGGTACAATGAAGAGATTTGAATAAAACCCCATCCCCTGTTCCGGAACTGGAACTGGCATAATTACTCCAGTCAACTCTAGATCTGAAACACATTTCAGAAATGCTTGAGCTTTTACTGGATTTACTGGGACACGGGAAAGAAAAAATCTCTTTGCAGGAGGTCTCATCTTGAAACCAATTCTGTACCCTTCTGAAACAATGCTCTGAATCCAAAGATTGTGAACAGAATTGATCCAAATTTCCTTGAAAAAACGTAACCTGCCCCCTACCAGCTGAGCTGGAATGAGGGCCGCACCTTCATGTGGACTTAGAAGCAGGCTTTGCCTTTCTAGCTGGCTTGGATTTATTCCAGACTGGAGATGGTTTCCAAACTGAAACTGCTCCTGAGGATGAAGGATCAGGCTTTTGTTCTTTGTTGAAACGAAAGGAACGAAAACGATTATTAGCCCTGTTTTTACCTTTAGATTTTTTATCCTGTGGTAAAAAAGTTCCTTTCCCACCAGTAACAGTTGAAATAATGGAATCCAACTGAGAACCAAATAATTTGTTACCCTGGAAAGAAATGGAAAGTAAAGTTGATTTAGAAGCCATATCAGCATTCCAAGTTTTAAGCCATAAAGCTCTTCTAGCTAAAATAGCTAGAGACATAAACCTGACATCAACTCTGATAATATCAAAAATGGCATCACAGATAAAATTATTAGCATGCTGAAGAAGAATAATAATATCATGAGAATCACGATGTGTTACTTGTTGCGCTAAAGTTTCCAACCAAAAAGTTGAAGCTGCAGCAACATCAGCCAAAGATATAGCAGGTCTAAGAAGATTACCTGAACACAGATAAGCTTTTCTTAGAAAGGATTCAATTTTCCTATCTAGAGGATCCTTAAACGAAGTACCATCTGACGTAGGAATAGTAGTACGTTTAGCAAGGGTAGAAATAGCCCCATCAACTTTAGGGATCTTGTCCCAAAATTCTAATCTGTCAGACGGCACAGGATATAATTGCTTAAAACGTTTAGAAGGAGTAAATGAATTACCCAAATTATCCCATTCTTTGGAAATTACTGCAGAAATAGCAATAGGAACAGGAAAAACTTCTGGAATAACCACAGGAGCTTTAAATACCTTATCTAAACATTTAGAATTAGTATCAAGAGGACCAGAATCCTCTATTTCTAAAGCAATTAGTACTTCTTTAAGTAAAGAACGAATAAATTCCATTTTAAATAAATATGAAGATTTATCAGCATCAACCTCTGAGACAGAATCCTCTGAACCAGAGGAATCATCAGAATGATGATGTTCATTTAAAAATTCATCTGTAGGGAGAGAAGTTTTAAAAGATTTTTTACGTTTACTAGAAGGAGAAATAACAGACATAGCCTTCTTTATGGATTCAGAAACAAAATCTCTTATATTATCAGGAACATTCTGCACCTTAGATGTTGAAGGAACTGCAACAGGCAATGGTACTTTACTAAAGGAAATATTATCTGCTTTAACAAGTTTGTCATGACAATTAATACAAACAACAGCTGGAGGAATAGCTACCAAAAGTTTACAGCAGATACACTTAGCTTTGGTAGATTCAGCACTAGACAGCGATTTTCCTGTAGTATCTTCAGACTCAGATGCAACGTGAGACATCTTGCAATATGTAAGAGGAAAAAACAACATATATATAAAGCAAAATTTATCAAATTCCTTAAATGACAGTTTCAGGAATGGGAAAAAATGCCAAAGAACAAGCTTCTAGCAACCAGAAGCAATAAAAAATGAGACTTAAATAATGTGGAGACAAAAGCGACGACCATATTTTTTCGCGCCAAATAAGACGCCCACATTATTTGGCGCCTAAATGCTTTTGGCGCCAAAAATGACGCCACATCCGGAACGCCGACATTTTTGGCGCAAAATAACGTCAAAAAATGACGCAACTTCCGGCGACACGTATGACGCCGGAAACGGAAATAGATTTTTTGCGCCAAAAAAGTCCGCGCCAAGAATGACGCAATAAAAGGAAGCATTTTCAGCCCCCGCGAGCCTAACAGCCCACAGGGAAGAGTCAAATTTTTGAAGGTAAGAAAAAATGATTAAATCAAATGCATTATCCCAAATATGAAACTGACTGTCTGAAAATAAGGAAAGTTGAACATTCTGAGTCAAGGCAAATAAATGTTTTAATACATATATTTAGAACTTTATAAACAAAGTGCCCAACCATAGCTTAGAGTGTCACAGAAAATAAGATTTACTTACCCCAGGACACTCATCTACATGTTTGTAGAAAGCCAAACCAGTACTGAAACGAGAATCAGCAGAGGTAATGGTATATATAAGAGTATATCGTCGATCTGAAAAGGGAGGTAAGAGATGAATCTCTACGACTGATAACAGAGAACCTATGAAATAGACCCCGTAGAAGGAGATCACTGCATTCAAATAGGCAATACTCTCCTCACATCCCTCTGACATTCACTGCACGCTGAGAGGAAAACCGGGCTCCAACTTGCTGCGGAGCACATATCAACGTAGAATCTAGCACAAACTTACTTCACCACCTCCATCGGAGGCAAAGTTTGTAAAACTGAATTGTGGGTGTGGTGAGGGGTGTATTTATAGGCATTTTGAGGTTTGGGAAACTTTGCCCCTCCTGGTAGGAATGTATATCCCATACGTCACTAGCTCATGGACTCTTGCTAATTACATGAAAGAAAAGTATCAATTCATTTTAAAGTGCATGAAGGATTCTAACCTTTAGGTTTTTGCAGCTTTTCATAAGGTATTTCACATCATATATAACAGGAAAAAAGAGGCGCAAAATTTCAAAGAAGTCCAGTTCTACCTCAGGCAAGTTTGAATTTGTCAAGATCTTTATTAAATAACCAAAGTCGTAGCCACTGTAAAAACAAAACAAAAAAAACACAATTACAGAAATTTCAAGAAATACATATACACAAAAAAAAATCAAACAATTATTGATTGTGTACATACTACTAGTGTTCTGATTAAGCAATCTTCCTTTAGAACATGTAATCTTAAAAAGTACCCTAAACACCTTGTAATTACAAGTTATTGCAAGTTATATTATTCTATACGTTACTAAACATGATGTTCATTTAAAAATTCATCTGTAGGGAGAGAAGTTTTAAAAGATTTTTTACGTTTACTAGAAGGAGAAATAACAGACATAGCCTTCTTTATGGATTCAGAAACAAAATCTCTTATATTATCAGGAACATTCTGCACCTTAGATGTTGAAGGAACTGCAACAGGCAATGGTACTTTACTAAAGGAAATATTATCTGCTTTAACAAGTTTGTCATGACAATCAATACAAACAACAGCTGGAGGAATAGCTACCAAAAGTTTACAGCAGATACACTTAGCTTTGGTAGATTCAGCACTAGACAGCGATTTTCCTGTAGTATCTTCAGACTCAGATGCAACGTGAGACATCTTGCAATATGTAAGAGGAAAAAACAACATATATATAAAGCAAAATTTATCAAATTCCTTAAATGACAGTTTCAGGAATGGGAAAAAATGCCAAAGAACAAGCTTCTAGCAACCAGAAGCAATAAAAAATGAGACTTAAATAATGTGGAGACAAAAGCGACGCCCATATTTTTTCGCGCCAAATAAGACGCCCACATTATTTGGCGCCTAAATGCTTTTGGCGCCAAAAATGACGCCACATCCGGAACGCCGACATTTTTGGCGCAAAATAACGTCAAAAAATGACGCAACTTCCGGCGACACGTATGACGCCGGAAACGGAAATAGATTTTTTGCGCCAAAAAAGTCCGCGCCAAGAATGACGCAATAAAAGGAAGCATTTTCAGCCCCCGCGAGCCTAACAGCCCACAGGGAAGAGTCAAATTTTTGAAGGTAAGAAAAAATGATTAAATCAAATGCATTATCCCAAATATGAAACTGACTGTCTGAAAATAAGGAAAGTTGAACATTCTGAGTCAAGGCAAATAAATGTTTGAATACATATATTTAGAACTTTATAAACAAAGTGCCCAACCATAGCTTAGAGTGTCACAGAAAATAAGATTTACTTACCCCAGGACACTCATCTACATGTTTGTAGAAAGCCAAACCAGTACTGAAACGAGAATCAGCAGAGGTAATGGTATATATAAGAGTATATCGTCGATCTGAAAAGGGAGGTAAGAGATGAATCTCTACGACCGATAACAGAGAACCTATGAAATAGACCCCGTAGAAGGAGATCACTGCATTCAAATAGGCAATACTCTCCTCACATCCCTCTGACATTCACTGCACGCTGAGAGGAAAACCGGGGCTCCAACTTGCTGCGGAGCACATATCAACGTAGAATCTAGCACAAACTTACTTCACCACCTCCATCGGAGGCAAAGTTTGTAAAACTGAATTGTGGGTGTGGTGAGGGGTGTATTTATAGGCATTTTGAGGTTTGGGAAACTTTGCCCCTCCTGGTAGGAATGTATATCCCATACGTCACTAGCTCATGGACTCTTGCTAATTACATGAAAGAAAAGTATCAATTCATTTTAAAGTGCATGAAGGATTCTAACCTTTAGGTTTTTGCAGCTTTTCATAAGGTATTTCACATCATATATAACAGGAAAAAAGAGGCGCAAAATTTCAAAGAAGTCCAGTTCTACCTCAGGCAAGTTTGAATTTGTCAAGATCTTTATTAAATAACCAAAGTCGTAGCCACTGTAAAAACAAAACAAAAAAAACACAATTACAGAAATTTCAAGAAATACATATACACAAAAAAAATCAAACAATTATTGATTGTGTACATACTACTAGTGTTCTGATTAAGCAATCTTCCTTTAGAACATGTAATCTTAAAAAGTACCCTAAACACCTTGTAATTACAAGTTATTGCAAGTTATATTATTCTATACGTTACTAAACATTTTATATAACAATCTCAAGTTGTTTGCAGTCCCCTTTATGGCATATTTGCAGGCATACTTTATATGCTAGCATTATAACTTTGTAATTCTCTCTCCCTTTGTCTTATGTCAAGAATATCAGTATACACTGATATGCACATGTAAACAAAAGGATTACAAACTATGGCCTTTGTAAACTGTTTTAATAATCTAGTTTAGCCCTTGCAGATCAAGTCAATGAAAAAGAGGAAGACTGAGAAGCATGTCGAGAAATGGACAGCAAGAAACACAGAATGATAGAGAAGCCAACGCGCATTTAACAAAAATCCATTTCACATAAGGAAGTAATTAGTGTTTATAAAGGAGAATTAAATATTCATAGGATTTAAATTGATGCATCCAACTAAGATCTAAACACTGAATCAAAGGTAGGTAACAAAAAGAATAAAAAAATATTTAAATATTCATAGGATTTAAATTGATGCATCCAACTAAGATCTAAACACTGAATCAAAGGTATGTAACAAACAGAATAAAAAAATATTTTTACAAAACAAAAATGAGACATTATTTTGTTCTTGCCAAACTGGTTAGCTGGACATTGCTTCCAAGGAAAGGGGTGGGTAGTGTCAGTAATATAAAAAATATGCTCTGGGGAAAAAAACACAAGCGCAACCCAGATTCAAGGAAGTAAAAACAGAAGTTATGTTTACCTGATAAATTACTTTCTCCAACGGTGTGTCCGGTCCACGGCGTCATCCTTACTTGTGGGATATTCTCTTCCCCAACAGGAAATGGCAAAGAGCCCAGCAAAGCTGGTCACATGAACCCTCCTAGGCTCCGCCTTCCCCAGTCATTCGACAGACGTAAAGGAGGAATATTTGCATAGGAGAAATCATATGATACCGTGGTGACTGTAGTTAAAGAAAATAAATTATCAGACCTGATTAAAAAACCAGGGCGGGCCGTGGACCGGACACACCGTTGGAGAAAGTAATTTATCAGGTAAACATAAATTCTGTTTTCTCCAACATAGGTGTGTCCGGTCCACGGCGTCATCCTTACTTGTGGGAACCAATACCAAAGCTTTAGGACACGGATGATGGGAGGGAGCAAATCAGGTCACCTAGATGGAAGGCACCACGGCTTGCAAAACCTTTCTCCCAAAAATAGCCTCAGAAGAAGCAAAAGTATCAAATTTGTAAAATTTAGTAAAAGTGTGCAGTGAAGACCAAGTCGCTGCCTTACATATCTGATCAACAGAGGCCTCGTTCTTGAAGGCCCATGTGGAAGCCACGGCCCTAGTGGAATGAGCTGTGATTCTTTCAGGAGGCTGCCGTCCGGCAGTCTCGTAAGCCAATTTGATGATGCTTTTAAGCCAAAAAGAGAGAGAGGTAGAAGTTGCTTTTTGACCTCTCCTTTTACCAGAATAAACAACAAACAAGGAAGATGTTTGTCTGAAATCCTTTGTAGCGTCTAAATAGAATTTTAGAGCACGAACTACATCCAAATTGTGCAACAAACGTTCCTTCTTTGAAACTGGATTCGGGCACAAAGAAGGCACGACTATCTCCTGGTTAATGTTTTTGTTAGAAACAACTTTCGGAAGAAAACCAGGTTTAGTACGCAAAACTACCTTATCTGCATGGAACACCAGATAAGGAGGAGAACACTGCAGAGCAGATAACTCTGAAACTCTTCTAGCAAAAGAAATTGCAACCAAAAACAAAACTTTCCAAGATAATAACTTAATATCTACGGAATGTAAGGGTTCAAACGGAACCCCCTGAAGAACTGAAAGAACTAAATTGAGACTCCAAGGAGGAGTCAAAGGTTTGTAAACAGGCTTGATTCTAACCAGAGCCTGAACAAAAGCTTGAACATCTGGCACAGCCGCCAGCTTTTTGTGAAGTAAAACAGATAAAGCAGAAATCTGTCCCTTCAAAGAACTTGCAGATAATCCTTTCTCCAAACCTTCTTGAAGAAAGGATAGAATCTTAGGAATTTTTATCTTGTTCCATGGGAATCCTTTAGATTCACACCAACAGATATATTTTTTCCATATTTTATGGTAGATTTTTCTAGTTACAGGCTTTCTGGCCTGAACAAGAGTATCAATGACAGAATCTGAGAACCCTCGCTTTGATAAAATCAAGCGTTCAATCTCCAAGCAGTCAGTTGGAGTGAGGCCAGATTCGGATGTTCGAACGGACCTTGAACAAGAAGGTCCTGTCTCAAAGGTAGCTTCCATGGTGGAGCCGATGACATATTCACCAGGTCTGCATACCAAGTCCTGCGTGGCCACGCAGGAGCTATCAAGATCACCGATGCCCTCTCCTGATTGATCCTGGCTACCAGCCTGGGGATGAGAGGAAACGGTGGGAATACATAAGCTAGGTTGAAGGTCCAAGGTGCTACTAGTGCATCTACTAGAGTCGCCTTGGGATCCCTGGATCTGGACCCGTAGCAAGGAACCTTGAAGTTCTGACGAGAGGCCATCAGATCCATGTCTGGAATGCCCCACAATTGAGTAATTTGGGCAAAGATTTCCGGATGGAGTTCCCACTCCCCCGGATGAAATGTCTGACGACTCAGAAAATCCGCTTCCCAATTTTCCACTCCTGGGATGTGGATTGCAGACAAGTGGCAGGAGTGAGTCTCCGCCCATTGAATGATTTTGGTCACTTCTTCCATCGCCAGGGAACTCCTTGTTCCCCCTTGATGGTTGATATACGCAACAGTCGTCATGTTGTCTGATTGAAACCGTATGAATTTGGCCTTTGCTAGCTGAGGCCAAGCCTTGAGAGCATTGAATATCGCTCTCAGTTCCAGAATATTTATCGGGAGAAGAGATTCTTCCCGAGACCAAAGACCCTGAGCTTTCAGGAGTTCCCAGACCGCGCCCCAGCCCACCAGACTGGCGTCGGTCGTGACAATGACCCACTCTGGTCTGCGGAAGCTCATCCCCTGTGACAGGTTGTCCAGGGTCAGCCACCAACGGAGTGAATCTCTGGTCCTCTGATCTACTTGTATCGTCGGAGACAAGTCTGTATAATCCCCATTCCACTGACTGAGCATGCACAGTTGTAATGGTCTCAGATGAATTCGTGCAAAAGGAACTATGTCCATTGCCGCGACCATCAAACCTATTACTTCCATGCACTGCGCTATGGAAGGAAGAGGAACAGAATGAAGTACTTGACAAGAGCTTAGAAGTTTTGATTTTCTGACCTCTGTCAGAAAAATCCTCATTTCTAAGGAGTCTATTATTGTTCCCAAGAAGGGAACTCTTGTTGACGGAGATAGAGAACTTTTTTCTACGTTCACTTTCCACCCGTGAGATCTGAGAAAGGCAAGGACAATGTCCGTATGAGCCTTTGCTTGTGGTAGGGACGACGCTTGAATCAGTATGTCGTCCAAGTAAGGTACTACTGCAATGCCCCTTGGTCGTAGCACCGCTAGAAGGGACCCTAGTACCTTTGTGAAAATTCTTGGAGCAGTGGCTAATCCGAATGGAAGTGCCACAAACTGGTAATGCTTGTCCAGAAAGGCGAACCTTAGGAACCGATGATGTTCCTTGTGGATAGGAATATGTAGATACGCATCCTTTAAATCCACCGTGGTCATGAATTGACCTTCCTGGATGGTAGGAAGAATTGTCCGAATGGTTTCCATTTTGAACGATGGAACCCTGAGAAACTTGTTTAGGATCTTGAGATCTAATATTGGTCTGAATGTTCCCTCTTTTTTGGGAACTATGAACAGATTGGAGTAGAATCCCATCCCTTGTTCTCCTAATGGAACAGGATGAATCACTCCCATTTTTAACAGGTCTTCTACACAATGTAAGAATGCCTGTCTTTTTATGTGGTCTGAAGACAATTGAGACCTGTGGAACCTCCCCCTTGGGGGAAGCCCCTTGAATTCCAGAAGATAACCTTGGGAGACTATTTCTAGCGCCCAAGGATCCAGAACATCTCTTGCCCAAGCCTGAGCGAAGAGAGAAAGTCTGCCCCCCACCAGATCCGGTCCCGGATCGGGGGCCAACATCTCATGCTGTCTTGGTAGCAGTGGCAGGTTTCTTGGCCTGCTTACCTTTGTTCCAGCCTTGCATTGGCCTCCAGGCTGGCTTGGCTTGAGAAGTATTACCCTCTTGCTTAGAGGATGTAGCACTTGGGGCTGGTCCGTTTCTCTGAAAGGGACGAAAATTTGGTTTATTTTTAGCCTTGAAAGACCTATCCTGAGGAAGGGCGTGGCCCTTACCCCCAGTGATATCAGAAATAATCTCTTTCAAGTCAGGGCCAAACAGCGTTTTCCCCTTGAAAGGTATGTTAAGCAATTTTTTCTTGGAAGACGCATCCGCTGACCAAGATTTTAGCCAAAGCGCTCTGCGCGCCACAATAGCAAACCCTGAATTTTTCGCCGCTAATCTAGCCAATTGCAAAGTGGCGTCTAAAGTAAAAGAGTTAGCCAATTTGAGAGCATGAATTCTGTCCATAATCTCCTCATAAGAAGAATCTTTATTGAGCGACTTTTCTAGTTCATCGAACCAGAAACACGCTGCTGTAGTGACAGGAACCATGCATGAAATTGGTTGTAGAAGGTAACCTTGCTGAACAAACATCTTTTTAAGCAAACCCTCTAATTTTTTATCCATAGGATCTTTGAAAGCACAACTATCTTCTATAGGGATAGTAGTCTGCCATAAGTCCTTTCTGGGGTTGACCATAGGAAACAATTTCTTAAATATAGGGGGAGGGACAAAAGGTATGCCGGGCCTTTCCCATTCTTTGTTTACAATGTCCGCCACCCGCTTGGGTATAGGAAAAGCTTCGGGGGGCCCCGGGACCTCTAGGAACTTGTCCATCTTACATAATTTCTCTGGAATGACCAAATTCTCACAATCATCCAGAGTAGATAACACCTCCTTAAGCAGAGCGCGGAGATGTTCCAATTTAAATTTGAATGTAATCACATCAGGTTCAGCTTGTTGAGAAATTTTCCCTGAATCTGAAATTTCTCCCTCAGACAAAACCTCCCTGGCCCCCTCAGACTGGTGTAGGGGCACTTCAGAACCAATATCATCAGCGTCCTCATGCTCTTCAGTATTTTCTAAAACAGAGCAGTCGCGCTTTCGCTGATAAGTGGGCATTTTGGCTAAAATGTTTTTGATAGAATTATCCATTACAGCCGTTAATTGTTGCATAGTAAGGAGTATTGGCGCACTAGATGTACTAGGGGCCTCCTGTGTGGGCAAGACTGGCGTAGACGAAGGAGGGGGATGATGCAGTACCATGCTTACTCCCCTCACTTGAGGAATCATCTTGGGCATCATTTTCTCTAAATTTTGTGTCACATAAATCACATCTATTTAAATGAGAAGGAACCTTGGCTTCCCCACATACAGAACTTAGTCTATCTGATAGTTCAGACATGTTAAAAAGGCATAAACTTGATAACAAAGTACAAAAAACGTTTTAAAATAAAACCGTTACTGTCACTTTAAATTTTAAACTGAACACACTTTATTACTGAAAATGTGAAAAAGTATGAAGGAATTGTTCAAAAAATTCACCAAAATTTCACCACAGTGTCTTAAAGCCTTAAAAGTATTGCACACCAAATTTGAAAGCTTTAACTCTTAAAATAACGGAACCGGAGCCGTTTTTATATTTAACCCCTATACAGTCCCTGGTATCTGCTTTGCTGAGACCCAACCAAGCCCAAAGGGGAATACGATACCAAATGACGCCTTCAGTAAGCTTTTTCTATGTATCTGAGCTCCTCACACATGCATCTGCATGTCTTGCTTCCCAAAAACAACTGCGCAATAGAGGCGCGAAAATGAGGCTCTGCCTATGATTAGAGAAGGCCCCCAGTGAAAAAGGTGTCCAATACAGTGCCTGCCGGTTATTTTACATAATTCCCAAGAATAAAATAACTCCTCAAAACTATGAAGTATTAAAAATGCTTATATATCAATCGTTTTAGCCCAGAAAAATGTCTACCAGTCTTTAAAGCCCTTGTGAAGCCCTTTATTCTCATTTAATAAAAATGGCTTACCGGATCCCATAGGGAAAATGACAGCTTCCAGCATTACCAAGTCTTGTTAGAAATGTGTCATACCTCAAGCAGCAAAAGTCTGCTCACTGTTTCCCCCAACTGAAGTTAATTCCTCTCAACAGTCCTGTGTGGAAACAGCCATCGATTTTAGTAACGGTTGCTAAAATCATTTTCCTCTTACAAACAGAAATCTTCATCTCTTTTCTGTTTCAGAGTAAATAGTACATACCAGCACTATTTTAAAATAACAAACTCTTGATTGAAGAATAAAAACTACATTTAAACACCAAAAAACTCTAAGCCATCTCCGTGGAGATGTTGCCTGTACAACGGCAAAGAGAATGACTGGGGAAGGCGGAGCCTAGGAGGGTTCATGTGACCAGCTTTGCTGGGCTCTTTGCCATTTCCTGTTGGGGAAGAAAATATCCCACAAGTAAGGATGACGCCGTGGACCGGACACACCTATGTTGGAGAAACAACATTTATTAAAACACAGTGTGCTAGATTGCACTTACAAGATTGCAGGTAAAAACAGGCACATCAGAGATATCATGGCCATAAACAGCTTCACTGACAGCTCAAGGTCCACTACAAGTCCAGTCTTTCAAAAGTCAAATCTTTGCAGGTTTAAACAGCTGATTGCTTCCAGGACCAGTAATGTATGCAGATCCTTTAGAAATCTTTTAGCTTAAAACTCTTTAACTCTACGCGTTTCATCTGCCTTCTAAGCAGACTTTGTCAAGAGATTTCCAAACAGAACATAACTTTTCCTCCCAAACATGCGCTCTTTATGCCATTAGTAAGGTACACTCCCCCCTCAGATGATTGGAGAACAACATGAGTCATGTAGCAAATTAGAACGCTTGGAGGAACACACCCTCATGTTTATTAGTTAGATATGCACTCGTCCAGGGGTAATGTGTATGTTACTTAACTAAAGCATGCAACCAAATTTATAAAGATATATCAAATATACAATGTAAGTAATTTCACAGCGTGGTGTATGTTGATATATGCTAATGTGTATGACAAGCTCAGAATGTACTTTTAACCTCTTACAGCTATCAACCATAATGGGGTAAAATAGTTACCATTTACAGACCTTGTTATAGACTCCCTGTATGTTAACCCTTACAAAATAGCTGAATATTATTAATACTAAATACCCAACAAGTGTGATACAAGCTAGAACCATAAAACAAAAAACAAAATAAATGTTGATAATAAATATCTAGCAAATTCAGTGCATGTTAAACCAATAAAACTAAATAAATTAATTTGGGATACTATATCCCTATTACACAGAATAAGTTATACACATAAAAAACTGATACATAATAATGGAGTAAACACTTCATAATTCCTATATAAAAAATTATAAATATGTAAAACACTATAAAACAAACAATTAAAATTCCTAAAAACTATCATAAGTCTCATATATGCATAAGAACTGTATAAAATTTTAAAAAACGACATATTAGACTGGGACACCTATGCAGACGTAAAAAATATGTTTAAACATTATAAACTGTAATCACTAGAGTCACTGGATCTAAAAATAATCTCACAAAAACCAACAACAAAAAAAAACATTAAGTCCATAGTCAAAGTATGCACAAGGAGCACTGAATAGGAAAATATAACACATATGAGTACAAAAAACACTAATCCATAAAGGCCTGGAGATCCGGGTCAATATTTAAGCCCTGAGGGTATAGGCTGCCTAGTCTGTGGATCCATTTAGTCTCACATTTTCGCAGATTAACCCCTTAACGTCAAGGGTCGTACAGGGTACGTCTTACACAAACTGGTCTTTAAAGACCAGCGACGTACCCTGTACCACCTAGGTGTTTAAAGCGGCTGGAAGCGATCCTGATCGCTAGCAGCCGCTTTCAAGGTATTGCCGTGATGCCTCGATATTGAGGCATCATGGCAATACCTTTTCTGGCACACCGATGCAGAGAGGGCCACTCTGTGGCCCTCTCTGCATCGGCCAGCGATGGTGCCGATCGTTGGTGGGTGGGAGCAGCTGCAGCGAGGAGGGTGGGCGGCCCATCGCTGGGAATCTTCTTCTGGATTAGTCCCTGGTGCGTGCAGGAGCAGACAGCTGCCAGTACCCAAAATGGCACCAAATAGTGAGAGGGGGAAGATTAGAGAGCTGGGGGGGGGGGCTCAGGGAAGTTGGGGGATCCTACACAGCAGCATATGTAAATATGCTGGAAAATTTTTTAAAAAAATTACAAAAATTAAAAGAGAGCTTTTATTTTAGCACGGGCAGACTTTCTGCCAGTACTTAAGATGGCGGGGACAATTGTGGGGTGAGGGAGGGAAGAGAACTGTTTGGGAGGGATCAGGGGGTGGGATGTGTCAGGTGGGAGGCTGATCTCTACACTAAAGCTAAAATTAACCCTGCAAGCTCCCTACAAGCGACCTAATTAACCCCGTCACTGCTAGCCATAATACACGTGTGATACGCAGCAGCATTTTTCCGCCTTGTAATTACCAAAAAGAAACTCCAAAGCCATATATGTCTGCTATTTCTGAACAAAGGGGATCCCAGAGAAGCATTTACAACCATGTGTGCCATAATTGCACAAGCTGTTTGTAAATAATTTCAGTGAGAAACCTAAAATTGTGAAAAATGTTACGATTTTTTTAATTTGATGGCATTTAGCGGTGAAATGGTGGCATGAAATATACCAAGATGGGCCTTGATCAATACTTGAGGTTGTCTACTACACTACAGCTAAAATTAACCCTAGAAGTTCCCTACATGCTCCCTAATTAACCCCTTCACTGCTGGGCATAATACACGTGTGGTGCGCAGTGGTATTTAGCGGCCTTCTAATTACCAAAAAGCAACGCCAAAGCCATATATATGTCTGCTATTTCTGAACAAAGGGGATCCCAGAGAAGTATTTACAACCATATATGCCATAATTGCACAAGTTGCTTGTAAATAATTTCAGTGACAAACCTAAAGTTTGTGAAAAAATTTGTGAAAAAGTGAAAAAAAAATGTATTTGATCACATTTGGCGGTGAAATGGTGGCTTGAAATATACCAAAATGGGTCTAGATCAATACTTTGGGATGTCTTCTAAAACAAAATATATACACGTCAAGGGATATTCAAGAATTCCTGAAAGATATCAGTGTTCCAATATAACTAGCGCTAATTTTGAAAAAAAAAGTGGTTTGGAAATAGCAAAGTGCTACTTGTACTTATTGCCCTATAACTTGCAAAAAAAAAGCAAATATCATGTAAACATTGGGTATTTCTAAACTCAGGACAAAATTTAGAAAGTATTTAGCATGGGTGTTTTTTGGTGGTTGTAGATGTGTAACAGATTTTGGGGGTCAAAGTTAGAAAAAGTGTGTTTTTTTCCATTTTTTCCTCATATTTTATTTTTTTTTTATAGTAAATTATAAGATATGATGAAAATAATGGTATCTTTAGAAAGTCCATTTAATGGCGAGAAAAACGGTATATAATATGTGTGGGTACAATAAATGAGTAAGAAGAAAATTACAGCTAAACACAAACACAGCATAAATGTAAATATAGCCCTGGTCCTTAAGGGAAAGAAATTGAAAATGGTCTTGGTCCTTAAGGGGTTAAGCAGCTTCTGCCTATCATTTTTCATATGAGGTATGGTTTCAATGACCATAACCCTTAGAGAGTCTGCCTGCTTATTATGACATCTGCGAAAATGTTCGGACACACTGTGATTTTTAAATCCTCTCTCTATATTGTTGTCATGCTCATAGATGCGTTTCTTGATTCTCCTTTTGGTCCTACCAACGTAAATTAAATTACAGCTGCAGGTAAGCATGTACACTGCATTTATTTTATATTAGATCACAATTATTTTGATGGGACATTTTTCAAACAGATACAAGGCACAGTGATGGGGACCACTATGGCCCCATCCTATGCCAATATATATATATATATATATATATATATATAGCATCATTTGAGGATAGATACATTTGGGATAATAACCCTTTCAGTGAGAATATAATTGCGTACCGGCGTTATATAGATGATGTCATTTTAATTTGGAAAGGAGACATGTCCCTAGCTAATTAATTTTGTAGTTATATTAATAATAATATTTTAACTTATCTTTTACCCACAAAATGGATAGCGACCATATTGATTTTTTGGATCTGACCTTATACCATAATATTATTACAGATAGAGTATCAGTTAGGAATTTTAGGAAACCTACAGATAGAAATGGTTTTCTAAATGCC
This sequence comes from Bombina bombina, assembly GCF_027579735.1. Taxonomy (NCBI): domain Eukaryota; kingdom Metazoa; phylum Chordata; class Amphibia; order Anura; family Bombinatoridae; genus Bombina; species Bombina bombina. The sequence goes on along the minus strand of NC_069500.1, from coordinate 1,203,487,021 downwards.
AAGAGTGGCCATCTGCCAAGTTGGAAGTCCAATATACCCTATGGGCAGTTCCAACGTATTTGAAGAAACTGCACCACAGAGGAGGATTTCAACAAAGAAGCTGATATCGTAGAAAACAAGTTTCTAAAAAGGGGTTTATTTCTGATTTGGTTAAAATGGCACCTAGAGAAACCTTGTTACAGACATGTACTAAGATAAAAAAACAGAAAGATACCAAATTTATCACTACGTACAGTGTAGGAGCCCATAAAATTAAGTCAGCACTACATAAATATTGGGATATTTTAAAATTAGATCCCATTTTGGGTAGGAATCTTCCGGATAGGCCGAGTACAGTTTTTAAACGTAATCAAAATTTAAGAATATTCTAGCCCCTTCTAAATTAAAGCCCCTAGATACATTTAAGACGAAGGGGAGTAATCCCTGCAAAACACTATCAGGGTGGCTATGCTTAAGCAATGGTCTATTTAAATGTAGAAGACCAAATTGCTGTTTATGCCCCTTAATCAAATCAGGTACCCAATTTTACAATTGGGACAGATCTCAGAGTTTTGGTACTATTATTCGTGCAACCTGCAATACCACTTATGCAGTGTACATGCTTACCTGCAGCTGTAATTTAATTTACGTTGGTAGGAACAAAAGGAAAATCAAGAAACACATCTATGAGCATGTCAACAATATAGAGAAAGGATTTAAAATTCACAGTGTGTCCGAACATTTTCGCAGATGTCATAATAAGCAGGCAGACTCTCTAAGGGTTATGGTCATTGAAACCATACCTCATATGAAAAATGATAGGCAGAAGCTGCTTAATCTGCGAAAATGTGAGACCAAATGGATCCACAGACTGGCAGCCTATACCCTCAGGGCTTAAATATTGACCTGGATCTCCAGGCCTTTATGGATTAGTGTTTTTTGTACTCATATTTGTTCTTTATATATTTTCCTATTGAGTGCTCCTTGTGCATACTTTGACTATGTACTTAATGTTTTGGTTTTTTTTTTGTTTTGTGAGATTATTTTTAGATCCAGTGACTCTAGTGATTACAGTTTATAATGTTAAAACATAATTTTTATGTCTGCATAGGTGCATGTCTGCATAGGTGTCCCAGTCTAATATGTAGTTTGTTTTAAATTTTATATAGTTCTTATGCATATATGAGACTTATGATAGTTTTTAGGAATTTTAATTGTTTGTGTTATAGTGTTTTACACATTTATTATTTTTTATATAGGAATTATGAAGTGTTTACTCCATTTATTATGTATCAGTTTTTTATGTGTACAGTATAACTTATTCTGTGTAATAAGGATATAGTATCCCAAATTAATTTATTTCGTTTTATGGGTTAAACATGCACTGAATTTGCTAGATATTTATTATCAACATTTATTTTGTTTTATGGGTCTAGCTTGTATCACAATTGTTGGGTATTTAGTATTAATAATATTCAGCTATTTTGTAAGGGTTAACATACAGGGAGTCTATAACAAGGTCTGTAAATGGTAACTATTTTAACCCATTATGGTTGATAGCTGTAAGAGGTTAAAAGTACATTCTGAGCTTGTCATACACATTAGCATATATCAACATACACCACGCTGTGAAATTACTTACATTGTATATTTGATATATCTTTATAAATTTGGTTGCATGCTTTAGTTAAGTAACGTACACATTACCCCTGGGCGAGTGCATATCTAACTAATGAACATGAGGGTGTGTTCCTCCAAGCCTTCTAATTGGCTACATCACTCATGTTGTTCTCCAATCATCTGAGGGGGAGTGTACCTTACTAATGGCATAAAGAGCGCATGTTTGGGAGGAAAAGTTATGTTCCGTTTGGAAATCTCTTGACAAAGTCTGCTTAGAAGGCAGATTAAACTCGTAGAGTTAAAGAGCTTTAAGCTAAAAGATTTCAAAAGGATCTGCATACATTACTGGTCCTGGAAGCAATCCGCTGTTTAAACCTGCAAAGATTTGACTCTTGAAAGACTGGACTTGCAGTGGATCCTGAGCTGTCAGTGAAGCTGTTTATGGCCAGGATATCTCTGATGTGCCTGTTTTTACCTGCAATCTTGTAAGTGCAATCTAGCACACTGTGTTTTAATACATTTTGTTTTACTTCTTTGAATCTGGGTTGCGCTTGTGTTTTTTCCCCAGAGTTTATTCCATTTGATGAAACAGCAGCAACGCGTTTCCTAATTCAAGCATCACCCAGGGATAAGTCCATTGGATAATATTGTTATTGGAAAATACTGCACTTGATCAGACATATCTACTAGCAAGTTCCTTCTGGATATCATTCTCTCAGAATTGGAGCTTTCCTTAAAGCATTATACCGCATTGGTGACTATGACTCTGTTTGTCCTATTCTAATTCATGGACATTTTTTAATACATATATATTTTTTAACACACATTTTTAAATGGCTAATAGTGTTATCTACTAATATCCATTTGTGTTTCTTCTTATATATTAAGCATTATATTTATCCTACACTGTTTGATTCCTGGTTGCCTTTTCAGCGCTGCGTTTTTTGTTTGTTTTTAAATATAAAAAAAATAATTGAATTATTCTTGGGCTTATTTTAGCTTTGAAAACATCATGTTATCTTGCATTTTAGTGTCTCATTAATAGAGGAGGTGAACATTTACAATTCCATAGTTTGCTCTCTAACCATGAGGAAAACAAATATGATAATTGAAATATTACACAGTCAGATTCAATTAATATTATGAAGAGGTCACTTATTATAGCTATATCTTAAGGGGGTACACACAAAAGTGAGTACTACTGACTTTAATTGAGATAGAATACTTAAATTGTGTTTCATGATTCCCCCCCCCCCCCATGATTCAGATAGAGCATACAGTTTTATACACTTGGTATTCTTTTTTGAAGGAGCAACAGTGCACTACTGGGAGCTAGCTGACCACATTTGATTTAATTTATAATATGTGATCTCAAAACAAAATTACATGTTATTAATAAAGTAATGAAGAAGTTCACAAAAAAAACTGAGGGTGGAGAATGAAGTTCAGAAATTCATTTTAAAAAGCTAACATTAAAAAAAAATATATATATATACCATATTTTAAAAAGGTATATATCACGGTAACCAGATGTTTACTTATGATTGCACTAATTTTTGAGGTCATTCCAGATTATAATATCTTAAAAAAAAAAAAAAAATTAAAAAAAAAAAAATTGTATCTTGGAAAAGTTATATTCAATGTAAAAGCTCCTACTCAATACTACTGTCAATATTTTAACAATGCTTATGGTGCTTTTAATAAAAAACAAAAACAAAAAAAAACACATATGCTACAGAAACGCTACCCTGTGTTGGTAAATCCTAGCATTTTTAAACCCTTGGATTTACCATCACTAAAAATAAACTGGACTTTCACTGATCAAAAAAAAAAAAAAGGTGCTAAACTCACCCTGTCTATGCCGCAGTACCTCGCTAAATTCAGAGCCTACAGCTACCTGCGGCACAGCGCTCTTCTCTCAATGAGGTGACGTTTCCACTTCTAAACCAATATCCGTGCTAGTCTGACAGTGTATGCTAGCACGGCTATTAGTTTAGAGGTGGAAACGTGACCTCAGTAGTAAAAACTGTTGTGGAGTGGGCAGCCGGAGCAGCTGAATTAGGCGAGGAGCCGCAGCACAATCAGGGTTAGTTTTGCACCTTTTTTTTTTTTTTTTTTTTTTTTTTTTTTTTTTTTTAAACCAAGTGATCAATGAATGTCCAGTTTATTTTCCATGATGGCAAATAGTAGCGTTTTTTAAACTCTTGGATTTACCATCACTTTAATGAGCATACAGGACACCAAAAGTTACACACTTACCTATGAAAAGAAAGCCACTTAACTCCTTCACATAGCACAACTCCAGATGTCATGAACAGCTCTGCAAAATAATGTGCTTCAATGCCTTCTTCCTCATGCGTCGTAAACTGGATTCCAGAGGACGTGAGTAGTTCTATTGAATCTTGCGCATACATGTCTTCCCTAATAAAAGCAGATCAACCTTTAATACAAATATTACATTTAGAAAGTAAAAAGAGCCATAAATACACTTTTTTTTTTTATTTAGGAGGTATTCAGAAAATGCTGAATTGCCCCCTTTCTGGTGGATCTGAGTTATGAACAAAAACAGGGTTATTTTTTGTTTAAAAAGGACATGAAAGTCAAGATTGAACTTTCATTCTTCAAATACAATAATTTAAGAGACATCTATATTGACCTCTTATCAAATTTACTTTGTTCTCTTGCTATCCTTTATTAAAAAGTGCACCAAGGAAGGATCAGGAGTCTGTGGTCTGTGGAATTGTGGCTATGCACATATTCCTCTAGATTACCAGAAGTGTTCAGCTAGCTATTTGTGCATAGCCACCAATCATCAGCTCGCGCCCAGTACTGCATTTCTGCTCCAGAGCTTACATAGGTATTCTTTTCAACAAAGGACCAATGAACTGAGAAAATTTTATAAAATAAATTGTAAATCTGTTTAAAATGTCATGCTCCATTCAATCAATTTAACATATTTAGTGTTCTCTCCAAGACCTTTTTAACCACTTGCGCCAAACAGATGTAGGTACTACGTCACACAGTACTTTGTTGATGTAGTACCTACGGCCAACAATATAGTACATACGTTGGTCCTGGCTGTCAGCTTACACAGTCAAGACTGCAACTGGGGGCAGAATAAATCTGCCTTCATGTGGTAAGGGAGCACTGATCATGCTCTGTTACCATATAAAGGCAGATCTAATACAGGAAATGTCCTTGTCTATATCGGATACTGCAGTGGGTGGATGGCTGGGATCGGAGCTGGTGGGAGGTCGTGTAGGCGGTGATCGTAGATGGTGGGAGGGATATGGCGGGTTCCATACCTACAGAAAAAAAAAAATGTGAATCAGGGGAGAGGGAGGGAAATGCTGAAGGGGGCCCTATGCTATGGAAAAAGGAATCTTGGAGGGGGGCTACTACTCTACAGAAAAAAAATTATTAAAAATATTAAACAAACATTAAAACAGTGCTACTGGCAAACTAGCTGCCGATAACAAGTATGGTGGCAGCAGGCAGTGGGAGGGTAAAACTGTTGGGGGGGGGGGGTCGGAGTTTGATAGAGGGGCCCCTACACTAGAGATATACATAAATATATACTTTTTTAAAAATAAAAAAAAGCCCAAACTGCATACCGCCAGATTGTCTGCCAATACCGAAGATTGTGGTGACCAGTAGGAGGGAAGAGAGCCGTTTGGGAGAGATCAAGCTGATTAACCCCTTCACTGCCAGGAATTTCAGTTGTGGTGCGTAGCTGCAATTAGCGGCCTGATAATTGCCAAAAACTAATTGTAAAGCCATGCAAGTCTGCTTTTTCTGAACAAAGGGGATCCCAGAGAAGCTTTTACAACCATTTGTGTTATGACTACACAAGAGGTATGCAAATAAGTAAAACAAAAAAAAGTAGTTTGTGAAAAGTTAGCAATTTTTTAAATATGATCGCATTTGGAGGTGAAACGGTGGCATGAAATATACCAAAATGGGCTTAGATCAATATATCGGGTTGTTTACTATATAAAAAAATATATATATATATATATTTATAGTTTTGATTGGTAAATAAATATTTAAGGCTGTTTAAATTCATTGAAAGAGAAAATGCTAAAAAAATTTCTGGTATTTTGATTTCCCTCTAAAATTCCTGGTGCTTAAGGGGTTAATGGGGGACACACTCCAGTTGATTTTACTGCCACCAAAATTTAAGCCAGTATTAAAGAAACAATAAAGTTAAAATTAAGCTTTCATTGTGCGTTCAGTAGATACACAGAAAGAATCCAAACATAACACGAGTGGCAGCACTCGTATGTGCTATATGAAGCAGGCTAAGCTATTCAACAGCTGCTGAGCTCACTGACCCCCTTGATAAAGCTGCTCCACAGGACACGACTTAGAAGCAAGGATTCTTCTAAATCAGAAAACGCTCTCACCAGTAGAACCACCGCTCTCTTGTGACCCAATGTTAGCAGTAGGTATAGAATGACTTAGTAAGATCGGCTCAAAAAAATTATATATTTTATTTTAAAATACAAATAAAAAGTGACCCATGGTGAAATAATGGTCTATGTGATATAATGCAATGCTTTTCTCAGCGTTCAAAGCTATTTCATCAGGCATAATAATGTTAATGAATAGCAAGTTTTTTAAAACCAGAGCCAATCAAGATTCTAAAAACAAAACAATTGCTAGTGTCGTCTTAAACAATGTGTTGGTGAACACATCTATGTTAACCATTAATTACTAAGCATATAAACGGATCCACCCATCTAAACAGCCAAATCACATTTAATGTTCAGTGCAAGGAAAAATGTAACTATACAATGTATCTGAAATTTTTAAACTGAATCATGAAAGAAAAATTTGGGGTTTCGTATCCCTTTAATTTCTCTACTTTTTATTAACACTTTAGCTGTATTAGGTGCATGCTGCTTCTCAGCTCACAGTACTTAACACCATGCTTTCATATTCTGTTGTGTTTTCTATTGATGCATATTTTCTTTAGTTTTCCATTTATTTTTAATGTATTTTTAATCCAAAGATGATTTAACTAACTTTCTTTTAAAAAGGTGATTTTATTTTGTTTTTGTGTGTTTTCTAGTTTTAAGCATTAGAACATGTGTGCGTTAAAGGGACAGTCAACAAAATAATTTTTGTTGTTTAAATACATAGATAATCCCTTTATTACCCATTCCCCAGTTTTGCATAACCAACCCAGTTATAATACACGTTTTACATCTGTGATTACCTTGTATCTATGCTTCTGCAAACGGCACCCTTATTTCAGTTCTTTTAACAGACTTGCATTTTAGCCAATCAGTGCTGACTCCTAGGTAACTTCACATGCGTGAGCTCAATGTTATCTATATGACACATATAAACTAACGCCCTCTAGTGGTGAAAAACTGTCAAAATGCATTCAGATTAGAGGCGGCCATCAAGGTCTAAGAAATTAGCATATGAGCCTACCTAGGTTTAGCTTCCTACTAAGAATACCAAAGGAACAAAGCAAAATTGTTGATAAAAGTAAATTGGTAAGTTGTTTAAAATTACATGCCCTATTTGAATCATGAAAGTTTATTTTGGACTTGACTGTCCCATTAAAAGTTGTCGTAAATTTGCCATACCTGCGTCAAATATTTGTTCATTTTGAATATTCATAAAGTAGGTGTTTTACTGTCTACAATTTAAGTAAATGTTTAACATTACCCAATATTTATATCGTTCCTGCCTCTGATAAACATCTTTTTTTTATTTATTTTTTTTATTTATCCAATCATAATGTGTGCTGTACGGCACTACAAGAAGGAAAAAAGAAACCCATAAATTATGCTTACTTGATCATTTTCTTTTCTTCCATGGGAAATAGTCCACAGCCGCATTAATTACTTATGGGAAATAAGAACCTGGCCACCAGGAGGAGGCAAAGTCCCACCAGGCAAAGGCATAAATACTTCTCCCACTTCCCCCAAGCCAAAGAGGACACAGAATGCCAAAACGGGAGGGTAAGAGACGGACCAATAAAGGCACCAACCTAAAAACAGATTCCCAAGAAAACAAAATCCCAGTTCGCCCGCAACAGGGATCAACAAACATTTTGGAAAACAAAAAGCGGACCCAGAAGCACAAATCTACCAACAGTCCAAAGAACCAAGATAGAACCACGAGTGAGCCCAACCAAGAGCTCCCACCTCAAGGACGGCATCGGTAAGGGGCAACAACCCGGCCACAGCCCCTTAACCAAGCGAGGGACCCCAACTAAAAATTCCCAGAGGGAAGATACTAGACAGAAGAAAAGGAACAATGTCCAGGGTGACAATGAGACAACCCAGAGCCACTCAGTAGGCTACACCCGAACAGACTACATGAAAAGTCAGGAAAGGACCAGAAGAGAAACAAACAAACAATCTCAATGACCAGCAAACGCAAAAACAGCGAGACAGCGTTGACATGCCTCGCCATATAAACGAGGACGTGAAGGAAAAACCACCACCCTAGTGAGCAGGGAAAGCAGACCAAGTCCCACACCCTAGACCACAAGAGACTGAGGATGCCTCACAAGCAAGGAAAACATTTCTGTAACCGGAGAAAAGCTCAGGAGAGACAGGAAAAGATGACAAACTAGTGGTGCAAAATAAGCAAAACCCCCATCCGAAAACGGATATGAAAAAGCCCGCTCCTGCGCAACTGAAATTGCGCAGATCCACACTACACCCCTATAGACCGCTGAGCAGCGGGACGTCCCTCCTGAATTTACCCTTCTGAACAAAGGGATCCCAAAGATCCAACTCCACCAGGGTTTTCAGAAAAAACGCCTCACAAGGGACCCTAAAGTGCATGCTAGCGTTCAAGGAGCAACCGTTGCCCTAGAGACAACAGCAACCTTCTGCAAGCTGGGTAGCGAAGCCAAGCCAAAATAGCTGACCAACCAAACCCCACCCCTACACAAGAGGAAGTGAAGGACCACCAGGCACACTTGAGAAAGCGACCAGACCCCGGGAAGAACCCCAGAAACCTGAGGACACAATCGCTAAGGGCAAGCCCACAGGCATCAGATATAAATAACAAGTAATTGCAGCCGAGTACAAACTCCAGAACTGCAACCTGCTAGACAGACAAGCTAACCACTAGGCCACCTAGGCTCAATAGCTTGCCAGCAGACAAAGTAAAATAACTGCAGCTGGCTCCCAACAGCAAAACTTCCGCTACTAGGCAGCAACGTTAATCCAAGAGAGACAAGAGTCCCTCAGAAAAACACGAGACAGGGAGCACGTGTCCCCCAGACACCCAACCAATCTACAACTGATTGTACAGGCATAGAACGCCCAAGGTGTTGAGTGACCAGTGCAAATCCTAGGACAGAAGGGAATACAGACCTCCCAAAACCCCCAAAAAAGGGTCAAGACTGAGAGCAACCACTCAAGCCCCCTTAACACAAGCGGCAAGGCGACCAACAAGCTCAACCCATGCGCTGTGACAAAGTCTCCATAAGGCAGAGACAAAAGGGGAAAAAGAGGTCAAACCGAGCTAGAGCTAGTCTTAGACACAAAAGAGGAATAGAAAATGGGAACCCTTTAGCAAAAAGGTCCAGAGTCCATCCTCCCCAAAGGTATCAAACCGAAATACCCCAGACTCCCTAAAGGGAGACAATAGGACCCATCCTGAACCAACCCCAAAACCAAGGGGTATAACAGGGACATACGGATAAGATAAAGGGCTAGACTGCCAAAAACCTAGACTCTTCCCCAAGATCCATGACTGAATCATAAGAAGGAAACCAGATTTCCAGAAGTCAGCGCCCAAAGCAACACGCCCCAAGCCTGACCCGCTGGCAGGCTATCTCAACGAGGACATGCACCTCAAATCCAAATCCAAGAAGGACACAAGAGATACTGCAAAAAACACCAGCAGCACGAGTCCGATAGGGAAAAAAAAAGTAGCCTCGAGGCACAGGACCCCAAAAACAGAGCCCACCGTGGGCCCAAACCAAGGGCACCAGTGACAACACCGGAGAAGTCAATCCAAAAATCCCATCAGAGCCTAAAAAGCTCCCAGGGGCGGAGGTAAAGGACATCAGCCACCTCCGCATGACAGCCTGAACTACACTATGGCAAAGACCCTAGGAGAACCATCACAGTAGCTCAAAGGGCCTAACCGCTCCACGTGGTAAGGTCCACACCCCTCGGATCAGGGATGCGAAAGGACGCGGTGGGATACCACCGGTCCCGACGTCGGGTGCGGACTGACACAGGCCAGCCCAAGCGTTTCTGACATCCAGACCAGAAGGTCCAGAAGAATAGCGTGTATTTTTTTTTTTTGTTTGTTTGGGAGTTTTTTTGTATAAAAACAAATAACTGAACAAGAGAATCAGGAGGTTCCGCCAGACCAGCCAGACGCAACATGTGTCACTGACAAGTAATAGGTCACACACAAAACTCCAGAAGAAATCCGGGAACAACTTCCATAGAAGAACTTCTAAATCAAGCAATCACAGAATTCCCATAGGTAACACAGAAGAAAAATAATCCGGAAAGGATAAAAGAAAAACAAGGGCACCTGCCCAGAAGGAACTATGTCTCTGCATGACCTGCCAAATGGAAACCATAACCTCCAGAACAAAAGGACTGGAAAGCTCACAGTAGACCGACCGGGGAGAGACACATCCCCACTAGCCTATCTCAAAAATTTTGGGAGAACTGTGAAGTCCTCGGACCATAAAGGAAAGGATCCCCCAATAAGTCAAAAAGTCATCTTAATAGGACACGCAGCCGCAAAATCCTACAACGTAAAGAACAACAAGGGGGAACAAACACCTCCGGGGGGAATAGTATAGTGCCGTTCATGGTCCGAACACCCGGAATAGGCAGGCAGGCACATAACTGCAAGGAAACTTCAGGGTCTTGCAAGTGAATCAGTGCCATTAAAATATTAAATCGCAAATGTCCCGCCATCTCCGGGAGAAACAATCCACCGTGTGCGGAGGGGACATTAACATCAGGGACCTCAAAAGTAAAAAGGAGTATGCGATTGGCAAGGCGCCTCCTGAGGAGCAGAGTCCCCAGAGGCCGATGGCTCGGAAGGCCCAGGACCCCCCGAGCCCGAGGGACTCTGCAAACTATCCATGCTCGAGAGACAAGATTGGAAGACTTGCAATAACAGGGCCAAATTACAAACCTCACCCGAGGACGACTCAGTATCTGATATGAAAATAGCCATTGGAATCCTCCATGGCTTAAGACTGCACAAGATAAACAGGGATTGGGGGGGAAAAAAAACAACTGGCACCTGACATCCACAAAGGCTGGGGGCACTCACCACCTCGCCACTCAGTCAGGAATTGCGGAAGGGGAAGGAGACCCACCCAAGCGTAAAAATGCACCCGGTCACCAGAGGCCCCGCAAAATCCCAAAAAGCGTGCAACTAAAGGGCGGCAAAACTAAACTAAAAAGTTAAGCAAGTCTGAATAAAATAGGCATAACCCGAAGGTATAGTTCTAGGCCGTGTAAACCACCGAAAGAACAAGCCAATATGTTCCACCTAGGCATATGTCTCGGCCGCAGAGCCCCATGCACACACATAACCAGGTTGAATCACATAAGAAACATGTTAAAAAACCCTACCCCATTCACTAATCCACCCTAAGGAGGAATTATCCCATGATTCCCAGATCGGAGAAGAAAGTGCCTCAGCGAGGCCCATACTTAAAGGGACACTGAACCCAAATTTTTTCTTTCGCGATTCAGACAGAGCATGAAATTTTAAGCAACTTTTTAATATACTCCTAGTATCACATTATCTTCATTCTGTTGGTATCTTTATTTTAAATGCAAGAATGTAAATTTAGATGCCGGCCCATTTTTGGTGAACAACCTAGGTTGTCCTTGCTGATTGGTGAACAAAGACAAATTGGTAATAGTAGTAAATTAGAAAGCTGCTTAAAATTGCATGCTCTATCTGAATCACAAAAGAAACAAATTGGGTTCAGTGTCCCTATAACTGTCATAATAATCCCATTACAGATAATGGAATAAAATGAAACTATCTTACCGGAATCTACGCCCTGGAACAGGAACGCGTCCTTTCCAGTGTGACGAATAGCAGCATCGCCTCCGTCATGGACTTGAGAGAAGACAGCATGTAGCGAAACGAAGTTCGGCAACGCCAAGTGCTAAAAACGGAGACGAGAATACGAGTCGGGATGGTGTCGCAGGGGAAGCTCCCACTGCATCTCCGGACTCTCACTTTCACCCCAAACCCTCCACGAGAGACTGACAGGACTACATAAAACTCCCATCCCATGTCGAAGGGTAGCACCATCCATAAGAGACATATGAAAAAATAATTTAAAAAGAAAACTTCTGACACATCTCTGCCAACCTCCTGGGACGAAAGGCAAAGAATGACTGGGGGATGGGGGAAGTGGGAGGAGTATTTATGCCTTTGGCTGGTGGGTCTTTGCCTCCTCCTGGTGGCTAGGTTCTTATTTCCCATAAGTAATTAATGCGGCAGTGGACTCTTTCCCATTAGGAAGAAAAAAGCTATTTGCAGATCTGCTCTTGTGCTTTGATTCCTCTATTGCTGTGTACGTATAGAGAGTGTGGGACCACTCTACGTCACCGAAGAACACAAACAGAAAATGTAGGCGGAAGAGGAAGGAGCCGAATACAGTAGGAATAAAAGATAAATTTATTAAAAATAGGATTTAAAGAAAAACTTGCAGTTTTAGTATTGAGGTATGCTAGATTTAATAAAAGGGGTTCAAATAGGTGTAATTTACCATCACTTTAAAATAAATGTGACTATTTGTGCAGCTTCTGCTGTGAATCTTGGTACAATAATATCTGTGTCCTTATTGTATATATTTATTTTAACTATGGAAGTGCAACTATATTTAAAGGTAACAGCGACATATGTCAAATAGCTGAAATATAGCGCTGCGGAATCTATTGTCGCTTTACAAATAACGGATAATAATAAAAACATACATTTAGGGCCAGATTACAATTAAAGCGCTAATTAACGCTCGAGCGCTAATTGTGCTAGAAGCTTTTAGCATGCATCGGGTTGTGATAGTATCATGAGTTGAAACTAAACTATTTTCACTCACGCTCTAACGCGACGAGCGCAAAAAGCTGAACTTAGAATATCGCGTGCGCGTTCACGTATTCCCCTATAGAAGTCAATGGAGAAAAACAATATAACAAGATAATGAATACATGATGTTATACACAAAATACAAAATGTATTAACTGCAAATATCTAAAACAAGACAAATATATCCCACCTTAAACTAGCTAAAAACGTGCGCTTTTGGATATGACTCGGAATGGACCACCCCGAGTACAACCAAAGTTTGTTGCCATAATTGACCCTGGAGGAAGCAGTTTGCATAACGGAGAAGCGCTGACATAAGCGGAATATTGGCAGAAAAGAACGCAGGATAAGGAATGTGTATTTGTAACAACCATTAACTGTAATGGTTAAAGGTTTGATCCAGATTACAGATGGGAGTTAAGGTTTTGTGACAGTGGGGGTAACAGCTGCTGAAAGTAGCGATGGTTAACCCCTCTGTCTTATTTTAGCCAGAGATACTTAGTCAGTAAACACACCGGTGTAACTGAAAATGTGTAGAGGCTGGCAAATGGTTAATAAGAATTTCTCAAGTATTGGAATAGTATATCTTGAGGACATGAAATATATTTGTAACTTTATATGCGAACAAGGATAACACCAGAGACTCAGAGTTAGTGTCAAGTGACTCATATGAACATATTTTATACTAGCAGTTTAAACACCTGTAGTGCAAGGATGGACAATGCTTGTAACAGTTAGAACAGTTTGTTAAACAACAAATATAATTGCTGGGGCTCCTATGAATCAAGCGTGAAACAAATGTAGCAATTCATACATCATCAGGTGTTAAAACAGTAATACGAGTGTAGCAACAATTGAACAATAAATGCAGCAGTTTGACAGAGAGAAATGAGCGAGATAATAGTGCAGGACTTGCTCTGACAAAGTAATTGTCACTTTATCTGTTCGTATACAACCTGGTTCCGTTTAGGGCTGAGCGTGAGGAAGAGACACAGGCGGTTTGTTCCAACGATCCGTTGTGAGACAGATGAGGAGCGGAATACTGTGAATGCTACGGGCGGTAGCTGATGACGTCAGGGAACACTGCTCTGAAGGTGAATACCGTACTGCTGAGTTTTGAGCAGAATAAGTTGTCCCGGTTAGGTAGTAGGACGAGTTAGGACAAAGACCTTAGAATAAGGTAATCGATGCTGAAGTTAAGGCTGTTAATAAACTCTAATAGTATGCTTCAATAATCCAGCGTGGAGTTCCAGTAGGAGGAGCCTTATATAGCATACTGAAAGACTAGTGTCATCTTAAAGGTACAGACAGGCAAGATGAAAAAGGAATGAAATAGGCAGACCTGACAGTATTACACACTAAAGCAGAAGGCTGAACAACATACAACGTATCGAAGGGTGGTGAGAATTGACAGGGGCCCCTTAGTTGGGAGTAAATCTCTCAGTAGGAGTTCCCCTAGGTCACTATAACTTACTATGCTTGAACTCTGCTGATATTTATAAGCATATGTGTTCACCCAGTTGGATTACAAAGTTGTTATAATTGATTGCCCTGCATCTTCTTTTACTAACCTGCATGAACTGCCTGCTATTGCTTATTATTTGAAGCTGCTAACACCTCACAAAAGCTCTATGGATATGTGCAGATCATTAAGCACACCATTATCTGCTTATCTTTGCCATATGGGATAATATTTTGACGTTAATGTTACTAATATAAATGCAATGATATTTGCTACACCTGGTTGCTTAGTATTGATTTATGGACATTTATTTGTCTAGCGTATGCTGTGTCTTACTAAGAAATGTATATGGTTGTGATTACTAAATTACTACACAATTCAATGATTTTTAGTAGCATAGATTGGTGGTATCAGAGAGATTAGAAATAATTTCATATAACAATTTCTCTCAATTAACCCCATAAGAGGTCATATTATTGCATATCTTCCTCTACCATGGCCATTGATATATGTTTTTAGCTAGTTTAA